>NC_090934.1:1440138622-1440763980 GCF_040938575.1 Ambystoma mexicanum | reverse complement strand
TGTTAGTCACCCCTCCACCTGGGTCAGCAAGGTCACCCCTCCACCTGGGTCAGCAAGGTCACCCCTCCACTTGGGTCAGCAAGGTCACCCCTCCACCTGGGTCAGCAAGGTCACCCCTCCACCTGGGTCAGCAAGGCCACCCCTCCACCTGGGTCAGCAAGGTCACCCCTCCACCTGGGTCAGCAAGGTCACCCCTCCACCTGGGTCAGCAAGGTCACCCCTCCACCTGGGTCAGCAAGGTCTTGATCTTGGACACCCTCCCATTCAATTCCCCCAGTGTTGCCTCCATAATAGACCGCTTAGTCTCCAAATCATCCACCTCAGTGGGAAAAGCATTCAGGAATATCAAAAGCAATTTCTCTCCTGCCCATAAGCTCTGGGTCTCAACTCTTTCTATTATTGCGATGAAATTGTGCTCTTTCTTTCCTCCTCAGTTGCAAGAAATCACAGCTTGCCTGGTGCAGCAGTGCTTTTTGGGGTGGCATATTGCCTCCATTATATTGCAGCTGCAGCGTTGATATTTTCTGATTTACAAAGGGGGGGTGGACTCTAGGGATGCTCCAGATGTAAACACCGCATTTGAGGTGTTCTCCTCTGTGCAGCAAAGAGGCTGGGACACAGGAACAGGCGGACACACCTTGTGATCCAGGGCACTTACTGTCAGGAGCTCACGTCTCACTGCCAGGAGGCCTTCATCCAGTCTGAGCAGCTCTGAGGCCTGTGCTGCCAGGCACAGCTCCAACCTTGCAGCTGCCAGTGGCACACCCCTTCTTCCCAAAATCCACGCAAGTAGGTTATTCACTGAACCATTAATGCATCCCCCAGTACTCAAAAGGGAAGCCTCCATAGTTGTCAATCCCGGGGATGGAGCATGGAAACACTGGAGTCCCCCATAGTGAAGCTGTGCTACAGTTTTTGAGCAGAGCGACTTTGCCAGAGCCTGGCACTTTACGCCCCGCCAAGTCTAAACACAGTTTGGGACAATTTAGCCCATAAAATGGCTCCATCTATTTTTTGAACTGCAGGATGATTCATTAAAAAACGCCAAAACAAAGGAGAATGTTTGTGGTGTTGTATTGCCTTGTGCTCCAAGTCTGCCAAAACAAAAAAATTGGATGTGGTATTAGTTCCTTCACTAGTAGATGGAATGGTTTCATTTTCACAGGGACGACTTTCTAACTCGAATAGAATGCATTTAGAAAACTCTTTAGATATTGCCTCAAATAAGCCTATGAGCTTATCCTGCAAAGAAAATAATGTCCTCTTTTGAATGGCATTGACATGTGTCAATGGAAGATACTTAGTTTCCTGAGGATTCTTTTTTACAAAAGACTTACACTAATGTAACAGCACCACCCAACAGCCCAACCCCACAATCTGGAACAAGAAACAGGATGTTTTGTTCAGGATATTTGATTTATTTACAATAATAAATACAGGAATTAAAAGTGCCCCCATAACTTTAAATCAATACAGACAGCTTGTCTACAGAAAGGAAAAGGAAACCCGCCTACTATTAGCTAACTAATATTTTCATTCAAATTCGCACAAACATCCATATATAGAAACACAAATATGAAGGACTATTTCAGAGAGCGAGGTAACACTCTTTGTAGATACTGTTAGTGGATCAGAATCAGGAGATGGACACGTTGAAATTAATGCGACTCATTACGAGGCCCCCGGTATGTTAAAATGCTGGAAAAATTGCAGGTAATAGCGGCACCAGCATTTTTCCCAGATCGGGGAAACCAGAGGTTGCCGTTGAGGGCTGCGATCAACCAGCAGGCATGTCTGCCGGTAGATCAGTGCCCTACCGGCAAAGAAATGCCGGAATCACCAGCATTGGTGCTACCGGTTCCTGTCATTCCGGCAATCCCATCCCATGGAATGGAAACTTACAGCTGTCTCCGCCATTGTAATATCCCTGTAATACCAGTATATCAGGCGGTGGAGACGTAGGGCAGGTTCCAGGTATCCTGCCGGAATTATCGGCAGGATAGTGGGAAACTTGTAATGAGCCCCATTGTGTTGGAACCTTATTATGTTAGAGATCAAAGAAAGAAATCTCTGCTGTCCCTACATCTAGAGATCTCGGTCCTACTCTATAACCAGAAAGAGTGTAAAAGAGTGCTCGTCATCTCCTACAATACAATAAGCTCTCTGTCCAAAACCCAACTGTTACTTAAGTTCTGCCAGCGCCAGTATGAAGATATACAAACTCAGGCAAAAGTACACTTGGGCCTTGGCCCTAACTAAGTGAATGATGGTTGGCCTCTGACCTTCACTCTACTTAGACTTGCCCAATAGGGCTCCTTGCCCTGGCCCACAGTCTATGCCAGTAGGCTGTGGGATGTTCTGATCCACTAGGCTCTGCCCTGCAACATCACTGTGTGCTGTTTTCATCAGAAACAACAGGATGGCCGCCAAAAAGCTCTATGCACTAAAAAATCTCTGAGAAGTGCGCAGGGAAACCTGAAAAATAGGCCGCCAATCCATTTTGCCTGTGTCAGTGGTTGAACCGGAGACCACACTACCAAAACCTGTCATTGGGCTGCCCACAGAGTGCAAATGGAAATTTCATGAAAGGCAGTGCTTTATTGCAAGGAAACCCAAAGGTGCTCTGAAATCCTTTTTTCCTTGGCTGCTGAAATTGCAAAATAATGGTTCAAAAACATCAGAAAATGTCCAACATCCTTGCTGGGTTTTACCCATCAATTCATTTAAATAATTAACAGAAGCACACAATGTTAGGAGAAGCAGAATCCATCATAAGAATATCCACATTAAAAAGTGTACTTGTCTGTGCAAATCTGTAAAATATGGGCGCAGTACCGTCGGCCGCCTGTAGGTAAGCTGTCAGTTAATTACATTGGAAGCTTAACTTGTGCAGTTAGAATCACATGGTTGAAATTAAGTGACTTGCCATCAAAAGCAATATAGGTTGCAACTATTTAATCTCTGTGTTTTAAAAAGACTGGAATTAGAGATTTGTTTGCCTGTTTTAAAAATTGTAACTTTAATTTCAACAAAGAACAATGTAACAATTTACTTTAAAGTAACCTGATTCAGCAAAACTTCAAAGAAACTTCAACCACTGGGAAACACACCAGCCTTCTGCTTCCCACCAACAGGGCAGGAGCTCACATTCAGGTGTTGATTAAGAGGGCAGGGGCACTAGCTGCTCCTCCTGGGAGTGAGACAAAGGACTTCCTGGGCTGAAAGAGTATGCAGATTCAAGTGTCAACAGTAGCCCCTGCCAGAGGAAGGAGGCAGGGATTGTTCTTCAGCCACCCGAAACTTTGGGGGCGGGGACAGACAGTTTTGGTTATTCTGAAAGCACAGAAAAGTATATTTTGAAAAGGACTAACACAGAACTGTCCGAAATTGTAAAAATTGTAAAATTACAGTATTGTTAATATGAACATTCTGGTCACATTTTGAAAGTACTCAGAACTCTGTGCTATGTTCAGGGACCTAACTGCAGAAATTGTGGGTTTGTAGTAATTGTGTTGATGCCAGAAGTTTGAAATTTCTTAGGATTATGCCCAGATATCATGCGCACATATGCATAAAATTGTGGATAAATTGGACAATTGTGTCCCAGACAAAAGTGCGAAAAATTGCCAAATCCAGACCCAAGCTCTCACAGCGACGGGGATTGGATAAATACTTGGTCCACAAAATATGTGATATAAATATGCTGTTGATATTAAGTTGATAAAATTATAAATGTGTCTTGTATGAAAAGTAGATTTCTTGTGCAAGAACAAATGAGAGGTTTCTCCTGGATCATAAAACAAAGCGTCATGATGACACTCTAGTTGCTTCTCCAATCAAGGGAGAGGGAAGACCCTAACCAATGGACTACCTAGAGGATGTGCCTAGTATAATTGAGCTTAACCACCCCTTTGGGAAATACATAAATAAGGACTGTTTAGGACCTAGAGACACACACAGATTCACCCATCAACTGATTTACTGGCAAAGTGCTCTGCAGGAGGAACCCAGATCCAAGACTCCAGAACTCTGAAAGCAGAAGGCCCAATTCCAAAGCTGAACTCTTCTCAGCGGGCCTTTAAAAGCTTGCAACCTGATTTTAACCCCAGACTTCCAAGGGCACACAAAAAAATTGAATAGCCTGGCTGTGCTCATTCTGCTTCTTGCCAAGAACTCTTGCCAGAACCCAGAGATCCAAACCAGTAGACCAGAGCTGTAACCAGATAGCTGTAACCCAGAACCAACCCGTCAGATCCAGTTCAGAGGCCGTGCAGAGACCAAGTGCTGTGCTGAGTGCAGAACCAAGCGCCTGAATACTGTCCGGTGGGCTAGTAGATTCCAGTCCAAAACCTTTGACCAGATCTTTGACGGGCCTATTCCAAACCATTGTTGTGAGTATCTACCATAGAATTGTCCATAGCCAATCTCTTAGCTTTAAGTAATCCAATCCAAAACCATTCTAGCATATCCATAACTGCATTGTAGAATCGCTTTTGTCTTTTCTGAATCTTTCCCTCATCCATATAGTCCTTTGTTAATTGTAGTGATAAATTCATCTTTGTGCTAATAATTTTGCTGAAGAAAGACAAGTGTCTTGGCTGGTAAAAGTCAGAGCAGAGGCGCCGCTGTTCTGGTGGCTGTCCCGTTGGGTATCTTGCATCTTCATAGCCTCCTTTAGTGTAATGAAAATCTGTTTGTAGATTCAAAAGCGCATCTTTCATTTGAAAATCTTGACTCTTTTTGAGAAAAATCGACCTTTACTAAAATCTTCATAACTTCTGAACCGTACATGCTAGAAATGAAATTTAAATGTCAGATTGAAGCTAACATCCTCAGCTTTCGGATTGAAACTGTATTGGTTGAGATTCTATATTCCTGAAACCTGTTTTCTCTCCTTCCTTCTCTATATTGCATATTAGGGGAGATTGAGTAGAATCAGGGCAAAAGAGTGATTACATTGCATTTGATTGAACACACAACAGTATTATGTCTGTGTTGCATTAATTTCCTATCATTGCATTTGACTGAACCCACACAAAGTTTTATTCTATGCTACATTATTCTTCTCATCCATACTCCTACTGATTAAAGAGATTGTTGATTGTAATATCACCCATTGGTGATCATTGTATAAATATTAATAGTGTGACAACTAGATATCTAGATATTGTTCAAATTCATAAAAGTGTGATATATATATTGTTCACATTCCTAAAATAAATCTTTTAACTTTGCAAAACAACCTTCTTCTTGGTTCAGTGAGACTGGGGGGATTCAAAGAGAGGGGCGTGATATAAGGGTACAACATTCAGAAATAAAAGAACTTATAGACACAAATATATAATTAAGGGTTCCAGCTGTGCATCACATGCTAGGCATTGATTTAGGTGGAATGCTGGGTTAAAACCACTTACAAGATTGGAGGCTCATAGTGGGATTTCTGAATTAGATATACCACTTGTGACAGTATAATACAGTTTGCTAACTGACAGGGTACATAAATCCCTGCTGGGCTACCACGCTGTGTTACACTGTGAAAAGCACCCCTCAATAGGAACCCTCTAAGGAATTGGTCTGTTTTGCAAAAATAAAAGAAAACTTCTGTAAATCAGGAAGGAAATCAATATTTCCAGAATGGCAACTTTGGTAGAGATGAATATGGCTAAAGAACACCTATTGCATAAACTATTTGCAAGGGGTGAATGGACAGAGCAGGATCAGAATGTGTGGTTGCAGGCACTCACATAACAGATCCCTGCAAAAGGGTTAGATATATGGCAAGATCAGGGTCCATTACATATGGCCCTGAGTGAACTATATATGGCCCCTAAGTCAAAGGAAGAGCAAAACAAGATTGCCAAAATAGCGGCATATCTGTACCTATATATTGGAGCAATACAGGACAAATATGTCGAGGGCCAAGATCTGGCAAACAGGCAACTGCAGGCATTAGGAAAGGCCCAAACTGATCTGGACTCTGCTGAGCAGAGGCTACAGAGGAGCCAAGAGTCAGAAAATGAAAGTAGGCAGTACATAATCAAAATAAAAGAGGACATGGGTATCCTGCAGCAGGAAAAGGCAGACCAGGATACCAGAATGCTTGCCCTGCAGAAGGAGTATCAAGAAAGTTTGGACTCCCTACTGCAGAGCCAGAAAAAGTTAGAGCAACAAATACATTTCAACAGGGCATGCGCAGAGCAGGTAGTCACCCTGCAAAGCCACCTAGACAGAGAGAAGGAAGAGAGTAATAAATTAATCCTGAAAGACCTGGACACCCAGGCAGAATTTGATGAAGAGCGCCAGAAAGCTGGTGCGCTCCAATAACAGAGGGACGACCTGGTGGCACAGAGGCCGGCTCTTGCTCAGAAATGGGACACCTTAGGCCAGGAAGTCTGTCACTTTAAAGAGAAAGTAGAAGAAAATCACCTGGCCCTTCAGGGACTGGGTGATCTCCAAAAAGACCATCAAAAATTGTTAGAGCACACCAGGAGGGTGGAAGAGGTGCTAGCAAGGAAGGACCAGGCCAGTATGGACAGGACTCAGGAGGTAACCCTCCTGCAGCAAAGGCTGGCCCAGTACTCAAAAACAACCCAGGAAGCACAGAGAGAAAATGAGGCTCTCTGTGAGAACAATGACAGGCTCCACAGACAGGTAGCTATGCAAGAGCGATTGATAGAAACCACAAGGCCTTGATAGAGGAACAGAAAGCTCAGGTTCTTACATGGCAACAGGGAGCAGGGGCCGACAGAGATGAGGTTCGCTGGGAAAGGGAAACACCTGAGCATAACCTCAGGGACCCTAGTACCAGAGGCCTACATCTCTCGTAGTCCCTGGACTCTGCCACCCCCATGTCCCCCGGCGCACATGAGCCCAGGGCCACGGGGATGGCAGATTACTATCCAGTCAGAAGTATGGGGCTCATAGGCCAGTACCCCCCAGGTATGGATGGACGGGCATCCGGTTATGGGCACCCATGTACAGTGCAATTTAGTGGGGAACCCCAGGAGAGTAGGCCCATTAAGGGCATCCTGAAAACCTCTGCCCAGTTAGGTCAGTGGGGGGGAACCCATCAAATCCTGGGAGCAAGGAGGAATCAGAAGACTCCTCTGAACGGCGCAGGACACAGGAGACCAGGTCCCCACATTCTGATAGCCATTCCCAGGCTCGCAGAATCCGGGAAAACCTGCGAGATCAGACAGGCAGCTCTGGGAGCAGTGCCTCTGAGTCAGAGGATGAATGGACCAGGGTTACCCGAACCAAGAAGGCCAACAAGGCCAAAACGACCTTGCTTACGGATCCCTTACAACAGATTAAGGCAATAAGGAGTGTCATCACGCCTTATCAGAAGAACGCCAAGTATTCTGTGTGGGAACACTTAGAGCTCTTTGTGCAAATGATGGAGACCTTCCATTTGAAAGACAGCAGTAACTGCATTCAGTACGTAAAATGGACATTCTCCCCAGAATACTCCAGCTTCTTTGCGGGGCTGGAGGACCAAAATCATTCTAGATGGTCCACCTATAGAGCGGCCATCTTGAAGCATTTTTCCGTGCACAGAAATCCTTAGGAGGCTCGCAAGGCCGCCTACAACTTGCAATGTGGGGAGGATCAGGCCCCACAAGAATTTGTGCAGGAATTAAAGCGTGCCTTTACGCAAACCACCACAAGGGTGCGCACGGACAGCAAAGAATTTGTGAATACTTTTTTCCACGCTCTCCCCAAGTATATCATGACCCAGCTAGTGAGAGATTTTCATGAGAAAAGATCGCTAGACTGGGTCATTGAACAGGCCACCCGAATTAATGAGGTGCAAAAGCCCATAGAAAACAAGAATAATGCAAAACGCCCCAAACCAACCAACACCCCTGCTGCTGCTACGGTGGCAGAGGTGAAGGTTGCCCCCATTTTGGATTTGGAGATGCGGGGGCCTAAAAACCTGCCTGCACAGTAGAATAATCCCAAGCCCAGAAGGCCCTAGGGCCAGTCACAAACAGGGAGCCAAGGAGGTAGTCCCACAAATGGGATCCCTCACTCCCCTGACTGCATAAGACCCTGCTACAAGGGGAACAGACCTATCCTGAGTTATGTGTGGACTCCTCCAGCCCCAGGGGGGGATCCAACCAAACAGCAGCTAACCCAGGGAACTTCCCTCCTCACTTCCCCCAGGAGGGCAGAGATTCCACAAATCCTGGACAGAACTTCTTCCCCAGGTACCCGCAAAACTTTCAACCCCAAAACAATCCATCCTTCTTTCCCCAATTTCCTGAGCCCAGACAACCTAATCCGGGAGATGGGAGGCCAAGGGTGGCGGGGTACCCAAATTTTCCAAACCCCGGTATTTTCAGAGAAGGGATAGCTACCCTTCCCGGGATCAGCCCAGGGGAGACAACAGAACCCTGTATCAGCCTGAGCGGGTGTCACAGCTAGAGCGCAGGTCCAAACACATACAGGATCTGGGTTGCATGCTGAGGGCTCAACAGAACCCTCAGATAAGCATGCTGGCGCAGAATGCCCCAAACTCCGGACCTGGTGCTCCAGAACAATGACGGGGGCAGAACCCCGACAACCCACCGGTTCCTAGGGAGTAGGCACAAGGGGAAGGGGGGTGTAAAGCCTTGGAGGAAGCTTCCTTCCCCACTTGTAAAAAGCCACTAGAAACCCAGGAACTGGAACCAAAATCTCCTGCCCCTGAAAGTCTGCAACCCAAGGAGCAGAGGGGGTGGGGGGGGGGGAGTAGGAGAAAAAAAAAAACAAACAGACCCATTTTGAGGAGGAGGTACAAATCTTCCAATATGAAGAAGAGGGGCCCTCAGAGGATTCTGGGGAAAGGATCTACTCCTTCAGAGATGGGAGAACTCCTCCCAAAAGAAAATGGGTCCCAAAGGATCCAAATCCAGACTGGATAGATGTGGGGACTGAGCTAGCACCGCCCATCATCCAACCCCCGAACCAACAGCATGAAAATCCCCTGGTTCAAACCCATTCTGGTGACTGCCTCCAAAAATGGCAGTGCAGCCCAGAACCTGAACCAGGGGAACCCAAACCTCTCCCACATCTAGTTGCCACCTTTTCTTTTCAGATTCCCTAGACTCTCCACAGAATTCTGCCCAAATCACCTCCTTATCAGTGTCCAAAACTAGAAAACTAACCCACCAGTTGTCCAAAAATGTACATTATCTGTGCCCCCTTGAGGAGACGAAGGGAAGATTCTTTGCCCTGGTCCAAATGCAGGGGCAGGGTACAATTTTGGCACTGGGGGACACTGGATCCCAAGCTACCCTTCTGTCCAAAAAGGCCTTTGATAAACTGAATTCGGGAAGGGGGGAGAAATACCAAATTCCTCTCACCCCTCTTCCTAGAAAACTTCAGAATTTTGACGGGAAGGAAATTCCCGTCGAGGGGACTGTGGATTTGGATTTTAAAATTGGGCGACACAAGGTGAAGCACCCGGTCATAGTTGTAACTCCAGAGGGCACCCCTTGTGTACTAGGGAATGACCTCCTGTGAAGGTTGTCACCCCTAATAGATTGCGTAAACAAGGTCCTCTGGACCCAGACTAGCCGACCAATAAAATTAAAACAGAGTGTCAACCATGTTAGTCTAAACGGCACCTGCCACACGGTTGAACAAAAATCTGACCAAGTCGAATTTCACTTCCAGAACAACCAAATCCCAGACGTGACAGTAATAGCAGTAGGACAACAGACTGGTGATGAGGGGTCCTCTCTATTTCTGAAAATCAACCTTCCATCCAGTTTAAGGTGGTATTCCACACTGGAAGGAAACACTCTGAAATTCTTTACCAATCCACAATCAGACATTCCCACTCCTATAGTCCAGAAAGATGAGAAATCAGCTCAGAGCCTGGCTGATATTCAGCAAATTGGAGAGCAATTGTTCATACCTGTTCAGTTAAATGAAGGGAAGGACTCTGTTCTCGCCCGAGTGTGTGTGAACAACAGTAAGAGCTTCATCAGCCAAGCCATCAATCCGCCAACTCCCAAAAGATCCAGCCATTCCCACATTCAAACTGATAGACAAATGGGAAATGGACCTGGAAGCACCCAATTCCAAACATCTCCTGCCAAGCAGGTGTATGCTCAAAATCTCCATTGGCAACAAGAGCATAGACCATAATTGTTGGGTCGTGCGAGACGTCACTGCTGCCTTTTACTTAGGCAGTGACATTCTCAATTGCTTTGCCATTTGTTTGGACCTAATAAACTTCAAAGCTTGGTCCCGATTAGCGGATAATCCCATGGGCTTTGATGACCCAGAGAAAGCATTTAGGTCAGCTCAACTGCTGCCTTATGCAGTTGAAATTCAGATTGGAGAGGAACTCACCATCCCAGAAAGATCCCGACAATTCTTCCTGGAAGTGAAAGTTAAAAGAGGACAGAAATTGAAAAACCCTGATGCCTATATTCATCTAAATGCTTCTCTCCAACAACAAGCGTTGGGGGTAAACCCAACACCACTAGTCAATATAGAACATGACACCATTCCAATAGAGGTGGATAACAGCGACTTAAAGAGTATCACTCTATCCGCAGGCACCATTATTGGAATGGCGGTTGATGACCAACATTTTTCCATAGATTTAGGCAATGAACTGTTAGGACCAATCCCCAAGGACTGTTTTGACAGTGATAGTGATGAAAACACAACACCAGACAGGATCTTTACCCGGCATGGGGGGAACTTCCTGGTGTGCACTTCCTGCCCTTATGGTAAGGAAGATGTGACCTGTGACTTCAGGAGGGATGATGTGATTTTCCAGGTCCATGAGGGATGCCTTCCCCACCTGAAGCCACCAGTCCAAATCAGCACTTTGACCAGGGACTTTTCCACCAAGCTGGAGGAGACCGCTGAGATAGCAAAACCAGAAGTCTTTCCAGGCTTCAGGAAGATGGTTGAAGAGAGAGTCAACCTAGCTGCTGCCTGTGGGACTCTGGAGCAAAGGCAAAAACTGAAATGAGTTCTCTTGGATTTTCAAGATCTGTTTGCGGTGGACTCATATGACTGTGATTGCACCGACATCCACACAACAAAAATTCCCACGGACCCTGGCATGACTCCAGTGTTTGTGAAGCAATATTGCTTGCCTCTCGCATCAATGGAGTCCCTTACTGAAATAATTAAGAACCTTGAGTCCCGTGGGATAATCAGTCCAGTCCACAGCACCTTCAATAATCCGGTGCTGGGGATGTTGAAGCCAAACGGCCAGTGGAGACTCTGAGCCGACCTTAGGAAGCTCAACAAACGGGTCCATACTTCCCGATGGCCTCTTCCCTACATTGACCAAGGGCTGGCCCAGATCCAGGGGTCACAGGTATTCACTGCAATAGACCTGTCCAATGGATACTGGACTGTACCTGTCCGTAGGGAGGACCAATACAAGCTGGCCTTTACCTTCGGGGGGTCAGCAGTACACATGGACCCGGACCCCCTTCGGATACATCAACTCAGGCAATTAATTCAACATTTTTCTACATAAGGCCATGCCCGACCTGGGTGAGAGGGGTAACCTGGCCTATTTTCAAAAGCTCAACTGTGGAGGAACACATAGCGGAGATCCGTTATGTTCTGACACAGTTGAGGGCTGCCGGAGCAAAACTCTCCTTTCAAAAGGCACAGTGGTGTAGAACCCGTGTCAATTTCTTGGGGCATGAGATTACTCCTCAGGGTCTCTGTCCCCAGGAACAGAAAGTGGAAGCACTCCAGAAATTGAAAGACCCCACAACTCTGCAGGAACTAAGGAGCCTCCTTGGACTGACTAATTACAGTAGAACGTTCATTGAGGACTATGCAGAGATCACAAGACCCCTGATTCATCTTTTGAAGGTGGGGGGTCAAGTGGGAGTGGGGTCCAGAACAAGCTGAGGCAGTAAGACAACTCAAAAGAAGCCTCTCACAAGCACCTTGCCTAGCTTACCCTGTCAAAAACAAGGAGTTCTTCTTGGAGACAGGGTTCTCTAATACATGCTTGACTGCAGTATTATATCAAAAGCATGACATGGTCAATAAAGTAATCTCCTATGCGAGTAAAACTTTATCCTCTGTGGAGGAGAAATTCAATGACTGTGAGAAGGCACTGCTGGCAACGGTGTGGGCATTGAAGAATTACCGCCCGTTTATCCAGGGGGAACACATCATAGTGGAGACTCCACACCAGCCTCTGCAATATCTCCAAAGTGACAGAATCCGGGCCGGATGTGAGTAATTCCCAAATTACTTCCTGGATTCTGTCAATGCAAGTCCTTCCTGTGGAGGTCAGATATGGCCAAAACAAGAAGAGTCCCCTCGCGCAAGGTCTGGCTGACTTGCATGATTGTGCCTGAGAAAACTGTCTCGAGGACGAGAGTCTAAAAATCAAGGACAACATGGAGGCATACCTCAATTCCCCACACAAAGTCTTTGAAGAAGACAAGTGTGAGGGAATGCCCACTGTCTATGTGGATGGATGCTCTTACCATGTTGACAACAATGGGGAAAAAGAACTTGTGGCCGGCGTAGGGAATGCATGGGTGAATGAGACCCCGGAACCCTCCGTTGGGTACAAGATTGGTCCCCGAAGTAGTCAAGTGGCAGAGTTGATGGCTGTGCAGCAAGCCATCCTCACTGCTATCCAACATCAACTGCACAAACTGGTCATAATCACAGATTCAGATTATGTACGGAATGGGTTTGTGGCGCACCTGGTTAATTGGAAAACCAGAGGCATGCTATGTGCTAATAATAAACCCTTGAAACATGGGAAATTAATTCAAAACATTGATGATATGGTCACCTTGAATGGGATGACCATCTACTGGAAGAAGATCAAGGGTCATTCTAAAGTAGAGGGACCAGACAAAACTGGAAATGACCTAGCAGATCAGCTGGCCAAGACTGGAGCCATCCAAGGGAATCTACTAGAGATTGAGTCCCTGTTGGGGGAAACCCAGGTCACTGCCATCACTAGGTCCCAGACAAATGCTCACAATGAACTCTCAACTGCACAATGGAGTAAGGAGACCCCAGATACTGATTTGATTAGAGCTCAACAAGGGGATCCAATAATTGGTAAGTTTTATCAGCACATTGAGGACCCTGAGAACTTTCCCCTGATGGATACCGATTACATAGGGAAATAGGACCTCAGAGTGTTGATGAAATGTCCAAAAATGTTCTGAATCCAAGACGGTTTGTTGGTAAGGAAATCCCTAGCTGGCCATGATCAGTGGGTGGTCCCTACCTCATTCCAAAGCCTGATGTTAAGTCACGCCCATGATGCGGCCACAGCCGGTCATCGGGGGTTTCATACAACACTTGAAATCTTAAGAGAGGTTGCATACTAGCCACACATGGGGCAGGACCTCGACCAATACTTGAAGGGGTGTCTTGTGTGTGCACAATTTCAGCCAACATCCCTCACACACCGTGCGCCTCTCCAAAAGAGGGGGATGACACTGCCTTGGTCAGATTTACAAGTCTATTATATCGGGCCCATGATTCGCTCCTCTAGGGGAAATAAGTACATGTTGACCGTGACATGCTTGTTTACTAAGTGGGTGGAATGTCTCCCGGCCCCAAATTGCAAGGTAGAAACAGCAGCTGCCCTGATGATCAACCACATCTTCTCGCGTTTTGGACTACCCCAAAGGATCGAGTCAAACCGAGGTAGCCACTTCACTAGCGAAGTAATGGAAAGATGTGGGAGATACTTGGGGTCAAAAGGAAATTACACATTGCCTACTGGCTAGCCTCTAGTGGTGCAGTAGAGAGATACAATTAAACAATTGTGAGCATATTAAAAAAGTTTGTGGCAGATTCTGGGCCAAGTTGGGATATTCGATTACCTCTTGTCCTAATGGCCATCAGATCTACCCCTTCATCTGCAACTAAAATGTCACAGTTTGAGCTGATGCCTGGACGCAGGATGGGGCTTCCCCAGCATCTGCTCTACAGAACCTAAGAGCAGACATTGATCAATGCCTCCACAACTCATGAGTATGTTGAAAATCTAAGAAAACACCTTCAACATGCTTTTGCCTATGCTCAGCGAAATCTAGAGAGATCTGCAGACAGCATGAAGACTCACTATGACTTAAAGACCACTAGAAAAGAATACAATGTAGGAGACAGGGTCTGTTTATACAATTTCCAAAAGAAACAGGCCAAACAGCGCACATTTTTGCCTACCTGGAGGGGTCCTTTTGAAGTTGTAGACAAAATCTCACCAGTCGCCTACAAAATCCGCATTCCCAAAGACAGTTTGACAGAGGGGGAAGGTAAGTGGGTCCATATTAACCAACTAAAGTGTTGCCATCCTAGGCACACCCTGCAGCAACTGGAGGAGTCTTCTGGAACCCCAGAGGGGGTCACGCCAGCTCCATAGAATTTCAACTATAAAATATTCCATATATAGTCCATAAATTACCATAGAAAAATGTGTCCTGCTTTGTCAAAATGTATGTGTCCGCCCCATTACATCAATAGTGATGGGGAAAGGTCTACAAATATGTTTTTGTTTTGTCATCCTAGAATTGGAAACAATGGAGACTAAAACCACCCATGGACCGGAAGCAAAGATCCAAGGGGCCTGGGTTATCGCTTCACACCCACATCAGGACTGGGCAAGGAATTGGTTGATCCACCCCTGATGGAAGAAAAGAGGATGAACTTTGCCATTTTTGGAACCAAAAGAAATGAGACTGATCATCCCGGTCTTGAGACTTCCCATTGATGGACGTACAACGCCAAATCGCAAGGGGGGGCTTGTGGGATGTTCTGACCCACTAGGTTCTGCCCTGCAACATCACTGTGTGCTGTTTTCATCAGAAACAACAGGATGGCTGCCAAAAAGCTCTATGCACTAAATAATCTCTGAGAAGTGCTCAGGGAAACCTGAAAAATAGGCCGCCAATCCATTTTGCCTGTGTCAGTGGTGGAACCGGAGACCACACTACCAAAACCTGTCATTGGGCTGCCCACAGAGTGCAAATGGAAACTTCATGGAAGGCAGTGCTTTATTGCAAGGAAACCCAAAGGTGCTCTGAAATTATTTTTTCCTTGGCTGCTGAAATTGCAAAATAAGGGTTCAAAAACATCAGACAATGTCCAACATCCTTGCTGGGTGTTACCCATCACTTCATTTAACGAATTAACAGAAGCAAACAATGTCAGGAGAAGCAGAATCCATCATAAGAATATCCACATTAAAAAGTGTACTTGTCTGTGAAAATCTGTAAAATATGGGAGCAGTACCGTTGGCCGCCTGTAGGAAAGCTGTCAGTTAATTACATTTGAAGCTTAACTTTTGCAGTTAGAATCACATGGTTGAAATTAAGTGACTTGCCATCAAAAGCAATATAGGTTGCAACTATTTAATCTCTGTGTTTTAAAAAGACTGGAATTAGAGATTTGTTTGCCTGTTTTAAAAATTGTAACTTTAATTTCAACAAAGAACAATGTAACAATTTACTTCGAAGTAACCTGATTCAGCAAAGCTTCAAAGAAACTTCCACCACTGGGAAACACACCACCCTTCTGCTTCCCACCAACAGGGCAGGAGCTCACATTCAGGTGTTGATGAAGAGGGGAGGGGCACTGGCTGCTCCTCCTGGGAGTGAGACAAAGAACTTCCTGGGCTGAGTATGCAGATTCAAGTGCAACAGTAGCCCCTGCCAGAGGAAGGAGGCAGGGATTGCTCTTCAATCACCCGAAACTTTGGGGGCGGGGACAGACATTTCTGTTTATTCTGAAAGCACAGAAAAATATATTTTGAAAAGGACTAACACAGAACTGTGCGAAATTATAAAAATTGTAAAATTACAGTATTGTTAATATGAACATTCTGGTCACATTTTGAAAGTACTCAGAACTCTGTGCTATGCTCAGGGACCTAACTGCAGAAATTGTGGGTTTGTAGTAATTGTGTTGATGCCAGATATCATGCGCACATATGCATAAAATTGTGGACAAATCGGACAATTGTGTCCCAGACAAAAGTGCAAAAAATTGCCAAATCCAGGCCTAAGCTCTCACAGCGACGGGGATTGGATAAATACTTGCTCCACAAAATATGTGATATAAATATGCCGTTGAAATTAAGTTGGTAAATTCTAAATTTGTCTTGTATGAAAAGTAGATTTATTGTGCAAGAACAAATGGGAGGTTTCTCCTGGATCATAAAACAGAGCGTCATGATGACACTCTGGTTGCTTCTTCAATCAAGGGAGAGGGAAGACCCTAACCAATGGACTACCTAGAGGGTGTGCCTAGTATAATTCAGCGTACCCACCACATTGGGAAATACATAAATAGGGACTGTTTAGAATCTAGAGCCACACACAGATTCACCGATCAACTGATTTACTGGCAAAGCGCTCTTCAGGAGGAACCCAGATCCAAGACTCCAGAACTCTGAAAGCAGAAGGCCAATTCCGAAGCTGAACCCTTCTCAGCTGGCCTTTAAAATCTTGCAACCTGATTTTAACTCCAGACTTCCAAGGGGCACACAAAAATATAGAACAGCCTCGCTGTGCTGATTCTGCTTCTTGCCAAGAACTCTTGCCAGAACCCAGAGATCCAAACCAGTACAGCAGAGCTGTAACCAGATAACTGTAACCCAGAACCAACCTGTCAGATCCAGTTCAGAGGCCGTGCAGAGACCAAGTGCTGTGCTGAGTGCAGAACCAAACGCCTGAATCCTCTCCGGTGGGCTAGCAGATTCCAGTCCAAAACCTTTGACCAGATCTTTGACGGGCCTATTCCAAACCATAGTTGTGAGTATCTAGCATAGAATTGTCCATAGCCAATCTCTTAGTTTTAAGTAATCCAATCCAAAACCATTCTAGTATATCCATAACTGCATTGTAGAATCTCTTTCGTCTTTTCTGAATCTTTCCCTCATTCATATAGTCCTTTGTAAATTGTAGTGATAAATTCATCTTTGCGCTAATATATTTGCTGAAGAAAGACAAGTGTCTTGGCGGGCAAAAGTCAGAGCAGAGGCGCCGCTGTTCTGGTGGCTGTCCCATTGGATATCCTGCATCTTCATAGCCTCCCTTAGTGTAACGAAAATCTGTTTGTAGATTCAAAAGCGCATCTTTCATTTGAAAATCTTGACTCTTTTTGAGAAAAATCGACCTTTACTAAAACCTTCATAACTTCTGAACCGTACATGCTAGAAAACCGCATTTCAACTCCTTACAGTTTTGCCGCAATCGCGTTTCTCGCGCACTGAAAAGTTTGCAGCGAATCTGCATTTGGCTCAATTTCAACACGTGTAAACTAGCTATTCTTTGCATCTGACCTCAGAATTTCGTTTTCAATCTTCTAGTTAGTCAATCAACATTGCTAGCGTTTACCTGGAACTATCCAAAGCGGCTCCCACTAGTTTTGAATCCCATTTAGAGAATTAAATTCATTTTTCAATATTTTTCCCATTCATTACAAAACCACATTTAAAAGCATTGAACCTGTTTTGAAATCATTCCTGTTTCTCTCTATGCTTGCTGGGGGAACTGGGATTGAAACTGTATTGGTTGAGATTCTATATTCCTGACACCTGTTTTCTCTCCTTCCATCTCTAAATTGCATATATGGGGGGATTGAGTAGTATCAGGGGGAAAGAGTGATTACATTTCATTTGATTGAACACACAAAAGTATTATGTCTGTGCTGCATTAATTTCCTATCATTGCATTTGACTGAACCCACACAAAGTTTTATTCTATGCTACATTAGTCTTCTCATCCATACTCTTACTGATTAAAGAGATTGTTGATTGTAATATCAGCCATTGGTGATCATTGTATAAATATTAATAGTGTGATATCTAGATATTGTTCAAATTCATAAAAGTGTGATATATATTCAAATTCCTAAAATAAATCTTTTAACTTTGCAAAACAACCTTCTTCTTGGTTCAGTGAGACCGGGGGGATTCAAAGAGAGGGCCGTGATATAAGGGTACATCATTCAGAAATAAAAGAACTTATAGACTTTGACCGGTCATTCTAGTATTAATAAATATTACATAAAAATTACATAAATTACATAGACAGTGAGTAGTATGTTTTGGGTTGAAAGAGAACCCAATTCTTTATTAACTTTTTCTTTTCTCTCTTATAGATTTCAAGTAAAGGATATGTCTTGAAGGTAGAGTCTTCAATGAGCGGTAGCTGAATTTGCACTTCAGGATATTCAAGGTAAGTTCTATATTTCCATGCTGTGAATTTTTATACTTCCTTTTCCATTCCTTCGTCTCTCCATAACACCTCTAATGTCTGTGTTTCCTGTTTATTCAACAAACGTAGGTTTCAGCGTGCTTGTGCTGTTGTAAGTGATTGTTCAAAAACCTTGCGCAATATAGTTCATGAAACACACTTTTGAAGAAGTACCTCTGTGTGGCGCTGTCTTTCATTCCATAAAACTGCTAATGAACACGTGAAAGTCGCTTCGACTAAAACTGAGTTTCCTTAATAGTCTTTACTTCAAACAGTCTTTACCAGTTGTTTCTTGTCGGCTCGGATCTCAATTTCCCCTTTCTTTATTACTCGCTTTCGTTATTACGGAATGAGATTTCCTGAACAGCTGACGTCTTCAAGCAATCCTGCAGGTCTGCCCCTACTGCAGCTGACAACGAAACGAACAGTTCTCCTCCCCTCAAAGCAAAGAGCGGTATGCTTTGTTCTGCTGTCAGACTCTATCTTCGTTAATTCATTTCATCATGCTTCAGCACTTTCATACATGAATGGGGATGGTTCGGAAGCTCTCATCAGCGCAACAGCACAGTTACTCACGTCTCTGTTGAAAATGACACTCCATTGGACTACTCAGCTTCACTGACCTCATAGCCCCTCGTCAGTTGGCATTTCCACTTGTTCTTGTAACCGCCAGCATACAGCGTCAATTTCTTCCCCTCTCGAAGACGAACATGACTACTTTCGGTTTGTCATCAAAACAAAACAGCTCATTGGTGCAACAGCGCTTCTCTTCACATGTAGCAACAACGATCGCTTTTGGTTTTACAATAATAAACAAGTCCTTAGCGCAACAGCGCTTCTCCCCACATGAAGCAACAACGATCGCTTTTCCTCACATGACAGCAACTCTTTTGTTAAAGTGCAACAGCGCAACTAAGTAGACTTCAACTTTGCAACTTTCATCTTTTAGGAAAAACGGCGTTAATACGCCCAGCTGTAACCATCGTCCTCTCACTCTCTCTCCCCAGCTCTTGTCTCCTAGGTAACATCAAGCTCAGCAGAAACCATTAGAGGAAAGTCCATACATGTAGGACTTCCTGGATTATGCTTCTCTATTTATCAGTATGATTATAAAAATCTGCCAGATAGGAACCAACCACGTCACACCCCCTCTACTAAGCCCTTACGCTCGGGAAAGGTTTCTGCTCTGGACAAATAATCAGCCTGTGATAGCAGCTTCCCAGGTCTTTGAACAGTTTTAAACGAGAAGGGCTTGAGGGAAATAAACCACCTGAGCACTCTCTGGTTTGGGTCCTTGTTACGAGCTAACCAGACTAATGGAGCATGATCTGTTATTAGCGTAAACTCTCGGCCAATCAGGTAATATCTAAGAGCATCAATGGCCCATTTGACGGCCAGACATTCTTTTTCGATGGTCTGGTAGCTTAATTCATGAGGTAACAATTTCCTACCTATGAATAATATCGGCCTTTCACCTCCCCCCTGGTTTTGGTAAAGCACTGCTCCGAGTCCTGTACCTGAGGCATCAGTTTGAAGAAAAATTGAGCCTTAAAGTCTGGACAGTGCAAAACAGCCCTATTGGTCAGAGCCTCTTTTAAACCATTGAAGGCCTTTAGTTTTTGCAGAGGTTTGCCAAACTTTCCTGCTTAAAGTGGGCTTTTTCAGCAGATCTGTTAGTGGAGTGGCTAAAGTAGAAAAATGTGGGATAAACCTTCTGTAGTACCACACAAATCCCAGAAAGGCCCGTACTTGCTTCAGAGTTTCAGGGAACTTCAATTGCTTGGTAGCCTTCACTTTCTCCTCCTGTGGTTTAATAATACCCTGGCCCACATAATATCCCAGATATTTAGTGTGAAATGTTGCAATATGGGTCTTCTTGGGATTTCTATGCAGCCCAGCTCCTTTCAGAGTTGCAAGTACCTTCCTCAGATGGACTAGATGTTCTTGCCAGTTGTGACTGTAAACAATGATGTTGTCTAGATATGCTCCGCAATAATTTTCATGACCTTTTACAAGGTAATTCATTAACCTTTGAAATGTCGCAGGAGCCCCGTGTAGACCAAAGGGTAACACCGTGAACTGATACAGCCCGGTAGGAGTAGCAAATGCTGTCTTTTCCTTATCTGCCAGTAACAATGGTATCTACCAATAGCCCTTGGTTAAGTCAATAGTGGTTAGGAATTTGGCTTTCCCTAGATTATTCAGCAGATCCTCTATTCGTGGCATAGGGTAAGCATCAAATTTAGAAATTTCATTTAATTTCCGGAGGTCCATGTAGAATCTCACACTGCCATCTGGCTTTGGTACTAAGACTACCGGTGAACTCCAGTCACTATGGGATGGTTCTATGATCCCCAAATCCAGCATTTCTTGCACGTCCTGGTTGATGGCCTGTATCTTTGACTCAGGTATTCGGTAAGGTCTGAGCCTTAATATAGAGCCAGGTTTAGTAGTTATACGATGACACGTTAGATTAGTTCTCCCTGGAAGTGAAGAGAATATCTCTGCAAAATCTTGTAGGAGGTGAGACAGTTCAGACCTTTCCACAGATGATAACTCAGTGTTGATATTTAAACTTTCCAAACCTATTCTCTCCTTAACTTGTGGAAAATGCTCTTATGGTGGTAGCTCATTAGTGATCATAGCGATGGGTTGTACTGGTGGTATCCACTTTTTAAGTAAATTGACATGATAGGTCTGACTATATAGCCTACTACCAGGTTGCTTTTCTTTATATGTTAAAGGCCCCAGCACTTCTTGAATTTCAAAAGGGCCCTTCCAGGCGGCTAACATTTTATTGTCTGATGTGGGCAGTAATACTAACACCTGATCTCCTGTTTTGAAAGTACGTAACTGGGTCTTTTGGTTGTAATACTTTTCTTGGTTCATTTGAGCTTGAAGAAGATTGTCTCTAGCTATAGCCTGTAGTTTTTCTATCCGTTCCTGTAACTGTGAGGCATATTCTGTCAGAGTCAACTCACAATCAGGTTGCTCTTCCCAATTTTCTTTCAGTACATCTAACAGAGTTCTTACCGGTCTTCCGAATAATAACTCGAAAGGCGAAAAACCTGTTGAAGATTGAGGAGTATTTCTTAGAGTCATTATTATCCATGGTAACACTCTGTCCCAGTCTTGTTTTCTGGCGAGGTTGACTTCCTTAACATTTGTTTGATAGTCTGATTATAGCGTTCTACTAATCCATCAGTCTGTGGGTGGTAGACTGCCGTTTTCAAATGCTACATTTTCAGGGTATCACAGACTTGCTTTAGAACGTTGGACATAAAGTTTGAACCACGATCCGTGATGATTTTCCTTGGAATTCCCACTCGTCCAATAAAGGGAATTAGCACATCGCATATTTGTTGAGTATTTGTGGCCTTTAGGGGAAAAGCTTCCGGGTATCGCGTGGCATAGTCTACAACCAAAAGTATGTATTTATGACCTCTTCTCGTTGGATCTATGGGACCGACAATATCGACTCCTATTCGGATAAAAGGCTCTAGGACAAGAGGCATAGGCTTCAATGGAGCCTTCTTTATTTTGGCTCTATTCTTCTTTTGACACTCCTTGCAGGATTGGCAAAACCTAACCACTTGTTGGTACACTCCTGGCCAGTAGTACCTATCCAAAATTTTTGTAGAGGTCTTCTCCGTTCCGAGATGTCCTTCCCAAACTTGCAAGTGAGCGACTTCTAGGACTGTCTTATAATATTTCCTTGGCACTAAGAGTTGCTTCAAATCGCCTCCACTCTGAAACTTACTTACTCGGTATAATAGCCCATTCTCCTTTATGAAATGCGGACCTTGTCCAGTTGGATCTTCTAAAGCACGTTCTCAGGCATATTGGAGTAACGGATCCAGCTCTTGAGCGGTCCTAAAACTATCGCCATCCTCGTCTAACCTCCAGTCAACGGCTACCGGGAACACATTCTTGCTCCTCCATTCTTGTTTCATCATTCTCTTCAACTTCTTACTCTTCTGTGTTTTACAGTAAGGGGCAGAGATTTCTTCCTCATGAAAAGGGGCTGTTTCCCACCAGCTCTTCTCAATTTCATGGATTAATTTAGAAAATTCTGATATGTCGGAACCAATTAGTAAGGGCTTTGGAAGACTGGGTAATACGGCCGCTTTCACCCCCATTGTTTCCCCGCCCATCTTAATCTGTATTTTCTTTGAAGGATAAGCCTTTATACCCCCATGTACACACCGAATAGGAATTTCCCCTGAGGAATGATAACTTTCACCTACCAACTCCGATGTTGCTGCGGTCTGTAGGCTTCCTGAATCGACTAAGGCAGTGGTGGGTTTTACATCTACCTCTGCCTCGCAGGTATACAGATATTGCGACTGCCTTCCTGGCACTTGTTCAAAGAACTCGCCTTCCTTCATGGATTCGAAGACCCCCACATCCATTGGTTCCGTTTTTGGTTTATTCGGGCAGAACCTGGCGAGGTGGCCCCAGTCTCCACAATCAAAGCATTGTGGTCCTCGAATTGTTGTGGTGGGTGGACGATAATTTACTGGGCCCTCACTGGTAGGTCTGGACCATATCTTTTCTCCTTTGGGTTTTCTCAGCATTGAGTGAGGCCATGTTGGTTGAGGTGTGGCTTTATTAATGGGCGTATGTGGTTTAGAACTTGGTGCATAAGCCAGCATCCGGCCCTGTCCCGCTTTCTGATAAGCTGAGGCTACATCTACTGCCTCCGGTAATGTCTGTCTATGGTGTTGCTTGACCCATCTCTGTACTGGAGCGGGAAGGCCTTCGATGAACTGCTCCAGGATCACCTTTTCTGTTATTTCACTGGGAGAAGACATACTAGGCTGTAGCCGTTTTTCTGCCAGTTTCTTTACCCTGTAGAATAACTGTCTCGGAGTTTCCTCTCCACACAATTTGACTTCTCTGAACTTGATTCGATATGTTTCCTCATCGTGTCCCATTCGCTCCAGCACAACTTTCTTCATATCTCCATAGTTGGTGTCGCCCGTTGGGTTTGCGGCCTGATAAGCTGACTGTATTTCACCGGTGTTCAATGGCGCGATGTAATGACACCATCTTTCGGTTGGCCACTGGGCGTTTCGAGCTACCCTCTCGAAATTTACAAAAAAATGTGCGGGGTCTTCACCCGCCGAGTATTTTTGCAATACTGAGGTAGGAACTTGAGGGTTATTCCTGATATTAGTAACTTCCAGTAATTGAGCTTGCTGCATGTGTAACGCTTGCTGAAATGCCAATCTGTCTGCTTGGGCCTGTTGGCTCTGCATTTGTAAGGCTTGCTGTAGAAGTTGTTGTCCCTCGCTTAGGGTCTTTATAAGGTCGTCCATGACGTTCTCAGTATCCCACTTCTGACACCAAATGTGACCGGTCACTCTAGTATTAATAAATAAATTACATAGACAGTGAGTAGTTTGTTTTGGGTTGAAAGAGAACCCAATTCTTTATTAACTTTTTCTTTTCTCTTTTATAGATTTCAAGTAAAGGATACGTCTTGAAGGTAGAGTCTTCAATGTGCTGTAGCTGAATTTGCACTTCAGGATATTCAAGGTAAGTTCTATCTTTCTATGCTGTGAATTTTTATACCTCCTTTTCCATTCCTTCTTCTCTCCATAACACCTCTAATGTCTGTGTTTCCTGTTTATTCAACAAACGTAGGTTTCAGCGTGCTTGTGCTGTTGTAAGTGATTGTTGAAAAACCTTGAGCAACATAGTTCATGAAACACACTTTTGAAGAAGTACCTCTGTGAGGCGCTGTCTTTCATTCCATAAAACTGCTAATGAACACGTGAAAGTCTCTTCAACTAAAACTGAGTTTCCTTAATAGTCTTTACTTCAAACAGTCTTTACCAGCTGTTTCTTGTCGGCTCGGATCTCAATTTCCCCTTTCTTTATTACTCGCCGTTTCGTTATTACGGAAGGAGATTTCCTGAACAGCTGACCCCTTCAAGCAATCCTGCAGGTCTGCCCCTACTGCAGCTGACAATGAAACAAACAGGTCTCCTCTCCTCAAGGCAAAGAGTGGTATGCTTTGTTCTGCTGTCAGACTCTATCTCCGTTAATTCCTTTCATCACGCTTCAGCACTTTCATACATGAATGGGGACAGTTCGGAAGCTCTCATCAGCGCAACGACGCAGTTACTCACGGCTCTGTTGAAACTGACACTCGGCTGGACTACTCAGCTTCACTGACCTAGTAGCCCCTCGTCAGCCGGCATTTCCACTTTTTCTTGTAACCGTCAGCATACGGCGTCAATTTCTTCCCCTCTCGAAGACGAACACAACTACTTTCGGTTTGTCATCAAAACAAAACAGCTCATTGGCGCAACAGCGCTTCTCTTCACATGTAGCGACAACGATCACTTTTGGTTTTACAAAAATAAACAAGTCCTTAGCGCAACAGCGCTTCTCCCCACATGAAGCGACAACGATCGCTTTTACTCACATGACAGCAACTCTTTTGTTAAAGCGCAACAGCGCAACTAAGTAGACTTCAACGCTGCAGCTTTCATCTTTTAGTAAAAACGGCGTTAATACGCCCAGCTGTAACCGTCGTCCTCTCGCTCTCTCTCCCCAGCTCTTGTCTCCTAGGTAACATCAAGCACAGCAGAAACCATTAGAGGAAAGTCCATACATGTAGGACTTCCTGGATTATGCTTCTCTATTTATCATTATGATTATAAAATCTGCCAGATACGAACCAACAACGTCACATAGACACAAATATATAATTAAGGGTTCCAGCTGTGCATCACACGCTAGGCATCGACTTAGGTGGAATGCTGGGTTGAAACCACTTACAAGGCTCAATGTCTCTCCAAGCTCCTCTTCTTCTATACAGTTAAATTCAGTCCAATCAATGAGCCTCATTACACGGTAGGCGGTAAGGGATTACCGGCACCAGTAAGGGCACCAGTGCTGGTAATCCCTTACTGCCCTACTATGAGATCCCTTAGCGGGTCCCTTCCATAACACCTGGTTCCACCCAATGGGGAATGGTTCCGGGAATGGGGACTTACCGGGTCCTCCAAGGTCGGAATGACCCGGTAAGTCCCTATTCCGGGAACTATCGCGTAATGAGGCCCAATGTCTCCTATGTGGGGCAGTGCTGCCCCTCCAGTTACTTTCTTGGCATTATTTCCCAAGAAAGTTCTGGGGGCTTTCCCCTTACAAGCCATTCTTGGTTTTTATCCCACTTTGGGTTCTGGTTACTTTCACAACACTACCGGGTCTGGTTCTCTTACCCCAGCTAGGGGTTGGTGCTCTCTCACCCTGCCCTGACTCTTCAGCTCTCCACCCCAGCTTGGGGTATGATTTTCTTACACCACCTAGGGGCCATTGTTCTGTCACCCCGCCTTGGGATCTGTGGTTTCTCTTAGCCCTCGTTCTGCTTTCAGGTTTCCTACTGCACCGTGGGGTTTGGTTTCTCTCAGCCTGCCTTTGGCTTGTAGCTTTCTTACCCTGACCTGAGGTTTGATTTCTCTCAGCCCGCCTTGGGCTTGCAGCTTTCTTCCCCTGCCCTAAGGTTTGATTTCTCTCAGCCCGCCCTGGGCTTGCAGCTTTCTAACCCTGCCCTGAGGTTTGATTTCTCTCAGCCTGCCTTGGGCTTGCAGCTAACTTACCCTGCCCTGAGGTTTAATTTCTCTCAGCCCGCTTTGGGCTTGCAGCTTTCTTACCCTGCCCTGAGGTTTGATTTCCCTCAGACAGCCTTGGACTTGCAGCTTTTCTACCCTGCCCTGAGGTTAGATATCTCTCAGCCTGCCTTGGACTTACAGCTTTGTTGCACACCCCTGAAGTTTGATTTCTCTCAGCCCGCCTTGGGCTTGCAGCTTTCTAACCCTGCCCTGAGGTTTGATTTCTCTCAGCCTGCCTTGGCCTTGCAGCTTTCTTACCCTGCCATGAAGTTTGATTTCTCTCAACCCGCCTTGGGTTTGCAGCTTTCTTAACCTGCCTTGAGGTTTGATTTCTCTCAGCCCGCCTTGGGCTTGCAGCTTTCTTACCCTGTCCTGAGTTTTGATTTCTCTCAGCGCGCCTTGGGCTTGCAGCTTTCTTATCCTGCCCTGAGGTTTGATTTCTCTCAGCCCGCCTTGGGCTTGCAGCTTTCTGACCCTGCCCTGAGGTTTGATTTCTCTAAGCCCGCCTTGGGCTTGCAGCTTTCTTACCCTGCCCTGAGGTTTGATTTCTCTCAGCCCTCCTTGTGCTTGCAGCTTTCTCACCCTGCCCTGAGATTTGTTTTCTCTCAGGACGCTTTTGGCTTGCAGCTTTCTTACCCTGCCCTGAGGTTTAATTTCTCTCAGCCTTCCTTGTGCTTGCAGCTTTCTCACCCTGCCCTGAGATTTGTTTTCTCTCAGGACGCTTCTGGCTTGCAGCTTTCTTACCCTGCCCTGAGGTTTGATATCTCTCAGCCTGCCTTGGACTTACAGCTTTGTTACCCTCCCTTGAAGTTTGATTTCTCTCAGCCCGCCTTGGGCTTGCAGCTTTCTTACCCTGCCCTGAGGTTTGATTTCTCTCAGTCCGCCTTGGGCTTGCAGCTTTCTTATCCTGCCCTGTGGTTTGATTTCTCTCAGCCCGCCTTGGGCTTGCAGCTTTCTGATCCTGCCCTGAGGTTTGATTTCTCTCAGCCCGCCTTGGGCTTGCAGCTTTCTTAACCTGCCCTGAGGTTTGATTTCTCTCAGCCCGCCTTGGGCTTGCAGCTTTCTTACCCTGCCCTGAGGTTTGATTTCTCTCAGCCCGCCTTGGGCTTGCAGCTTTCTTATCCTGCCCTGAGGTTTGATTTCTCTCAGCCCGCCTTGGGCTTGCAGCTTTCTGATCCTGCTCTGAGGTTTGATTTCTCACAGCCCACCTTGGGCTTGCAGCTTTCTTACCCTACCCTGAGGTTTAATTTCTCTCAGCCCGCTTTGGGCTTGCACCTTTCTTACCCTGCCCCGACGTTTGATTTCTCTCAGACAGCCTTGGATTGCAGCTTTCCTACCCTGCCCTGAGGTTTGATATCTCTAAGCCCGCCTTGGACTTACAGCTTTCTTACCCTCCGCTGAGGTTTGATTTCTCTCAGCCTGCCTTGGGCTTGCAGCTTTCCGACCCTGCCCTGAGGTTTGATATCTCTAAGCCCGCCTTGGGCTTGCAGCTTTCTTACCCTGCCCTGAGGTTTGATTTCTTTCAGCCTGCCTTGGGCTTGCAGCTTTCTTACCCTGCCATGAGGTTTGATTTCTCTCAGCCCGCCTTGGGATTGCAGCTTTCTTACCCTGCCCTGATGTTTGATTTCTCTCAGCCCGCCTTGGGCTTGCAGCTTTCCCTGCCCTGAGGTTTGATTTCTCTCAGCCCGTCTTGGGCTTGCAGCTTTCTTACCCTGCCCTGAGGTTTGATTTCTCTCAGCCTGCCTTGGGATTGCAGCTTTCTTACCATGTCCGGAGGTTTGATTTCTCTCAGCCTGCCTTTGGCTTGCAGCTTTCTTACCCTGCTCTGAGGTTTGATTTCTTCAGCCCCCCTTGGGCTTGCAGCTTTCTGACCCTGCCCTGAGGTTTGATTTCTCTCAGCCCGCCTTGGGATTGCAGCTTTCTTACCCTGCCCTGAAGTTTGATTTCTCTCAGCCTGCCTTGGGCTTGCAGCTTTCTTACCCTGCCCTGAAGTTTGATTTCTCTCAGCCTGCCTTGGGCTTGCAGCTTTCTGACCCTGCCCTGAGGTTTGATTTCTCTAAGCCCGCCTTGGGCTTGCAGCTTTCTTACCCTGCCCTGAGGTTTGATTTCTCTCAGCCCTCCTTGTGCTTGAGGCTTTCTCACCCTGCCCTGAGATTTGTTTTCTCTCAGGACGCTTTTGGCTTGCAGCTTTCTTACCCTGCCCTGAGGTTTAATTTCTCTCAGCCTTCCTTGTGCTTGCAGCTTTCTCACCCTGCCCTGAGATTTGTTTTCTCTCAGGACGCTTCTGGCTTGCAGCTTTCTTACCCTGCCCTGAGGTTTGATATCTCTCAGCCTGCCTTGGACTTACAGCTTTGTTACCCTCCCTTGAAGTTTGATTTCTCTCAGCCCGCCTTGGGCTTGCAGCTTTCTTACCCTGCCCTGAGGTTTGATTTCTCTCAGTCCGCCTTGGGCTTGCAGCTTTCTTATCCTGCCCTGTGGTTTGATTTCTCTCAGCCCGCCTTGGGCTTGCAGCTTTCTGATCCTGCCCTGAGGTTTGATTTCTCTCAGCCCGCCTTGGGCTTGCAGCTTTCTTAACCTGCCCTGAGGTTTGATTTCTCTCAGCCCGCCTTGGGCTTGCAGCTTTCTTACCCTGCCCTGAGGTTTGATTTCTCTCAGCCCGCCTTGGGCTTGCAGCTTTCTTATCCTGCCCTGAGGTTTGATTTCTCTCAGCCCGCCTTGGGCTTGCAGCTTTCTGATCCTGCTCTGAGGTTTGATTTCTCACAGCCCACCTGGGGCTTGCAGCTTTCTTACCCTACCCTGAGGTTTAATTTCTCTCAGCCCGCTTTGGGCTTGCAGCTTTCTTACCCTGCCCCGACGTTTGATTTCTCTCAGACAGCCTTGGATTGCAGCTTTCCTACCCTGCCCTGAGGTTTGAAATCTCTAAGCCCGCCTTGGATTTACAGCTTTCTTACCCTCCGCTGAGGTTTGATTTCTCTCAGCCTGCCTTGGGCTTGCAGCTTTCCGACCCTGCCCTGAGGTTTGATATCTCTAAGCCCGCCTTGGGCTTGCAGCTTTCTTACCCTGCCCTGAGGTTTGATTTCTTTCAGCCTGCCTTGGGCTTGCAGCTTTCTTACCCTGCCATGAGGTTTGATTTCTCTCAGCCCGCCTTGGGATTGCAGCTTTCTTACCCTGCCCTGACGTTTGATTTCTCTCAGCCCGCCTTGGGCTTGCAGCTTTCCCTGCCCTGAGGTTTGATTTCTCTCAGCCTGCCTTGGGATTGCAGCTTTCTTACCATGTCCGGAGGTTTGATTTCTCTCAGACTGCCTTTGGCTTGCAGCTTTCTTACCCTGCTCTGAGGTTTGATTTCTTCAGCCCCCCTTGGGCTTGCAGCTTTCTGACCCTGCCCTGAGGTTTGATTTCTCTCAGCCCCCGTTGGGCTTGCAGATTTCTTACCCTGCCCTGAGGTTTGATTTCTCTCAGCCCGCCTTGGGCTTGCAGCTGTCTTACCCTGCCCCCTGAGGTTTGATTTCTCTCAGCCCGCCTTGGGATTGCAGCTTTCTTACCCTGTCCTGAAGTTTGATTTCTCTCAGCCTGCCTTGGGCTTGCAGCTTTCTTACCCTGCCCTGAAGTTTGATTTCTCTCAGCCTGCCTTGGGCTTGCAGCTTTCTGACCCTGTGTCAGCCCTCTGAGAATCTTCAACCTCCACCCTTAACCTTTCTCCCCTTTCCTCCTCCTCACCTGAAGATTGGTCTTGAATGGATGATAGTTGAGGTCTTCTAGCGCAATAATTCTTCTCCTTCTTTCTTTTTTTACTGAGAAAGTGTCTTTCTCACGAAAGGAAGCCACAGTGTACTGCTGTGAATAGCACTACCTGCGGCCCCTGTTCCGGGAGGGACAAACTGGGGAAAAAGCCATCCGGCACAAAAAACCCCAGAGGTGAAACAGCAACAGCGGAGGTCCGTCGTAAGGATCCGGTGTGAAACAACAACAGCAGAGGTCCGTCGTAAGGATTCCGGGTGGAAGGTGGCTCCGAAGGAACCGTGAAGTAGCCGAAGAGGACGGCCAGCGTAGGACAAACAGAGCGGAGAAAGAACCAGAAAGGAGCCAGAGAGAGGGGAAAAGTAAGTGGGCTCGGAAAAACGGAAAGGCAGGAAGCGGCCCGAAGGGCAGCAGAGGAAAAAGGGAAAGGAAGAAAACTAGCGTAACCGCAACCGAAAGCAAGCAGTCAGGGAGCTGACCAAGCGGGTAGGAATGCACTGTGTGCCGGGAGGGCGTGGCTGATAAGCGTTCCGGCACGCAGTGAAAGAAACACTAGACTATCACCGCGACGTTCGAAAATGTGGCGGAACTCTGCAATGGTGTCCCCCAAGCCGCACCCTGGACCATAATGTCCACGGGAGTCGGCGCATGACAGTATGCCCCCTTCCAATGTTGTAACCTCCAGGCTTTCCAGGGTGGGCCCTGTGAAACTTCCGCAACAACCTGGGAGCATGAACAAAAGTAGAAGGTTCCCAGGAATCTTCGGCCCTCGAGTATCCCTTCCAGTGTATCAGGTATTCCAAGCGATCTCGTCTGTAGCGAGAATCATATATTTGGAATACCTCAAACTCTGCTTCTTCCCGGGGTGGTGGTTTGAGTGGAACTGAATGGCTATAGGTACCCTCTAGAGCTTCCCTGAGAAGAGATGAATGGAAGACAGGGTGAACCCTGTGTAAACAGGGAGGCAATTTCAGGCGAAAAGCCACTGGGTTGATTTTGGCCATGATAGGACAGGGTCCGATGAAACGGGGAAAGTTTGGAGGGACGAGTCCACCGGGGAAGATATTTCGTAGAGAGCCACACCCGGGTGCCAACCTTCCACTCCTGCACCGTTTGACGGTGACGATCTGCTTGAGCCTTGTTTGCCACTTGACTGTCTAACAGACTGGACTGGGCGGTCTTGTGAGCCTCCTGAATCTTAGACAACACACCTTCTACAGCGGGTAGGTTGGATTCAATGGATGAAACAGGAAATATAGTGCGAGGATGATACCCATAAGTACAGTAGAAAGGAGAGAGTCCTGAAGCGGAATGACGGGTGTTGTTGTAGGAAAATTCCGCCGTGGGTAGAAGTGAGACCCAATTGTCCTGTTCTTGGTTTACATAACAGCGTAGATATTGTTCAAGAATGCCATTCAATTGCTCAGTCTGCCCGTTGGTCTGGGGGTGGAAGCCGGATGATAATGCCCGTTCAATACCCAACCGATGACATAAGGCTGTCCAAAATTTTGAGACATATTGGCTGCCTCTATCTGACGTAATCTTGTCTGGAAGACCATGTAGACGGAAAATATCCTTGAGGAACACATCTGCCATTTCTGATGCCATAGGCAATCCTGGAAGAGGAGTGAAATGAGCCATCTTGGACATGTAATCCACTGTTACCATGATGCAGGTACATGCATTTGAAACTGGTAGGTCCACCACAAAATCAGTGGAGATATGACTCCACGGACGCAAGGATATCACACTCTGTTCGAGTAAACCCAAAGGTTTGGTGCTGCGATTCTTGCTACTGTTACAGATCCTGCAAGCTTGGACATACTGCCTGATTCCGGATCTCATTCTGGGCCAGTAGAAATACCTTTTTACGAGATCTAATGTGCCAGTCTGACCTCTATGTCCGGCCGTAGGGTGATCATGACACCATTGAATGACTTGTCGTTGAAGAGGTCCTGGGGGTATAAACAATTGATGGTCCTGAAACAAAAGCCCTTCTCTGTCAATTAAAGCTGCCTTCTCCTGAGGGGTAGCCCGAATCGTAGCTTCTTTAACCTGCTGGAGAAAATTGGTCACATGGAGGAACACACGATTTCTGGGAAACAGTCTTTCTGTCGGTGGTAAATTGGATGCTTCTAATCCACCCTTCCGAGGAGATTCTGACTTCCAGGGATATACGTAATGCGGAAATCATACTGGGAAAAGAAATGAGCCCATCGAGCTTGGCGAGAATTGACGCAGTCCATACACTGAAGGACTTGTAAGTTCTTGTGATCTGTTCGAATGGTGAACGGACAGTTACTTCCCTGCAGCAAGTGTCGCCATTCCTCAAACGCGAGTTTCATGGCTAAGAGTTCCCTCTCTATGACCGAATAATTCTGTTGACTGGAAGTGAGGGTGCGTGAGAGATAGGCTATGGGATGTTCATTTCCGTTATGTTCCTAGAGTAGGACAGCTCCCACTGCTGCAGCCGAGGCATCATTCTCTAGGATAAAGGGTTTCGTCTGGTCCGGGTGTCGCAGTATGGGAACTTGACAGAACAGTTTTTTCAGGTGTTTGAAATTTCTTTCAGCTTGGTCATTCCATAAGAATGGTAACGAGGATTTCTTTAGCAACTGAGTAATGGGCAACATTACTTCAGAAAATGAAGGAATGAATCTCCTATAGAAGTTGGCCACTCCCAGGAACTTCTGTACTTCTTTGACTGATCTGGGGGAGTGCCAATTTAGAATGGCGCCCACCTTTCTTGGATCCATAAGAACCCCCTGAGATGAGAGTACATACCCCAGATAGGGCACGGTGCTGACCCCGAACAGACATTTCTCCTTTTTTACCAGAAGCTTATGTGTTTTCAGACGTGTCAAGACTTCAGTGAGATGCTTCTGATGCTGTTCGGAATCCCTGGAGAATACAAGCATATCGTCCAGATAAACTATGACCGAGACAAACATAAGATCTGAGAAGATTCGGTCAATGAATCTCTGAAACACTGCCGGTGCGTTGACCAGTCCAAAAGGCATAACATGGTACTCAAATAGCCCGAATGGAGTACGGAATGCCGTCTTCCATTCGTCTCCTGATTGTATGCGCAAAAGATGATAAGCACTGCGTAGGTCTAATTTAGAAAAAATAGTTTCTCCTTGTACAGCCTCTATTATGTCAGAGATTAGGGGCATGGGATAGCGATCCCGTATTGTGACTTTGTTCAACCCCTGATAATCAATACATGGTCTGAGTTCAGAAGAATCTCTCTTAGGTATGAAAAACAAGGGAGCACCTGCTGGGGATTTAGAGGGACGAATTAGACCATTCTGCAAGTTGTCGTCCAAATAAGTCCTTACGGCTTCTTTTTCTGTTTGTGACAGAGAAAACATTCGACCAAATGGAACTAGAGCATTGGGTATGAGATCTATGGCGCAATCCTCAGGCCTATGCGAAAGTAGTTCCAACGGGTTCTTTTCTGCAAAGATATCTTCGAAAGCCGAGAAGTCCATGGAAAGAGAGTGGACACCCACGGTGCTGACTTGAGGAACGGTATGGGCCTTGGCTTCCATAAACCGTAGATCCTTTAAGCAGGTCTGTCGACAAAACTTCGATTCAAAGGTAATAGTGTTGCTGGACCAATTAATCTGCGGATTGTGTTTTCGCAGCCAGGTAATGCCCAAAATGAGTGGAAAATGGGCGGCACGGATGATATCGAACTGAATGGTTTCTGAATGTTGTTGTATGAACATTTGAAGAAACTCAGTTGTCTGTGTGATAAGGCCTGAACTGAGGGGTGTACCATCCACCCCCTCAACCTTCTGATCCTCCTTGCGGTCCATACGTCGTAAGCCAATGGAATCAGCCCAGATGGTGTCCACAAAGTTGCCTGCGGCCCCACAATCCAGTAGGGCCAATGCTTCGATCTTGCGATGGTCTATAACCAAATGCACCTTGAGGATCATTAGTCTCGAATCTTCCTGTGGATTCACTGGACCCACTGATAACGACACATAGGGACTGGTTACTTCCCCTCGGATTCCCGTCCCTCCTAGGACCGAGGGTTCTCGTTTCCCGCTTGTCGTGAAGGAATCTCAGAGCAATTCCTAATTTGGTGTTGGTCTGATCCACAATAAGCGCATAACCCCAAGTCTCTTCTTCGCCTTCTTTCCTCTGGAGTTAAGGACAAACGTGTAGTTCCGATCTGCATAGGTTCTTCTGATCGGGGCGATGCTGCAACTGGAGGAGGTGGAGTATGGGCGGGAAAGGTAGTATTTCTATTCTGTCGCCTTTCGATTCGGCGTTCGTAGAGCCGATGTTCTATTTGTAAAGCTGCAGTCGTAAGTTCTGAAAAGGATGCCGGCCTGGGAGATCGGGCTAACTCATCTTTAATACCTTCTCGCAAACCTCTTCTGAAGATGACATATTGGGTCTGCTCCTGCCAACCAGCTTCTGTGGCTAAGCGTTTGAACGTGGTAAGATAGGTGTGCACATCAGTCTTGCCTTGACGTATGTATAACAGATCTTCGCCTGCAGAAAATGAAATTTCAGGCCTCTCAAACTCTTGTTTTAGTCGACCTACAAAAGCCTTGTAGTCTTGTGGTATAGGGTCTGTTCCCAACACAAGTGGAGTGGCCCAGGCCAGCGCGTTTCCCGACATGTTGGAAATCATGAATCCCACCCAGGCGTGACCGGTGGGAAATGTATGAGGTCTAAAGGCAAAATGGATACTACAAGCTTCCAGGAATTCTTTGAGCTTTTTTGAAGCTCCGTCATATTTCCCTGAGGGGAGTGCCATGGGAGGCAAGTCCACTGATTTTGGTTCACGATTAGAAACCAGTTATTTTAATATGTTACTTTCAGTCCTTAAGGTTTGCACTTCCATGGATAAATTTCGAACCTCTGCTGAGAGGTTTTGAACAGCGGCCACCATCTCTTGCAATTGTTCAGGGGTCGCCATCCTGACCATAGGGCGTTGCAAACTGTCAGCCCTCTGAGAATCTTCAACCTCCACCCTTAACCTTTCTCCCCTTTCCTCCTCCTCACCTGAAGATTGGTCTTGAATGGATGATAGTTGAGGTCTTCTAGCGCAATAATCCTTCTCCTTCTTTCTTCTTTCTTTTTCTTCTGAGAAAGTGTCTTTCTCACGAAAGGAAGCCACAGTGTACTGCTGTGAATAGCACTACCTGCGGCCCCTCTTCCGGGAGGAACAAACTGGGGAAAAAGCCGTCCGGAACAAAAAACTCCAGAGGTGAAACAGCAACAGCGGTGGTCCGTCGTAAGGATCCGGTGTGAAACAACAACAGCGGAGGTCCGTCGTAAGGATTCCGGGTGGAAGGTGGCTCCGAAGGAACCGTGAAGTAGCCGAAGAGGACGGCCAGCGTAGGACAAACAGAGCGGAGAAAGAACCGGAAAGGAGCCAGAGAGAGGGGAAAAGTAAGTGGGCTCGGAAAAACGGAAAGGCAGGAAGCGGCCCGAAGGGCAGTAGAGGAAAAAGGGAAAGGAAGAAAACTAGCGTAACCGCAACCGAAAGCAAGCAGTCAGGGAGCTGACCAAGCGGGTAGGAATGCACTGTGTGCCGGGAGGGCGTGGCTGATAAGCGTTCCGGCACGCAGTGAAAGAAACACTAGACTATCACCGCGACGTTCGAAAATGTGGCGGAACTCTGCAATGGTGTCCCCGAAGCCGCACCCTGGACCATAATGTCCACGGGAGTCGGCGCATGACAGTATGCCCCCTTCCGATGTTGTAACCTCCAGGCTTTCCAGGGTGGGCCCTGTGAAACTTCCGCAACAACCTGGGAGCATGAACAAAAGTAGAAGGTTCCCAGGAATCTTCGGCCCTCGAGTATCCCTTCCAGTGTATCAGGTATTCCAAGCGACCTCGTCTGTAGCGAGAATCACATATTTGGAATACCTCAAACTCTGCTTCTTCCCGGGGTGGTGGTTTGAGTGGAACTGAATGGGTATAGGTACCCTCTAGAGCTTCCCTGAGAAGAGATGAATGGAAGACAGGGTGAACCCTGTGTAAACAGGGAGGCAATTTCAGGCGAAAAGCCACTGGGTTGATTTTGGCCATGATAGGACAGGGTCCGATGAAACGGGGAAAGTTTGGAGGGACGAGTCCACCGGGGAAGATATTTCATAGAGAGCCACACCCGGGTGGCAACCTTCCACTCCTGCACCGTTTGACGGTGACGATCTGCTTGAGCCTTGTTTGCCACTTGACTGTCTAACAGACTGGACTGGGCGGTCTTGTGAGCCTCCTGAATCTTAGACAACACACCTTCTACAGCGGGTAGGTTGGATTCAATGGATGAAACAGGAAATATAGTGCGAGGATGATACCCATAAGTACAGTAGAAAGGAGAGAGTCCTGAAGCGGAATGACGGGTGTTGTTGTAGGAAAATTCCGCCGTGGGTAGAAGTGAGACCCAATTGTCCTGTTCTTGGTTTACATAACAGCGTAGATATTGTTCAAGAGTGCCATTCAATTGCTCAGTCTGCCCGTTGGTCTGGGGGTGGAAGCCGGATGATAATGCCCGTTCAATACCCAACCGATGACATAAGGCTGTCCAAAATTTTGAGACATATTGGCTGCCTCTATCTGACGTAATCTTGTCTGGAAGACCATGTAGACGGAAAATATCCTTGAGGAACACATCTGCCATTTCTGATGCCATAGGCAATCCTGGAAGAGGAGTGAAATGAGCCATCTTGGACATGTAATCCACTGTTACCATGATGCAGGTACATGCATTTGAAACTGGTAGGTCCACCACAAAATCAGTGGAGATATGACTCCACGGACGCAAGGGTATCACACTCTGTTCGAGTAAACCCAAAGGTTTGGTGCTGCGATTCTTGCTACTGTTACAGATCCTGCAAGCTTGGACATACTGCCTGATTCCGGATCTCATTCTGGGCCAGTAGAAATACCTTTTTACGAGATCTAATGTGCCAGTCTAACCTCTATATCCGGCCGTAGGGTGATCATGACACCATTGAATGACTTGTCGTTGAAGAGGTCCTGGGGGTATAAACAATTGATGGTCCTGAAACAAAAGCCCTTCTCTGTCAATTAAAGCTGCCTTCTCCTGAGGGGTAGCCCGAATCGTAGCTTCTTTAACCTGCTGGAGAAAATTGGTCACATGGAGGAACACACGATTTCTGGGAAACAGTCTTTCTGTCGGTGGTAAATTGGATGCTTCTAATCCACCCTTCCGAGGAGATTCTGACTTCCAGGGATATACGTAATGCGGAAATCATACTGGGAAAAGAAATGAGCCCATCGAGCTTGGCGAGAATTGACGCAGTCCATACACTGAAGGACTTGTAAGTTCTTGTGATCTGTTCGAATGGTGAACGGACAGTTACTTCCCTGCAGCAAGTGTCGCCATTCCTCAAACGCGAGTTTCATGGCTAAGAGTTCCCTCTCTATGACCGAATAATTCTGTTGACTGGAAGTGAGGGTGCGTGAGAGATAGGCTATGGGATGTTCATTTCCGTTATGTTCCTAGAGTAGGACAGCTCCCACTGCTGCAGCCGAGGCATCATTCTCTAGGATAAAGGGTTTCGTCTGGTCCGGGTGTCGCAGTATGGGAACTTGACAGAACAGTTTTTTCAGGTGTTTGAAATTTCTTTCAGCTTGGTCATTCCATAAGAATGGTAACGAGGATTTCTTTAGCAACTGAGTAATGGGCAACATTACTTCAGAAAATGAAGGAATGAATCTCCTATAGAAGTTGGCCACTCCCAGGAACTTCTGTACTTCTTTGACTGATCTGGGGGAGTGCCAATTTAGAATGGCGCCCACCTTTCTTGGATCCATAAGAACCCCCTGAGATGAGAGTACATACCCCAGATAGGGCACGGTGCTGACCCCGAACAGACATTTCTCCTTTTTTACCAGAAGCTTATGTGTTTTCAGACGTGTCAAGACTTCAGTGAGATGCTTCTGATGCTGTTCGGAATCCCTGGAGAATACAAGTATATCGTCCAGATAAACTATGACCGAGACAAACATAAGATCTGAGAAGATTCGGTCAATGAATCTCTGAAACACTGCCGGTGCGTTGACCAGTCCAAAAGGCATAACATGGTACTCAAATAGCCCGAATGGAGTACGGAATGCCGTCTTCCATTCGTCTCCTGATTGTATGCGCAAAAGATGATAAGCACTGCGTAGGTCTAATTTAGAAAAAATAGTTTCTCCTTGTACAGCCTCTATTATGTCAGAGATTAGGGGCATGGGATAGCGATCCCGTATTGTGACTTTGTTCAACCCCTGATAATCAATACATGGTCTGAGTTCAGAAGAATCTCTCTTAGGTATGAAAAACAAGGGAGCACCTGCTGGGGATTTAGAGGGACGAATTAGACCATTCTGCAAGTTGTCGTCCAAATAAGTCCTTAGGGCTTCTTTTTCTGTTTGTGACAGAGAAAACATTCGACCAAATGGAACTAGAGCATTGGGTATGAGATCTATGGCGCAATCCTCAGGCCTATGCGAAAGTAGTTCCAACGGGTTCTTTTCTGCAAAGATATCTTCGAAAGCCGAGAAGTCCATGGAAAGAGAGTGGACACCCACGGTACTGACTTGAGGAACGGTATGGGCCTTGGCTTCCATAAACCGTAGATCCTTTAAGCAGGTCTGTCGACAAAACTTCGATTCAAAGGTAATAGTGTTGCTGGACCAATTAATCTGCGGATTGTGTTTTCGCAGCCAGGTAATGCCCAAAATGAGTGGAAAATGGGCGGCACGGATGATATCGAACTGAATGGTTTCTGAATGTTGTTGTATGAACATTTGAAGAAACTCAGTTGTCTGTGTGATAAGGCCTGAACTGAGGGGTGTACCATCCACCCCCTCAACCTTCTGATCCTCCTTGCGGTCCATACGTCGTAAGCCAATGGAATCAGCCCAGATGGTGTCCACAAAGTTGCCTGCGGCCCCACAATCCAGTAGGGCCAATGCTTCGATCTTGCGATGGTCTATAACCAAATGCACCTTGAGGATCATTAGTCTCGAATCTTCCTGTGGATTCACTGGACCCACTGATAACGACACATAGGGACTGGTTACTTCCCCTCGGATTCCCGTCCCTCCTAGGACCGAGGGTTCTCGTTTCCCGCTTGTCGTGAAGGAATCTCAGAGCAATTCCTAATTTGGTGTTGGTCTAATCCACAATAAGCGCATAACCCCAAGTCTCTTCTTCGCCTTCTTTCCTCTGGAGTTAAGGACAAACGTGTAGTTCCGATCTGCATAGGTTCTTCTGATCGGGGCGATGCTGCAACTGGAGGAGGTGGAGTATGGGCGGGAAAGGTAGTATTTCTATTCTGTCGCCTTTCGATTCGGCGTTCGTAGAGCCGATGTTCTATTTGTAAAGCTGCAGTATAAGTTCTGAAAAGGATGCCGGCCTGGGAGATCGGGCTAACTCATCTTTAATATCTTCTCGCAAACCTCTTCTGAAGATGACATATTGGGTCTGCTCCTGCCAACCAGCTTCTGTGGCTAAGCGTTTGAACGTGGTAAGATAGGTGTGCACATCAGTCTTGCCTTGACGTATGTCTAACAGATCTTCGCCTGCAGAAAATGAAATTTCAGGCCTCTCAAACTCTTGTTTTAGTCGACCTACAAAAGCCTCGTAGTCTTGCAGTATAGGGTCTGTTCCCAACACAAGTGGAGTGGCCCAGGCCAGCGCGTTTCCCGACATGTTGGAAATCATGAATCCCACCCGGGCGTGACCGGTGGGAAATGTATGAGGTCTAAAGGCAAAATGGATACTACAAGCTTCCAGGAATTCTTTGAGCTTTTTTGAAGCTCCGTCATATTTCCCTGAGGGGAGTGCCATGGGAGGCAAGTCCACTGATTTTGGTTCACGATTAGAAACCAGTTATTTTAATATGTTATTTTCAGTCCTTAAGGTTTGCACTTCCATGGATAAATTTCGAACCTCTGCTGAGAGGTTTTGAACAGCGGCCACCATCTCTTGCAATTGTTCAGGGGTCGCCATCCTGACCATAGGGCGTTGCAAACTGTCAGCCCTCTGAGAATCTTCAACCTCCACCCTTAACCTTTCTCCCCTTTCCTCCTCCTCACCTGAAGATTGGTCTTGAATGGATGATAGTTGAGGTCTTCTAGCGCAATAATCCTTCTCCTTCTTTCTTCTTTCTTCTTTCTTTTTCTTCTGAGAAAGTGTCTTTCTCACGAAAGGAAGCCACAGTGTACTGCTGTGAATAGCACTACCTGCGGCCCCTCTTCCGGGATGGACAAACTGGGGAAAAAGCCGTCCGGAACAAAAAACCCCAGAGGTGAAACAGCAACAGCGGTGGTCCGTCGTAAGGATCCGGTGTGAAACAACAACAGCGGAGGTCCGTCGTAAGGATTCCGGGTGGAAGGTGGCTCCGAAGGAACCGTGAAGTAGCCGAAGAGGACGGCCAGCGTAGGACAAACAGAGCGGAGAAAGAACCGGAAAGGAGCCAGAGAGAGGGGAAAAGTAAGTGGGCTCGGAAAAACGGAAAGGCAGGAAGCGGCCCGAAGGGCAGCAGAGGAAAAAGGGAAAGGAAGAAAACTAGCGTAACCGCAACCGAAAGCAAGCAGTCAGGGAGCTGACCAAGCGGGTAGGAATGCACTGTGTGCCGGGAGGGCGTGGCTGATAAGCGTTCCGGCACGCAGTGAAAGAAACACTAGACTATCACCGCGACGTTCGAAAATGTGGCGGAACTCTGCAATGGTGTCCCCCAAGCCGCACCCTGGACCATAATGTCCACGGGAGTCGGCGCATGACAGTATGCCCCCTTCCAATGTTGTAACCTCCAGGCTTTCCAGGGTGGGCCCTGTGAAACTTCCGCAACAACCTGGGAGCATGAACAAAAGTAGAAGGTTCCCAGGAATCTTCGGCCCTCGAGTATCCCTTCCAGTGTATCAGGTATTCCAAGCGACCTCGTCTGTAGCGAGAATCACATATTTGGAATACCTCAAACTCTGCTTCTTCCCGGGGTGGTGGTTTGAGTGGAACTGAATGGGTATAGGTACCCTCTAGAGCTTCCCTGAGAAGAGATGAATGGAAGACAGGGTGAACCCTGTGTAAACAGGGAGGCAATTTCAGGCGAAAAGCCACTGGGTTGATTTTGGCCATGATAGGACAGGGTCCGATGAAACGGGGAAAGTTTGGAGGGACGAGTCCACCGGGGAAGATATTTCGTAGAGAGCCACACCCGGGTGCCAACCTTCCACTCCTGCACCGTTTGACGGTGACGATCTGCTTGAGCCTTGTTTGCCACTTGACTGTCTAACAGACTGGACTGGGCGGTCTTGTGAGCCTCCTGAATCTTAGACAACACACCTTCTACAGCGGGTAGGTTGGATTCAATGGATGAAACAGGAAATATAGTGCGAGGATGATACCCATAAGTACAGTAGAAAGGAGAGAGTCCTGAAGCGGAATGACGGGTGTTGTTGTAGGAAAATTCCGCCGTGGGTAGAAGTGAGACCCAATTGTCCTGTTCTTGGTTTACATAACAGCGTAGATATTGTTCAAGAGTGCCATTCAATTGCTCAGTCTGCCCGTTGGTCTGCGGGTGGAAGCCGGATGATAATGCCCGTTCAATACCCAACCGATGACATAAGGCTGTCCAAAATTTTGAGACATATTGGCTGCCTCTATCTGACGTAATCTTGACTGAAAGACCATGTAGACGGAAAATATCCTTGAGGAACACATCTGCCATTTCTGATGCCATAGGCAATCCTGGAAGAGGAGTGAAATGAGCCATCTTGGACATGTAATCCACTGTTACCATGATGCAGGTACATGCATTTGAAACTGGTAGGTCCACCACAAAATCAGTGGAGATATGACTCCACGGACACAAGGATATCACACTCTGTTCGAGTAAACCCAAAGGTTTGGTGCTGCGATTCTTGCTACTGTTACAGATCCTGCAAGCTTGGACATACTGCCTGATTCCGGATCTCATTCTGGGCCAGTAGAAATACCTTTTTACGAGATCTAATGTGCCAGTCTGACCTCTATGTCCGGCCGTAGGGTGATCATGACACCATTGAATGACTTGTCGTTGAAGAGGTCCTGGGGGTATAAACAATTGATGGTCCTGAAACAAAAGCCCTTCTCTGTCAATTAAAGCTGCCTTCTCCTGCGGGGTAGCCCGAATCGTAGCTTCTTTAACCTGCTGGAGAAAATTGGTCACATGGAGGAACACACGATTTCTGGGAAACAGTCTTTCTGTCAGTGGTAAATTGGATGCTTCTAATCCACCCTTCCGAGGAGATTCTGACTTCCAGGGATATACGTAATGCGGAAATCATACTGGGAAAAGAAATGAGCCCATCGAGCTTGGCGAGAATTGACGCAGTCCATACACTGAAGGACTTGTAAGTTCTTGTGATCTGTTCGAATGGTGAACGGACAGTTACTTCCCTGCAGCAAGTGTCGCCATTCCTCAAACGCGAGTTTCATGGCTAAGAGTTCCCTCTCTATGACCGAATAATTCTGTTGACTGGAAGTGAGGGTGCGTGAGAGATAGGCTATGGGATGTTCATTTCCATTATGTTCCTAGAGTAGGACAGCTCCCACTGCTGCAGCCGAGGCATCATTCTCTAGAATAAAGGGTTTCGTCTGGTCCGGGTGTCGCAGTATGGGAACTTGACAGAACAGTTTTTTCAGGTGTTTGAAATTTCTTTCAGCTTGGTCATTCCATAAGAATGGTAACGAGGATTTCTTTAGCAACTGAGTAATGGGCAACATTACTTCAGAAAATGAAGGAATGAATCTCCTATAGAAGTTGGCCACTCCCAGGAACTTCTGTACTTCTTTGACTGATCTGGGGGAGTGCCAATTTAGAATGGCGCCCACCTTTCTTGGATCCATAAGAACCCCCTGAGATGAGAGTACATACCCCAGATAGGGCACGGTGCTGACCGCGAACAGACATTTCTCCTTTTTTACCAGAAGCTTATGTGTTTTCAGACGTGTCAAGACTTCAGTGAGATGCTTCTGATGCTGTTCGGAATCCCTGGAGAATACAAGTATATCGTCCAGATAAACTATGACCGAGACAAACATAAGATCTGAGAAGATTCGGTCAATGAATCTCTGAAACACTGCCGGTGCGTTGACCAGTCCAAAAGGCATAACATGGTACTCAAATAGCCCGAATGGAGTACGGAATGCCGTCTTCCATTCGTCTCCTGATTGTATGCGCAAAAGATGATAAGCACTGCGTAGGTCTAATTTAGAAAAAATAGTTTCTCCTTGTACAGCCTCTATTATGTCAGAGATTAGGGGCATGGGATAGCGATCCCGTATTGTGACTTTGTTCAACCCCTGATAATCAATACATGGTCTGAGTTCAGAAGAATCTCTCTTAGGTATGAAAAACAAGGGAGCACCTGCTGGGGATTTAGAGGGACGAATTAGACCATTCTGCAAGTTGTCGTCCAAATAAGTCCTTAGGGCTTCTTTTTCTGTTTGTGACAGAGAAAACATTCGACCAAATGGAACTAGAGCATTGGGTATGAGATCTATGGCGCAATCCTCAGGCCTATGTGAAAGTAGTTCCAACGGGTTCTTTTCTGCAAAGATATCTTCGAAAGCCGAGAAGTCCATGGAAAGAGAGTGGACACCCACGGTACTGACTTGAGGAACGGTATGGGCCTTGGCTTCCATAAACCGTAGATCCTTTAAGCAGGTCTGTCGACAAAACTTCGATTCAAAGGTAATAGTGTTGCTGGACCAATTAATCTGCGGATTGTGTTTTCGCAGCCAGGTAATGCCCAAAATGAGTGGAAAATGGGCGGCACGGATGATATCGAACTGAATGGTTTCTGAATGTTGTTGTATGAACATTTGAAGAAACTCAGTTGTCTGTGTGATAAGGCCTGAACTGAGGGGTGTACCATCCACCCCCTCAACCTTCTGATCCTCCTTGCGGTCCATAGGTCGTAAGCCAATGGAATCAGCCCAGATGGTGTCCACAAAGTTGCCTGCGGCCCCACAATCCAGTAGGGCCAATGCTTCGACCTTGCGATGGTCTATAACCAAATGCACCTTGAGGATCATTAGTCTCGAATCTTCCTGTGGATTCACTGGACCCACTGATAACGACACATAGGGACTGTTTACTTCCCCTCGGATTCCCGTCCCTCCTAGGACCGAGGGTTCTCGTTTCCCGCTTGTCGTGAAGGAATCTCAGAGCAATTCCTAATTTGGTGTTGGTCTGATCCACAATAAGCGCATAACCCCAAGTCTCTTCTTCGCCTTCTTTCCTCTGGAGTTAAGGACAAACGTGTAGTTCCGATCTGCATAGGTTCTTCTGATCGGGGCGATGCTGCAACTGGAGGAGGTGGAGTATGGGCGGGAAAGGTAGTATTTCTATTCTGTCGCCTTTCGATTCGGCGTTCGTAGAGCCGATGTTCTATTTGTAAAGCTGCAGTCGTAAGTTCTGAAAAGGATGCCGGCCTGGGAGATCGGGCTAACTCATCTTTAATATCTTCTCGCAAACCTCTTCTGAAGATGACATATTGGGTCTGCTCCTGCCAACCAGCTTCTGTGGCTAAGCGTTTGAACGTGGTAAGATAGGTGTGCACATCAGTCTTGCCTTGACGTATGTCTAACAGATCTTCGCCTGCAGAAAATGAAATTTCAGGCCTCTCAAGCTCTTGTTTTAGTCGACCTACAAAAGCCTCGTAGTCTTGCAGTATAGGGTCTGTTCCCAACACAAGTGGAGTGGCCCAGGCCAGCGCGTTTCCCGACATGTTGGAAATCATGAATCCCACCCGGGCGTGACCGGTGGGAAATGTATGAGGTCTAAAGGCAAAATGGATACTACAAGCTTCCAGGAATTCTTTGAGCTTTTTTGAAGCTCCGTCATATTTCCCTGAGGGGAGTGCCATGGGAGGCAAGTCCACTGATTTTGGTTCACGATTAGAAACCAGTTATTTTAATATGTTATTTTCAGTCCTTAAGGTTTGCACTTCCATGGATAAATTTCGAACCTCTGCTGAGAGGTTTTGAACAGCGGCCACCATCTCTTGCAATTGTTCAGGGGTCGCCATCCTGACCATAGGGCGTTGCAAACTGTCAGCCCTCTGAGAATCTTCAACCTCCACCCTTAACCTTTCTCCCTTTTCCTCCTCCTCACCTGAAGATTGGTCTTGAATGGATGATAGTTGAGGTCTTCTAGCGCAATAATCCTTCTCCTTCTTTCTTCTTTCTTTTTCTTCTGAGAAAGTGTCTTTCTCACGAAAGGAAGCCACAGTGTACTGCTGTGAATAGCACTACCTGCGGCCCCTGTTCCGGGAGGGACAAACTGGGGAAAAAGCCGTCCGGAACAAAAAACCCCAGAGGTGAAACAGCAACAGCGGTGGTCCGTCGTAAGGATCCGGTGTGAAACAACAACAGCGGAGGTCCGTCGTAAGGATTCCGGGTGGAAGGTGGCTCCGAAGGAACCGTGAAGTAGCCGAAGAGGACGGCCAGCGTAGGACAAACAGAGCGGAGAAAGAACCGGAAAGGAGCCAGAGAGAGGGGAAAAGTAAGTGGGCTCGGAAAAACGGAAAGGCAGGAAGCGGCCCGAAGGGCAGCAGAGGAAAAAGGGAAAGGAAGAAAACTAGCGTAACCGCAACCGAAAGCAAGCAGTCAGGGAGCTGACCAAGCGGGTAGGAATGCACTGTGTGCCGGGAGGGCGTGGCTGATAAGCGTTCCGGCACGCAGTGAAAGAAACACTAGACTATCACCGCGACGTTCGAAAATGTGGCGGAACTCTGCAATGGTGTCCCCCAAGCCGCACCCTGGACCATAATGTCCACGGGAGTCGGCGCATGACAGTATGCCCCCTTCCAATGTTGTAACCTCCAGGCTTTCCAGGGTGGGCCCTGTGAAACTTCCGCAACAACCTGGGAGCATGAACAAAAGTAGAAGGTTCCCAGGAATCTTCGGCCCTCGAGTATCCCTTCCAGTGTATCAGGTATTCCAAGCGACCTCGTCTGTAGCGAGAATCACATATTTGGAATACCTCAAACTCTGCTTCTTCCCGGGGTGGTGGTTTGAGTGGAACTGAATGGGTATAGGTACCCTCTAGAGCTTCCCTGAGAAGAGATGAATGGAAGACAGGGTGAACCCTGTGTAAACAGGGAGGCAATTTCAGGCGAAAAGCCACTGGGTTGATTTTGGCCATGATAGGACAGGGTCCGATGAAACGGGGAAAGTTTGGAGGGACGAGTCCACCGGGGAAGATATTTCGTAGAGAGCCACACCCGGGTGCCAACCTTCCACTCCTGCACCGTTTGACGGTGACGATCTGCTTGAGCCTTGTTTGCCACTTGACTGTCTAACAGACTGGACTGGGCGGTCTTGTGAGCCTCCTGAATCTTAGACAACACACCTTCTAAAGCGGGTAGGTTGGATTCAATGGATGAAACAGGAAATATAGTGCGAGGATGATACCCATAAGTACAGTAGAAAGGAGAGAGTCCTGAAGCGGAATGACGGGTGTTGTTGTAGGAAAATTCCGCCGTGGGTAGAAGTGAGACCCAATTGTCCTGTTCTTGGTTTACATAACAGCGTAGATATTGTTCAAGAGTGCCATTCAATTGCTCAGTCTGCCCGTTGGTCTGGGGGTGGAAGCCGGATGATAATGCCCATTCAATACCCAACCGATGACATAAGGCTGTCCAAAATTTTGAGACATATTGGCTGCCTCTATCTGACGTAATCTTGTCTGGAAGACCATGTAGACGGAAAATATCCTTGAGGAACACATCTGCCATTTCTGATGCCATAGGCAATCCTGGAAGAGGAGTGAAATGAGCCATCTTGGACATGTAATCTACTGTTACCATGATGCAGGTACATGCATTTGAAACTGGTAGGTCCACCACAAAATCAGTGGAGATATGACTCCACGGACGCAAGGGTATCACACTCTGTTCGAGTAAACCCAAAGGTTTGGTGCTGCGATTCTTGCTACTGTTACAGATCCTGCAAGCTTGGACATACTGCCTGATTCCGGATCTCATTCTGGGCCAGTAGAAATACCTTTTTACGAGATCTAATGTGCCAGTCTGACCTCTATGTCCGGCCGTAGGGTGATCATGACACCATTGAATGACTTGTCGTTGAAGAGGTCCTGGGGGTATAAACAATTGATGGTCCTGAAACAAAAGCCCTTCTCTGTCAATTAAAGCTGCCTTCTCCTGAGGGGTAGCCCGAATCGTAGCTTCTTTAACCTGCTGGAGAAAATTGGTCACATGGAGGAACACACGATTTCTGGGAAACAGTCTTTCTGTCGGTGGTAAATTGGATGCTTCTAATCCACCCTTCCGAGGAGATTCTGACTTCCAGGGATATACGTAATGCGGAAATCATACTGGGAAAAGAAATGAGCCCATCGAGCTTGGCGAGAATTGACGCAGTCCATACACTGAAGGACTTGTAAGTTCTTGTGATCTGTTCGAATGGTGAACGGACAGTTACTTCCCTGCAGCAAGTGTCGCCATTCCTCAAACGCGAGTTTCATGGCTAAGAGTTCCCTCTCTATGACCGAATAATTCTGTTGACTGGAAGTGAGGGTGCGTGAGAGATAGGCTATGGGATGTTCATTTCCATTATGTTCCTAGAGTAGGACAGCTCCCACTGCTGCAGCCGAGGCATCATTCTCTAGAATAAAGGGTTTCGTCTGGTCCGGGTGTCGCAGTATGGGAACTTGACAGAACAGTTTTTTCAGGTGTTTGAAATTTCTTTCAGCTTGGTCATTCCATAAGAATGGTAACGAGGATTTCTTTAGCAACTGAGTAATGGGCAACATTACTTCAGAAAATGAAGGAATGAATCTCCTATAGAAGTTGGCCACTCCCAGGAACTTCTGTACTTCTTTGACTGATCTGGGGGAGTGCCAATTTAGAATGGCGCCCACCTTTCTTGGATCCATAAGAACCCCCTGAGATGAGAGTACATACCCCAGATAGGGCACGGTGCTGACCCCGAACAGACATTTCTCCTTTTTTACCAGAAGCTTATGTGTTTTCAGACGTGTCAAGACTTCAGTGAGATGCTTCTGATGCTGTTCGGAATCCCTGGAGAATACAAGTATATCGTCCAGATAAACTATGACCGAGACAAACATAAGATCTGAGAAGATTCAGTCAATGAATCTCTGAAACACTGCCGGTGCGTTGACCAGTCCAAAAGGCATAACATGGTACTCAAATAGCCCGAATGGAGTACGGAATGCCGTCTTCCATTCGTCTCCTGATTGTATGCGCAAAAGATGATAAGCACTGCGTAGGTCTAATTTAGAAAAAATAGTTTCTCCTTGTACAGCCTCTATTATGTCAGAGATTAGGGGCATGGGATAGCGATCCCGTATTGTGACTTTGTTCAACCCCTGATAATCAATACATGGTCTGAGTTCAGAAGAATCTCTCTTAGGTATGAAAAACAAGGGAGCACCTGCTGGGGATTTAGAGGGACGAATTAGACCATTCTGCAAGTTGTCGTCCAAATAAGTCCTTAGGGCTTCTTTTTCTGTTTGTGACAGAGAAAACATTCGACCAAATGGAACTAGAGCATTGGGTATGAGATCTATGGCGCAATCCTCAGGCCTATGCGAAAGTAGTTCCAACGGGTTCTTTTCTGCAAAGATATCTTCGAAAGCCGAGAAGTCCATGGAAAGAGAGTGGACACCCACGGTACTGACTTGAGGAACGGTATGGGCCTTGGCTTCCATAAACCGTAGATCCTTTAAGCAGGTCTGTCGACAAAACTTCGATTCAAAGGTAATAGTGTTGCTGGACCAATTAATCTGCGGATTGTGTTTTCGCAGCCAGGTAATGCCCAAAATGAGTGGAAAATGGGCGGCACGGATGATATCGAACTGAATGGTTTCTGAATGTTGCTGTATGAACATTTGAAGAAACTCAGTTGTCTGAGTGATAAGGCCTGAACTGAGGGGTGTACCATCCACCCCCTCAACCTTCTGATCCTCCTTGCGGTCCATAGGTCGTAAGCCAATGGAATCAGCCCAGATGGTGTCCACAAAGTTGCCTGCGGCCCCACAATCCAGTAGGGCCAATGCTTCGATCTTGCGATGGTCTATAACCAAATGCACCTTGAGGATCATTAGTCTCGAATCTTCCTGTGGATTCACTGGACCCACTGATAATGACACATAGGGACTGGTTACTTCCCCTCGGATTCCCGTCCCTCCTAGGACCGAGGGTTCTCGTTTCCCGCTTGTCGTGAAGGAATCTCAGAGCAATTCCTAATTTGGTGTTGGTCTGATCCACAATAAGCGCATAACCCCAAGTCTCTTCTTCGCCTTCTTTCCTCTGGAGTTAAGGACAAACGTGTAGTTCCGATCTGCATAGGTTCTTCTGATCGGGGCGATGCTGCAACTGGAGGAGGTGGAGTATGGGCGGGAAAGGTAGTATTTCTATTCTGTCGCCTTTCGATTCGGCGTTCGTAGAGCCGATGTTCTATTTGTAAAGCTGCAGTCGTAAGTTCTGAAAAGGATGCCGGCCTGGGAGATCGGGCTAACTCATCTTTAATATCTTCTCGCAAACCTCTTCTGAAGATGACATATTGGGTCTGCTCCTGCCAACCAGCTTCTGTGGCTAAGCGTTTGAACGTGGTAAGATAGGTGTGCACATCAGTCTTGCCTTGACGTATGTCTAACAGATCTTCGCCTGCAGAAAATGAAATTTCAGGCCTCTCAAACTCTTGTTTTAGTCGACCTACAAAAGCCTCGTAGTCTTGCAGTATAGGGTCTGTTCCCAACACAAGTGGAGTGGCCCAGGCCAGCACGTTTCCCGACATGTTGGAAATCATGAATCCCACCCGGGCGTGACCGGTGGGAAATGTATGAGGTCTAAAGGCAAAATGGATACTACAAGCTTCCAGGAATTCTTTGAGCTTTTTTGAAGCTCCGTCATATTTCCCTGAGGGGAGTGCCATGGGAGGCAAGTCCACTGATTTTGGTTCACGATTAGAAACCAGTTATTTTAATATGTTATTTTCAGTCCTTAAGGTTTGCACTTCCATGGATAAATTTCGAACCTCTGCTGAGAGGTTTTGAACAGCGGCCACCATCTCTTGCAATTGTTCAGGGGTCGCCATCCTGACCATAGGGCGTTGCAAACTGTCAGCCCTCTGAGAATCTTCAACCTCCACCCTTAACCTTTCTCCCCTTTCCTCCTCCTCACCTGAAGATTGGTCTTGAATGGATGATAGTTGAGGTCTTCTAGCGCAATAATCCTTCTCCTTCTTTCTTCTTTCTTTTTCTTCTGAGAAAGTGTCTTTCTCACGAAAGGAAGCCACAGTGTCCTGAAGTTTGATTTCTCTCAGCCTGCCTTGGGCTTGCAGCTTTCTTACCCTGCCCTGAAGTTTGATTTCTCTCAGCCTGCCTTGGGCTTGCAGCTTTCTGACCCTGTGTCAGCCCTCTGAGAATCTTCAACCTCCACCCTTAACCTTTCTCCCCTTTCCTCCTCCTCACCTGAAGATTGGTCTTGAATGGATGATAGTTGAGGTCTTCTAGCGCAATAATTCTTCTCCTTCTTTCTTTTTTTACTGAGAAAGTGTCTTTCTCACGAAAGGAAGCCACAGTGTACTGCTGTGAATAGCACTACCTGCGGCCCCTCTTCCGGGAGGGACAAACTGGGGAAAAAGCCGTCCGGAACAAAAAACCCCAGAGGTGAAACAGCAACAGCGGTGGTCCGTCGTAAGGATCCGGTGTGAAACAACAACAGCGGAGGTCCGTCGTAAGGATTCCGGGTGGAAGGTGGCTCCGAAGGAACCGTGAAGTAGCCGAAGAGGACGGCCAGCGTAGGACAAACAGAGCGGAGAAAGAACCGGAAAGGAGCCAGAGAGAGGAGAAAAGTGAGTGGGCTCGGAAAAACGGAAAGGCAGGAAGCGGCCCAAAGGGCAGCAGAGGAAAAAGGGAAAGGAAGAAAACTAGCGTAACCGCAACCGAAAGCAAGCAGTCAGGGAGCTGACCAAGCGGGTTGCAACGCACTGTGTGCCGGGAGGGAGTGGCTGATAAGCGTTCCGGCATGCAGTGAAAGAAACACTAGACTGTCACCGCGACGTTCGAAAACGTGGCGGAACTCTTCAATGGCGTCCCCCAAGCCGCACCCTGGACCATAATGTCCACGGGAGTCGGCGCATGACACCCTGCCCTGAGGTTTGATTTCTCTCAGCCCGCCTTGGGCTTTCAGCTTTCTTAACCTGCCCTGAAGTTTGATTTCTCTCAGCCCGCCTTGGGCTTTCATGTTTTCTACCCCCCGTGGAGTTTGATTTCTCTCAGCCCACCTTGGGCTTTCAGGTTTTCTACTCCACTCTGGGGTTTGATCTCTCCCAGACTGCCTTGAGCCTTCATCGTTCTTAAACCTCCCCGGGGTGTGGTGTAAAGTTGTTAACACTTCAATAACAGTCCAAAGCTCTGTTATTTTGTACACGTTTACTTCTGTTCCATGTAGGTTATAGATGACAGATAAGGTTTAAGATAAGAGCCTTAAAACATTTACCGGCCCCCATGCCAGCTGGCTCCAACCGTCACTCCTCGGAACTCTCACACAAATAGCATTCCACGCCACACATATCATTCTACACTGATGACCTCACACTACAGGAATACTTTAACCCATGGAGCATTATTTACTCACATCACTACATACCTTCCCCCCATACGATATTGAACAATCAGAAGAATCAATCCAAAATTAAAACAACCTAAAGTTTGAACCCAAAAGCTTCCCCTCAACTGCTACATAAAAATACGTTCTAACACTTGCTAATCCATACAAAACTGTGGGCCCTGCAGTTAACCACAGCAAAGGAGACCAACCCCAACTATCATCAACACATCCAAACCAACTTCCTCCCTCAAAACCAACCATCACTGATTCACACAAACACCATCCACTGTAACACAAGTGGAAACCTTATAAAAGCCACAAAAATCCCAGATCAGAGAAAACTAAACCTATAACTCCCAATGGGGCCTAACGAGATACCTAAAGACAACAGAAGTGGTGCAGACCACAACACAGCATCCAAAAACCCACCCTGTGGTCCGAGGAACTCACCCCAATGTCCCCTGGATGTCCCACATCCTCAAAGAGATTTATTTAATCCCCAAACAAAATCGCAAAACCGGATTTCCCAAAATCCCACATAACCAGACAAAACCGGATTTCCCAGAATCCCAAACTAACTTGGCAAAACCGGATTTCTCAAAATCCCACAATAACTTGGCAAAGCAGGATTTCACAAAATCCCAAAAACTTGTCAACCGGATTTCCCAAATTCCACATTAAAGTAGCACTAGAAAACACCTTGTTCCAGAAATCCCAGTCTAGCTTGGCAATACCAGACACTGCCTCACATACCTAACTAAAACTTTCAGAGCCAAAATTCTTTTTTTTTTAAATTAATTTTATTGGTTTCAATACAAACCTTTAAAATGTTACACAAAACAAACTACAAAAAACAAAACAAACATCTCTCCCATCCCGTCATTCAATGGTATTACAGCCACCCAATGGTTAACGTATGTCTTACCTTGACTTAAATTGAGTCGCACTGAAATTGCTCACACGGGTTTAACCTGGCTTCAATTACAGCTAAAAGGATGTTACAGGCATTGTTAGTTTCATGTTAATACCATTACACATTCTCAACCACCATTCTTCCGCACACAAAGAAGGATGTTCCTCGCTCCATCTTCCCAAGTGAATTGATCGCGTGTCCTTCAGTTTAGGGCAGAACAACATCAAATGTTTGAGTGACTCAACTTCTTTGTCACAAAGTCGGCAAGAAAGTTTCAAGCCTACATTACATGTCCATGTATTTGTCCGCTCTTTGGTTTTCAGAGCATTTAAGCGAAACAGCATGAAAGTCTTTGCGCTTTGGGATTCGGAAACAAATGTAGATATTTTTGTAGGGCATTGAAACCTCTTGCCTCAAAGGGTGAGTTTCCCATCAGTCTAGCAGTGGATCTCTCAGTACACATGGACTCCCAGTCTGCTCGCCAGACATTCAATTTCGCCCCCGTGGGATTGGAGTGAAGAGTTTCCATGCTGATGTCATACTCAAGTAATAGCTTTTTGCAGCGTTTTACCCACAAAGAGACAATGTCCGTTCTGTTAGAGGGAACATCATGAAGAGTTTGGAATTAAAAGATTTTCTCACTCCCTCATGATTTTCAAAATAGAGCCATCAAATTCCAACTGATCCGAGCGTGCAAAGAAATTAGAGCCAATTCATATCTTATACAAGCAGTCAGTATGCCGCTTGGTAAGCTTAAAGCTTTAGACCAGAAAGGGTTCTCTAACGATGCCCAGTGATTGCACGAGCAGCCCAAAGCATTCTCTGCTCCATACATTAGAATAGGCAACATCTTTTGTTCGTAAACATTTCTCAATGGTCGCATTGAGAACTTTCCGAACCTTCTGTGCAGAAGTAGAGCCTGACATGCCAATTGACCACATTCACTCTTTGACTCTAGAATCCATGGTGCATCACAAATGCTGGAATTCAGCATCATGCCAAGATACTTTAGACTTTTCGAAATGCGAAATGAATGGTGTCCTAACTTCCATACAAACTTTGGAACTTTTGCATGTTATATAAGCATTTAGGTTGTTGAACACCAAGATTTTGCTTTTAGATATTTGTGGCTCTTTATCCAGTTCTTATAGGATCGTTTCAATGATCGTTTTTTTGACAATCTTTCACCCGGTGGCCCTTGAATATTTCTGCGAATCTCAGTACGCATCAGTCTTTTGCGCTGCATCACCTTCAAATCGAAACAATGAGTCTTTCGAAACGAAAACTGTTTTAAACCAATGTTTTTTGCTTTAAATTGGAATAGTAATGAGGCATATTCAACCTCCTTAGATTTGGTCTTAAATTGATTACAGAAATGAGACACCTCATGTTCATCCAGCCTTAGTCTTAGTCGATTCGCTTCGACCTGAACCTTCGTTGACCATTTTCGTCCTGCATCAAGTTTGGACGCTAAAAATTTCAATTGCAGCATTTCCTGATCGCTGTTCTTCATGACAAGGACTTTCAAGGATTTTACATGTGCATGCAAAGAGTCAGATGTAAAGATATAGGGCCTCATTACACGGTAGGCGGAAAAAATCGGAATTTTACGGCATGGCGCCATTAGCGCGTCCGCCCTCGCAAGAGGCCGCTAATAGCGTCCCATCACGAGTACGCGGACACGAGCATAGCGCCATGCCGTAAATGACCGTTCCGCCCTGCCGCTAAATACCCCAAAAAGCCCCTTACCGGCGCCCGCAAAACCACCGATAGCGCCTCCGCCCTCCCGCTACCCGTAAATAGCGGACACCGCCATTACCGCACACCGTTAAAAAGCGGAACCGGAAATTACGTCGTCGCACAGGAACGGGAAAGAGCACAGCGGCCATCTTCAAAAACACAATCCATTGCCATCCTCTGCATCCAGGACATATATCCAGGCAACTCCGACCAGGAACCATACCGGGTAGCTCGAGGATGCCGAAGGCGCTTAAAAAAACTGCTGATCGCCAGCGCAAAGAAAAGTTCACTAATGAGGAACTAATGATGCTGACAACCACACTTGCTGCAAATGCAGGAGTAGTATTTGTTAACGATATGCGGCGGGAGGCCCTCCTTAAGAAGAAGGCCATCTGGGAATGCCGCAAAAGGTGGGACGACCTCCGGGTGCGTGTGCGCAACATTTTATCTGTGAACCGCAACATGGCAATGGCCACAGGAGGTGGCGCAGAGTCCCCCTTGAAGATGAAGGAGTGGGAGGAGATATGTGCCTCCACAATAGGAGTCGAGTCGATAGAGGGGGTCGGCGATATGGAGCATGGCGTGGCCGTTTCATCGGATGGAGGTGAGTGTATGCACCCAAAAATGCGCAGTGAAGGGTGAGGGGTCCCACAATCATGTGTCCATATGAATGCCGTGGATCCAGCCACAAACAGACATGCATGCATCATCACATACCCACCAACACAGGGCCAATCATGCATGAGCCAGCCAACATCCCCATTCCATGCCTCCACAATGATGACCCCAAAATGCATCAAACTGCATGACGTATACATCTGCCATAATGCAGGTAGACCCATAGATGATGATTTACCCTTCTTATCACCCCTGCAGGATCACACACGGAAAATGAGGAGCCACGCACGTCAGCACCCACTCCCACACCCATGAAAAAAGCCAGGAGGGATGCCACCGGGGACCACGCAACATCCTCTAGGGGACCCAAGAGTAGTGACCGGGACAAAGGCAGCAGGAGCAGCAGTGCCACGCAGCCAGAGGCCATGCCTGCCGCTGTTGTGGTAACCACGGGAGTGTGTCTCCCATCAATTGAAGGCAGCATGGAGGGAGTGCACTCTGCTGCCACCAGCTCTACGGGTGAGGCAGCAGCCACTGGGCCACTTTCCGATGCGGAGGAAGCACCGGTGAATGAGGATCTGAGTCAGAGCCCCATCCCCACACGCCACTTACTCGCATCCCCAATGTTTTCACCAGGTCCATTCAGCCAAGGCGGATCGCCCGCCCACACACATGATGTGTCATGGCGCCCCCTGGAACCTACGCCTGATGCCAGTGCTATTGATCCAGGCGCATCAGCCATTCCACCGGCAGACAACGAGGAACTTGACCTATCAGCCATCTACCAGAGGCAGACCGAAATGGCTGGTCTGGTAGGTCAACATGTGGCAGAGACAGGGCACCTGAGGGAGGACATTGGTGCATTCGCACGCCAGACGAGGGAGGCCATGGAGGCATGTACCAACCGCATATGCAATGAGATGGGGCAACTCAGGCAGGCCACGATCCGCATTGCGGAGGCGATTGAGGGCAGATGTCCACTCCCTACCCAGGAGGAAACAGGCCCAGCCTCCTCTGGGAGTTCGCGGCAGACAAGCCCCCTACGCCGCTCTATGCGCAACCTCAGGCGCACACCATCGCAAACGCCCGAAGAAGGAGCGAACAAATAGGGCCAACAAGGAGTATCGGCCACATTTGGGGAAGGACATGTTCACGCCTTGGAACTCACGTGGGAGTGTTGTGGGGGGATGGGGGGAGGGTGTATTCGGGGGTGTTGTGGGGGGAGGAGGGAGGGTGTATTCGGGGGTGTTGTGGGGGGAAGGGGGGAGGGTGTTTGCACAGTTGGGGTTATGCACTTTCTGTACACGTTATGTTCAAAATACACTCTTCTGCAGTTGAAAAACAGGCATGGTCTCCATCGTTGTGTATGTGTGATTTTCTTTGGGAGAGGGCCCTTTGTGGGCCTCAAGACGGCCACAAGGGCAACAATGCACGTCTCTCCATGCATGATATTCCACCTTTGTTCCTGATGCTATTCCTGATTCCGATGCTGACGCGGATCCTGTCCCGCCATGCATGTCCGGGCTGGGCATTTCGACAATACTCATCCACATCCACATCATGCTCATCTGGTGTTTGCATGGTGCCATGGGCACATTCTATCAGATGCACATTTAGTTGTGCCTTACACATACCATGGTCATCTTCGCCTTGATTCCGGGGGTTTGTTGGCTGCCCTTGTGGTGTTTCTGGGTGCCCCGGTGGTGCTTGCTGCGCAGGTCTCGGCCTCCTCCTCCTACTCCTACTCCTACGTCTCTTCGGTGCTGCCTGTTGTTGTTGGTGCTGCACTGCAGTCATGTACGCAGGCCTATGTCATGCTGCTGGTGTTGGGACCATCTTGCTGTGGGAAGGGGTGTGGGAAGGGGTGTGGTGTGCTCTTTAGTGCTGGCTGTCTCCATTGACTCCACCTGTGCTGGTTGTGTCCACCTGGGGCAGATGGGCAGATGGGAACACTGCTCAGGACTCTTAACGTGTGGTTTTCGATGCTGTTATTAGCGCCATGCCGGTACATGCTTTTTGGGTCTTTGGGATGCCGGTATTGCCGTGTACGCATGGGTTGTGATTGCGTGCTATTTGCGCCATGGTGCTGTTTACGGTGTGGGGGTCGCGCGCAAGCGGCCACGCCGCTATTGGTGGCGCCGTACTTTACGGGTCCACTAATAGCGGTGAGTCCGGGTCGTGATCGGCTTGGGAAAATACCGTTACCGGTATTTCGTTACCGGTAACGGTATTCCCTTACCGCCTACCGTGTAATGAGGCCCACAGTCAATTGTTGAAGATTGGTCATCACGTTGCCAGGTTGACTTCGCAGGGATGTCGCCTTGAGTACAGCCATTTAACATCGATAGCCCTTGTGCATTTAGTTCTTCCGACCAGTCTTTTGCCAGTTGCTGTTTATCTGGTGTCTGGGACTTGAAAAGATCGATATTCAAATCACCACAAACTATTATTCTGGCCCTATGTTTCGATTCAAGCAAGTTATCGATAATCATTGTTACTTGGTTAATGAAAGGGTAAGTCCCTGTACTACGGTGATTGCAGTACAGGTTTATCACCTGAATCACATCCACATCGTTTTTCAGGAGATTGATCTTACCTATCTCTGAGTCTTGAATGTACGGCGTGTAGTTGGTAGATTTTATTAGACGATAGCCTGAAGAACGCTTGATCATGGTTAAGAGGCCCACCATCGGCCGGCCCTTCGCTGCCTGTTTGCCGAAATCAGGCCGCATTCAAATTCTGAGGTGACAGGAATCTCACTCATCCCTGTTTCCTGGAGACAAACTAGCTGAGTATCTTGTAGCCAGTCGTTATTTAAAAAGTGGAGAAAGCCACGCGTGTTCCATGAGGCAAAAGTGCAGACTTGCGTGGCTCTAACCATCGGGCGTTAGCTTCGGGGTTTGTCATTCCACACTTTCGCGAGCCATTTCCATTTGCGGCTATTTTCCTTAGGTATTGGACTGGTTAACAAAACAGTCGCACTGTCGTCCACTGGTCTGTGACTGTTTATGGTGATACAAATTTTGTCCATTGGACTGGATCTCAGAACAGAAGCCGGCTCGACAAGCGTAACCCTATGTGAGTCCAATGAATTTGGCCCCGCTTGTTTTAAAGACTCACTCATTAAGTTTTGGACTGTTGGCACCTGGACCACCAGAGAAGTTAGCTGTTTTGTCACCGGTGTAACTAATTTGGCCTCCTGTATAGCTGAAACTGCCAACCTTGCAGACAAGGGGCCTCATTATGACCCTGGCGCTAATGGGTTAACGGCGCTGTAAAAGGCTGCGGCGCCGTTAACCCGTTATCGCCTGATTACGAGGTCCCTTTGCGGGACCCGACCTTAACGGCTGGTCTACACCAGCCATTAAAGTAGAGACCCGCAAAGGGACCTTGGTGCTAAGTACGGTACCGTACCTAGCGCCTTCCCCATTCCCATAGAGCCCTATGGGGCGAAAATGGGAATGGGAAAGGGCCATGGTTCAATGGGGAATTACCGCCCCGCCAACCTTGGAATGGGGTGGTAATTCCCAATTGAACCATGGCGGACCCGTTACAACACCGGCACCAACCAAGGTGCTAATAGCGCCATGGTTTAGCGCCGGTGTTGTAATGAGGGCCAATCTCTCTGGAATTTTTATGCTTACATTATCCATTATTTTAAAGATGTCAAATCCCAAGGACAGAATTCTCCGGCTTCAAGAATTGTGTTTGCAATTATGTTGGATTCAACAAGCAGAACCACCTTGTCATTGCGAGTTTCATCAGGGAATTCGACAATTTTCATGTCCTGGGAACCCAGTGCTCGTAGAAGTGGAATGTGATGAAGTAATCTTAAAACATTTGTTCGATTCAAGATTAGCTAGTCGCGTGACTCTAGTCTCTCCAACATCAGTTTGACCAACAAAGTGTAATCCAATTCGGTCTGCCTAGTGCCCTTTAATATTTTTCTGTCTCTTTCCCGTTACTTTCATCTGTTGACTCCCCTCTTTCCGTGAGTCAACTGGAACCGTTGGCAGAGTTGAAAAACTTGGAGCAATACTGTCTCTTTCCAAGCTGACAGAGTTTGTGGGCAAGTGGCTTGACTTCAAAATTTCAGGTTGCTTCATTTGTAAATTAGCCATTAACCAATCTCTTTTTTCTTGCAGAGTAGAAAACACGGGGCTCGCAGACAGACGCAAAGTCCCTTTTAGCTAGTAATGCAGCATTCGGGTTTATCAAACAGGTTCCGCCCCCTTTAGGAGCTGCAGATCTGTTTTGTTGCACTCGTGTAGAAAGGGGCTGATTCCTTTCGGCATTCACCCAAACGTCTTCTGAACCCCTTTCAGGGCTAACCTCACGCTGTGTTTTGGGAAAAGCCATTGTTCCTGTCATGTTAGACTCATTTGCTTGTGGCGTAGCTGGCACGCTTTCTCCGCAGTCGAAGTCCTCATATACATACAGTTCCATAAGATCATCTTGGGCTGCCTTTGCGGCCTCGTCAATCTGGCTTGCTCCCTCTTGAGGAGAGATGACCGTTGGGACAACAGGCAGCTTGTTGCTTTCCTTTGTTGATGCACGTGATTGCAACCGTGTATTGATTGCATTGTCTACAATCTGTAGCACGTTAATATTTCTTAAAAATTTACGGGCACCTCTTTGATGGTTCTTCTTTCGCCCCTGGCAGGTTTTCTGCTTCTTTGCTTGCAGTGATTGAAGTTTCTTCATTTCTGCATTTTTTAGTTGGGCGACTTCCGGGCCACTAAAAATGGGAAAGAAACCTGCTGACTTTGCAACTTCAACAGCCACAGCTTTATTGACAATAACCAGTTCGGGAACTGATGTTTGAGGGGCCGAGCCGGTCGCAATTTGAACATCTAGCTGTGCAAGGTTTGCTAAGCTACTTGATTGAAGAAAAGTTGTATTAAATGAGCTTTCTGCTAAGGGTTCCAGTGTGATATTCTCACAGGGTAAGTTCCCGGTGCTTAGGGGTTCTGACAAAGCAAATTCCAAGGGACCGATTTGTCCATCTCCTTCGGGCTCAATAGGGCATTTGGGAGCGAATAGAGTGCTTTCAGGGACACTGGCCATGTGGCCAAGGTTGCGTGCAGGTAGAGTTGGCTGAGGTTTTACTGCTTCATCCTCCGCTACCACTGCACTAGTTGGCAAGAAAGACGATACCATCGGCTGTCGCGGAGGCTCAGTTGATGGTATATGAGGAGCGTTTAAAAATCCGGACTGCTCACATCCTCCTATGCCCATATGGGATTTGCAAAAGAGGGCCAGTGCCTCCTTTGCCACTTCGGCAAAAAGCTTTTTGTCAATCGTGTCATTGCGTTTTAGATCATTTACCGAGGCGAGGGCTGCCAACAATTTGTGTGTTACTTCATCTTGTTTATTGCTATGCACACAGTGCAGTTCCTCTAAATGCAGTAGTTTTGAATTCATTAAGGCTACTAATGTTGTTACATCCTTCATGTTGTCATGTATCGTTTCATAGAGTTTAGTAAAGGGTGTCAGTGAGATTGCCATTGCAGAAGTCAAGGACACTTGTAAATCATTTATAGGCACATGCGCACATGGGGCCACACGAGCACCCTTATCGTTCCTTGACACATCAGTTGCACGTGCCACATGGGCCGCAGCAGTACATGCTCTTCTTACTTTAGGGAATGGGCGATCCAAAAAAGGATGAATCCCTAGATGACGATTCGTCTGAAGTATCGTTGGTATTTAAGTGCTGAAGCAATTTTTTCAGCCGCCAAGGACTCGAATGCCGATTTACAGTGGTATTACATACCCACCTTTTCTGTGATTCCAGCACATTTCCAACTGATGTTTGAGATGAGTCCCCAGTGTCATTCTTGCACGTTTGTAATTCACTGACCCCCAGATGTCTTGATTGGCATCAGTCAGTTTGTTACAATTTCTTTTCAGATATATTTTTGTCATCACATCAGTTTCAGGGATGGGGGCTTTACGCTGTTTACTTGAGCGTGCTTTGTTTATCGTGATTAGATTTTGTAGGACATCTGTTACAACTTCCAACGAATTTCTCCTATCAGGATAAGACAAACCCACCAATTCATCAGCCTGACAAGCACCACTTAGCGGTGCACAACACTCTCCAATAGATGCTACATGATCATTGAGGGGCTTTCTGTTCGGGGCTGTACAAAAATCCAAAGAAGGAACAAATGCAAACACCTCATCATGTTGTTGCAGTTTATAGAACTTTTCTGAAGTGAGAGCAACTTTACTTGATGCCAAAGAAGCTTTATTGCTTACCTCCCACTCTTCTCTTTGGAACGCTCTTGGGCAATCTCCTCCACTCGCTAGCGGTGAGTACACAACAGGGCGCCCGGTACACGGGCGGCGCAAGGAACGGGGGGACGCACCACATGTCCATCCGAACACCCACCCACCCGATCCAGCTGCACCTCGGCGACTCCTTCCCGGCATCCCACAAGTAGACTACCTCGAAGCCCCGCCCCTCCTTGTCATCCGCTGCGACCGCAGAGGCCGCTGCAGCAACAGACACAGAGGCCGGCGGGGAATGAGGGGCTGCCGCACGCGCCATGGATCGCAGAGACGGCACAGCGACCCACGAGGGCCCCACGCCTCCACACGACCCGGCCGCCCCCGCACCACGCGCCCCCACAAGCGGGCGATCCCCCGCCTCCACCGTAAGTCTGACAGCAGCATCAAACAGGCTAGGGACTATTGGGTGCAAGTAGAGCATTGGTGAGCACGGTTGCAGTGTCTTGCCAGTGGGATCCATGCCGGGGGGTACCTGAGTTAATAAGTCATCTAGGATGAACCCCACAGTTCCTGTTGACTCAGACTCGCCTTTAGTCTCGGGTGTATATGTCCTCCGTTACAGAGGCACACAAAAAGTAGTGGCTTACATGTTGTTGGCTGGAGCGTTTTGCCATCCGCTCTTCTTGCCTGCCGGAGTGTTTTATTTGGGCTCCATTTTGGCGGACCTCATTGGAGTGTGTACTCCTCACTGGCGCCGTACGCCACTCGCCAAACAGCCAGTGTCAACTCGCCCTTGCTCCTCAGGGCTTTAGTCTAATAACACAACCAACATGTTACCCCAAAACACTTTTGCACCAAACTCCAACCATATACTCACCCCAAGGCACATCACACTTGCCAACACATTAGCACATTCAACCAAGAGTTCCTTGCAGTCCCTTGCAACACCTATGCACTACCCCACTGCTTGCAAAATTTGCATTAACATCTTAGACTCACTAAAGTCTGCATCCCAAAAAAACCACAATTTAGCATCTGACAAAAACTGGATAGCGTCCATTAATTTCCTGAAGACCTGTATGAGAAACGTTAGTATAACCTTGCAATAAATGCATTCATGGTGCATGCTTAAAACTAACCCAAAAGAACAATTAAAATCTTACAGTGGCCACAACAAATAACCACTCGTCAAGTCATACTCCATACGCACCATCCCAAAAGGTTCATATCATACCAAAGGCCACACATCACCTCCTATCCAGCACCTAATACTCTCTATTGTAACAAGACAATTCCTTAAACAACTGTAGGAAGTCCGGATCAAGTTCTTGTAAAACTAATATGGATGTATCTGCAGTTTCCCCAATTAATTCTCCACACGACCTGCAATGCCCCCAAAACTCTTCCCAATGGGCAGCTAACTCTCTTAGTGCACTGAGGCAGCAGTTGCATAGCGCTACACTCCTATCACGGTAGTCCCAGCAACCACTAGAAAACCGCTTTCCAGCCTGGCTGTGAGCACTCCCAACCTCCATCTGAGGCAAGTTCTCTTGGATTGAACACTCCTCCTTCCAGATGCTCAGAGATCTTTTTACACTGTTCTCCTACATCACCACTCAAAGCAGTCTCCACCTCTTGCATCTCACCGCCTGGTAACTTGATCCTCTTGCACTGTTGCAAAATGTCCTGACAGGGCAGTTCACACCTTGCCACGTTGCCTTCAGCGCCGACACATCCTACACATCCCTGTCCTCTATGCTCGAAAACAGTTTCTTCAATGCCTCTTTCTCCCTTGCGCTTCCCGAGCGATAACACAGTCCCCATGGTAGAAAAGGGAACCTTATCAGCATGCTCTGAACGACCTGTGCTTCTTGACACGCCCTGTGTCATCATCATTTATTTCTTGCCTTCGCAAAACCCAGAGCCCCCAACACACCGAGGATCCTGCTCTGTCCCCCAACCGCCGAACAGCAATGACAGTGAACACCCGTATGTGCCACAAGTGTTCCAAATCTGACTCACAGCAATCGTATTAGCCACAAGTCCATGTGTCTGCACGTCGATAATACTGTCTCAGGCTGGAGACCCTTATAGCCGTTGACGTTCAAACATTAGCAGGCTTTACAAATCAGTCATTCCCTTCGGGTGCCTTTGACACCATTAATGCCAAATCGCTCACCTTGGAACCCTCTGGGGGGGCTGGGAGATGTCTTCTCTTGCTGCTGCTCTATCCTTGAGGCTCCGTATGTCGGCGAGCGGCGGGCTCACGTGTGCGCCCTGCACACAGGCTAGTAGCCCTTGCTAATACAGTTTTCCTTCTCTCACCTGACTGCTGCTGGCGCACGGACTCCTTTTTGTTTTTTTTTTATTTTTTCACACTCAAACACACCCGCGATTTTTTTAATCCTCGTCGCCAACGTAAAGTTGTTAACACTTCAATAATAGTCCAAAGCTCTGTTATTTCGTACACGTTTACTTATGTTCCATGTAGGTTATAGATGACAGATGACGTTTAAGATAAGAGCCTTAAAACATCTACCTCCAACCGTCACTCCTCAAAACTCTCACACAAATAGCATTCCACATCACTCATATCGTTCTACACTGATGACCTCACACTACAGGAATACTACCCATGGAGCATTATGTACTCACATCACTACATGTGGCTTGTCTCAGCCGCGTTCCAGTACTTCATGAACGATGTAATACAGGAATTGATCGCCGTATGTGCCCTAGTTTACATCGATGACATCTTGGTGTATTCCTCTCCTAAAAAGGACCATGTCAGGCACGTTCGCTCCATCCTTGCAAAGCTCTGACAGCACCAGCTATACGCCAAACTTGAAAAATGCTCCTTCCATGTCACCAAAGTCGAGTTCATTGGTTTTGTTCTCACGCCCGGGGGCGGCCGGATGGATATGCACAAAGTAGACGCCATCCTTAGCTGGCCATCACCGTCTTCCGTCAAAGGTGTCCAAAGTATGCTCAGCTTTGCGAACTTTTATCGCCGCTTCATCCCGGGTTTCTCCCAGATTGTGCACCCGATCACTTCTTTATTACGAAAAAACAACAAACTGTTCCAATGGACAGAGGAGATGGAGAAGGCCTTCCAGGAACTCAAGAAAAGTTTTACCTCAGCCCTGGTGCTACGACACACCCGCCCAGATCTCCCATATGTAGTGGAAACAGATGCCTCCAGCATGGCAATGGGTGCTGTTCTTTCCCAAAGGGATCCCAAAACAGGCCAGTTACATCCCGAGGCCTTTTGGTCGCAAAAATTTACCACACCGGAACTTAACTATGCAATACCCCTTTTAGGAGATCTCCTGTCCTCAAGGAGGGCTTTACCCCCAGTGGGAACCTGCTTGCCCTATACCCTAGGGGTTGTTAAGCTTAGCAGGCTCACTTCCCTGGTCCCACAATTTACAGGTGGAATTATCATAGTCTCCAGTACATCCTTTCTTTGATGTCAAAAGGTGAATCAGTTCTCAGGCGAAGGCTAGAAACAAAACACTTTACTTTATTTTCTCTGAAAAGCATTGACAAGTATTGGCATCAAAGAACATTATTTGCTGTAACTTATGGTTCTCTCATTTTTGGGCTATGTCTAATATAAATTCTTGGACACCATCTGTGACAAACTATTGGTTCCTATATAGGGCACAGATACAATTGTGTTAAATTGGTTGCAATAATTTTAAAAGCTTGGGTTTGGGAATTCTGTTTCTTTTTAATGCAGGGACAGGAGTGCCTAACTCTCTCACTATTCTCAAGGAATCAGTTTCACCCAATTCCAGATGTTCATTAAGGAGTGGATTTCATTGGCTCTGACAGACACCAATTAAAGGATTTGTTATTGCACGTTTCAATTTGGGATTTTAAGTCCTTCAGAGATGCCACATTTCAGAAGGAACGCCTTCTAAGGTGACTAGGGTTTCAATTTTAATTAGTAATCACAAGGCACATACTCCTTGCATTATAAGCCCCCTTTCAGTGATATAGCTTATAAACAGGGTTCACCCAAAATACTTTTAATTGGGATTTAATTAATTACTTGTTTGTTTACTATTTGCTTCTACAGCACCTTACACCAAGACGCTTTGCAAAAATTAATGAAATGGAACAACAGCATGAAATGATGACAATCAATAAGCAGAATACAACATCAAGAACAAGAGCAAAAGAACATCAAATAGAAACAAACATGAATTGATTTTCTGTGGAAACCTGAATGCTGCATTCTAATGTGTGTGCTTAGGCTAACACAGAATAACACAGAATTGATGCATTCTCACAAACCCTCCTTTTAGCCTAAGCTAACAAATTGAAGTGATGCATCCTCATAATCATATATATCGATAGCCATAAATTGCCTAATCTCTACATCCTGCATGGTCAAGGCATTAGTTATATTAACAGGAGGATGAGGTGGAGGTTTCAATTTCTCCAGAGCCCTAGAGCAGCAGATACCTAGTACAGAATCTAAAACTGGTAAACATTGTATACAGCAGCAACAAAACAAGATCACCCCAATGATAATGGTAAGTGCAGAGAATATCTTCCAACCCCAGGTTCTAAACAGATTCCAAGCCCATGTCCCAATCGCATTCATCAACATGTATTTCAGAACCAATGGTATGTAATCTTTTGATAGCCTGGAACACGGGAGGAGTCAGAAATATACATGCAACACGCTGACCCGACCATTTTGCATACACCTCCATGCTCACCTAACATGACATCTAAGACCATTCTATTCTGAAGAGCTACTAACCTAATGGCTCTTTGTTCCAACGTAATTTTAAACAGTATGTCAGTTGTCTCATTGATTGTTTTCTCCAATACTCTAGCCAACCTGCTAATATCTCGAAAGTCTATTACTTGTCCCCAAAAGGGAACCATGGATTTAGCTACATCCCTTAATATCTGGAGAGGCGTATCATCATCAATTCCTCTCCTACGGCAATGTTTCAATATGTCTGCAGTTGAGGTGACATAAACTCCTGGTAACAATATGTTATATTATGTTTTGTTATTTTGCATTTAAATAGCGACTTATATACCACTGGTATGGTCTGAAGGCGCTGGTAGGTTGAACACCCTTGGGAACCGAAGTTCAGATCAGTAGAGAGAGTAGAGAGAGTCAAAGGTGCGTGTGAACACCGGCTATGTGTGCAGCTGGTGCGATATACTTGTAATAGCTGCTTCTTAGTGGTAGGTGTGGTGGTTGAGAGATCAGGAGTATGTGTTCGTTCTGGCAGGATTTATCCAGACCGAGTGTGGCTGTGTTAGGCCTGAGGAGAACGCCTGGCTGGGGGGTGTGTAAGCAGCAGTGTTTTACTTAGAATGCTGTGGAGTATGCGGCGGATGTTAGTATGGGAACAGTTATACCGAATGGTGTCCTAGTATCTCTGTGTTCTAGTTGAGTGGTGGTGTAGAGGGGAGAGTAAGCATGGTGGTGTGATATGATGTGTTATATGCTCTTTCAAAACGTTCTCTGCATTCCAGACCATACTATATACGTCACGCAGTTCTATGTGCTCCAGTCCATTCCATGCACTCCTATCTACCCCATGCATCCCAATCTCCTCCACACACTCCGGTTCGCTCGACGCACTCATGTGTTCCAGTCCGCTCCGCACGCTCCAGTCCTCCCAGTGCGCTCCAGTCTGCCCTGCGCATTCTAGTCTGCCCCACGCATGTACTCTTGTCTACTCCATGCATGCACTCTTGACTTCCCCACACTCTCCACTTCACTATATCCATCCACTCTATGCATTCAGTAACTCTACGCAACTCGGCCGCTCTAGTAACAGGTCAGTTCCACTCTGGGCACTCGTTCGCTCTAGGCACTCGTTCGCTCCAGGCACCCCTTTTTTCATATGCCCTCTTTCACTCATATGGACTCGTCTACTTGTCGGCCCTACACACTAGTCTGTTCTATGCGGCCCTCCACTCAATACGTTCTTCTGCTCTGCCCATCCATCCCGCTCCGCTCATCCATCAGTTCCCCTCACTCATCTGTTCTATGCCCTCATCAGCTCTGCATGCATTCCGCACTCATCGCTCTACATGCTTATCCGTTCTGCGCACTCACCCGGTCTAAGTAACTCCTCTGCTCTTGGCATTTGTCCGCTTTATCCCTCGTATGCACCATACCTTCATCTGCTCTACACATTCATCCACCCTGCGCAATCATTTGCTCTCTGCACTTGCCCGCTCCCGGAACTCACCAGCTCCCCACGCGCATCCGCCCTCCGCACGCATCCGCCCTCTGCACTCACCCGCCCTGCGCACTCACCCGCCCTCAGCACTCACCTGCCCTCCGCACTCATCCGCCCTCTGCACTCATCCGCTCCCGCACTCATCCACTCCCGGCACTCATCCGCAACACAACATCCTTCATTATCCAACCCTGCTGGTCCAGAACCTCTGTTGTTGCTTCGGCCTGAATTTCTTTCACACTACTAATGCCCTCTGCCATCATCCCATTCTCAGCGACCCACCTAGCAGGGTCCAGCACATACATTCTTGATTGTGGTTCTGTGGCAGTTTGTTTAGCTATTTTGTCTGCGAATGCATTCCCTCTCCCAATATCATCAGTTATTCTCTGGAGTGCTGCGCATTTCATTATGGCTAGTTGTTTAGGGAGAGCCAATGCTGTTAATAGTTGCACTATCAGAGGATCATGTTGAGTCTTAGTACCATAAGATGTTAGAAATCCCCTCTCAGCCAATAGTCTCCCAAAATTGTGAACTGCTCCAAAGGCATACTGACTGTCAGTATAAACATTTACTCCAAGACCCTGGGATAGCTCACAAGCTCTAGTCAAAGCAATTATCTCTGCAGCCTAGGCAGAGTTATGAGGAATTGTCCTGCTTTTGATAATGGTGTCTAAGGTGGTGATTCAATAGGCAGCGGTTGAGGTGCCACCTGGGAGTTCAAAACAAGAACCATCACAAAATATTTCACCATCCGGGGATGGCAAGGGTGTATCACTTATATCAATCCTTCTCTTGGTGTCTTGTTCAGTGACATAGAGGCAATCATGTGTCCTGTTATTAGCGCTGCCCTCATTCAGATGAGGCAAAAGTTTGGTCGGATTCAAAGAACTGCATCTCTTAATTTTGATGTGGGGTGCAAATAGGATAAGCTTGTATCTCGTGAGCTGGGCTGATGTGAAATGCTGAGTTTGTGTTCTATTCAGTAGTTCATCTACCATGTGAGGTACCAACATGGTTAAGTAGTGACCCAAAATCATGCCGTCACGTTGTTTTGCTGATGCAGCAGCAGCTGCTGCAGCCTTGAGACATTTCGGCAAAGCGCATGCAACAGGGTCTAACGTGGAGGAAAAATAGTCACATAGTCTGCTTCCTCCTCTATGTTCCTGTGTCAAAACAGCCAAAGGACATCTGTCTCTCTCATGCACAAACAATATAAACTTCTTGCAATAATTTGGTGTGCCCAGTACTGGTGCGTAACAGAGTAGTCTTGAGCAGAACAAAAGCGTCCTGACAACCTGTATCCCCAGGTAGAGGTAACGATTCATCTTTCCTTGTCAGTGCCAACAATGGCTTAATCAAAAGTGAAAAATTCGGTAAACAGTGCCTGTAATAAGAATCCATTCTGATAAAAGCCCTAACCTCTTTCTGTGTATTTGGTACAGCCATGCCAGAGATGCTTTGTATCCTTTCAGGCATAAGGTGCCGACCCTCCTTCGACAGAAGAAAGCCTAAGTAGGCAACCTCCTGTTGACAATACTGGAATTTCTTTAACGAAGCTTAATGACCGTGGACAGCTAGATGCTTCAATAATGCAATAGTACCCCCTATGCAAGTGCTTTCTGAATCGGCCGCAATAAGCAAGTCATCAATGTATTGTATCAGTGTGCAGGTGGAAGGCAATTCAAGCGTATCTAGTTCTACTGTAAATGCTATGACTCTCAGTGTACCCTTGCGGTACTACCTTGTTAATCGCTTGAAGATCAATAACAAAATGATAGGATAATGCATTGTCACCTTTCTTACAAACTGGCAAGACAGGGCTATTACATGTGCTACCAGAGATCTCTTCAATAACACCTTGATACATTAAATAGAGACAATATTCTTAAGTGCTTGCTCACCCTCAAATGAAACGTTATGCTGTGGAATGCGAGTCAATGTAACACCAGTTTTTAAAACTATATGCACTGGTTCAACATCTAGAATTCCTAAATCATTGTCATTTATCGCCCATAGATGTGTAGGTAACTGGTGCAACTTACTGGGTAAAGTCAAAGCCATGAATTGTGAGGTGGAATTCAGCTGGGGAGAAATAGTCAAGTATACTCCATCTGGAGAGCAGTAAATCACTGCATGCAATTTTTTCAATAAATTAAATCCCAGTAGATTTACACCGCAGTTGGTCGTCAATAAGAATGGACATGAATCAGCGAAAGATCCTAAAGAAATCAGCACCGGTCAAGATACCGAGCTTACTACAGGAGTACCAGAGAACACTACGGATACATTTTGTTGCCCTGACCGGGGAATATCTGGAACCCTTAAGTGGTCAATAGAGCATTGTTGAGCTCCCGTGTACACCAAAAAGGTGTGCGCTCTATCCCCTACTTTCATTTCTATGTAGGGTCCTTTCTGGTCTATGGGGATAGGAGTAGGTTCCAGATCCTGCTTCAGGCTGTGCTAGCGCAGCAAAATATCATCTGACATGAAATCTTCAGAGAAATAAGTGTGTGTAGCCTTGTCGAAAATGTTCGCACCCCTAGCATTCTGTTGCCCATCCTTATTTCCTGTATTATTATCATACTGCTGATTCGGAGAGAACTGATTTCGATTTGGTCCTTGCACACCATGGCTACGTGCTCTTTGTCTCCTACTAAGAAATCTGTTTGCTCTCTACTGGAGGATCAGACACTGTCCCTTCCAGTGGCCCTCCTGCTTGCAATAGGCACATTGGTTTATATACATAGTCCCTATTTATGGGGTAAACTATCCTCTTGGTTGTACCTTGCCGCCGTGCGGTCCTCGTGCAATCTGTTGCGAAAGTACCCTAGTCTTTAAGTCAACCTTTTTCTTCTCAATTTTCTCCTTTTCATTGTTCACTCTATTCTCATAATACTGAGCCATATGGAGAATTTCAGATTGCGACTTAGTCTGCCATGCACTTTCAGAGGCAGTGATTTTAGACAGAATGTGAGCAATAGCCCACATACAAATTTATCAACGAACAATCTCATTCCTGGTTCTGTACTCAAATCCTGATCACTGAAATCTGAAAACACTTACTCAAAGCTGTTAAAGTATTCTTGGGCTCCCTCTGTCTTTACTTGCATGCATGCGATTAATTTATCCAAAATTATCCATTTCTTGGACACCAAGAACTTAAGCTCGGTTACAATGTGGTTCTGCAACATCAATATGTCGTGTGGAGGTTTCTCTCCTGCTTTTCTTGACCTATCAGCTAGTTCTAGTGCAACCCATGTATCACCCAAAACAGGTGCATCGTCTACAGTCCTAATCTGTTTCCATAAATCTGCCGGCAAGATCACAGGGAATAACAAGTCGATGTCACCCAAAGTGAAAACCAATGAGTTCAATATGGACTCTATTTCCAAGTAGAACCCTGTAGAGTACTTGCTAATGTCAGGGATGCACTGTTTAAGAGTGTTAACTTCCTGCCGTGAGAATGGAACATGTACAACTTGCGAGATACAATGTGCAGGGGTAATCGTTGCAGGCACGCTGTCAATGCCTGCTTCCTCTTTCTGAGGCACAAGGGTAAGAGGAACTTCTCTCATGGGTAGCTGTGCAGTGGGGAACTCCCACCGTTTGTTAAGGAGCAAAGCTAGGTCGAGGGACAATGTTGTCAGCAGGGTGTCATTAGAAAATGTGCATTTGTACATTATCATAATATCTGTGGGACAACATAATTTCTTCTTTAGGCATTCATCTTGTAAATATTCAACCATAACCTGTTATACCTTTCTTTGGATGGATCGAAAATATTGGCTGAAAATTTCATGAATATCGATAGGTGAAATAGAGGCATTTGAGATCCATCAAAGAGCATCTCTTGTGCATATGCGCATTACTTCACTAACTGTTTTCGGTGTGGTAAGAATCGTTTCTGAACATAGGATGTTTGTCGCGTACCTTTGTCCGATTCTTATTGGTGTAGGCGGTCTAGTTCTAGTTTAAAGAAAAATTATTTTGACATGTGTTTGCATACTTTTAATGATGTGTTTCTAGTACAGGATAAAAAATTCAAATCCTGACATCCCTGTGGAACAGCAGAGTTGCTTAGATTGCCCCAAATGTCGGCCAAGTATAATCCCATTTGTTCTAGAATCACCTTTTTTTAAAGGATCCCCCCATGATCTGCTAGAGAGCCTGAAGTGGCTGCTTCATCGCCCTCTTCTAAATATGTCTCTGCCCTGGCAGACCTGTTTAAAATTTCAAATTTAAAATGTATTAGCCTCTTTTTACTTCATCATTTTTGAGTGTTGGCTGAGTATAAGTTAATACTTTGAGTAGGCACTTTTCACAATTTATGTTGTTCAAGCAAATGACTGTTTGACTCATTGTCCTGTTGTCTTATTGTTCCATTGTCCAACTTTAGACCTGTTCAATAATTGTAAGACTGTTTTGATTACTTGAGTACCGTGATTTTTGTTCACGATATTTCCTTTTTGTACTTTTTGCTTATTATGTTTCTTGTTTAAAATCTTGAACTTTGAAACACAACACTCATGGAAATCAATTTTGCCTTTTTACTATCTCGATTGCTTTCAAAGTCTGATACAGCCACTAATTTGTTGTTTAAGTGATATCGTAAAAGATACACTCAATATTGAAATCATTATTCTAAAATAATTTACAATGAAATCACCAGCAGTTTGGACTTTATTGACATTTCCCATTTCTGCAACTCTTTCTTCTGTTCAGAAGATACTGCACTGTGATTTACAGTTCTCTGGTCGCTAGGGAGGTTCAAAGGTGCCAGAAGTACCTGGTGGCAAAAGTTGGAGTAAATCTCATTTGTTAGGGAGTGGAGGCCAATCATCAGAATGTGTGTCAAGAGCTGGTAATGGTGGCTGTGCTGGTGTAGACGGTGATACATATGGAGGTGGTGAGGTAGGAGGTGTTTGCCTATTATTCAATAATGTATCTATTAATTCGTCAGATGCATGTAATTCTTATGATGGGTATATTTCCTGTATTTCTAATTGAAACCCTCTATCCATATCCCTAATAGATTCTTCTTGTTTCTGCTGATCATGCGCTAAAGCCTTTGCAGCTTGGGTAATGTGTCCACATGCAAAATTATCTCTACTTTTGAGGTGAAGGGTGGCTTCTTTGCGCCAGTCTCTAACTGCGTCAAAAGCTGCAGGTCTGGCTTTCTTTCTTAATAGTACTGACTCTAAATTTTGTATTCTAGCAATTTCAAAACTTCCCAATTCCGGCCATTGAAGGTCTGCTTCATGTCTGGTTTGGTGATGCCAAATACTGTTAAAACTATAGCTCCCAACCCAAACTTCACGTACATATCGTAGGCAGGTGACCCTTCAGGCGGTGCCGGCTGACTATGTTCTAAACCATTCGGTTGTCTTCTCTTGCAACACAGCGTTGCCCAACAAGACGATAACTTACTGAAACCAGGCATACTTTCAGAAAAAAACAGTTATTATCTGGCAAATACATTGCGCAAAATATTTTATACAAACAGTTCCAGTTTGAAACAAACTCACCTGATTCAAAACAAAATGCATCACCCATCAAACAAATGGCTGGTGTACTCCCCAAAAAGTGAAACACAGTTACTGCAAATAAATAAAGCACACCAGTCACAAAACAAATATATAACAAACGTTTATTTGTGCTTTAAGCTGACCCAGGTTCATCTATGTCTGCGCACATTCATAGAGAATTTGAGCAATTCACATGGGGGATAGACAGCCTTAAGTACACTTCAGAATCAGCTTTGGCGGCTGAATTAAAGATAGTTTATGACCCACATATCATAGCCATTCTCCATGGTAACAAATGGAGCTTCGCTCGACATCACATTTTTGCAATTTACTGTTCTCAGAGTGGAGGAGTTCACCCTGTTCCCAACACAAGGTAACATTCATGGCTTATCTTCAACACTGTTTGTCTTAAAAAGAAAGGGCACTTCGCATTTCGACTCGGTAGTTTAATTAGCCCTTGCTTGCTAGAATGTGCATGGTACATCATGGCACATCATGTTTTCTAAACATGAGTCGCACAATTAGCTCCGGAAAGCAGAAGACAGGAAGGAATATAAACTATCCTTTATCTTCGTCTGTCTGTGTCTGCCTGTTCAAGGTTCATAGCTGGTAAATTCCATTAGATAAGCATTCCTCACGGAGGCGGGTTTGCCAGCCTTTCAGGCTGCAATCATTTTCTGCATGTGAAATGAAAACCAGAAAGTGAGCAAAATGGAGCCTGGATGCGGCATTATAATGGGTGTGCTGAGGCTAGCACACAATAACACAGAATGGATGCATTTTCATGGTAAACAGAGGGAGGTGTGTTATGTCTGGCTCCAGTCCCTGTATGCACGTTTAAGGTGAGTGATGTCAGTGTGGAATATCAGTGTGGAACCCTGTGTGACTGAAAACAATGTTGTGTTGCTTGGAGTTCTGACCTAGGCAGTTCATGGACATGTAGCCTGGGTGATGGGAGCCGGTGGGCTCTCCCATGATCTTCCTAGCTCCTTGATTATTGATACTGATGAAACCTGATGAAACCTGATGACCAATAAACTACATATGAAGTAAACTGATGTGCAAGATTGTTACTTAACATACAATGTACTTCACGTCCCGTGTGCACGGTGACATGACACGTACATAACATCCCCATTTTTCCATAATGACAAAATACATAAACATTCTCTGACCTTACAACTATTTACCCATGTAATAAACTCAAGTTCAATTTAGCACACAAAGTCTCTTGGCTTATCTGGGGGCCGCGGGCCGCCCTCAAGCTTTATTCACTGTAGTGCTGGTGCAGCTCCACCTACTCAAGCTCGCCCTCTGGGTTGGTGTCCACTTCTTCCTCTGTTTGGTCCAAGGCTTCCGGACTGTGTGCTGTTGTTACACTCACCTGGTATCCACGGGGCGCCACACGATACTGGATGGAGTTCTAAGCGCTATCCCGGACCCCTCTCTGCTTGGTTATGTGCCAGATGTTGGGTAGCACCTATAACAGGAGAATGGAGGGTTAAGATATTGGTTCTGTGATGGGTGGACTCCCACCTTCCTTTGGTCCAAATCCCCTCCCTTGGGGTTATTGCTCATCTTAGGTTTTTGTGCGTTGAACTCTCCGTCCTGCGTCTCTGTGCAGGGGCGCGTGGTTGGTGCGGGCGTTCTGTGAACCTAGTTGCTTCACTGGTCCGTGTGCCCTTATGTCGGGTCCAGACTGGCTGCGACTCTGACTCTGCTTGCTGTCTTCCAGGTGAGTTATAATGTCTTTTCCGTCTTTATTCTATCTCTTTCTTTCCCTCTGTTTTCTCTGTCTTCTCGGCGTCTTGCTTCACGACGCTGTTCCCTAACAATGCCTCTTTTGTTTTCACAGGGATGGCTGCGATCTCGGAGTTGCTGCGCCGATGGCAAACACCACGGTGAGTTATTGATGCGTGGAGCAATGCACTGTTTATTGGTGTTAATTGCTAACCTGTGTTCTGTTCTCTTCTTTGTACAGGTTGCAGTGATGTTCGGGAGTGATGAGTGATTGAAGCGCTGCTTGCCCAGGTAAGTGCTTTGTTAATGCTGGCCTTGTTCCTTCTCGGTTGCAGGTTGCGGTGAAACCCGGAGATGGGTGAGGTAAGAGAAGCACAGGGTGGATACAAGGCCGGTTACTTCACAGGTAAGTGTTCTTGCTCGCTAATGCTGTTCTTGTTCTTCCAGGTTATTAATGGAATCCAGATTTAGGGCTTCAGGATCGGGCCGCCGGAGAAGCAGATGAACAGGAGCTGGACACAGTGAGCGTTACGCTGCAGGAGAGCAGAATAACGTGAAGCGTGTTCTGCTGTTTGTGTGTGGTTCAAATTGCACAGGTAAAGTAGTTCCAGGCCAAGTAGTTCCAGGCACAGCCACACCCAAAACACTAGACCGCATGGCTTGGTTCTAAAGAACTGAGCTGTGTAATGGGCCTCCATGATGGACTAAGGTCCAAAACTACTATTACTTTATTCCTAATAATGAGCCTGGTGCCAAAGGCGCCAGGACTGACTCCATGTATGTTTCTGATGGAGTTTTAAGGCCCTTGGAGCCAGTGTGAAGGGCTTTAGCCCCACTGCTGCCAGGGGGCTGTTATACCTGAGGGGGTCAGGGGCATGGATCATGATAGCTGTCCCCCTCTCTCTGTTGGATCAAGGAGGTGTGTTTGCTTTCACTCTGCCTCTTTGGCTGGTTCTGATCTTCTGTCCACATTTTATCCGGGACACGCTTGAACCATGATACGTTCCTTGTGACAGTCTCATGACCTCTGCTGGCTGTTATCATTGTCCCTTCTCTCCTGATTACCTTTCATGGTGCAAGGTCATAAAGGGTTGACAGTTTGGCTTTTCCCACCTTGTGTCTTGATTTTATGGCTCGTCACAGGTTGCTCATGTAGTCGTTAGCTCTCACCTGCCTGAAATGAGTGCGCCCCTTGTCTAGTCTCTTCACGGGCTGGCTGGGATGATGTGGTATTGAAGAATTAGGGATTGTTCCATACATCAGATCTGCCAGGGGCATGTCTGTGGAGCTACGTGGGGTTACCCTGTAGTTTCACAAAAACCTGTATAGGTCTACTCTCCACGGGCTGTTCTGGGCCTTCGCTAGGCGCAACAACTTGTTTATGGTTCTCATGAGCCGTTCGGCGTCACTGTTTGCTTTTTGCCACATTGGAGTAATGTGGTGGTGGCGGATGTGTAGACGGTCCATGTATTTAGTCAGTTCCTTTCCTTGAAACGGCAGCCCATTGTCCCTCTTGATGTGTCTCGGTAGTCCATGTGTAGTGAACATCTTTTCCAGGGCAGGGATCACAGCCTCTGCTGCCATCGACTGAATAATCTCCACTTCGGGGTATCATGTTGGTCTATGGTGACCAGCAGGTATGTTCCTTCCTACACCGTGAAGAAGTCAACGCTGATCGCTTTCCATCACGCTGAGCCCCTCTTTGCGGACTGTATTGGCTCCGGCCTCGGGGTGCACTGGTCACTTATTTATTGTATTTATTTATTGTTTATTTATACAGTGCTTATACACAAGTGAAGTGCTTCAAAGCGCTTCAAAGCAAGAAGAGCGCAAGGGAGTACAGTATTATTTCTTAGGCCTTGAAGTTTCTGAATGATCTAACAAAAAATTAACTAGCATACTAGGCCTGACGGCATTTCTCCTAGTGCAAGTGCATGAAGTGTTTAAGGCGCAACCGAACTAGGGCAGGGAGAAAAGGGGGGACAAGACAGAACTTACTAGTCCTAGTAAATTCAGGTCAAGCAGTGTACAGACAGATGTGCGATAAAGGGGGTGAAACTCGATGACCCTCTCCAACTTCACGTCTATTTGGGAGAACCACACCCTGTGTCATATTCTGGCCTTGGATCCCACCATCCTTTGATGTCCCTCATGCACCAAGGTGATAATGCCGTCCTGCAGGCTGGGAGGCATGAGAATTTGTGTGCCCCTGAGAATTAGCTCTTCACTTGTGATGGAGAGTTCCTGGAGAACCGCAAACATCCTTGTCAAAAAGTCTCTGGTGGCCTCTGTGTGATTGTGGACATTTCGGAGGAAAGTTTTCCATTCCCTTGCAAGTATTGCGTTCTTTATTATATCACAACATGGGTCAGTGGTGGTGGCTTCCCGAATGTCAGTGATGCTGACAGCTTTGGATTTCATCGTGATTTGTCAAATGTGTTCTTCTGTTTCTCTAGACTCCTTCACCTCAGCAGGTGTCGCTGCCCTCGGGTGCCTGGATAGGAAACCCATCAGGTTGTGAGCTCCCGCTTGATACACAAGGTCGAAATCATACTGCTGGAGGTTTAGGAGCCATTTGCCAATCCTGGCCAGCGGGTGAGGTGATGATCCCGTGAATATTGGCAGTAGTGGCTTGTGGTCAGTGTACACCTTACACTTCTGCCCATAAAGGTACAAGTGGAAATGTATGCAACCCCATAAGACTGCAATGGCCTCCTTCTCTATGTACGAATATCTCTGTTTTGTCAGTGTCAAAGCACATGACGTGTAGGCAATTGGTTGTATTTCTCGTGTGTGCAACAGTTGTACGAGGATTGCTCCCAGTCCAATGGGGCTGGCATTGACATACAGCCAGTGGTCGAAGTGTACAAAAAGAAGTAGTGGAACTATGTTCCCTGCTGGCCTGCAACGCTCCCCACAAACCCCATTGCCGCGCCCCCTCCCATGCACAATACAAACCCCAAAACACATGCACCTGCTGTTTAAGGGCATGTCCAGTGCAGTGCAGTGTGTCCGGTGCTTAAGTTTCAACTTCTTCCTACACTTATTTCAAAACTAAACAGTTCCGGAACGGTTTCTTTTTAAAATAAAAGTATAGGAACTGTAAAACTTATTTAAAAGAAATAGAGGAGCACCACTCCCGACCACTCCCGCCCACTTCGACCACTGCATATAGCTCTGTCTGTAGTGTGGCATTGTAGTATATCAGGGTCGTATTCGCTGATAGGGATTCTTTGATGTATCCGAAAGCTTCCTGGCAGAGTGTGTTTCATTCCCACTTGGTGCTCGATTTGGGCAGCTCCCTCAGGCGTTCCGATATGGTAGCCAAGTTCGGTATGAATCTGCCGCAGTAAGTCGCTATCCCTAGGAAGCTGCACACCTCTGTGGGTGTGGTTGGCAGTGTTGCTCCCTTGACATCTGTGACTTTGAGCGGGTCAGGCACTACCCCTTTATTGTTGAACATGTAGCCAAAGAAAGTGATCGCCTCCTTCAGGAATTCACACTTGTCTTTTTAAATGGTGAGTCCCGCCATTTCCAACCTGTCAAGTACCACTTCCAGTCTGCGCTGGTGTTCTTCTCTGGTGCTGGCGTGCACAAGGATGTCATAACTGATGTTTAGTACCCCTGGTATACCATGAATCCCCTCCTGGATCACCTGCAGAAACGCTTCCGCCACGAAGGATATGCCAAAACTCAACCTCTTGTATCTTCTGAGGGCATGGTTGGTCGAAAAGCTTGTGATGTATCTCGAGTCACGGTGCAATTATAGCTGGTGGTATCAGGCTTTGAAGTCGAGTTTGAAGAAGAACCGGGACCCTGTGAGATCCGTTACAATCTCATTCATTGTCGTGGTGATATGTCATTCGCTGATTAAGGCTGCTTTCGGCAGGTACATGTCGATGCAGATCCTCACCTTCCCCGGTTGTTTTGGTTTCTTCGTAACCACCATGGGCGATACCCGCAGTGCTGGGCCTGACACAGGTTCTATGATGTCTACTTCTTCAAGTTTTCATAGCTCCTTGGCAACGAGCTACCCCATGTGAAACAGTGTCCTCCTGTGTCGTACCACCTTGGGTTGCACCGTTGGGTCAATGTGTTTGACCAACTTTCCTTTCAGGCTTCCAATGCCCCACAGCAAACATGGGCATTTTGTCAGTAAATCACTGTTTTCGTTTGAGTCTATAATGTCGCAGATTAACTTTATCAGTCCTAGATCCTCTGCAGACTCCCAAATGAGTAGGCATTCTATGCCTGCATGAACAAATTGTACTTTGGACTTGATCTCCTTGTCTTCCCTGCTGAGCATTGTTCTGAATCGTCCGATGACCGGCAGTGGTGTTTTGCAACCAAACGCAAACAGTAGGGTGTCTCTGTGTTACAGTGCTGGCTGGGGTGCATCTGCTTGAACATGTCTGCAGGCATAACGTTTATGGGTGCTCCTGTGTCAACCGTCGTGACAGTATCTTGCCCGTGTATATGTATGCTGCACCTGGGTCTCTTCATATTCTTCTTTGGTGTGTCATCACTTTGTTCCAGGGTAAAGATGTGGTGAACGTTGCCCTTTCGCCTAGCCTGACCAGACTCAACTGCCACCGCTACTCCATCGTGATCATCCCCAGATTCATCCGTGGAGGAGTTATCCCCAGTCGCAATGAGACGTGTGTCGGCCTGCATCTTGGTATACATTCATCCATTCATTGGCTTTATTTCGACAATAAAAGTCATAAAAGCAACACTACATATATACATCACAAACAAAACAATACAGTTCTAAAAAGTTAATCTATAGATCATAATTACAATGAAGTTAAAAAGGCAGGTGTTTTATGCAGCTTCCCAAGAGTGAATCAAACACCCCCTGGCAGGGCTAGATGGTCTGACCCTTTCAACTTTTTCAAATGGACTCTCCATGCCCAGCTCAGATAATTACTTGTCGCATATACAGCCAAAACATCTGTGGTGTCCATGCATCTGGACATGGCTTCCCCTGTTGTCCTACAGCTGCGTTTCAAAAATAGCGGCTTCAGGAATCGTTTCCTCAATGGCACAGTTCCGGGACAGAGTAGAAAATAATGTTGGAGGTATTCATTGGGATCGCCACAGAGGGTGCAGGCTGGGTGAAGGGCATTATTCCATTTGTGGAAGAGTGCAGCTGTGGGCAGGATCCCAAGATGGAACAAGAGATATACAGTATTGTCCCGCCTTGGGGTGATGTAATCCAAATACTCTTCGCAGCCAGCCCATTCCTTAATAGCCAGCTACCGGGCCAGCGACTCAGAGGATCTGGATTTTGTGAGGATATCACTCTCCACCTTAAGCCCTCTAGCACTCTTTATCATGACCTTAGATGCAGGAGTCATGACAGGAGGGTTTGACCAATATTCCCCAAGTACCATCTCAGCCAAAGTCCTTTTTACATGGGCCACCCATTTCAGGGAATTACACCCTTGCTGTGACAGGACATCCAAGAGTGCCTCTTTGTATTTGCAAAGGTTATTATTTGACAATATGCAGGCCCAATACAAAACAGGTCGAAGTTTACAGATTGACTCAAACCCTTGCATCCCTGTCTCAAGCAACACTGGAAATTCGGTGCGCTGACAGGCAGCCCAAACATTTTTTCCCGAAGTGTATTCTCTGTCACTACCAGGGGTGCAATATCCATTTGCCCCCAAAGTTCAGCCCCATATAAAGCAGCCTGGTATGCCTGGGCTTTGTATACCTCCAGCTAGACTTGTATCGCCCTGTTCCAATGCTTAATAGTGGACCTAGCAAGTGCCCCGTAATACCCCCTTTTCGACCTGAATTGTCCACCCACGGGACGTCATGACTCCTTCACCCAGGTACTCATATGCTACAACCTGCTCAATCACTCCATCCTCCAGGGTGAGTCTAATGGCCTTCAGTTTCTTTCTGACAACAGCGTTGAAGATCATAGCCTTAGTTTTGCTGATGTTCAGGGATAGCCCATTCCTCTTGCTGGAGGCAACTAAGATCTTTAGCTGCTTATGGAGGCCTATGGGGGTTAAGGATAAGAGCACAGCGTCATCTGCCAACAGCAATGCTCGGAGCTTATCACCCGCCAGAGAAGGGGCATCTGTTTGCACTCAAAGATGTTTCTTCAAAACTTCATTGATAAAAACGCAAAAACAATTTGGGAGCCAGCACACATCCCTGATGGACCCCCTTCTGAATGTCGATACTGCGGGTAGTACTACCATCAACTCCTCAACGTACCACTGCAGTGTTTCCTGTGTATAAACTCTGAATGCCTGAAAGCAATTCAGCCGGGATACCAAGCTCCACTAACATCTCCCATAGCCTTAATCTTGGCACAGTATCAAAGGCTGTTCGTAGGTCGGCAGACACAGCATACACTTTTATCTTCCTAAGCACAGCATATTTCTAACAAACCAGGTGGAGCCATAGGCTTTGGTCAATGATGCTTAAACCCTCACAGAACCCTGCCTGGCGGGAATCTATTATCCCACTTCTCAAAGCCCATTCGTCGAACAATAATGCCTGCACAAATGTTTTACCCCCAGCATCCAATAAGGAAATGAGTCTAAAATTGTCTGGGTCATCGCAGGCTCCCTTCTTATGGATTGGGACAATTTCTGCAGTAGTCCAGGACTCAGAGACTTTGTCGGTTGGGTTTGGTTGCATTGGGGCACGTCTGATGAATGACATACGTGTGCATAGTGATCTTTGCAGCTGCATGCCCTGCACGTGGGGCCTTGGGACGGGAAGTTAATTCTATGGTGTACGCTTCCACATCATCCACATTTGTTCTGCCACAGGGTTCTTGTTTGCCACCTCTGGGCTTTGTGAGGTTTGCTGTTATCTTCCCTGGGCACTGGGCGGTTTGAGATTTGTGCCACTGTAGCTGATGGAGCAAGTTGCATTTTTTGTAGAGTGGTGCCCATGTGAGCTGCTCTGGTGTGCAATAGTTCCCTCTGGCATCCATATTCCAATATTCTTGCGATGGGGAGGCCCTTCTCACTCAGAACTATGCGTCACAGCTTTTCAGAGTTCATGCCATTGATGATCTGGCGTCTGATCTCTTTTTCCATGTCCTCGAACTCGCAGGATAGGGCCAACCATCAGAGTCTAGTGTGGTTTGCATCAAGGGGCTCATCCTCTGCTGTCTGGATTGTGGTGCAAAAGTAGAATGTCTCATAGTCAGGGTTCAGCTGTGGTATGAAATGTGCTGATAGTGCCTCCATTGCCGACCGGTATGTGTCTGTGCCTTCTCGCACGGCTAGGGAGTTGAACATTTGTAGCATGTCATTGCCCACATTCTGTAAAAGGTGAGACCACATTTTCCTCAGCATAGTTACATCCTTACAGTCCATTTCACTCTCGAATTTCTGTATCCAGATCATCCATCTGGGCGCAACCGATGAGGGGTCTGTGTAAGGGTCAAACGGGCCCAGTGCTGCTGTAGTGCCTCCTTGGTTGCTTGCTGTTGCGGGAGAGGGGAGCGACAACGCTATTCTTGCAGCAGTGCCTGGTCTGGACGTGGATATGACTTGCGCCATGTTTCCCCTGTAAATCCCCTGTTGCTCTGTGGCTGGGGCATTCTGTTGCTTCAAATCACGTGTGTTGCATGGTTGGGTCCATGTAGACCCCTCCAGGGTCTGGAGGGCGTGCCTGCGTAGGTTGTCACTGCTTTGTGCAGCGTGGTTCCAAGAATTCATAGATAGAAAAAATGATTGTGTGTGTGTAATTCGTGTGTAGAAATAAATAAATAAATACATTATTAGGGTATTTTTGAGTGCAGACCTAGCTTCAGGAAGCAACAGAGCACTATACAATTAAAGAGGAAGAACACAGTGAGGGAGGTGGAGAAAAATGGAGTGAGGAGCTAACGGGGGAGGGTGTGCAATTGACAGTCTGGGGGGAAGGCATTGGGGAGCAGATCACTGAGTCTTAGGTGGGCTGGGGAGTGCAAGTTGTGTTTGTCCTACTTATTAAGGAGGAGCCATTCCTATCAGAAGACGGTCTTCAGCTCTTTCCTGAACTGTAGAAGTGATGGGGCAAGTCTGATGTTGATGGGAAGGAGGTTCCAGAGTCTTGAGCATAGACAGAGAAGGCATGTCTTCTGGTTCTTTCTTTCCTGCACTGTCGTAATTCAAGTTTTCACATTTCCTTACTTTTGGTGGATTACAGGCCTCTGGACATGCACAGTTTCTCAGTGATGAAGCTTGCGGACCTCAGGATGACAGCCTTGGATATGATGCAACAGGAGTTGAAGATGATACAATGATGTGGGCTTTTAGTGGGAGCTAGTGCAATTCGATGAGGGTCGGGGTAATGTGGGTGAATTTGCAGATTCCTTTAATGAGTCATGCTGCAACATGCAGGACACATTTCAGGGGTGCCAGGGTAGTCGTCGGAAGGTCTTCCAAAAAGGCATTGCCACCATCGATGTGGAAGAGGACCAAGGCTTGAACAGCGGATCGGAAGTTGATTTCTGGGATGAAGGGGTTGATTTTCCACAGGAGAGAAAGTTGGTACCAGGCCAAAGGTGTCTTCCTTTCTATGTACTGTTTGAACGTGAGGTGTCCGTTGATGTTGAACCTAAGGGCCTTGGCATAGTGGGCCAGCTGTGGGGTAAATCCCTCGAAGTTCATAGCAGAGAGCCAGGTCTGGATGTCAGGGTGTTCGGTGTTGTTGGTCAGCAGTAGGAATTCAGTCTTGAAGGGCTTGAGCTTCAGGTAAGCACTGGAAATCCAGGACTTGATCAATGTGAGGCAGCCCTTGAGCCTGTGGATGTCTTATATGGAGGATATCTTGAGGTAAATCTGCTTGTTATCTGCATATTGGTGAATGTGGATGGTGTGTGGAGAGAGGAGGGTACCAAGCCGTTCCATGTAAAGATTGAAGATCACGGGGGACGGGATTGATCCTTGCGGGACTCCACAGGTGAAAGGTAGATTTGGTGATCTGGAAGAATCCATTTGTACAACCTGCTGCTGGCAGTTCGTAAGGTAGGATTTGAACCAGCCGAGGATGATCTTGCTGATCCCACACGCAACAATGTAGACTGTCGGCGAGTGTCTGGTGGTCTACGGTGTCAAATGTTGATGCAAGGTCATGTAGTTCTATGACACACAAATGGCCGTCATCAAGGATTTTAAGGGCATTCCCTAGTTCTCCAATGAACTTATTTGATTACGTACACAATAATAAATGCTGAACATAGTAGCAAGGTGGTACGCAGAGGCTTTGCAAGCCATGAAGTTAGATGAACATGTGATGGTGAAGAAGGGTGTTGGGTGTTAATGCAGCAATTATTATGCACTCTACCTGATAAACATGCCCAGATGTTTATAACGATAGCTGAACAAGAATTTCAGGTAATTTGCCACGAGCCTCAGTCCTGGAAAAGGTTTGTCAGCTGTGGGTAGCCTTGAAGGGTATTGGGTGTGAATTATAGCTGATTTTAAAAGATGGGAAGGAGGGTTCTGCGCTCAGGTGGAAGTAAATGGAAGACAAGTGTTCCAGTGCAACAGTGCCAGCACTGAGAATGGCGGCAGCTTGCATTGGGCGCAGAAGGGTCTTGGGACAGGGAGGTACTGATGATTGTCAAACTTGAGAGCAAGTTTGGGATTTGCAGATATATGTTTTGAGATCAATATTGGGAAGCTGCATTTAAGATTCAAATACACTAATGCTGAAAAAGTGCTAAACGAAATGGCTACTGAATCAGCTCCAGAGGAGCTGATTTCCAGAGGGTTAGGCGTGTTTGCCTTTAATTCAGTGGTCAAAGCGGGCGGAGCGGTTAGGCGCAGTGCGCCTCGACTTCTGTTTTTTGTTTTTAAGTTTTCTCGTTCCTATACTTTTGTTTTAAAAAGACACTGGCCCTCATTACGACCCTGGCGGAAATGGGTTTACGCCGGCGTAAAGCATGGCGTACCTTTCCGCCTGACTACGAGTTCCCGTAGCGCCATGGTGATTTTTACGCCTGCTTTTTGCAGGCGGAAAAATCCATGGCGCTACGGGACTTGTTGTTAATTACGCCACCGTAATTTACGGTGGCGTAATTAACGCCTTCCCCACTCCCATTATACCCTATGGGGCAAAAATGGGAATGGGGAAGGGTAAATGGGGATTGGGGACTTACCGCCCCGCCAAGGTCGGAATGGGGCGGTAAGTCCGCCAACCACCATGGCGGAGTTGGCAGCTTAGCGCCATGGACCATGGTGCAAATTGCACCATGGTTCTCCGCCAGGGTCGTAATGAGGGCCACTGTTTCGGAATGGTTTACTTTTAAAATAAAAGTGTAGGAAACATTTCAAACTTGCCCTTCAGTGCACTGACCTGAACATTCCCTTAAGCAGCAGGTGTGTTTGTTTGGAGGTCTGGATTGCTCGTGGGAGGGGGCGTGGCGGTGGGTTTTTGGGGAACCGGGGCAGGCCAGCAGGGAACATAGATCCACTACTTCTTTTCGTACACTTCGACCACTTGTCGAAGGGGAAATTCGGAGGGAAATTCGGAGGGAAAATAACATTTAAAGGATATGAACGGGCGGAAAGGCTGCAGGAAGGCAGAGAAGATTTGAGCGAAAAGGATGGATCTGGGTGAGGCTGGCTAGGTGGCCTTGAAAGAGGAAATAGACTGCTGTAAATCCGGGACCATTATCCAGAATAGACATCAATAAAATAGCAAAAGAAACAAATGCACCTGCAGGTCAAAGGTTCAAATGTGGGTAGGAATGACTCAGCCTTTCATCCTTCTGAAGTTGATAAAGTAAATTCAGGTGAAGTAAGTAATTGTGAGATATCGGGCTTCATTACACGGATGGCGGTGGACCAAGGTGCTATTAGCACCTTGGTCCATGCCGGTAAAATACCGGCACCGCCTTGGTGGAAAGGGGAATTACCGCCCTATTCCAAGGTTGGTGGGGCGGTAATTCCCCCTTCCCCCATTGCCCTTCCCAATTCCCATTTTTGCCCCATAGGGCTCTATGGGAATGGGGAAGGTGCTAATTACGGTACCGCAAATTCCGGTACCGTAATTAGCTCCCTGGTCCCTTTGCGGGTTGGTTTTTAACGCCTGCAAAAAGCAGGCTTTAAATTCCCCAACCCGCAAAGGGGCCTCCTAGTAAGGCGGTAAAAGTTTACCGGAACCGGTAAAATACCTGTACCGGTAAACCCTACTTACCACCTACCGTGTAATGAGGCCCATCATTTCAGCCCTACACTGATATAAGTCCAAGGTAAGGTGCCATGCATATGGGGAGGTGGGGCACTTTCCTCAAGCCCCCCACACAGAGCATATTGCAAAGGAATATCCACTGACAAAGATGAAAGAAAAGGCTCCTGGCTCCAGAGAATTCAGTTTCATTACTTTAAGAGACAGGCACTGTCATCGGTAGCTGATTCTCTGCAGAGCATCTTCATTCATTCATTTTTGTCATTTGTAAAGCTCCTTTCAGCATAACTATGGTACCAAAGCGCTGTTTGGTTGAACTCCCTCATAGGGACCTGAGACCAAATTGGGGAGAAATTGGAAGTTGCTATCATGTGTGTGTGCATTTCAGCCATTACAGTTATGTGAGGGTGGCCAAGACCATGCTAGTCACCCATGTCTGAATGGCTTGTGGATGGACGCAGTGGCGATAAACTATTAACCAGACAGGGTGGATTGCGTTCAAGGAGATAGAGGATTATCTGGGAAGCTACAATTCGTATTTTTGTCGTTAAAAGCAGCTTCATTCTTATAGCAGAGGTGATGTGCATCTGGGAGGGGCGGGGGGGGGAGCACCAGTGCACTAAAGGCAAAACAGCCTAAACAATAAACACAAAAGAAATTAAAAGAAGGTAACTAGCCCAATGCTGAACAAAAATGGAACCAACGAAACTGACACAAAAATCTAAAATCCCCTTCTCATTAAACAGTTCTTCACTTTTAAGCAACTTCCTAATCATATATTTTTCTGAAACCATCCAAAAGAGTTTGGCGTCACGCAAAAACGACTGCAACTATTCTAAGCCAAATAAGATGCACAAAAATGTACAAATAAAGAGGAATCTACTATTATTATTAAATTAACAGCTCACATTCCTTCAGGAGTCAGGGCCAAGGTTTCTGAGCAGCATAAGGGTGCACCCCCGCTGAAACACAGTTCCTAACAGAATTCCCTTGCATCACAAACTAAAATGAGAAGCATAGAGCACACATTCATTTTCGATGCCACGCTGTTCTTTTCAACACACAACTCTAACGTCTGCAATCCAGGAGTGGTGTGTCGCCAATTGCCTCGCCTTAATGCCAGTAAGACAGAAAGCCTCCTCATCTGCACTCCTGCAACTTCCTTTCCTGTCACCCTCTGGCCGGCCTCCCTTGGCCCTCTCCCTGCTCCCACCTGTAAGGCTAAGAACCTCAGGCTCATCTTCGACTCCATGCTTTCTTTTTCTCCACACATCTCTGACGTCTCCAAGAAGTCAAACAACCAACTGCACCTCCTCAGAGGTATTCTTCATTTCCTCTCCTTCCCCCAAGAAACCCACTGTTTCTAGAGCTCTGGTTCTCTCTAGGCTGGACTACTGCAACAGCCTCTTTATAAATCTACCTGCTACTACTCTCTGCCCTCTGCAACTCCTCCAGAACAGGACTGCAAGACTTGTCCTTGGCCTCAAGCCCAGAGATCGAATCTCTCCAGCCTTGAAATCTCTTCATTGGCTCCCAGTGGCTGCAAGCATTAAGTTCAAGACCCTCTGCTTTGTCCACAATGCCTTCTGGGGCCTGGGTCCTCATTACCTTCAACTCTCCCTTTGGAAATACCTTCCTACTCAAGCTCTTCGCGCCTCCACCTCCAACTCCCTCAGGGTCAGTCACTTCTCCAAGCAACGGGTTGGTCCTAGATCTCTTTCTTCAAGCTGGGGCCTCCCTCTGGATAAGCCTCCATGTCTCTCTGAAACTTGAGGAAAATCATCTTCAGTTCGGAAGCACCTGAAGACCTTCCTCTTTGCTGCCTTCTCTCTTCCTCTCCCCTGCTGATCTCTGTCTGTTTCTGCACTGGTCACTGGCTAGCCTCTGAACTCGAGCCCAGCTCCCTGCCCACCCGGCTGCATACCCGCACTGCATCCTGGCAACCCTTGCACTTGGGTCTGTATCTGCAACTCTACAGTCCCCTTACCTGCACTTATTAGACACCTGTTGTCTGCGCTTAATTATTGCCATAGACACCTGCTGGCCGCACTACCTTTTGTTGTTTTGATCACGTGTTCCGCACTTCCCACTCCTCCACTGCCCGTTGCACTTTCCCCCTGCCCTCTCCCCTGCACCTGCACCTTCTCAATGTCACTGGGCCTAGTAAGATCCTTGTTTTGTCCTCCCTTGTTCCACTCCTTGCCTCGTCGCGCCTTGAAACACTGGGTATGGCCGCGCTATAAATAAAATATCATATCAGATCACAAATAAAATGAAAGCTGCAGCTTGAAATGCAGCACATCCAAATCCCCTTTATAGTTTAAATTGGTGGGATTTCTACAGACATGCGATTGACCAGCGTGGTAGCGGCCACTGTGTCAGGTGCTGCTTCAGTGATGCTGTGTCAGAAATATGTATTTGTTTACTTGGCATCCGTTTTTTCTTTTGTGCTCAATTTTCCAAGTGGGCACATCCGGGATTTGATGCATTGGCGATTTGCCATGTGAAAGATTGGAATATTTAATATGATTTCTTGCAGATTCATTTCTAAATACTGCGGCCATTTTATTTATTTATTTATTTATTGCGTTACATGGTTTAACATATAAACCTTAACACAAAATTCCAATTCTTCTCACTTATTTCATAATCACAGAAAAATACATAGCACCAATCCAAATCAATAAATCAATTTGTTTAAAAAAATGAATCTATACAACAATAGTAAAACTGCAATGGGACAATAAAACCATTCTTTCCCATAAAAAGTTCTATTTCTAAATGCTGTGGCTTTTTGACTATTGTCTCATGAAATGTGTGCTGTCCAATGCACTTCTCGGCTACGTAGTAGAAAAATCTATCTTGTGGGCGAACAATACCTTCCTTTCCAGTTGGTTTCTGACACCTTTCACGTGACTTGCTTGCACCAATTGGGAGGCTGGGAGATGCACTCCAAACCACTTTTAAAAAAACACTGCTTGGGCCACTCTTTCTTATTATGCTGTTAATGTCTTCAGCCCCATTGGTGCGGCCAAAGAGAAGTGCATTTGAATCCAAAATGGCACACTGTCCAATTGCGTTTGACACCGCTAGTGTAGGGCATGACCAGACACCTGCAGGGCTTAACAGAGTCGACTTTTCATCCTGAGGCGGATGATAAAATAAGCGCCACTGAGATATGTAATAACAGAATATAGGGGATGCATACAAATGTGCTCCTCTGAAAGGCCAGTAGGACTCAGGCAAAGTCACATGGTAAGTGTGTATCCTTCAGAGATCACATAAGAAGCATTGCGGTTGTTGTGTTATGTTGATTTATACCGCACACCGCTACCACCCTGGGACAATCTCCATGCACTCACGTGGCTCTGCAAGAGAGGGGGGTATTGGGGCTAGGGTGAGAGGATAGGTTGGTAATTCTGTAGTAGAAAGACTTCGTTGCTTATAGGCAATTAACTTGGAAAGAAGAATAGGACCTGCTAAATTTTTAAATGTCCACAATGCAGGTATTTATCCTCATGGTGCTTCCCTTTGCCCCAAGTGAGGTTGGTGATATCATTACAAATATAGTTGTTAATAAGGAAAATTTGTGTCAGACCTTTACCTGTGCATGAAGCAGACATGCATCCCTTTAACTGCATTGACAAGTTGATTATTTACTTAAATGAGTTCTATATTGATGGGGAATATTGAAATGCTTTGGGTGAATGGCAGTTCTGTGGATGAGAAGCTTCAACAAGTCAAATCACCACAGTAGGTTTGCTTTGGAGAATTATTGGAGAACAAAAGGTTCACTTGATTTTCATTATAAAATAAGCTTCCACAAAAAGTCGAAGGTATTATTCCTGTAAGTAGACACTGTTTTCTTTAAACCTCTGCTGCCAGGGAAGGCTGTGACCTTTTCCACGCGCCTTTTATAGAAAGTCAACCTTTAATGCATTTAATATAATCTAACACCTGAACTTTCAAACGTTCACAAGATTCATCCAACTTAGAATATTCTGAAAATGTGGATGATTGAGATTTTGGCCACACTTTTTTTTTGGGATAACCTATTGAAGGCAATGGACAAGGGGAACAATGTTGAGGTGTTGGATCGGATGACCACAACATGGATATTCCATGCGACAAGGATGTGCTGCATGAGCATCGAGGGAAATGACCAGACAAGAAAAAGAGCTATGTTGCCATCCAGGTGAATGCCCCCACCTCCATTTTCATTTCATTCTGTTTGAGCATTTTTTAAATAGATCACTACATAACATCACAGTATGGAGACCTGGGTACAAACATGAGTGGATCTGTCCTGGGAGACCTGCTGCAGAAAGATCAAATGCAACAGATTTCATATGAAATTGAGGGTCCTTGTGGAAAGGATTCTTTCCCATATTCACTTGTCTCTCTGAGCAAGTTCTTTAACATCAGTCTGAAAGGCTTAGATGAAGGTTGGGCCTTTGGGGAAGAAGTTGGCTTGTTTCTCTCTCTCTCTCTCTCTCTCTCTCTGATGAAGGTTGGGCCTTTGGGGAAGAAGTTGGCTCGTTTCTCTCTCTCTCTCTCTCTCTTTCCCTCTCTCTGTCTCTCTCTCTCTCTCTCTCTCTCTCTCCCTTTCTCATAATACGTTTATTTCGGAATATGATCCATCAAACAGACATATGCAAGTACACAGTTCAGGTAATATCTCATTATAAAAACAAACAGGGATAAAAAGGTTAAAGCGTAGTAACATTAGCCTGAGCCTGGCCTCTTTAACTTCTGAAAAAGCCTCAAGACCTTCCTCTTTACCTTTTCCTTCTCCTCCTCTCTTCCCTGCTAATCGCACAGCAGCGCGACTGATGCGCAGGGCCCTTATGCGTCCTCAGGGCCTTGACCCCCTCACATCTCTCATCCCAGCCGCTGTCCTTCTGCTGCACTTACTTGGGCTCAACCTACCCATGTGTGGTTGCACTCACATTCTTCTCCTCTTAGCACTTACCCTGCGCACTTCTCCAGGAGCATCAAAGCACCTTGTCCCTCCCTCTCCCCCCTCTGCACCTGCACGTTCTGAGCACTCACAAGGCATAGTAGGGTTGTCTCCCCTCCCAGTAAGTCTCATGATGTTTGTGTACTATTAATTCAATTATTTATCCTTGCTGTAATTCATTGTCTACCTTCCCCTGTCCCCACTCTGTTTGCCCTGAGGGTGCTTCGAAACACTTTTGCTGATTGTATAAGCGCCTAACAAGTGACCAACAAATACATGAATTAATTGAACGCGAAATTAACCTATGTAAAAACTGTGCAGTGTATACATTAGGCATCAATAACACCTAGCCTGGTTTAGAAATAGGAGCCAGTCGATCCAATTGAGCACTAGGACTAACATAAAATCTGTAAACACTTCAGAGGTCGAAGTGGGCGGGAGCGGTGCTTTTTATTTTTAAGTTTCACTGTTCCTATACTTTTATTTTAAAAAGAAACCTTTCCGGAATGGTTTAGCTTTAAAATAAAAGTGTAGAAAGAAGTTGAAGCTTGCACATCAGTTCACTGCACTGCACATTCCCATAAATAGCAGTTGTGTTTCGTTGGGGGGTTGGATTGTGTGCCGGAGGGGCGCAGGGATTGTGTTGGGAGCGGGGCAAACCAGCAGAGAACATAGCTCCACTACTTCTTTTCGTACACTTCGACCACTGAAACACTTGCTATAACGCAGAAGTTCCCTCTGCGCTGCATAGTGCCATAGGCTGTCATCCCAGCGTGGCGAAGTACAATTCATAGCGCTAGCTTGAGGAATTCCATTCCCTTCAGCCATGCTTTGTGTAAATACTTTGCCACTGAGCAGACCCTGGCTCCATTTTCCGAACTGTAACAGAGATCCATTGCTTGGGCTATGTTCCTGCTCCCCTAATCAAGAGTGTTCTTAAATAACGCTTCCAGAACCTCGCATACAACGGTCAGAGCTGAGTCAAATGGGCAATGTTTTCCACTATGCACAACACTCCGTAGCCTTCGGATCCCACCGGTTCAAGAGCTCACCGAGAGGCAGTATTCCGAATCTAAAATGCAAAGATGTTAAGAAGATGGGTTTTAATATGTCCAAATACCACTCAGAGCCCAATAGCAACTTTCTGTTCCAGTATGTACAGAGGGTAGCTGAGTCATAGGCCTTACACAGCAGTGCATGATCTTTGTGGAGCTGACATTCTTTAATAGCAGTCCTAGATAATGAGTTGATTGCATCAGAGCTATCCCAAACGCCACTCAGCCGAATCATGCTTCGGGTTTCCCCGATATATACATGCCAGGGGATTCTAGTTGCCCCTATCTGCAGCAACATATCTTGGACGGCTTCCTTACATGTTCCCATGTGTGCAGAGCCCCAGACTCTGGCCCAAAGCATGTAAGGATTCAGCTTGGCCACTGATCTCTACTCTGCAAGCCTACCTCAAGATGCAGAGGCATGCTTGGTGTGCTGGAGGGCAGGCCACTGAGTCTCTACTCTGCAAGCCTACTTCAAGATGCCGAGAGAGGCATGCTTGGTGTGCTGGAGGGCAGGCCACTGAGTCTCTACTCTGCAAGCCTACCTCAAGATGCAGAGGCATGCTTGGTGTGCTGGAGGGCAGGCCAAGAATCCTCTTTAAAAATCCATTTTCTATCGTCGATGGGGCTTTACAGTTTGGTTGGCCCCACAGCTCAACACTATGCAATGCGGCCTGTTGAGCTTGCCCCATGTATACCTCTATGGTCATTATCACCACTCCTTTCCCAAGGGTTTCAAAAAAGTTAGCCACTGCCCCACTATATTTACTCAAAATGATGCCATCATTTACGAGATGGGGTTTCCTATTTCCCTTTTCTGTGACCATCATACCCAAATAATCATATGTCTATACTTGTTCAATTGTAGGTCCACCTAGCATTATGGACAGTTTAGGAGTCTTTTTCTTTTTGCCTGAAACAAAACATGACTTTGGGTTTTTTCCATTGATTTTTAGACCTTGCCCAATGCAAAAGAAGTTGAATATGTTAGATTGCTTTCCGAGACCCACTGGTGTAAGGGAGTTAAGTACTGCATCGTCGGTGAACATCAACAGAGAATATGGATCCAATCCCAACCTAGGCGCACCTGTGGTAGTGGAAAGAAGGTGGATCTTTGCATCACTTGCTTTGGAGCTGGAGGGGTTTCCCAGAGGTCTGGTAGGAAGTCATATAGACCCAGCAAGTGGCTCAAATATGTGTGAAAAGTTTATTCGGACAGAACAATATCCATTAAACACATGCATAAAATGTCACAATAGAAAAAATACAATGATCTCTAATATACAACAGTGTACAGTATATCACAATGAAACAGTTCATTAGTCTTCTGAAATAGAAAATAATCAGTAGAATTCATATCCACACATTATAAGATAATTTAATTTATGATGCAGAAACACACCTTCTTAGAGCACCCCTTCTTAGTGACATTGCAACCATCAGATATGATAATAAAGCCCGGGCTGAGAATTTCGTTTCGGCCTTTAATAACAACAGTGCTGGCCTATATTGACGCAGGTCGGTGGACCTCAAAACTTACAAAAAGGATTGCTCTCTAATAATTCCATAACCAGGACAGAACAAAATATAATGAGCTAAATCTTCAAGGGGGACACCACAGACAGGGCAGCTTGGGTCATCGGGATAACCTGTCCACTTTGCGGTATTCCCCCCTCAAGCGCAGGCAATCAAAACGAGCCCTGGTAATGTGCCAGCTATGATGACCCACTCGAGGCCAAGTGAGAGACAGCTGGATAGAAGGGAAACCAATAATCAGCTTATGGTGTGCATCAGCCTGCGAGGGCCGCACTACATTGGTGAGAATTGCTGCTAGTTCCCTAATTACCGCATTCTTGGAAGAGTTTACTTCTCTGACTTGAAACAACCTAGTGGCAGGAGGCATAACCACCAGATGTACCCTTGACAAGTGCTCAATTACAAATTTAATCCAGGGTATCTTGTGCCACCGATTCAAGCTCAGGGTTGCTTTAATTATAAAATGGCAAAGTGTGGCTTTATGATTGCCCCAAATTCTAAGCCATAATAGACATGGGGCGGCTGCCCACTCATCTTCCAAAAAGGGCATCCCCAGTTCTCTGTGTGCAGATGCACAGAAGAAGTGCCGGGGAGTCCCAGTAACCTTTTAAAATAGCGGTTTTCCCTTGCCTGCATATCGCCAGGCTTGTGAAGCCCCCAGGGGGCTGCTCCATAAAGAAAGGCTGCCTTAACCTGCATGGAGTAGACCTTGAATGCTGATTTCAGATGTTGACCCTTACACCTAGAGGAGAAACGATGGAGAACCCCAAGATATTGGCACATTACTAGAAAAACACTCTGAGAATCTCACACCCAAGTAATCATACTCATTTACCCTCGGGATTGTATCCCCTATGCAAACGATGGGGCACATCTTAATCGTCTTCTTGCTGCCACTGCAGCTCATGACCGCTGATTTTACAGAATTTATTTTTAGACCTAAGCTGGTCATGAAAGAGGCGTAATGCCCTCGGTGTTCTGGCCATGAGCACCATATCATCAGCATACGCCAAGACGGGGAATGGCCTACCCCCCACTAGCAAACAATTCACAGCAGTGTTCAGCAGTACCTGCAGCAGCCTATTCATGTATAAGGTAAAACGTATCAGTGCCAGTACACACCCTTGGCATACTCCCAGTATCACATCAAACCACATCAAACCACTCGGTGCACCTCCCCACTGGTCCAAACCAAACATTGGCTTTAAAATTCGAGTGGATCTCCCGCAGGACTGTCAAAATGTCAGCCGGACAGCCCATGGACTCAAGCACGGCCCACAGCTTGGAGCGATCTACCTTGTCAAAAGACGTGCTTAAGGGGGGGCGTGGCCTGGAGCGCCAGCAATGCGGTCGCACTTCTAATGGCCTCTGTGGAGAGCCCGCTGCACAGCCAACGTTAGGAAGGTTTTGGCGTGCCATCTCTTAAGGCAAATGCCTGTCGCAACATAGGAAGGTCTGGGGCTGCTGCGGTACTAAATCAGTGGCGCTAGGGTCCCAGGCAGACTTGGAACGAGCCTGGTGAGCCCCGCGGATCCACCACCGTATTCTTCCAAGATGGAGACCAGAAGATGAGGATTCCCGGCCCTGAAGAGCCTATTTGCCGGGGCCCTCCTGCCACGTGCCCCTTGGGCAATCGTGACACTCTGCTGCCAGAGACCCATCCGGTCTAGACCGCAGGCTCCTGTTCCAGCTGGCGGAATCGGCTCTCACCTGAGCGCTCTGAGATGGGGTGCAGCAGACCCGGGGCTGTGAGTTCCGGGACGGAGGCCTGCGCCACAGGGTGGAGCAAGACGTTTGGGCTGCAGGAGAGGCAGGGGACTTCTCTGGTCCTCCCCGCCCTTGAGGACAGCGAGCGGCTCCGGCGGCCCCGGGAGGCTGGGGCTACCCAGGCCTCGCACAGGAGATGCCGCTGACCCTGCGTGGCGTGCAACATCGGCCCGGACCCATCGATCAGCATAACTACCTCTGTCCCCCCTCACTGGAGAGGGGGGACCAACTCTTGGCGGTGGGTCAACCTCAAACTCGTGAGCCATAATAGTGGAAAGGGAACGGTAAGGGGGCCTTCAACATCTCCAGGCATATACAACAACCGGAATGGACTGAGCTATTACAAAAAATCACCCCTGAAGAGACAGCTATAAAGAGACGCTTCCTTTCCACTCTCCTGAAACCAGGCTACCCCAGTCCTCACTCTTATCTCCTGGGGAACCCCGGCCCACACAACAGCCCCCCTCTCTCTGCCACTGCTGCACAATTATCTCGCCCACAGGTTCCGAACCAAGAACAGGGGGACTCCTCCTCCCTCCATTGCTTCATCTAAGGGGTGCTACTCCCTGAAGCCTCTGTAACAACAGATAGCAGATTATAGGGCCCCTCCTGGGCCCCACATAGCTGAGTACAGTGAAGAAGATCGGGGCAACAGCCTCTGCCCTCCTCCACCTCAGAAGCCACTAAACTCCTTACTCCATCAAGCTAAAGCTGCAATGTCTAAGCAATCAAAAACTGTTAAGAACCCAGACATAGCCACGATGTTTCTGTCAGCTGATAGGGGAAAGAAACATGATCCCCTAAGCTTACACTACAAAAGACCCCAGATGATAAAGGGTCCCTGGCCACCAAGGACGACATTCAGGCTTTCATGGAAGATATCAAGGTGGAATTAAGGTCATGCATGACCGTGCTCACCACAAGGTTGGACCAAACCGATCAAAGGGTAGCGGAGGCAGAACAGAGACTTGGAGAGGTTGAAGACCGGTCTCAAGACCACGCAGCCACTCTGGGGGAGATTCAACTCTGCAGGACAAATGTGAGATCCTTGAATGTAAGCAGGAGGACTTTGAAAACAGGGCCCGGCGCAATAACCTTCAGATTCGAGGAATTCCAACCTTGGTCCCAGACAGAGATCTGGCGGAATATGTGGGATACTTCTTCCAATCCCTGCTTCCACAGCTAGACAAACTTCAGCTGCTTCAGGACTGCACCCACAGGCTGCGACCACGTCGGGGGGTAGAATCAGATTTCCCCCCCCGACGTAATAACTAGGGTGCACTTTTATACCACGAAGGAAGCCATTTCAGCAATAACCTGATCTCGGGATGAACTGTCCTTTCAGGGCTCTCCCCTCGAGATCTATCAAGATCTCTCCCTCCTCACGTTACAAAAAAGGAAATCCCTCCGACCTCTAACTCTCTTCCTTCAGGACTACCAGATCCGATACAGATGGCTGTTTCCAACAGCGTTTCAGTTCTCCTATAAAGGCACCCTTCGGAAAATGTGTCACTTTGAAGATGGCGAAAAGATCATGCATCCAAACTCTTCTGGCGGAGCCCCAAATCCGGCATCAGAAAGCGCAATAGGTGAGGTACCTGCCTCCCCACCGAAACCAAGGTAGACATCTTGGTTGAGGGCACAGAGCTATGGAAAGAATAGATAACACGCAGTGAACTGAGAGGTGCGCTGGACTCGCAGACCCCAAAGTCCTGGCTGCATGTGCGCTTTCCCCCTGCCAAGTACCAGCCCCAGATGATGAAGCTTAGCACCCTCCCTTCTTCTGGGACTATGTGCCTCTCTGATGGTTTCTAACCAACTTTGTAACATGAAACACGAAACAATAGACAGTTGCAGCAGGCTTCCCGTGCCCTATGCCCATTTCCAAGGTACGAATCACCCGTGGGTCCTTGGAATGAAATACAGTTCTTGTTCTCTGCCCCAGCCATGTAGGCTGAGGGCACCTATTTGGCCCGGTTGGCAAGGGGAGGTGTCAAACTCAAAAAGTCAGCCCCCCACTGGTTAAAGTTCCGACCTCCAGTTGGAGGCCTGGGTTAAAATCCCAAAGGCAGTATGGCATACAGCTACTGATTCCCCGAGATGATGGCTATCTCGCATTCATCCAGATGTCACGATGGCCCCGGACCCCACCCCAGACCATCGGACCCTGAGATTTGGCTCCCTCAATGTTAAGAGGGCTGAATTCTCCTGCCAAGCGCAAATCTATTTTGCAGAAGCTTCAGGATGAAGATGCCGCAGTGGTCCTTCTACAAGAGACTTTGGGCGACTACGTTCTAAACACTTTCCACTTCAATTCTTGGCCTCTGGCAACACCAAGACAGGGGGTAACTTCCCACTGATTTTGGAGACAAAACTATGCCCTGAGGGCCGATATGTGGCAGTCAAATGCCTGCTGCTGGGACAATTATACACCTTCATCTCAGTATATGCCCCCAATGATGGATAAACCGCCTTTTATGAATCACTGGGCACTACTCCCCCCCATTCTCAAAGGGTCAAATTGTAATAGGAGGGGACTTCAATGGGGTACCGGACCCCACAAAAGACAAATCGCACCCTCCTTCCCCCAAAGACTTCAATCTTGCGCTTGGTCTGCTACGCCTATTCAGGACCCTAGAGGTGGTGGACTCGTGGCAGGTGCTCCATCCCACTGAGAGGAACTTTTCCCTCTACTCTTATTTACATAGAACCTTTTCAAGGATCAACCTCCTCCTGACGTCTCCACAACTACTAGCTTACATCAACGGGGTGTCCATTGGCTCGAGGAGCTTATCTGACCATGCCCTGATAACACTGGAAATCTGCGCATATGAGCCAACTCCTAACGCTCAACACAGATGGACCCTGTACGACCCGATGCTCAACTAAATGCCGCTGGGAGACACGATTGCGATGACAATTAAGAACTTCTTTAGGGAAAATCCAAGCGAAGATACCTTCCCTTAAAACACCTGGGACACTATGAAGGCTGTGATTCGGAGGGAACTGATTGCGAAGGGAGTAGCGTACCACAAGGGTAGACGACAAGCCCGCCTGGATCTCGAAAAGGAGCTCTAAGAAGCGAAGAAGATTCATAAACAAAAAGGCTGGTCTCCAAAGATGCAACAAGCCATCCACATTGCTCGGAAGAAGCTAGAGGCCCACTATGCCGAACATACGACACAACTATTGGCTAAAGCCAAGCAATTCTACTACGCTAGGAACAATAAAGAAAATAAATTGTTAGTGGCTAAACTAGCTAAAGTCAAAAGGAGCAACACAATCCTCGGGCTGCAAGACCAACGGGGCGTGATGCATTACACCGAGCAAGAAAAGCAACGGCTGGCAGCGAACCACCTTGCTCAGGTAATGACCGCGCCACCACGGGATCAGAATGAACAAAAAGAATACCTGCAGAAGGCAGTGCTCCTCCTGCTGAATGACTTAGTCCGAGATAGCCTGGACACTCCGATCTCAGATGAGGAGGTTGAGGACGCCATAAAATCTCTTAAATCTCGAGCCCCTGGCCCCGATGGATACTCCATCAGATGTTATAAGATTTTTAGGCCCCAACTGATTGGCCTCTTGGTCATGCTTTTCAAATCTTTTAGGGAAACGGGCACTGTAACCACATCTATGCAAGCATCAATCACCATTCTCCTACCTAAATCAGGGAGGGACCCGAGGGACCCTGCCTCCTACAAACTGATTCCCCTGCTAAATATAGATGCCAATATTTATTCCAAAATCCTCGCTAAGCTCCTATCACACATACTGCCCGACATAATTCACCCTGACCAAACAGGCTTTATTAAAAATAGATCTGCAGAAGATAATATCTGCAGAGCTTTGGATCTAGTAGAGCTCGCCTCTCAAGATTCTCAGAAGTTGGTTGCTGATGGCCCTGGACGCTACCAAAGCATTCGATAGAGTTGACTGGGCCTTTATGCGTCTCACCCTAGAGGCGTTCCGATTTGGACAAGCGTTCCAGAACATGGTCCTGGCCAATTACAAGTCCCCAAAAACCCTCCTTAGGATTAATGGCACCCTTTCTGGACCGATCCTCCTGACCTGCGGGACTAGGCAGGGATGCCTGCTATCTCAACTCCTATTTGTACTAATCATGGAACCTTTTGCCCAAACAATCAGACTGAATAATAGCATTAAGGGCCTCGAGATTGGCCCCTCCCAAAATAAAATATCCCTATATGCGAACAATGTCTTGCTTACTATTTCGAAAGCTGATTCTTAAGGCGATCCCCTACTTAGGGGTTTGAGTACCCGCAAACCCAAAGGAAATATATTGCTTAAATTTCCCCCCGCTCTTTAAAGAACTGGAGGAAGACCTGAAGCGATGGGCGTCGCAAGAAATCTTGCTAATGGGCATATTACAGTCTGTAAAATGAACCTCCTCCCCAGATTTCTATATGCTTGCACTTCCTTGCCCATCGCAATCCCACTGCCCACACTCCGCGGTCTACAGAGGAAAATGCTCTGGTTTATCTGGAGGGGTAAAAAGGCTAGGATTCCCCAGAAAACAATGTTAGGTAATGCAAGACTGGGCAGACTGGGAGTCCCTGACTTGTGGGGTTATCAAGTGGTGGCACAGTTGCTGCACACCTACACTTGGCTCATGACCACCGGCCGATCTGGTGGTAGGAGTTAGAACAATCTTGCTTACCTCTATCCCCTTGCCCCCTACGCTTTCTTCTGCATATCTTGCCTGCACTGCGGCGGCGATGGGAGGGACTATTATCATCTACTAAACACACCCTAAGCACTTGGGATTGGGCCTTGAAGCGCAGGGGGATCACGTGGGGTCTTGGTCCTTCTTCTCCGGTTTTTCATAACCCGGCATTTTCAACCTGGACATGTCCCCAGAACTTCAGAAACTGGATTGTGAGGGATCTTGAAACTCTAGAGCAGCTTTTTGAGGGAGGCCTGACCCGTACCTTTCAACAATGCGAGGAGACCTTTCAGCTTCTGGAAACGGACAGATTTTCCTACATCTAGATCCACCACTGGTGTTCTGAGCCTCAAACCCTTCAAGCAGCAACACGCACCCCTACATCCCTCAAATTGATCCTTAAAGAACTCCCGGCTCGGGGAAGAATTTCCACCCTCTACAAACGCTTCCTGGGAGACTTTCTCGCCTCGAGGACCCGATGTATGGCCCAATGTATGGCACAGTGGGAGGCAGACCTGGGACATCCTATAGAGGACCAATCCTGGGTGGACATATGGACACGGACACATTCAATGTCCTCCTGCATCACCAATAGAGAGAGTGCTTACAAAATTCTGCTACGCTGGTACTACCCCCCCCCTTAGGCTCCATCATATGAACCAGGCACTTGACCCTGCCTGCTGGAGACTTTGCGGTCAAACAGGCTCCTTCTTTCACATGTGGTGGGTATGCACAAAGGCGCAACAGTTCTGGAAGCAATGCTTTGCCACCATAGAAGAAATCACCCAAGCAGTAATCCCACTGGAGCCTGAGCCCGTTCTCTTGGGAGCCCCGGTCCCAGGGATCTACCCAAGATCTGGAAAAAGAGCCAAGCTGCTGACCCAGTGCCTCCTGGCGGGGACAATAGTGCTTGCCCGCTCCTGGAAATCTGCTGAAGGACCCCTCATGTCCCTATGGTGGGGGAAGATATGGGACATCTTGATCACAGAGAAAGTAACAGCGGCCATAGCCGGACTTCTACACCACTTCTAGAACGTCTGAGCCCCATTCCTGGACTATGACCAGAAATTCCCGGCCCTAACCTATAAACCTCAAGGGGCCAGGAGGGTCCTAGGCTCCATGCGGGTTCCCGGAGGGGGAGAGGGAGCCGAACTGGAGGTGGATGACACAAACTGTTGAGTCCTGTACCTGGCTGGCAGACTAAGGGGGAGGGAAAGGGGGGGAAGGAGGGGATCACTAAATGCGAATATTGTATTCTCTTGAAACGTATGCTGTTGCAACCCTGGTTTAAAATAAACATATTAAAAAAAAGACGTGCTTAAGTCCATAAATGCAAGGTAGACCGTTTCGCCCTTGCAAAAAACAAAATTTAATATCAATAGATACAAGTTGAGGACCTGCTCCATGGTCCCCAAACCTGGGCAAAAACCAAATTGGATGTCTGTGAGAACATTGCTCTCAGTGAGTCAAAATTCAAAATAAGAGGAGGGTTTGGTGATGTCCCCGTTTTTGTAAATGGGGAATATTGTCGCTGTCTTCCATGACGGGGGATAGTGCCCCAAGCTTAGACAGAAATTAAAGGCGCACGTCGGCAAAGGGGCCCAAAAGTTAAGCTGACTCATGAAGAGGACCGCCGGTATGGCATCAGGGCCGGGAGCTTGATTACAAGATTGTGCCCCAATTGCCTTTGTTACTTACTCCAAAGAGAAACGTAGTGCTACTCCCCCACACTGGGTCTCTTAACTGGCTCTGCCATCATCGTACAGAGTACCAAAGTAAGAGGCCCAGTCTGGATCCCCCACATGTGTCCCCATTGGGATATCACGAGGCCCCCTTGATACAAATTCCCAAAAACCCTTTGCATCATTAACCCTTATAGCCTCCAAGAAATCTTCCCAGGCGATGGTCTCCAGCTCCCATTTCCTTTGCTCAAGTGTTCTGCTGTATACAGCCTGTGCCTGCACAATGCACGCCTGTCCACCACCGGCTGCTTTGGAGCAGCCAAAAGTGCCAGCTTTTCCAGCCTACATTTTTATCAAACCAGCCCTGTTTCCTGCTGTGCCTGTCGGTCTCGGGACCATTAGAAAACCCCCGTGAGGCTCTCCAATACTCCTACACAAAGACCCACCACTGCTCGATGATTATTTGATTCATCTAAAATCCCCAACAGCAAGGTCCGTTGACTGGCTAATATTTTCCAATGCAGGCCAGAGTCCAAGATTTACCCCCACTTAATTCGTTTTCAGGAGGCCACATCCGCTTCTACTTGACAAGAGAAGCTGGAAGCACTGGCGTCCATGGATATTAGACCTTTCAAAGTTAGCACCAAGGGGTAATGGTCACTGTTCCCCACCAAAGCCACATCAAAACTCTTGATGTGTTTCCATAGATTCAACGTGAGGCAAAAATAGTCTATCATGGAGGACCCCACATGATTACTAAAGGTAAATTTGCCAGGGATGTCTGGGTTAAATCGCCCATTAACTGAGGGTGAACCCCACTCAATAAGCCAAGTGCTCAACTAGAGACCCCCAAAGCAGACCCTCTTGTCAGCCATTTCTGGTTCAGGGACCCTAAACATTTGTTATTCCGTGGATTCGTTTAAATCCCTAGAGAGACCACAATCAATTTTGACGATAAAATCCCCTTCTCAGATAAGCCTTTTCTTGGAAGTAATAGGGTCTAAACACAGGTCTACAAATTCCTTAATTTTGCACCATACCTCCCCGACTGCCCCATTTGGACTGTTATACAAATTCAGGAGATCAAACCCCTCGGTACCTGGGAACTTAAACCTCAACAATTGTAAGAATTTGAGCCCGGTCTCTACTGCCTCAACCCCACAAGACAGGGAGGCTTTAAGCAGGACTACCAAACCCCCTGAGTTCCACCCCTCTCATGTTCTTTTTGGCAGGAATGCCATACGAGGCATAACCATCTAATCGGGGCAGTTCCCAGTCCCAGGTTTCTTGCAGCAGAATCATCTCATGAAGTTTCATAAACTCCACATTATCCTCCAACTGCAACTTGTTCCTTGAGCTCGCTATATTCCAAAAAACTATTTTAATGTACTTCTCCACCCCACTGGATTCAGGACCGGGGATATTTGTTAATGCTCCTGTCTGGGTAATTCTACAAACTTCCTCTTGAACAGGACTGGCATTGATCCCTGCCTCCAACACTAAGAATGAACCAAGATTTTCCTTCTGTCAATCCTGGTCATCCATTGACATGAGAGGCTCAAAACGATTCATGACTGCACAGTTCCCAACGGCGGCAACCCTGCCCAGGGGATTATGGGCTCTCCTTCCCACCATGGTCCAGGAAGAGACATGTGCCACACTGGGATCACCCAAAGAAACAACATTGCCTTGGGTTGGATCCCCCATTGGAGGTCTTTGGCCTCGCCCATCCGAGGCAGTTACAGACGCCCTCCCTCGAGGATAAAAATAGTCTAGGCCCACCAACCGGCTCTCAAGTTTTGAGCCATTTGCCCTCAAGCCTCTTGTCAGATTAGAACTAAGCTGATGATCCTCTAATATGGAATTGGAGAATGAGACCATGATACAGTCACACGTAATAGACTTCCTAGTTGGGCCCACCCATCCCACTCTTTTAGCCATCAATACAGATTTAGGATTTATGCTGGGGCCCATTATATTTGACTTAATCCAGTGAGTTGCTTTATTCATCAAAGATGATGGGGTTTCTATAGCACCCACTGGTAAACTCCGAACTGGTAAACTCCGAACCCACTGGTAAACTCTGAGCCGCCTGAAGGGGGAGATTAAGAACCACACCAGGCTCAGCTTCACTTCCCCAGGCCATTGATGTCCTTGGGCTAATGTGATTTGTAGGTGCCGCCATAGGAGTGGGCGGTGGGGCAGTTTTGCTGACAGTATTGCTCTCCCCTACCCTTTGCCCCATCTGGGCACAAGGTCTTGTTGTGATGTGCTCAGAGCACAGACCAGCCCCAGGGTTGTTTTGGATGATGGTATTGACTTTTGTTTTTAAAACTGTAATTGAGTCATCCATTATCGACAGGGTTTCCATGACCCCCTTTTTTTTAAAATTGCCAACAACGTGAAGGTAGCCTCCAATTTAATTTGTCCATGAGAGTCCAAAGGGACAGGTCCTGTCCGATGTCCACCCGTTGCCTCCAATAAAGAAAAAAGGGGCTTTAGTTAACGATCTATAGTGCCTCCAGCCAAGTTTTATCGTCATCTTTGGACGAGGATGCTAGAGAGTCATCCAACTGAGGCTTTGAGGGCTCCTGGACACTAGGAAGCTCGGCAACTGTCAGGGGAAAAACCACTGGTGAGGCTCTTTCATTCGGGGTGCTATATATTTCAATATCCTCATCTAGTTGAACGCAGCAGAGGGCCCCCCTCCTTTCCAATGTGGGACCTTCATTGTAGGGGCAATCAGGAACAGGAGAGCTTACTCCCAGCACCCCATCCATAGCCCCAATTCAAGGGGCAGCAGCCCAAATCACTTTCTCTGTCACTTGGATTCTATCAGCCAAATTCCCAGTCATGCTCTTAAGATATGAATCCAAGGAAAGTTGATTCGCCTTTGGTTTTAATTTAAATACCCCCACTGCTTGCTTGATGGTGGTCTTTGGGGTTCTGTGTGTTTATGTTTTAGTTTTTTGGCACGAGTGACCATTGCCGCCTCCTCTCCTAATTTGCGTTTTACCATCTTCCACGGAGGGCACCTAGGCCTACACAAAAGGCACAAAGAATGTTTGTCAGGGGGATTAAAAAAAGAAAGGAGGAGGACAAGGTCACAACACACACTGCAAACCACAACCCAATACCCAGTAACCCAATAACAAAGCAGCCAGAAAGTCAGAGTATAAAATACAAATGCAAAGTACAAAAAGGCTAGATGTGAAGATGCTGCAGAATTAACTAAAAATAGGCATTGTCTTGTTTTGAAGGACTGTAAACAGCTTATACCACGGAACAGGCAGAAAACAATGTGTGGGTCCCAACATATGAAACCGCTTTTGGAAAAAGTGATTTTAACCTTGAATCAAAACTGATCTTCCGCGGGCTATGCCCAACTATAAACAAAAAAAAGCCGGAATAAGTAACTCTGTGAGGGGAAATGAAAAAAGCTGCCTCGCAACCCCACACAGAGCAACCCCTCACAGAGCAATTAACCGTATCAGAGGCAGAAGCAGATTTTCAATGGGAAAATGACAATAAATAAATTAAGAAAGCCTCGGGTAATGCACAGAGAAATGAATAATAAGAAGAACAGTGCTACGCAGTCAGATATAAGATAAGAACTAGGTAAGAAGCAAGACCAACATGATTGAACCAAGTTAACCCCTTCTTGCCCAGAATCAATACAGGAAGCAAAAGAGATGTGGCGGCCAGAAGAACAGAAAGGACTCTGCGGGGCTCAAATATACATAGCGCCCCCTCTGCCCAGTACTGATAGTGAAACTAGTTTCAGGCACCGGGACCCTGACAGCCTCTTGTTGTCAGTGGATATAAATGGCCTTGTGCAGTGCTAACAATGTGCCAAAGCCAAATAAGAAACATTTTATTGAGTAATAAATCTGCAACTTGTTAACTTTGGCGGCCATGGAGAAAACTTGCCTTGCTTGGAAGGACATGCTGGGGCTCATTTTGAGCTGTGCGTACAGCAAATAAAAGACGTAAAAGCCTTGTGTAAGTCTTCTACATCTTTTATTTGCGGTGCACCCCAATTTCAATAATTTCTATGGCTACGAGGGGGTGTGGAATGCAACTTGCGTTTCCGCTGCTCCTTTCTTCTCCGCCATACAAATACTCCAGCATTTGCACTGACCTGCATTTTCATGCCAGGGCAAATGCTGGGTATCCCTACGGAAAAAGCCGGCCGACTCCATAGGGATCCAATGTAACCGCAGCCTGCCATGCGTACATGGCAGGCAGTGTTTATTGTATGTGTACGGCACAGTGCAAAAGGCAGTGTACACGCTTGTGTGCAACTGTTGCCCTCCCATTTTGGCTATGCCACACAAATGATGAAAATGTGGCCTCAGGGAGCTGTTTACATTGCAGTGTTATCGTAACGGCTCCCCGCTGCTAAATTATGAGATCATGGTATCAATGTTTCTGTCTATATAATACCAATGTGTCATTAGCTGGTGGAATATATCTATGCTCTACTCTTGCTTCATAAATCCCAGCCCTGACAGAGCTTCCCTCTTATGTTTGATGTGATATGGCATTTATAATGCGCCTATACACAAGTGTTTCAAGTGTATGTGTAGTCCAGGGGTCTGAAACCTGTGGCTCTCCAGAGGTTTTGGACTACAACTCCCATGAGCCCCAACATTCAATAGACTGGCTAGAGTTGATGGGAGTTCTAGAGAGCCAAAGGTTGTAGACCCCTGTTTTCTCACCGTTTGTGGTGTTGGACGTTTCTTTTTGTTTGTAGTGTGCAGAGGGTAGTGTACTGTTTACTGTATTTCTCAAGTGAGTGATGTTAAAAATACAGCCAACTTGTTCTAGCATAGCTCTTCTCTTAAAACAGGAATATCTCGTGTATTACTAACTTCGCTATGACTTGGCATAACTTGAAAATCGGTACAGAATATGACTTATAACATTTCTTTGAAATTCCTAAGAAAAGAGTTAAAAAGACTGTGGCCCTCATTACGACCCTGGCGGAGTGGGATACCGCCAGCGGTAATCGCGGCGGACCCGTCCGCCGTACTACGAGTTCCCTTAGCGCCATGGAGGTTTTCTCCGCCTGGTTTTACCGGGCGGAGAAAACCATGGCGCTAAGGGACCTCGTTGTTAATTACGCCGCCGTACTTTACGGCGGCGTAATTAACTCCTTCCCCACTCCCATTATACCCTATGGGGCAAGAATGGGAATGGGGAAGGGTAAAATGGGGATTGGGGATTTACCGCTCCGCCAAGGTCGGCATGGGGTGGTAAATCCGCCAACCCCCATGGCGCTATCGGCGGCTTTCCGCCATGCTCCGCGGTGCATTTTGCACCGCGAAATCCGCCAGGGTCGTAATGAGGGCCTGTGTCCTCTTCTGGTAAATATCTTTTCAGAAACATAAAAAAGCGATTTAATGACTACAGGCAAGTGGTCTTAGAAAGAGGTGCGTGATTTACATCATTAGTTCCACGATGAGCCTAAACATGTATTTCAGGGTGGGAGTGCAAGGCTACTACTTCCTCACAAGCATCAGCCTCCTTTTGCTGATTGGTTTCTCTGAGTTCGCTTACGCCAAGCACAGCAAACCAATAGGCACAGCCGACCCGCGCAGAAGGCACTGCAAAAGGCTCCTGTCCTGAGCCTGTATTCTCGTTCGTGTTGCCGTGTGGAGCAGCAGCTCCTAATCACAGCGTGCGCAGGAGTGACGCGCTACTTGCCATGGACTGGCTCCAATCTGCGAGGTAAGCCTGTGGGCTCCGCATACCCAACAGCTGTCCCTCGTACCTCACCTTCATCTTGCTAATCCACCAGCAGCTCCATATTTATTTTGCCTGAGCTGAGATTGCTGAAGTGCCCCCTGCCAACATCAGCGACCTGCTCTACGTGTTTTAAGCCGCGAGGGATCGTAAAAAATATCTTCTAAGATGGCCGCCGCCTTATCACACAAGGCTACTACTTCCTCACAAGCATCAGCCTCCTTTCGCTGATTGGTTTCTCTGAGTTCGTTTACACCAATCACAGCGAATCGACAGGCGCAGCCGACCCACGCCGAAGGCACCGCCAAAGGCTCCTGTCCTGAACCTGTCGGGGCCGCTCGGGTCTTGGGGCCAGAAACTCTGCTTCTCTGAAGGGATACTTATTGGGTAAGACTCACCGCCTAATCAGTCCTCTCTATGAAGCTTCCCCACCTTATTCTTGGGTGCCCCATTATACTTGAACACTGCCGGCCACTCATCGCAGCATGTCTCCTCATATTGGTACCCCAAAACATATTGGGCCTCATTACGTGTAGCGCGGTAAAAACGGGGTCATTACCGGCATGGCGGAACAAGCGGGTCCATGCTCGTATGACGCTGCTAATAGCGGGTGATTACGAGTGCGCAAGCACGCGCAAACCCCCATGCCGGTAAGGCCATACCGGCATATGCTGCAAAAGGCCCTCCAACCCCCCGATAGTGTCATCACGGGACCAGCCGGTACCACCACCGCCTAGGAGGAACCCATAAATACCGACCCAGTAATGCCAACATGCAAATACTGGGCTCGTAAAACCAGACCCGGAAATAATGTCATTGTGTCGGAACAGGAACTGGACCGGCGGCCATTTTTAAAAACACAATCCATTGTAATACTCCCAAACCACCAGTTGATTCCTGGAGAGTTCTGTGCCAATACTGTGAGAATGTCTAAGGCTACCCGGAAGACCACCCCCCGGCTGTGGAAACAGCTTTTCTCCGTCGCTGAATTAAAATGTTAGCGGACACCCTTGCTGCACATGCAGACCTCATGAAATCCCATGACATGAAGCGCGAGGTGCAGCAGAAGAAGAAGGACATCTGGCAGGGGGTAGTCCGCAAGGTGTCGGCCGTAGGAACCACCCCACGTAGTGTCAAGGACTGCAGGAAGAGGTGGGATGACCTCCGCTTGAGGGTCCGCAACATCATGGCAAGCACTCTCCTGCCAAAATGATGCCCTGGGAGGAGACCGCAAGCAGCTTCATAGATCCAGAGTCCATCGAGGGATTCGGGGAGATGGAGACGGGTGCGGCATCATCCCCAGAAGGAGGTGAGTGACCCTGCAGATCCCTGTAGGGGAAACCATGACGTAGCACAAGTGATGTGGAAGAGAGTTTAGGCAAGGCAATGCATGTCCCAAAACCCACATTAACATATCCAAGTCCAGATGGCGGGCCAAACCCTGCCAGACAGAAATGCATGCTGAGTGCCAATCCCATAACCAACACACAGCCAACACACCTGGACCGTGCCCATGTAACACATCACACAAACCCCAAATCAACGGCATGCCACCTGCCATGCAGTGAATGCCAAAATGCCCCCTCAGAATACCCCGTGTGACACACCTGTAAGACCTGAATACATGATTAAATGAATAATGTACAGCACCATTGTATGCTTCTGGCATGTAACACCATCACTGATTCCCTGCATCTCTTCTACCCCCCAGGCACTGATGCGGAAGATGCCAGGCAAGACAACACCGCAAGGGCATCCACGTCCCACCCAAAGAAAAGGGCTACCGCCACCACCACCTCTCTGGCAGCCAAGCAGGTCACACCCACAGCCAGTGTGCCTGACCGAGCCGAGACACAGCCAACAACATCTGCTGCCAGAGTGCCTGACACACTTGAGACCCAGCAGCCCACACCCACACCAGTTGAAGGGGAGTCCCACAAGCACCGGTCACCACTGGGGATGACATGGATGGCAATGTGGACCAGGAGGGAGTCACGGAAGTGACATGTCCACCCAGCCCAAGCCCCGTGTCCACCACCCCGCCCCATATCGAGCCCTCACCCACCTACAGCACTGCTGATCCCTGCTTCCATGACTCGGACCTGAGCCCCTTCGAGGAGGACAGCACCCAAAATGCAGGCCCCGTGAGTGCACCACCCACCACTCCAGCTCCCACCAACACCCTCGAGTCACGTCTGTCGAGTGTGGAGGCCCGACAAGAGGCCATGTTGGAGTTCCTGCGGCAATACATTGCCGATGGAGAGGGCACCAGGTGGGGAATCGCCACTGCCATTGCGGGGACCACAGCGGCTATTGCAGCAAACACAGCCGCTGTGAATGCATCGACTGTGCTGATGAGGGACTGGGCCTCATTACGACCCAGGCGGAGGACCATGGTGCTATTAGCACCATGGTCCATGCCGGTGTCTGCCATGGCGGAATGGAGAATTACCACCCCATTCCGAAGTTAGTGGGGCGGTAATTCCCCATGCCGCCATGGCCCTTCCCCATTCCCATTTTTGCCCAATAGGGCTCAATGGGAATGAGGAAGGCGCTAATAACGGTACCGCAAATTGCGGTACCGTTATTAGCACCAAAGTCCCTTTGCGGGTCGCTACTTTAACGGCTGGAAAAAACAGCCGTTAAGGTCGGGTCCCGCAAAGGGACCTCGTAATCAGGCGTTAAGGGTTTAACGGTGCCGACACCTTTTACGGCGCCGTTAAACCCTTAACGCCAGGGTCGTAATGAGGCCCACTGTCTGGGGGCAGTAACACAAGTAATTACTTCAATCCTGCTCCACATACACGACCACGCCTTGCAGCAGGCGTGGAACCTGCCACGGACTCATCATCAGCCACTACACCTGCTTCCTCAGTCCCCACCAGCCCTGTGCGCCAGCCCGAAGGAGTGCAAGGCACACCGAAATGCCACCCCCGGACAGCAAAAAGTCCCGCAAGTAGTGTGGCCAGACAATGGGAGTGGGACACATGTTTGGGGGTGAAAGGGAGAATTCTGTGGAGTTTATTGGGGTGGGTCGGGATTTTTTTGGGTGGGTTTGGGAGTTCAGGCTGTGTGAATGGGGCAATGGTGGGGCAGGAAAACCAGTGTGAGCGTGGAGCAGTGTGGGCAAAACAGAGGCACAATGTGATTGGAGAGCAGTAGATTGGGCCAGTTGAGACAGGAGAAATGAAGCAGGCTGGAGTTGCACCTGACTGGAGAAGAGACAGTGAGGCGAGGGTTGGATGGTGGATAAAAGGTAGTTGTGGAGAACTGGGTGAAGTGATGATGACTGCTTCAAAAAAAGCTGGGAATGAAGGTTTGTCCTCCTAAATCAATCCAGTGGTCCACATGTCCGGATCACAATGCCCCTTTGCTTTATTCTAGCAATAATAATAGACCTAATGGGCTGGATTGGGCGGTAATGGCTCAGCCCCAAGTAACAGGCCCAAGTGAAGTGAGAGCCTTAACAATGGGCCCCTTTGCTGTTGCCGCCCCATCAAGTCTGCCAGCAAGGGATTATTGCCGTTAGCAGCACAGGTTTTGAATCTGGGGTGCTGATAGCAATCTATTTGTTTGATTAAACGGGTTGAACGCTCACAGTGTTCCATTCATTCAAACACATACTTGCCTAAGATGGCAGCAATGGATATGGAAGATGAGGCTCGCTATGGAGCCCCTCTTCCATTTCTATGACAGTCTGGGATGCGGGACAGTGATGGCGGTGGGGTGGGAGTGGAGAAGGAGCGTGACCAGATGGAAGTGGAGGTAGGGGGAAGATGAGCTCACTGCTTCCAGCTTGCTTGAAACGTGGGCTTGGATGGGGAGATTCAGGCCACGATCGAGCAAGATGATCGGCTGCAGCACCAGCTGGTGGTGTTAATATGGATATTTGTGTTGTTGGGCCCTATTGTGGCATCTTTCCCTTCACTGTTCCTTGGTAGCATTCAGGGGAATGCACGTATGCATTGGCTTCTTTGGCAGATTTTCGTTCATTCACAAAGCCATCATTTGCTCTAATATTTTCATTATATATTTGTAATATTAATGAGCAAATAGAGTACGGTTGTTTGCTTTCTGGAAACAGGATTTCCTCTGAATTAGCACTTTTTGTACATTAAAGGTTCTGCGGAATGTGGAATGTCTTCTCCATGTCCCCTATGAACAACAGATTCCTTGGTAACTCTTGTGGGTGTAAATTAAGGAGAAGATTCAACAAAAGGGCGCTGTGTTAGCTATAGTCTGCTTCTCAACTGGTGATCATGGTGTGGACATGAACAAGAGCGTCTTTGACTGAGCGAGATTCTGCACAGTCTAAAATTATAAATAGAATCATGGGAGACAACAATTTATAAAACGACGTGACTACCCGCTTATTTTAGATGGCGAACAGCAGATCCGACAACAGTTCTTAATACTAACTGATGCGATGCCTGCAGCCTCAGTGTAACTTCAGGGGGATGGGGGAGGGGACTTGCGATTCTATGCTTTCATGTCTGTCTTTGGCATTCATCAAAAACTTCAGTAAATTAACCATAACACTGAAATATTGAGAACTAATTTTGAGATTTTTTAAGAACTTGCTGTTCATTAGGGTGGAACTGTTGTTATATTGTTTAGATATTTGTCCTATTCAACCGCAATATATAGGACACTCCTCACTATTTGTATGTCTTTAATTAGTGGTCTACTCATTTATGGTTGGCCCTGGATATTTACATCAATACACTGAGCACTATACCAATCAAAGCCTAACTTTCTTCCTTTCGTTGATAAGGCGCGTGTTGTCTTCGGTTTGGGTCTATTTGACCTAAAACATTTGACCTAATCACATTTGATTGAATTTATTTGACCTTTTTTCCAGTCTAAAATGCGGGTGGAGACCCTTGAAACCACCCCCCACTTCCCTTCAACCTAATCTATACCCTTACCGACCCCATATATATATTTAATTAAATTTGACCGAGATAATGTCAAAATAATTCGATCAAATGTTTTAGGTTAAATGTTTTTAGGGCAATTATGCTAATACCGTTGTCTTCCCCAATACATTTAAACGTATCATATCAAATCCAGTTTTATAAATATCCCAATTTCTGATGAAACATGCAATATCTGAAATATATGTTTACTAAGCAGAATTCGGTAGAATATCATACAATAGTTACTCAGCCTAAATTGACAATGTGGCAGAAGGTCCCTTTTATATAAATAATGTTTTAAATTATTTTAATTTTCATGTTTTAAACCTGAGAAACACTGTGCTTCGATTCTAAAAGCACACACAATAAGGTGTGTTCCTTGGACACCTCATTGAACACCCTACTCTCCACACAGGCACTGCGTCCTCCATCACCACTTTCAGAAAGAGCCTCAAAACCTTCCTGTTTCCCCAAACATAACCCTGCCCTCCACCACTGCTATCCTAATCTTCCTCTCCTTGCTTGAAAACATTTTGTAACTTCTTTTTTCAACTCCAACCCTTTTCAATATTTGAACCATGTAAGGCCCTTAGAGACCCTCTGGGTAAAGCTAGAGCAGATCAATTCAAATAAATAAAAAATATGTGCTTATTATTAGCTCGAAATGTGACAATATCAGCATTATTGAGTGTGATTTCAAATTGGCCACTCTGCAACCCCCAAGAGACATTCCTATTTTTAATCAGAATCCACATTCAGCAAATGCCAGTGTTAATCATCATGATCCTTTTAAGAAATGAGTCCAAAACTATTTGGCTGAAAATGTAGATTTTGGCCCAATCTCCTTGCTCGAACCATGGGGAGGCACAATTTTTTAGTCAGCGTTTGCCAGGCTTATTTTATTAGATAATTCAAGGTCTAAGAATGCCAATTGTATTCCCTTGTTCCTTTCCCGCCTTGAAGCACTTGTGTATAAGCGCTTTACAAATAAACAATTACAATTACAGGCTGGAGGTATATGTTTGTAGGACTTTGTGTTGACCTGGCAAAGTTGGAACAACCAGGTGTTTTGCAGTAATCATGATAAAAACATGTAATAATGACCTCTAATTGTTTTTTCTGAGGTACATCAGTGGGTGCGGGGGGAAATAGGGAGTTCTAAATTATTGACAGTATTGGTGCAGTCCGGCCTAGCATCAGATGACCATTTCAGGGCGTCTTCATCTAGGAATGGCCTGAGCACTGGAGAAATAAGAATGGTTTAAAAGTCAACTTTTATAGCCAAATAGTGCAGGCCTAAGAGAAGAACCACGGACAAATATGGCGTGCAAGTTTTATAGGACAACATTTCACGTATATCAGAGGATTTCTGAGAGGGCACCCTATATCGCAGCCCTATGTTCCCCTAAGTCATAAAGCAGTCCAAGTACAATCAGGGCAATCAGCCACAATGTCACTAGTAGCAAGAGTATAGTGCTAGCACGGAGTGACGAGCTGAGGAAAGAGATGAACAGAAAAAGGTGCAGCATCATTTGTTACACTTTCATACAGCAGAACACAAGAGGTGATGGCTGTAAGGTTTAAGATAAATCTTAACCTCTGGCAAACCCTCCAGACCATTGTTCTTCACCTGCTAAGCCATTACAGAAGGGGAAAGGCCATATGGAAATCAGGCTTGGTCCCACCCCAAAAAGGGCAGTCCAGCCAGAACTGCTTGGTCACCTCCCTTCTGCACGAAACCACAAGCATCCCCAGACATGTTTCAGCCTTGTTGTTCCTCATCAGTGGTGAGTAGCTTGGGTCTTTAGGGCCAGCAGACACTTTGATACAGCACAATTTTAAAAAGCCATTTGTATAATTCTGGATGAGTTTTATTTCCAGGTATAGCCCTAGGAATCAATGACTTCTTGTATGTGGCAGAAGATGGTGTTCAATGATGTTAAGGGTTAACTTATCCACAGGCAGACCCTGATGCCTCATGAGAGCCCCACGTTCCTACATGTGCATTGCTTCAGGGACACTTTCCTCGAATGGCAAGTGTGTGGTTTTTTCATGGATGTGGGAACAGCTAGGAAGAGATGGTGATGGTTTAGGTAAGGAGGAATGTCAGGGGCCAGAGCATTGTGGGTGGAGTTCGAAAAGGGCTCCGGGCACAGGAGATAAGTGTAAGTGCAAAGACGGAAGAGCAAGGGGTGCGAGCGGTGTCACTCGCACAAGACGAGAGGAACAGGAATTGGTATAGAGAACATGGTTTGCAAAGGTGTCTTGCGGATTAGAGGGGAGGAAGAATAAGGGAGCATGTGGCTTGGGAACGGGCAGTGATTTCTTGCTGCAGTGGGAAAGCTGGATCGGGAAAGGCGGCCTTCAGCAAACCCAGCCTGCAGTGGCACACCATGGAACCCACCTGCTAACCGTGTCATCTATCGTTTTGTTTCTCACGGCATGGCCATCGGAGGCCTCCAGAGTGACACTCAGATGCTTCGAGTAGGCAGCCATGCTTAGCTCCACCACCTTGTTAGTGCCTTATATCACCTTTTCAAGATATGCAAAACACAGGTTCAGTACACTGCTTCATAAAGATTCATTATCAATCCGATCCAAAGAAGGAAGAGTAAACCGCAGAAATGACCCAGATGCACCAATGGAAAGACCAACATACAGAACCAATCAACACCATTGCTCATATGATTCTAAAGCCTAACATCTTGTAATACAGAATGATACAAGTGGGAGGGGGGCAGTGTTGGCTTACTTTCCCTCCTTCATGGCTCTATTTCTACAACTTCCTCGCCAATGCACCCAGTCTACCTCTGACTTTCAATTAAGCAATAATCCCACATTCTGCGGGCTTCACTGGCCGGTAACAACCCAGGTCCCAATTTAACGCTGGGCCCCGGGGCCATTACCGGGCCGGTAATGAGGGCATCTTCCCATTACTTCCAGCCAAGGAACAGTTATGGGGAGTGTTGTTCTGGTGCTGCAGATCATGAATTCAGTTATGTGTGTGTGGAGTTTGGAAATTTTAAACAGACGCACTGCTGCCATTATCAGGGCACTGCTCGTCCCTCCTTCTGACTGCAAACCTATGGGTGACCTTTCCCAATCGACACTGCTCTGCTTGTAGAAAATGTAAAACATATTTTGATTACTATATGAATACCAGGTCAGGTGAACACCTTGATCTAGTGGCCCCTTAGTTATACACTATCGCCTCACAATTATGTGCAAGAAAGGGGCGATTTGATCAACACTTGCATTTATTTAAATAAAGGAATTCAAAAGGTGAAATCATTCCAAAGGTGGACTCGAAATATTTGCAGGGGAAGTCAACACAATGTTACACAATCACAGACAGCTGGTACACAAAAAGTAAAATTACATGCCTGCAGTCATCTCCCTTAGTTCTCACACACAAACATCCATTTACAAAATCAATTATATATCTATAGTACGTTCTAAATTACTACAGGACTGCTAATTTCACTTCTGCAACACAAACATCCATTTACAAAATCAATTATATATCTATAGTACGTTCTAAATTACAATAGGTCTGCTAATTTCACTTCTGCAACTTAGCACCCACTATTTCAATACTTCTTTTGCATCAAAACATTTCCAAATTACACATGAAATTACAGTTCCAAATGATGCAAAAACATTACTTTTCGCAATGATACCAATAAATGCTAGAATCAAAGAACTGTTTCGGTCGCATACTTATCTTGTAGATATGGTGCTGTCAGCTGCTAACATGTGTGTGCAGTTTCTAATAAGCTTATAATAACTTGCATTAGAATTCTGCATGTTTTGAGTTAGGGAAGTAATGTTTTCAATTTAGAATGCACAGACTATTTTGACTCACCCAGCCAATTCACCCTCTACTAATTGGAATAGAAATGGCACAATTAAACTTGCTCTCCTTTTTCCCACTTCTTATTAAATATATATGGCCCAGAAAATACATTATCAAACATGTCTTCATTAGGTCATGGTACAGGGCTCGTGAACCATGGTCTCATGCCGGCTATACCTGTGATAGCACTTAGTGTAATATTTAATAAGTGATATTTAAAAAATACTCGGTGCTGGGTAATGTTCTGTATTTTACACAGACTTATTGTCAGGAACGGAGAATGGAAGGTTTGGAAGCGCTGGAAACATTGACTTGCGAGCGCTCTAGTCCTCATTCAAGATGGTGGCCGTATCTTTAAATTCTGACTCCTCCCCCAAACCGATGCGTTGTATCTGTACACATCGCTCCGGTTCGTGTGGAACTTCGTTGTTGGATATTTCCTCCTTGCCGACCATCCTTGCAGCTACCTTTTGCTTTCCGTGTGCCTACCTTTTGTGCTTTACCTAATTTCTTCCCTTGTTACCTGTCTCTTGGTTCTTGCTACTTCTACGAGCGTTTCTCTCCTCATCTGTTCTATAGCTCCGCCTCGCTTGTGCTTCTGTACTACACCTCCGCCGAATCCTTTCAGTTTATTTGATTCGGCGTTTTCTGCCTTTCATCTTCTCTACACTCTAATTTTTCATTTACTGACTTACTGCACTCTGCAGGCATATTTCTACTTTCTGCTTATGGTTACCTGCACACATTTCCTTATTTAGCACTGTTATTTACGGGCATTTCTCTCTGTTCAGTCCTCCTTTAAGATTTATTTATTGGTTTATTTGTTTCCTGTATCTTTCCTCTGTGTGCTTCGCCCTACTGTCATCGCAGGGCTTAACTGGCTCTCTTCAGAGGTCCACTACTTCAGCTATCAGCAGCAGCCAGACTTCAATTACTTGTGAACGGAATTCTCCACTCCTTATTAGAACCCATCTGGAAACAGGGTTTTTTCTGCCTTCGTGCTTTTTCCCTGATTTAGGTCTGGCCCCCTGGGGTTCCCTGCGGACAGGGTTCTATCTCTGCCGCGGTGGCCTCCGGAGGGGCTAGACCCTATTTGCACGAAAAGAAAGCCAAGACATCAAAGAACAAGACTCCTGTAAGGAGGAAGGACCATAAGAAGACGAGTTGAATCCGAAGGAATCTGCCCCAGAAGATTCAGGTGAGGAGGGACGGGATAAGGCCTCCAATCTTGACAGCATACAACGCCCAATATCTACCATGGCATCGTTAGAACAATATCAAGAATTGGTAGCAGCGATGCAGAACCTTACCATGGAGGTCCAGGCTTTGAGAACAGAGAACATAGCCCTCCGACAACAGGTTGTGTTGCATCGTGATGACAGGGGAGACCTGCCTACAATGCCACTCTCCTTTGGCAAATATGATGGTCACCCGGGAGGGCTGAAGGACTTTATTGACGCATGTAAGGTGTATTTTGCCTTTCGACCTCATGCTTATGAGACTGCTAGATCTAAGGTCGGGTTTATAATTGCAAACCTAATGGGTAATGCGCTTTCATGGGCCACACCGTTTGTCACCGGAAACGAACCGATTTTGGGAGACTATGATCGTTTCATAGAGGTGTTTAAAGAACGTTTCGACCGACCAGAAGTCTTCTATTCCTCTCTAGAAGCTATCCTAGATGTCAGCCAGGGAAACACTGACGTACAAACCTATCCGACTCGTTTCCAGAGGTTGGCAGCCAAGGCAGATTGGCCTGATTCCGCTCAGCAAACCATCTACAGACGTGGCCTTCGTGATGAAATCAAGGATGAGCTGGCCCGAGTGGCGAGACCTGCATCCTTTCAAGATCTGGTTACATTATCTCTTCAGATTGAGTTTCGTCTACAAGAAAGACGACTAGAAAGAAGACGAACCCGAGGCGTTCCGCAGCCAACTGGCCTCCCCTCTCCTGTCCCTCCCACCAGAGCTACCCATCCTCCTGAAGAACCTATGCAGATAGGGGCGGCCCGGGGACCTCTCACTCAAGAAGAAAAGAGAAGAAGAAGAGAGGCTGGACTGTGTATGTATTGTGGCTCCTCGAAGCACTTTTTGAGAGACTGTCCTGAGGTGCCACCTCGACGACAGGGAAACTTCAACCCCCGATCTACAGCAAGGGAGGTTTCGGGGGAGTAACAAGCACCCTTGCAACTACACAAGAGCAGTAACCACTCCGGATGACAACAGTCTAATGGTGTTTCGAGTTGACTTATGGCTGTCTGATGCAGGTCCCACAGAGGTACTCGCCATGCTTGACTGTGGAGCAGCAGGGAATTTTATCGACTCCAAGTGGGCAGCAGAACATTTTGTTCCAACAAGATCTAAAGCCGCTCCTATTCCGGTGGAAGGGGTGGACGGAAGACCCTTATCTTCGGGACCTATTACCAAGGAGACCACTCCGTTGAGAATGAGGTTAGGCCATCACGAGGAGTTCCTGGTATTCGATCAGATCAGGGCAGCTCATTTTCCGTTGGTCATTGGCATTCCTTGGTTAAGGAGGCACAACCCTCTAATTGATTGGATGGCTAACAAGGTAGTCTTCAATTCTACATTTTGTAAATCTCACTGCATGAGCTTGTCCTCAACGTCCAACACTTTAGCATATGACCGAAACAGTACTCCAGTTCTAATCACAGTGGCATCAGTGCCCATCCATTATCAAGAATTCTCAGAGGTGTTCCTGGATGCAGTTCCCCGTCAACTCCCGCCTCATAGAACAGAGGATTGTGGTATAGACTTAATACGTGAGGCGGTGGTGCCCTTTGGGAGGATGTACCCGTTGTCTCTACCAATGAGGAAGGCTCTGAGAGAATACCTCGACGCAAATCTTCAAAACGGACTCATCCAAGAGTCCAGATCCTCCTGCGGGGCTTCCTTGTTCTTCATACCTAAAAAGGACTCAGCAGAGCTACGCCCTTGTATAGACTACAGGGGGCTCAACAAGGTTACCATTCGAGATAGGTATCCTATGCCTTTGATCCGGGACATCTTGGAGGCCGTACATGGGGCGGTGTTCTTTACCAAGCTTGACCTAAGAGGGGCTTACCACCTTTTGAGGATCAAGAAGGGGGACGAGTGGAAGACAGCGTTCCGTACCCCTTTTGGACTCTTCGAATACCGAGTGATGCCATTTGGTCTTGTGAATGCACCGGCTGTTTTCCAAAGGTATATGGACAAGATATTCACAGATATGCTGTTTGTATCAGTGGTAGTGTACCTGGACGACATCCTCATTTTTTCCAAGACTCTATCAGAGCACAGGTCACTGGTCAGACTAGTCTTACAGCGTCTGCAATTCCATCAACTACTGGTAAAGCCGGAGAAATGCTCATTTGAAACTACGTCCGTGTCCTATCTAGGATATATCTTATCCAAAGAAGGTATCGAGATGGACCCCAGTAAGGTAAAGGCTATCAGAGAATGGAGAAATCCTGGCAATATCAAAGAACTCCAAAGCTTCCTAGGATTGGCCAATTTTTATCGAAGGTTCATTCCCAACTTTTCTAACAAGGTACTTCCACTGACCTCTCTATTGAAGAAAGGAGTCAAGTTTGTATTCAATGAAGGGCCCCAAAAAGCCTTCTGTTTTCTAAAAGAATGTTTTTCCACAGCCCCCATTCTGGTCCAACCAGATCAGAATCGACCATACTTTCTGGAAACAGACGCTTCTACAGGGGCGGTGGGAGCAGTTCTGCTTCAAAGGTCAGATGACGACTATGAACATCCGATAGCTTATTACTCCAAGACACTTACCTGTAGTGAACGCAACTACTCTGTGATTGAAAAGGAGCTATTGGCTATCAAACTGGCCTGTCAAGAGTGGAGACATCTTTTACAGGGAGCTATTCATCCGTTTACTATTAGAACAGACCATCGTAACCTTCGGGTTTTACAACAGTTGGAATGTTCCAACGCCAGGCATGCCAGATGGGCATATTTCTTTTTACAATATGATTTTGTAATTACATACTTACCTGGTACCGAGAACATGAAGGCTGATGCCTTGTCAAGAAGCCTTGGGGATACCTCTGGCTCCTACACGGGACACGAATTGGTTTTCCCTAATCTCAAGGTATTGGCTTCAACTGTTTCATTTCTTCAAGACCTCATTCCACAGTATCAGATGGGTACTGAGCTTCCGTCAACTGTCATTCAAGATAAGGACGGATTGTATTATCATGAAGGAGCTCTCTATGTTCCCACTAAGAAGCTACAAGATCAGATTCTTTCCTGGTGTCATGACACTCCTTTATCTGGACATCCCGGAATCAGGAAGACTTTGGATCTGATACGGAGGGGTTTCTGGTGGCCGACCTTAAGAAGAGACGTAAGCCTGTACGTTTCCACTTGTTCGGTCTGTGCATCTAACAAACACCGAACGGGAAGACCTCTGGGGCTACTTCAGCAAGAACCCTTACCGGACAATCCTTGGGAACACATCTCTACTGATTTTATTGTAGACCTCCCTCCGTCATATGGCATGACTACGATTATGGTGACAGTTGACTCATTTAGCAAACTCGCCCATTTTTCGGCCTTTAAACAGGTTCCTTCAGCCTCCGAAATGGCCGCAACCTTCCTTCAGGATATAGTCCGTCTACATGGTTTGCCCAGGACCATAGTGTCGGACAGAGGACCCCAATTCACTTCCAAGTTCTGGGCTTCTCTCTGCCAAGTTCTAGGGATTCACAAGGCACTCTCTTCTGGATACCACCCACAGAGCAATGGCCAAACGGAAAGATTAAATGCCAGCCTAGAACAGTACCTCAGGTGTTTTTGCAGTCCGCAACAAGAAGAGTGGTATCGTTTCCTCCCACAGGCAGAATTCGCCTACAATAACTCTCTCCATACCTCGATCCAGATGAGTCCTTTCTATTGTATCTACGGATATCATCCTCAACATTTACCCTGGCTTAATCCTCCTTCTACCAAGATTCCGGCGTTGGATGGTGTGCTACAGGACCTACAGGAGGTACACAGACTCGCTAAGGAAGCACACCAAGCGAGTCAACTTACACACAAGAAATGGGCAGACAAGAGTCGTACTGCCAACCCGAGCTGGAAGATAGGGCAGCTTGTCTGGTTGTCCACCAGATTTCTACCCAGATGGGTTCATAAGGGGAAGTTCTCCTCTCGTTTCCTTGGGCCATTTCCCATTCTTCAACAGATCAACCCTGTTGCATATAGGATCAAGCTACCTGAATATCTCAGAAGGGTACATCCCATCTTCCATGTCTCCCTTCTCAAGGAACATAAGGATGACCCTTTTAAGAGACCTGTGTTCAAGACGCGTGCTCAGGTGAGCTCTACGCCAGAAGAATATGAGGTGTCTCGTCTTGTCGATTCCAGATACCACAAGGGACGGTTGCACTATTTGGTTCATTGGAAGGGTTATCCAGTGGAAGAGAGGACATGGGAACCTGTGAGCCATATACATGCCAAAAGCCTTGTGCAGAGGTTCCATCGCCTTCATCCGGGCAAACCAGGGGGTCCCCCGAGAAGACGGGGGTATACTGTCAGGAACGGAGAATGGAAGGTTTGGAAGCGCTGGAAACATTGACTTGCGAGCGCTCTAGTCCTCATTCAAGATGGTGGCCGTATCTTTAAATTCTGACTCCTCCCCCAAACCGATGCGTTGTATCTGTACACATCGCTCCGGTTCGTGTGGAACTTCGTTGTTGGATATTTCCTCCTTGCCGACCATCCTTGCAGCTACCTTTTGCTTTCCGTGTGCCTACCTTTTGTGCTTTACCTAATTTCTTCCCTTGTTACCTGTCTCTTGGTTCTTGCTACTTCTACGAGCGTTTCTCTCCTCATCTGTTCTATAGCTCCGCCTCGCTTGTGCTTCTGTACTACACCTCCGCCGAATCCTTTCAGTTTATTTGATTCGGCGTTTTCTGCCTTTCGTCTTCTCTACACTCTAATTTTTCATTTACTGACTTACTGCACTCTGCAGGCATATTTCTACTTTCTGCTTATGGTTACCTGCACACATTTCCTTATTTAGCACTGTTATTTACGGGCATTTCTCTCTGTTCAGTCCTCCTTTAAGATTTATTTATTGGTTTATTTGTTTCCTGTATCTTTCCTCTGTGTGCTTCGCCCTACTGTCATCGCAGGGCTTAACTGGCTCTCTTCAGAGGTCCACTACTTCAGCTATCAGCAGCAGCCAGACTTCAATTACTTGTGAATGGAATTCTCCACTCCTTATTAGAACCCATCTGGAAAGAGGGTTTTTTCTGCCTTCGTGCTTTTTCCCTGATTTAGGTCTGGCCCCCTGGGGTTCCCTGCGGACAGGGTTCTATCTCTGCCGCGGTGGCCTCCGGAGGGGCTAGACCCTATTTGCACGAAAAGAAAGCCAAGACATCAAAGAACAAGACTCCTGTAAGGAGGAAGGACCGTAAGAAGACGGAGTTGAATCCGAAGGAATCTGCCACAGAGGATTCAGGTGAGGAGGGACGGGATAAGGCCTCCAATCTTGACAGCATACAACGCCCAATATCTACCATGGCATCGTTAGAACAATATCAAGAATTGGTAGCAGCGATGCAAAACCTTACCATGGAGGTCCAGGCTTTGAGAACAGAGAACATAGCCCTCCGAAAACAGGTTGTGTTGCATCGTGATGACAGGGGAGACCTGCCTACAATGCCACTCTCCTTTGGCAAATATGATGGTCACCCGGGAGGGCTGAAGGACTTTATTGACGCATGTAAGGTGTATTTTGCCTTTCGACCTCATGCTTATGAGACTGCTAGATCTAAGGTCGGGTTTATAATTGCAAACCTAATGGGTAATGCGCTTTCATGGGCCACACCGTTTGTCACCGGAAACGAACCGATTTTGGGAGACTATGATCGTTTCATAGAGGTGTTTAAAGAACGTTTCGACCGACCAGAAGTCTTCTATTCCTCTCTAGAAGCTATCCTAGATGTCAGCCAGGGAAACACTGACGTACAAACCTATCCGACTCGTTTCCAGAGGTTGGCAGCCAAGGCAGATTGGCCTGATTCCGCTCAGCAAACCATCTACAGACGTGGCCTTCGTGATGAAATCAAGGATGAGCTGGCCCGAGTGGCGAGACCTGCATCCTTTCAAGATCTGGTTACATTATCTCTTCAGATTGAGTTTCGTCTACAAGAAAGACGACTAGAAAGAAGACGAACCCGAGGCGTTCCGCAGCCAACTGGCCTCCCCTCTCCTGTCCCTCCCACCAGAGCTACCCATCCTCCTGAAGAACCTATGCAGATAGGGGCGGCCCGGGGGCCTCTCACTCAAGAAGAAAAGAGAAGAAGAAGAGAGGCTGGACTGTGTATGTATTGTGGCTCCTCGAAGCACTTTTTGAGAGACTGTCCTGAGGTGCCACCTCGACGACAGGGAAACTTCAACCCCCGATCTACAGCAAGGGAGGTTTCGGGGGAGTAACAAGCACCCTTGCAACTACACAAGAGCAGTAACCACTCCGGATGACAACAGTCTAATGGTGTTTCGAGTTGACTTATGGCTGTCTGATGCAGGTCCCACAGAGGTACTCGCCATGCTTGACTGTGGAGCAGCAGGGAATTTTATCGACTCCAAGTGGGCAGCAGAACATTTTGTTCCAACAAGATCTAAAGCCGCTCCTATTCCGGTGGAAGGGGTGGACGGAAGACCCTTATCTTCGGGACCTATTACCAAGGAGACCACTCCGTTGAGAATGAGGTTAGGCCATCACGAGGAGTTCCTGGTATTCGATCAGATCAGGGCAGCTCATTTTCCGTTGGTCATTGGCATTCCTTGGTTAAGGAGGCACAACCCTCTAATTGATTGGATGGCTAACAAGGTAGTCTTCAATTCTACATTTTGTAAATCTCACTGCATGAGCTTGTCCTCAACGTCCAACACTTTAGCATATGACCGAAACAGTACTCCAGTTCTAATCACAGTGGCATCAGTGCCCATCCATTATGAAGAATTCTCAGAGGTGTTCCTGGATGCAGTTCCCCGTCAACTCCCGCCTCATAGAACAGAGGATTGTGGTATAGACTTAATACGTGAGGCGGTGGTGCCCTTTGGGAGGATGTACCCGTTGTCTCTACCAATGAGGAAGGCTCTGAGAGAATACCTCGACGCAAATCTTCAAAACGGACTCATCCAAGAGTCCAGATCCTCCTGCGGGGCTTCCTTGTTCTTCATACCTAAAAAGGACTCAGCAGAGCTACGCCCTTGTATAGACTACAGGGGGCTCAACAAGGTTACCATTCGAGATAGGTATCCTATGCCTTTGATCCGGGACATCTTGGAGGCCGTACATGGGGCGGTGTTCTTTACCAAGCTTGACCTAAGAGGGGCTTACCACCTTTTGAGGATCAAGAAGGGGGACGAGTGGAAGACAGCGTTCCGTACCCCTTTTGGACCCTTCGAATACCGAGTGATGCCATTTGGTCTTGTGAATGCACCGGCTGTTTTCCAAAGGTATATGGACAAGATATTCACAGATATGCTGTTTGTATCAGTGGTAGTGTACCTGGACGACATCCTCATTTTTTCCAAGACTCTATCAGAGCACAGGTCACTGGTCAGACTAGTCTTACAGCGTCTGCAATTCCATCAACTACTGGTAAAGCCGGAGAAATGCTCATTTGAAACTACGTCCGTGTCCTATCTAGGATATATCTTATCCAAAGAAGGTATCGAGATGGACCCCAGTAAGGTAAAGGCTATCAGAGAATGGAGAAATCCTGGCAATATCAAAGAACTCCAAAGCTTCCTAGGATTGGCCAATTTTTATCGAAGGTTCATTCCCAACTTTTCTAACAAGGTACTTCCACTGACCTCTCTATTGAAGAAAGGAGTCAAGTTTGTATTCAATGAAGGGCCCCAAAAAGCCTTCTGTTTTCTAAAAGAATGTTTTTCCACAGCCCCCATTCTGGTCCAACCAGATCAGAATCGACCATACTTTCTGGAAACAGACGCTTCTACAGGGGCGGTGGGAGCAGTTCTGCTTCAAAGGTCAGATGACGACTATGAACATCCGATAGCTTATTACTCCAAGACACTTACCTGTAGTGAACGCAACTACTCTGTGATTGAAAAGGAGCTATTGGCTATCAAACTGGCCTGTCAAGAGTGGAGACATCTTTTACAGGGAGCTATTCATCCGTTTACTATTAGAACAGACCATCGTAACCTTCGGGTTTTACAACAGTTGGAATGTTCCAACGCCAGGCATGCCAGATGGGCATATTTCTTTTTACAATATGATTTTGTAATTACATACTTACCTGGTACCGAGAACATGAAGGCTGATGCCTTGTCAAGAAGCCTTGGGGATACCTCTGGCTCCTACACGGGACACGAATTGGTTTTCCCTAATCTCAAGGTATTGGCTTCAACTGTTTCATTTCTTCAAGACCTCATTCCACAGTATCAGATGGGTACTGAGCTTCCGTCAACTGTCATTCAAGATAAGGACGGATTGTATTATCATGAAGGAGCTCTCTATGTTCCCACTAAGAAGCTACAAGATCAGATTCTTTCCTGGTGTCATGACACTCCTTTATCTGGACATCCCGGAATCAGGAAGACTTTGGATCTGATACGGAGGGGTTTCTGGTGGCCGACCTTAAGAAGAGACGTAAGCCTGTACGTTTCCACTTGTTCGGTCTGTGCATCTAACAAACACCGAACGGGAAGACCTCTGGGGCTACTTCAGCAAGAACCCTTACCGGACAATCCTTGGGAACACATCTCTACTGATTTTATTGTAGACCTCCCTCCGTCATATGGCATGACTACGATTATGGTGACAGTTGACTCATTTAGCAAACTCGCCCATTTTTCGGCCTTTAAACAGGTTCCTTCAGCCTCCGAAATGGCCGCAACCTTCCTTCAGGATATAGTCCGTCTACATGGTTTGCCCAGGACCATAGTGTCGGACAGAGGACCCCAATTCACTTCCAAGTTCTGGGCTTCTCTCTGCCAAGTTCTAGGGATTCACAAGGCACTCTCTTCTGGATACCACCCACAGAGCAATGGCCAAACGGAAAGATTAAATGCCAGCCTAGAACAGTACCTCAGGTGTTTTTGCAGTCCGCAACAAGAAGAGTGGTATCGTTTCCTCCCACAGGCAGAATTCGCCTACAATAACTCTCTCCATACCTCGATCCAGATGAGTCCTTTCTATTGTATCTTTGGATATCATCCTCAACATTTACCCTGGCTTAATCCTCCTTCTACCAAGATTCCGGCGTTGGATGGTGTGCTACAGGACCTACAGGAGGTACACAGACTCGCTAAGGAAGCACACCAAGCGAGTCAACTTACACACAAGAAATGGGCAGACAAGAGTCGTACTGCCAACCCGAGCTGGAAGATAGGGCAGCTTGTCTGGTTGTCCACCAGATTTCTACCCAGATGGGTTCATAAGGGGAAGTTCTCCTCTCGTTTCCTTGGGCCATTTCCCATTCTTCAACAGATCAACCCTGTTGCATATAGGATCAAGCTACCTGAATATCTCAGAAGGGTGCATCCCATCTTCCACGTCTCCCTTCTCAAGGAACATAAGGATGACCCTTTTAAGAGACCTGTGTTCAAGACGCGTGCTCAGGTGAGCTCTACGCCAGAAGAATATGAGGTGTCTCGTCTTGTCGATTCCAGATACCACAAGGGACGGTTGCACTATTTGGTTCATTGGAAGGGTTATCCAGTGGAAGAGAGGACATGGGAACCTGTGAGCCATATACATGCCAAAAGCCTTGTGCAGAGGTTCCATCGCCTTCATCCGGGCAAACCAGGGGGTCCCCCGAGAAGACGGGGGTATACTGTCAGGAACGGAGAATGGAAGGTTTGGAAGCGCTGGAAACATTGACTTGCGAGCGCTCTAGTCCTCATTCAAGATGGTGGCCGTATCAAGTGGCACAGCGAGTAGAGCGCCCGCTTTGACACCCGTGCAGAGCCTGTTAACGCAGGTTCGAATCCCGGCGGGGCCAAACTCAGCCTTTCATCCTTCCGAGGTCGATAAATGAGCACCACACACCGTGGGTAATAATAAGCAGCGCTCAGATACCTGAGGGTTTGTAGCGCTATATAAAAGCCTAATTATTATTATTATTATTATTATTATTATCTTTAAATTCTGACTCCTCCCCCAAACCGATGCGTTGTATCTGTACACATCGCTCCGGTTCGTGTGGAACTTCGTTGTTGGATATTTCCTCCTTGCCGACCATCCTTGCAGCTACCTTTTGCTTTCCGTGTGCCTACCTTTTGTGCTTTACCTAATTTCTTCCCTTGTTACCTGTCTCTTGGTTCTTGCTACTTCTACGAGCGTTTCTCTCCTCATCTGTTCTATAGCTCCGCCTCGCTTGTGCTTCTGTACTACACCTCCGCCGAATCCTTTCAGTTTATTTGATTCGGCGTTTTCTGCCTTTCGTCTTCTCTACACTCTAATTTTTCATTTACTGACTTACTGCACTCTGCAGGCATATTTCTACTTTCTGCTTATGGTTACCTGCACACATTTCCTTATTTAGCACTGTTATTTACGGGCATTTCTCTCTGTTCAGTCCTCCTTTAAGATTTATTTATTGGTTTATTTGTTTCCTGTATCTTTCCTCTGTGTGCTTCGCCCTACTGTCATCGCAGGGCTTAACTGGCTCTCTTCAGAGGTCCACTACTTCAGCTATCAGCAGCAGCCAGACTTCAATTACTTGTGAACGGAATTCTCCACTCCTTATTAGAACCCATCTGGAAAGAGGGTTTTTTCTGCCTTCGTGCTTTTTCCCTGATTTAGGTCTGGCCCCCTGGGGTTCCCTGCGGACAGGGTTCTATCTCTGCCGCGGTGGCCTCCGGAGGGGCTAGACCCTATTTGCACGAAAAGAAAGCCAAGACATCAAAGAACAAGACTCCTGTAAGGAGGAAGGACCGTAAGAAGACGGAGTTGAATCCGAAGGAATCTGCCACAGAGGATTCAGGTGAGGAGGGACGGGATAAGGCCTCCAATCTTGACAGCATACAACGCCCAATATCTACCATGGCATCGTTAGAACAATATCAAGAATTGGTAGCAGCGATGCAAAACCTTACCATGGAGGTCCAGGCTTTGAGAACAGAGAACATAGCCCTCCGACAACAGGTTGTGTTGCATCGTGATGACAGGGGAGACCTGCCTACAATGCCACTCTCCTTTGGCAAATATGATGGTCACCCGGGAGGGCTGAAGGACTTTATTGACGCATGTAAGGTGTATTTTGCCTTTCGACCTCATGCTTATGAGACTGCTAGATCTAAGGTCGGGTTTATAATTGCAAACCTAATGGGTAATGCGCTTTCATGGGCCACACCGTTTGTCACCGGAAACGAACCGATTTTGGGAGACTATGATCGTTTCATAGAGGTGTTTAAAGAACGTTTCGACCGACCAGAAGTCTTCTATTCCTCTCTAGAAGCTATCCTAGATGTCAGCCAGGGAAACACTGACGTACAAACCTATCTGACTCGTTTCCAGAGGTTGGCAGCCAAGGCAGATTGGCCTGATTCCGCTCAGCAAACCATCTACAGACGTGGCCTTCGTGATGAAATCAAGGATGAGCTGGCCCGAGTGGCGAGACCTGCATCCTTTCAAGATCTGGTTACATTATCTCTTCAGATTGAGTTTCGTCTACAAGAAAGACGACTAGAAAGAAGACGAACCCGAGGCGTTCCGCAGCCAACTGGCCTCCCCTCTCCTGTCCCTCCCACCAGAGCTACCCATCCTCCTGAAGAACCTATGCAGATAGGGGCGGCCCGGGGACCTCTCACTCAAGAAGAAAAGAGAAGAAGAAGAGAGGCTGGACTGTGTATGTATTGTGGCTCCTCGAAGCACTTTTTGAGAGACTGTCCTGAGGTGCCACCTCGACGACAGGGAAACTTCAACCCCCGATCTACAGCAAGGGAGGTTTCGGGGGGAGTAACAAGCACCCTTGCAACTACACAAGAGCAGTAACCACTCCGGATGACAACAGTCTAATGGTGTTTCGAGTTGACTTATGGCTGTCTGATGCAGGTCCCACAGAGGTACTCGCCATGCTTGACTGTGGAGCAGCAGGGAATTTTATCGACTCCAAGTGGGCAGCAGAACATTTTGTTCCAACAAGATCTAAAGCCGCTCCTATTCCGGTGGAAGGGGTGGACGGAAGACCCTTATCTTCGGGACCTATTACCAAGGAGACCACTCCGTTGAGAATGAGGTTAGGCCATCACGAGGAGTTCCTGGTATTCGATCAGATCAGGGCAGCTCATTTTCCGTTGGTCATTGGCATTCCTTGGTTAAGGAGGCACAACCCTCTAATTGATTGGATGGCTAACAAGGTAGTCTTCAATTCTACATTTTGTAAATCTCACTGCATGAGCTTGTCCTCAACGTCCAACACTTTAGCATATGACCGAAACAGTACTCCAGTTCTAATCACAGTGGCATCAGTGCCCATCCATTATCAAGAATTCTCAGAGGTGTTCCTGGATGCAGTTCCCCGTCAACTCCCGCCTCATAGAACAGAGGATTGTGGTATAGACTTAATACCTGAGGCGGTGGTGCCCTTTGGGAGGATGTACCCGTTGTCTCTACCAGAGAGGAAGGCTCTGAGAGAATACCTCGACGCAAATCTTCAAAACGGACTCATCCAAGAGTCCAGATCCTCCTGCGGGGCTTCCTTGTTCTTCATACCTAAAAAGGACTCAGCAGAGCTACGCCCTTGTATAGACTACAGGGGGCTCAACAAGGTTACCATTCGAGATAGGTATCCTATGCCTTTGATCCGGGACATCTTGGAGGCCGTACATGGGGCGGTGTTCTTTACCAAGCTTGACCTAAGAGGGGCTTACCACCTTTTGAGGATCAAGAAGGGGGACGAGTGGAAGACAGCGTTCCGTACCCCTTTTGGACTCTTCGAATACCGAGTGATGCCATTTGGTCTTGTGAATGCACCGGCTGTTTTCCAAAGGTATATGGACAAGATATTCACAGATATGCTGTTTGTATCAGTGGTAGTGTACCTGGACGACATCCTCATTTTTTCCAAGACTCTATCAGAGCACAGGTCACTGGTCAGACTAGTCTTACAGCGTCTGCAATTCCATCAACTACTGGTAAAGCCGGAGAAATGCTCATTTGAAACTACGTCCGTGTCCTATCTAGGATATATCTTATCCAAAGAAGGTATCGAGATGGACCCCAGTAAGGTAAAGGCTATCAGAGAATGGAGAAATCCTGGCAATATCAAAGAACTCCAAAGCTTCCTAGGATTGGCCAATTTTTATCGAAGGTTCATTCCCAACTTTTCTAACAAGGTACTTCCACTGACCTCTCTATTGAAGAAAGGAGTCAAGTTTGTATTCAATGAAGGGCCCCAAAAAGCCTTCTGTTTTCTAAAAGAATGTTTTTCCACAGCCCCCATTCTGGTCCAACCAGACCAGAATCGACCATACTTTCTGGAAACAGACGCTTCTACAGGGGCGGTGGGAGCAGTTCTGCTTCAAAGGTCAGATGACGACTATGAACATCCGATAGCTTATTACTCCAAGACACTTACCTGTAGTGAACGCAACTACTCTGTGATTGAAAAGGAGCTATTGGCTATCAAACTGGCCTGTCAAGAGTGGAGACATCTTTTACAGGGAGCTATTCATCCGTTTACTATTAGAACAGACCATCGTAACCTTCGGGTTTTACAACAGTTGGAATGTTCCAACGCCAGGCATGCCAGATGGGCATATTTCTTTTTACAATATGATTTTGTAATTACATACTTACCTGGTACCGAGAACATGAAGGCTGATGCCTTGTCAAGAAGCCTTGGGGATACCTCTGGCTCCTACACGGGACACGAATTGGTTTTCCCTAATCTCAAGGTATTGGCTTCAACTGTTTCATTTCTTCAAGACCTCATTCCACAGTATCAGATGGGTACTGAGCTTCCGTCAACTGTCATTCAAGATAAGGACGGATTGTATTATCATGAAGGAGCTCTCTATGTTCCCACTAAGAAGCTACAAGATCAGATTCTTTCCTGGTGTCATGACACTCCTTTATCTGGACATCCCGGAATCAGGAAGACTTTGGATCTGATACGGAGGGGTTTCTGGTGGCCGACCTTAAGAAGAGACGTAAGCCTGTACGTTTCCACTTGTTCGGTCTGTGCATCTAACAAACACCGAACGGGAAGACCTCTGGGGCTACTTCAGCAAGAACCCTTACCGGACAATCCTTGGGAACACATCTCTACTGATTTTATTGTAGACCTCCCTCCGTCATATGGCATGACTACGATTATGGTGACAGTTGACTCATTTAGCAAACTCGCCCATTTTTCGGCCTTTAAACAGGTTCCTTCAGCCTCCGAAATGGCCGCAACCTTCCTTCAGGATATAGTCCGTCTACATGGTTTGCCCAGGACCATAGTGTCGGACAGAGGACCCCAATTCACTTCCAGGTTCTGGGCTTCTCTCTGCCAAGTTCTAGGGATTCACAAGGCACTCTCTTCTGGATACCACCCACAGAGCAATGGCCAAACGGAAAGATTAAATGCCAGCCTAGAACAGTACCTCAGGTGTTTTTGCAGTCCGCAACAAGAAGAGTGGTATCGTTTCCTCCCACAGGCAGAATTCGCCTAAAATAACTCTCTCCATACCTCGATCCAGATGAGTCCTTTCTATTGTACCTACGGATATCATCCTCAACATTTACCCTGGCTTAATCCTCCTTCTACCAAGATTCCGGCGTTGGATGGTGTGCTACAGGACCTACAGGAGGTACACAGACTCGCTAAGGAAGCACACCAAGCGAGTCAACTTACACACAAGAAATGGGCAGACAAGAGTCGTACTGCCAACCCGAGCTGGAAGATAGGGCAGCTTGTCTGGTTGTCCACCAGATTTCTACCCAGATGGGTTCATAAGGGGAAGTTCTCCTCTCGTTTCCTTGGGCCATTTCCCATTCTTCAACAGATCAACCCTGTTGCATATAGGATCAAGCTACCTGAATATCTCAGAAGGGTACATCCCATCTTCCACGTCTCCCTTCTCAAGGAACATAAGGATGACCCTTTTAAGAGACCTGTGTTCAAGACGCGTGCTCAGGTGAGCTCTACGCCAGAAGAATATGAGGTGTCTCGTCTTGTCGATTCCAGATACCACAAGGGACGGTTGCACTATTTGGTTCATTGGAAGGGTTATCCAGTGGAAGAGAGGACATGGGAACCTGTGAGCCATATACATGCCAAAAGCCTTGTGCAGAGGTTCCATCGCCTTCATCCGGGCAAACCAGGGGGTCCCCCGAGAAGACGGGGGTATACTGTCAGGAACGGAGAATGGAAGGTTTGGAAGCGCTGGAAACATTGACTTGCGAGCGCTCTAGTCCTCATTCAAGATGGTGGCCGTATCTTTAAATTCTGACTCCTCCCCCAAACCGATGCGTTGTATCTGTACACATCGCTCCGGTTCGTGTGGAACTTCGTTGTTGGATATTTCCTCCTTGCCGACCATCCTTGCAGCTACCTTTTGCTTTCCGTGTGCCTACCTTTTGTGCTTTACCTAATTTCTTCCCTTGTTACCTGTCTCTTGGTTCTTGCTACTTCTACGAGCGTTTCTCTCCTCATCTGTTCTATAGCTCCGCCTCGCTTGTGCTTCTGTACTACACCTCCGCCGAATCCTTTCAGTTTATTTGATTCGGCGTTTTCTGCCTTTCGTCTTCTCTACACTCTAATTTTTCATTTACTGACTTACTGCACTCTGCAGGCATATTTCTACTTTCTGCTTATGGTTACCTGCACACATTTCCTTATTTAGCACTGTTATTTACGGGCATTTCTCTCTGTTCAGTCCTCCTTTAAGATTTATTTATTGGTTTATTTGTTTCCTGTATCTTTCCTCTGTGTGCTTCGCCCTACTGTCATCGCAGGGCTTAACTGGCTCTCTTCAGAGGTCCACTACTTCAGCTATCAGCAGCAGCCAGACTTCAATTACTTGTGAACGGAATTCTCCACTCCTTATTAGAACCCATCTGGAAACAGGGTTTTTTCTGCCTTCGTGCTTTTTCCCTGATTTAGGTCTGGCCCCCTGGGGTTCCCTGCGGACAGGGTTCTATCTCTGCCGCGGTGGCCTCCGGAGGGGCTAGACCCTATTTGCACGAAAAGAAAGCCAAGACATCAAAGAACAAGACTCCTGTAAGGAGGAAGGACCGTAAGAAGACGGAGTTGAATCCGAAGGAATCTGCCACAGAGGATTCAGGTGAGGAGGGACGGGATAAGGCCTCCAATCTTGACAGCATACAACGCCCAATATCTACCATGGCATCGTTAGAACAATATCAAGAATTGCTAGCAGCGATGCAAAACCTTACCATGGAGGTCCAGGCTTTGAGAACAGAGAACATAGCCCTCCGACAACAGGTTGTGTTGCATCGTGATGACAGGGGAGACCTGCCTACAATGCCACTCTCCTTTGGCAAATATGATGGTCACCCGGGAGGGCTGAAGGACTTTATTGACGCATGTAAGGTGTATTTTGCCTTTCGACCTCATGCTTATGAGACTGCTAGATCTAAGGTCGGGTTTATAATTGCAAACCTAATGGGTAATGCGCTTTCATGGGCCACACCGTTTGTCACCGGAAACGAACCGATTTTGGGAGACTATGATCGTTTCATAGAGGTGTTTAAAGAACGTTTCGACCAACCAAAAGTCTTCTATTCCTCTCTAGAAGCTATCCTAGATGTCAGCCAGGGAAACACTGACGTACAAACCTATCTGACTCGTTTCCAGAGGTTGGCAGCCAAGGCAGATTGGCCTGATTCCGCTCAGCAAACCATCTACAGACGTGGCCTTCGTGATGAAATCAAGGATGAGCTGGCCCGAGTGGCGAGACCTGCATCCTTTCAAGATCTGGTTACATTATCTCTTCAGATTGAGTTTCGTCTACAAGAAAGACGACTAGAAAGAAGACGAACCCGAGGCGTTCCGCAGCCAACTGGCCTCCCCTCTCCTGTCCCTCCCACCAGAGCTACCCATCCTCCTGAAGAACCTATGCAGATAGGGGCGGCCCGGGGACCTCTCACTCAAGAAGAAAAGAGAAGAAGAAGAGAGGCTGGACTGTGTATGTATTGTGGCTCCTCGAAGCACTTTTTGAGAGACTGTCCTGAGGTGCCACCTCGACGACAGGGAAACTTCAACCCCCGATCTACAGCAAGGGAGGTTTCGGGGGGAGTAACAAGCACCCTTGCAACTACACAAGAGCAGTAACCACTCCGGATGACAACAGTCTAATGGTGTTTCGAGTTGACTTATGGCTGTCTGATGCAGGTCCCACAGAGGTACTCGCCATGCTTGACTGTGGAGCAGCAGGGAATTTTATCGACTCCAAGTGGGCAGCAGAACATTTTGTTCCAACAAGATCTAAAGCCGCTCCTATTCCGGTGGAAGGAGTGGACGGAAGACCCTTATCTTCGGGACCTATTACCAAGGAGACCACTCCGTTGAGAATGAGGTTAGGCCATCACGAGGAGTTCCTGGTATTCGATCAGATCAGGGCAGCTCATTTTCCGTTGGTCATTGGCATTCCTTGGTTAAGGAGGCACAACCCTCTAATTGATTGGATGGCTAACAAGGTAGTCTTCAATTCTACATTTTGTAAATCTCACTGCATGAGCTTGTCCTCAACGTCCAACACTTTAGCATATGACCGAAACAGTACTCCAGTTCCAATCACAGTGGCATCAGTGCCCATCCATTATCAAGAATTCTCAGAGGTGTTCCTGGATGCAGTTCCCCGTCAACTCCCGCCTCATAGAACAGAGGATTGTGGTATAGACTTAATACCTGAGGCGGTGGTGCCCTTTGGGAGGATGTACCCGTTGTCTCTACCAAAGAGGAAGGCTCTGAGAGAATACCTCGACGCAAATCTTCAAAACGGACTCATCCAAGAGTCCAGATCCTCCTGCGGGGCTTCCTTGTTCTTCATACCTAAAAAGGACTCAGCAGAGCTACGCCCTTGTATAGACTACAGGGGGCTCAACAAGGTTACCATTCGAGATAGGTATCCTATGCCTTTGATCCGGGACATCTTGGAGGCCGTACATGGGGCGGTGTTCTTTACCAAGCTTGACCTAAGAGGGGCTTACCACCTTTTGAGGATCAAGAAGGGGGACGAGTGGAAGACAGCGTTCCGTACCCCTTTTGGACTCTTGGAATACCGAGTGATGCCATTTGGTCTTGTGAATGCACCGGCTGTTTTCCAAAGGTATATGGACAAGATATTCACAGATATGCTGTTTGTATCAGTGGTAGTGTACCTGGACGACATCCTCATTTTTTCCAAGACTCTATCAGAGCACAGGTCACTGGTCAGACTAGTCTTACAGCGTCTGCAATTCCATCAACTACTGGTAAAGCCGGAGAAATGCTCATTTGAAACTACGTCCGTGTCCTATCTAGGATATATCTTATCCAAAGAAGGTATCGAGATGGACCCCAGTAAGGTAAAGGCTATCAGAGAATGGAGAAATCCTGGCAATATCAAAGAACTCCAAAGCTTCCTAGGATTGGCCAATTTTTATCGAAGGTTCATTCCCAACTTTTCTAACAAGGTACTTCCACTGACCTCTCTATTGAAGAAAGGAGTCAAGTTTGTATTCAATGAAGGGCCCCAAAAAGCCTTCTGTTTTCTAAAAGAATGTTTTTCCACAGCCCCCATTCTGGTCCAACCAGATCAGAATCGACCATACTTTCTGGAAACAGACGCTTCTACAGGGGCGGTGGGAGCAGTTCTGCTTCAAAGGTCAGATGACGACTATGAACATCCGATAGCTTATTACTCCAAGACACTTACCTGTAGTGAACGCAACTACTCTGTGATTGAAAAGGAGCTATTGGCTATCAAACTGGCCTGTCAAGAGTGGAGACATCTTTTACAGGGAGCTATTCATCCGTTTACTATTAGAACAGACCATCGTAACCTTCGGGTTTTACAACAGTTGGAATGTTCCAACGCCAGGCATGCCAGATGGGCATATTTCTTTTTACAATATGATTTTGTAATTACATACTTACCTGGTACCGAGAACATGAAGGCTGATGCCTTGTCAAGAAGCCTTGGGGATACCTCTGGCTCCTACACGGGACACAAATTGGTTTTCCCTAATCTCAAGGTATTGGCTTCAACTGTTTCATTTCTTCAAGACCTCATTCCACAGTATCAGATGGGTACTGAGCTTCCGTCAACTGTCATTCAAGATAAGGACGGATTGTATTATCATGAAGGAGCTCTCTATGTTCCCACTAAGAAGCTACAAGATCAGATTCTTTCCTGGTGTCATGACACTCCTTTATCTGGACATCCCGGAATCAGGAAGACTTTGGATCTGATACGGAGGGGTTTCTGGTGGCCGACCTTAAGAAGAGACGTAAGCCTGTACGTTTCCACTTGTTCGGTCTGTGCATCTAACAAACACCGAACGGGAAGACCTCTGGGGCTACTTCAGCAAGAACCCTTACTGGACAATCCTTGGTAACACATCTCTACTGATTTTATTGTAGACCTCCCTCCGTCATATGGCATGACTACGATTATGGTGACAGTTGACTCATTTAGCAAACTCGCCCATTTTTCGGCCTTTAAACAGGTTCCTTCAGCCTCCGAAATGGCCGCAACCTTCCTTCAGGATATAGTCCGTCTACATGGTTTGCCCAGGACCATAGTGTCGGACAGAGGACCCCAATTCACTTCCAAGTTCTGGGCTTCTCTCTGCCAAGTTCTAGGGATTCACAAGGCACTCTCTTCTGGATACCACCCACAGAGCAATGGCCAAACGGAAAGATTAAATGCCAGCCTAGAACAGTACCTCAGGTGTTTTTGCAGTCCGCAACAAGAAGAGTGGTATCGTTTCCTCCCACAGGCAGAATTCGCCTACAATAACTCTCTCCATACCTCGATCCAGATGAGTCCTTTCTATTGTACCTACGGATATCATCCTCAACATTTACCCTGGCTTAATCCTCCTTCTACCAAGATTCCGGCGTTGGATGGTGTGCTACAGGACCTACAGGAGGTACACAGACTCGCTAAGGAAGCACACCAAGCGAGTCAACTTACACACAAGAAATGGGCAGACAAGAGTCGTGCTGCCAACCCGAGCTGGAAGATAGGGCAGCTTGTCTGGTTGTCCACCAGATTTCTACCCAGATGGGTTCATAAGGGGAAGTTCTCCTCTCGTTTCCTTGGGCCATTTCCCATTCTTCAACAGATCAACCCTGTTGCATATAGGATCAAGCTACCTGAATATCTCAGAAGGGTACATGCCATCTTCCACGTCTCCCTTCTCAAGGAACATAAGGATGACCCTTTTAAGAGACCTGTGTTCAAGACGCGTGCTCAGGTGAGCTCTACGCCAGAAGAATATGAGGTGTCTCGTCTTGTCGATTCCAGATACCACAAGGGACGGTTGCACTATTTGGTTCATTGGAAGGGTTATCCAGTGGAAGAGAGGACATGGGAACCTGTGAGCCATATACATGCCAAAAGCCTTGTGCAGAGGTTCCATCGCCTTCATCCGGGCAAACCAGGGGGTCCCCCGAGAAGACGGGGGTATACTGTCAGGAACGGAGAATGGAAGGTTTGGAAGCGCTGGAAACATTGACTTGCGAGCGCTCTAGTCCTCATTCAAGATGGTGGCCGTATCTTTAAATTCTGACTCCTCCCCCAAACCGATGCGTTGTATCTGTACACATCGCTCCGGTTCGTGTGGAACTTCGTTGTTGGATATTTCCTCCTTGCCGACCATCCTTGCAGCTACCTTTTGCTTTCCGTGTGCCTACCTTTTGTGCTTTACCTAATTTCTTCCCTTGTTACCTGTCTCTTGGTTCTTGCTACTTCTACGAGCGTTTCTCTCCTCATCTGTTCTATAGCTCCGCCTCGCTTGTGCTTCTGTACTACACCTCCGCCGAATCCTTTCAGTTTATTTGATTCGGCGTTTTCTGCCTTTCGTCTTCTCTACACTCTAATTTTTCATTTACTGACTTACTGCACTTTGCAGGCATATTTCTACTTTCTGCTTATGGTTACCTGCACACATTTCCTTATTTAGCACTGTTATTTACGGGCATTTCTCTCTGTTCAGTCCTCCTTTAAGATTTATTTATTGGTTTATTTGTTTCCTGTATCTTTCCTCTGTGTGCTTCGCCCTACTGTCATCGCAGGGCTTAACTGGCTCTCTTCAGAGGTCCACTACTTCAGCTATCAGCAGCAGCCAGACTTCAATTACTTGTGAACGGAATTCTCCACTCCTTATTAGAACCCATCTGGAAACAGGGTTTTTTATGCCTTCGTGCTTTTTCCCTGATTTAGGTCTGGCCCCCTGGGGTTCCCTGCGGACAGGGTTCTATCTCTGCCGCGGTGGCCTCCGGAGGGGCTAGACCCTATTTGCACGAAAAGAAAGCCAAGACATCAAAGAACAAGACTCCTGTAAGGAGGAAGGACCGTAAGAAGACGGAGTTGAATCCGAAGGAATCTGCCACAGAGGATTCAGGTGAGGAGGGACGGGATAAGGCCTCCAATCTTGACAGCATACAACGCCCAATATCTACCATGGCATCGTTAGAACAATATCAAGAATTGGTAGCAGCGATGCAAAACCTTACCATGGAGGTCCAGGCTTTGAGAACAGAGAACATAGCCCTCCGACAACAGGTTGTGTTGCATCGTGATGACAGGGGAGACCTGCCTACAATGCCACTCTCCTTTGGCAAATATGATGGTCACCCGGGAGGGCTGAAGGACTTTATTGACGCATGTAAGGTGTATTTTGCCTTTCGACCTCATGCTTATGAGACTGCTAGATCTAAGGTCGGGTTTATAATTGCAAACCTAATGGGTAATGCGCTTTCATGGGCCACACCGTTTGTCACCGGAAACGAACCGATTTTGGGAGACTATGATCGTTTCATAGAGGTGTTTAAAGAACGTTTCGACCGACCAGAAGTCTTCTATTCCTCTCTAGAAGCTATCCTAGATGTCAGCCAGGGAAACACTGACGTACAAACCTATCTGACTCGTTTCCAGAGGTTGGCAGCCAAGGCAGATTGGCCTGATTCCGCTCAGCAAACCATCTACAGACGTGGCCTTCGTGATGAAATCAAGGATGAGCTGGCCCGAGTGGCGAGACCTGCATCCTTTCAAGATCTGGTTACATTATCTCTTCAGATTGAGTTTCGTCTACAAGAAAGACGACTAGAAAGAAGACGAACCCGAGGCGTTCCGCAGCCAACTGGCCTCCCCTCTCCTGTCCCTCCCACCAGAGCTACCCATCCTCCTGAAGAACCTATGCAGATAGGGGCGGCCCGGGGACCTCTCACTCAAGAAGAAAAGAGAAGAAGAAGAGAGGCTGGACTGTGTATGTATTGTGGCTCCTCGAAGCACTTTTTGAGAGACTGTCCTGAGGTGCCACCTCGACGACAGGGAAACTTCAACCCCCGATCTACAGCAAGGGAGGTTTCGGGGGGAGTAACAAGCACCCTTGCAACTACACAAGAGCAGTAACCACTCCGGATGACAACAGTCTAATGGTGTTTCGAGTTGACTTATGGCTGTCTGATGCAGGTCCCACAGAGGTACTCGCCATGCTTGACTGTGGAGCAGCAGGGAATTTTATCGACTCCAAGTGGGCAGCAGAACATTTTGTTCCAACAAGATCTAAAGCCGCTCCTATTCCGGTGGAAGGGGTGGACGGAAGACCCTTATCTTCGGGACCTATTACCAAGGAGACCACTCCGTTGAGAATGAGGTTAGGCCATCACGAGGAGTTCCTGGTATTCGATCAGATCAGGGCAGCTCATTTTCCGTTGGTCATTGGCATTCCTTGGTTAAGGAGGCACAACCCTCTAATTGATTGGATGGCTAACAAGGTAGTCTTCAATTCTACATTTTGTAAATCTCACTGCATGAGCTTGTCCTCAACGTCCAACACTTTAGCATATGACCGAAACAGTACTCCAGTTCTAATCACAGTGGCATCAGTGCCCATCCATTATCAAGAATTCTCAGAGGTGTTCCTGGATGCAGTTCCCCGTCAACTCCCGCCTCATAGAACAGAGGATTGTGGTATAGACTTAATACCTGAGGCGGTGGTACCCTTTGGGAGGATGTACCCGTTGTCTCTACCAGAGAGGAAGGCTCTGAGAGAATACCTCGACGCAAATCTTCAAAACGGACTCATCCAAGAGTCCAGATCCTCCTGCGGGGCTTCCTTGTTCTTCATACCTAAAAAGGACTCAGCAGAGCTACGCCCTTGTATAGACTACAGGGGGCTCAACAAGGTTACCATTCGAGATAGGTATCCTATGCCTTTGATCCGGGACATCTTGGAGGCCGTACATGGGGCGGTGTTCTTTACCAAGCTTGACCTAAGAGGGGCTTACCACCTTTTGAGGATCAAGAAGGGGGACGAGTGGAAGACAGCGTTCCGTACCCCTTTTGGACTCTTCGAATACCGAGTGATGCCATTTGGTCTTGTGAATGCACCGGCTGTTTTCCAAAGGTATATGGACAAGATATTCACAGATATGCTGTTTGTATCAGTGGTAGTGTACCTGGACGACATCCTCATTTTTTCCAAGACTCTATCAGAGCACAGGTCACTGGTCAGACTAGTCTTACAGCGTCTGCAATTCCATCAACTACTGGTAAAGCCGGAGAAATGCTCATTTGAAACTACGTCCGTGTCCTATCTAGGATATATCTTATCCAAAGAAGGTATCGAGATGGACCCCAGTAAGGTAAAGGCTATCAGAGAATGGAGAAATCCTGGCAATATCAAAGAACTCCAAAGCTTCCTAGGATTGGCCAATTTTTATCGAAGGTTCATTCCCAACTTTTCTAACAAGGTACTTCCACTGACCTCTCTATTGAAGAAAGGAGTCAAGTTTGTATTCAATGAAGGGCCCCAAAAAGCCTTCTGTTTTCTAAAAGAATGTTTTTCCACAGCCCCCATTCTGGTCCAACCAGACCAGAATCGACCATACTTTCTGGAAACAGACGCTTCTACAGGGGCGGTGGGAGCAGTTCTGCTTCAAAGGTCAGATGACGACTATGAACATCCGATAGCTTATTACTCCAAGACACTTACCTGTAGTGAACGCAACTACTCTGTGATTGAAAAGGAGCTATTGGCTATCAAACTGGCCTGTCAAGAGTGGAGACATCTTTTACAGGGAGCTATTCATCCGTTTACTATTAGAACAGACCATCGTAACCTTCGGGTTTTACAACAGTTGGAATGTTCCAACGCCAGGCATGCCAGATGGGCATATTTCTTTTTACAATATGATTTTGTAATTACATACTTACCTGGTACCGAGAACATGAAGGCTGATGCCTTGTCAAGAAGCCTTGGGGATACCTCTGGCTCCTACACGGGACACAAATTGGTTTTCCCTAATCTCAAGGTATTGGCTTCAACTGTTTCATTTCTTCAAGACCTCATTCCACAGTATCAGATGGGTACTGAGCTTCCGTCAACTGTCATTCAAGATAAGGACGGATTGTATTATCATGAAGGAGCTCTCTATGTTCCCACTAAGAAGCTACAAGATCAGATTCTTTCCTGGTGTCATGACACTCCTTTATCTGGACATCCCGGAATCAGGAAGACTTTGGATCTGATACGGAGGGGTTTCTGGTGGCCGACCTTAAGAAGAGACGTAAGCCTGTACGTTTCCACTTGTTCGGTCTGTGCATCTAACAAACACCGAACGGGAAGACCTCTGGGGCTACTTCAGCAAGAACCCTTACCGGACAATCCTTGGGAACACATCTCTACTGATTTTATTGTAGACCTCCCTCCGTCATATGGCATGACTACAATTATGGTGACAGTTGACTCATTTAGCAAACTCGCCCATTTTTCGGCCTTTAAACAGGTTCCTTCAGCCTCCGAAATGGCCGCAACCTTCCTTCAGGATATAGTCCGTCTACATGGTTTGCCCAGGACCATAGTGTCGGACAGAGGACCCCAATTCACTTCCAGGTTCTGGGCTTCTCTCTGCCAAGTTCTAGGGATTCACAAGGCACTCTCTTCTGGATACCACCCACAGAGCAATGGCCAAACGGAAAGATTAAATGCCAGCCTAGAACAGTACCTCAGGTGTTTTTGCAGTCCGCAACAAGAAGAGTGGTATCGTTTCCTCCCACAGGCAGAATTCGCCTACAATAACTCTCTCCATACCTCGATCCAGATGAGTCCTTTCTATTGTACCTACGGATATCATCCTCAACATTTACCCTGGCTTAATCCTCCTTCTACCAAGATTCCGGCGTTGGATGGTGTGCTACAGGACCTACAGGAGGTACACAGACTCGCTAAGGAAGCACACCAAGCGAGTCAACTTACACACAAGAAATGGGCAGACAAGAGTCGTACTGCCAACCCGAGCTGGAAGATAGGGCAGCTTGTCTGGTTGTCCACCAGATTTCTACCCAGATGGGTTCATAAGGGGAAGTTCTCCTCTCGTTTCCTTGGGCCATTTCCCATTCTTCAACAGATCAACCCTGTTGCATATAGGCTCAAGCTACCTGAATATCTCAGAAGGGTACATCCCATCTTCCACGTCTCCCTTCTCAAGGAACATAAGGATGACCCTTTTAAGAGACCTGTGTTCAAGACGCGTGCTCGGTGAGCTCTACGCCAGAAGAATATGAGGTGTCTCGTCTTGTCGATTCCAGATACCACAAGGGACGGTTGCACTATTTGGTTCATTGGAAGGGTTATCCAGTGGAAGAGAGGACATGGGAACCTGTGAGCCATATACATGCCAAAAGCCTTGTGCAGAGGTTCCATCGCCTTCATCCGGGCAAACCAGGGGGTCCCCCGAGAAGACGGGGGTATACTGTCAGGAACGGAGAATGGAAGGTTTGGAAGCGCTGGAAACATTGACTTGCGAGCGCTCTAGTCCTCATTCAAGATGGTGGCCGTATCTTTAAATTCTGACTCCTCCCCCAAACCGATGCGTTGTATCTGTACACATCGCTCCGGTTCGTGTGGAACTTCGTTGTTGGATATTTCCTCCTTGCCGACCATCCTTGCAGCTACCTTTTGCTTTCCGTGTGCCTACCTTTTGTGCTTTACCTAATTTCTTCCCTTGTTACCTGTCTCTTGGTTCTTGCTACTTCTACGAGCGTTTCTCTCCTCATCTGTTCTATAGCTCCGCCTCGCTTGTGCTTCTGTACTACACCTCCGCCGAATCCTTTCAGTTTATTTGATTCGGCGTTTTCTGCCTTTCGTCTTCTCTACACTCTAATTTTTCATTTACTGACTTACTGCACTCTGCAGGCATATTTCTACTTTCTGCTTATGGTTACCTGCACACATTTCCTTATTTAGCACTGTTATTTACGGGCATTTCTCTCTGTTCAGTCCTCCTTTAAGATTTATTTATTGGTTTATTTGTTTCCTGTATCTTTCCTCTGTGTGCTTCGCCCTACTGTCATCGCAGGGCTTAACTGGCTCTCTTCAGAGGTCCACTACTTCAGCTATCAGCAGCAGCCAGACTTCAATTACTTGTGAACGGAATTCTCCACTCCTTATTAGAACCCATCTGGAAACAGGGTTTTTTCTGCCTTCGTGCTTTTTCCCTGATTTAGGTCTGGCCCCCTGGGGTTCCCTGCGGACAGGGTTCTATCTCTGCCGCGGTGGCCTCCGGAGGGGCTAGACCCTATTTGCACGAAAAGAAAGCCAAGACATCAAAGAACAAGACTCCTGTAAGGAGGAAGGACCGTAAGAAGACGGAGTTGAATCCGAAGGAATCTGCCACAGAGGATTCAGGTGAGGAGGGACGGGATAAGGCCTCCAATCTTGACAGCATACAACGCCCAATATCTACCATGGCATCGTTAGAACAATATCAAGAATTGGTAGCAGCGATGCAAAACCTTACCATGGAGGTCCAGGCTTTGAGAACAGAGAACATAGCCCTCCGACAACAGGTTGTGTTGCATCGTGATGACAGGGGAGACCTGCCTACAATGCCACTCTCCTTTGGCAAATATGATGGTCACCCGGGAGGGCTGAAGGACTTTATTGACGCATGTAAGGTGTATTTTGCCTTTCGACCTCATGCTTATGAGACTGCTAGATCTAAGGTCGGGTTTATAATTGCAAACCTAATGGGTAATGCGCTTTCATGGGCCACACCGTTTGTCACCGGAAACGAACCGATTTTGGGAGACTATGATCGTTTCATAGAGGTGTTTAAAGAACGTTTCGACCAACCAGAAGTCTTCTATTCCTCTCTAGAAGCTATCCTAGATGTCAGCCAGGGAAACACTGACATACAAACCTATCTGACTCGTTTCCAGAGGTTGGCAGCCAAGGCAGATTGGCCTGATTCCGCTCAGCAAACCATCTACAGACGTGGCCTTCGTGATGAAATCAAGGATGAGCTGGCCCGAGTGGCGAGACCTGCATCCTTTCAAGATCTGGTTACATTATCTCTTCAGATTGAGTTTCGTCTACAAGAAAGACGACTAGAAAGAAGACGAACCCGAGGCGTTCCGCAGCCAACTGGCCTCCCCTCTCCTGTCCCTCCCACCAGAGCTACCCATCCTCCTGAAGAACCTATGCAGATAGGGGCGGCCCGGGGACCTCTCACTCAAGAAGAAAAGAGAAGAAGAAGAGAGGCTGGACTGTGTATGTATTGTGGCTCCTCGAAGCACTTTTTGAGAGACTGTCCTGAGGTGCCACCTCGACGACAGGGAAACTTCAACCCCCGATCTACAGCAAGGGAGGTTTCGGGGGGAGTAACAAGCACCCTTGCAACTACACAAGAGCAGTAACCACTCCGGATGACAACAGTCTAATGGTGTTTCGAGTTGACTTATGGCTGTCTGATGCAGGTCCCACAGAGGTACTCGCCATGCTTGACTGTGGAGCAGCAGGGAATTTTATCGACTCCAAGTGGGCAGCAGAACATTTTGTTCCAACAAGATCTAAAGCCGCTCCTATTCCGGTGGAAGGGGTGGACGGAAGACCCTTATCTTCGGGACCTATTACCAAGGAGACCACTCCGTTGAGAATGAGGTTAGGCCATCACGAGGAGTTCCTGGTATTCGATCAGATCAGGGCAGCTCATTTTCCGTTGGTCATTGGCATTCCTTGGTTAAGGAGGCACAACCCTCTAATTGATTGGATGGCTAACAAGGTAGTCTTCAATTCTACATTTTGTAAATCTCACTGCATGAGCTTGTCCTCAACGTCCAACACTTTAGCATATGACCGAAACAGTACTCCAGTTCCAATCACAGTGGCATCAATGCCCATCCATTATCAAGAATTCTCAGAGGTGTTCCTGGATGCAGTTCCCCGTCAACTCCCGCCTCACAGAACAGAGGATTGTGGTATAGACTTAATACCTGAGGCGGTGGTGCCCTTTGGGAGGATGTACCCGTTGTCTCTACCAGAGAGGAAGGCTCTGAGAGAATACCTCGACGCAAATCTTCAAAACGGACTCATCCAAGAGTCCAGATCCTCCTGCGGGGCTTCCTTGTTCTTCATACCTAAAAAGGACTCAGCAGAGCTACGCCCTTGTATAGACTACAGGGGGCTCAACAAGGTTACCATTCGAGATAGGTATCCTATGCCTTTGATCCGGGACATCTTGGAGGCCGTACATGGGGCGGTGTTCTTTACCAAGCTTGACCTAAGAGGGGCTTACCACCTTTTGAGGATCAAGAAGGGGGACGAGTGGAAGACAGCGTTCCGTACCCCATTTGGACTCTTCGAATACCGAGTGATGCCATTTGGTCTTGTGAATGCACCGGCTGTTTTCCAAAGGTATATGGACAAGATATTCACAGATATGCTGTTTGTATCAGTGGTAGTGTACCTGGACGACATCCTCATTTTTTCCAAGACTCTATCAGAGCACAGGTCACTGGTCAGACTAGTCTTACAGCGTCTGCAATTCCATCAACTACTGGTAAAGCCGGAGAAATGCTCATTTGAAACTACGTCCGTGTCCTATCTAGGATATATCTTATCCAAAGAAGGTATCGAGATGGACCCCAGTAAGGTAAAGGCTATCAGAGAATGGAGAAATCCTGGCAATATCAAAGAACTCCAAAGCTTCCTAGGATTGGCCAATTTTTATCGAAGGTTCATTCCCAACTTTTCTAACAAGGTACTTCCACTGACCTCTCTATTGAAGAAAGGAGTCAAGTTTGTATTCAATGAAGGGCCCCAAAAAGCCTTCTGTTTTCTAAAAGAATGTTTTTCCACAGCCCCCATTCTGGTCCAACCAGATCAGAATCGACCATACTTTCTGGAAACAGACGCTTCTACAGGGGCGGTGGGAGCAGTTCTGCTTCAAAGGTCAGATGACGACTATGAACATCCGATAGCTTATTACTCCAAGACACTTACCTGTAGTGAACGCAACTACTCTGTGATTGAAAAGGAGCTATTGGCTATCAAACTGGCCTGTCAAGAGTGGAGACATCTTTTACAGGGAGCTATTCATCCGTTTACTATTAGAACAGACCATCGTAACCTTCGGGTTTTACAACAGTTGGAATGTTCCAACGCCAGGCATGCCAGATGGGCATATTTCCTTTTACAATATGATTTTGTAATTACATACTTACCTGGTACCGAGAACATGAAGGCTGATGCCTTGTCAAGAAGCCTTGGGGATACCTCTGGCTCCTACACGGGACACGAATTGGTTTTCCCTAATCTCAAGGTATTGGCTTCAACTGTTTCATTTCTTCAAGACCTCATTCCACAGTATCAGATGGGTACTGAGCTTCCGTCAACTGTCATTCAAGATAAGGACGGATTGTATTATCATGAAGGCGCTCTCTATGTTCCCACTAAGAAGCTACAAGATCAGATTCTTTCCTGGTGTCATGACACTCCTTTATCTGGACATCCCGGAATCAGGAAGACTTTGGATCTGATACGGAGGGGTTTCTGGTGGCCGACCTTAAGAAGAGACGTAAGCCTGTACGTTTCCACTTGTTCGGTCTGTGCATCTAACAAACACCGAACGGGAAGACCTCTGGGGCTACTTCAGCAAGAACCCTTACCGGACAATCCTTGGGAACACATCTCTACTGATTTTATTGTAGACCTCCCTCCGTCATATGGCATGACTACGATTATGGTGACAGTTGACTCATTTAGCAAACTCGCCCATTTTTCGGCCTTTAAACAGGTTCCTTCAGCCTCCGAAATGGCCGCAACCTTCCTTCAGGATATAGTCCGTCTACATGGTTTGCCCAGGACCATAGTGTCGGACAGAGGACCCCAATTCACTTCCAAGTTCTGGGCTTCTCTCTGCCAAGTTCTAGGGATTCACAAGGCACTCTCTTCTGGATACCACCCACAGAGCAATGGCCAAACGGAAAGATTAAATGCCAGCCTAGAACAGTACCTCAGGTGTTTTTGCAGTCCGCAACAAGAAGAGTGGTATCGTTTCCTCCCACAGGCAGAATTCGCCTACAATAACTCTCTCCATACCTCGATCCAGATGAGTCCTTTCTATTGTACCTACGGATATCATCCTCAACATTTACCCTGGCTTAATCCTCCTTCTACCAAGATTCCGGCGTTGGATGGTGTGCTACAGGACCTACAGGAGGTACACAGACTCGCTAAGGAAGCACACCAAGCGAGTCAACTTACACACAAGAAATGGGCAGACAAGAGTCGTACTGCCAACCCGAGCTGGAAGATAGGGCAGCTTGTCTGGTTGTCCACCAGATTTCGACCCAGATGGGTTCATAAGGGGAAGTTCTCCTCTCGTTTCCTTGGGCCATTTCCCATTCTTCAACAGATCAACCCTGTTGCATATAGGATCAAGCTACCTGAATATCTCAGAAGGGTACATCCCATCTTCCACGTCTCCCTTCTCAAGGAACATAAGGATGACCCTTTTAAGAGACCTGTGTTCAAGACGCGTGCTCAGGTGAGCTCTACGCCAGAAGAATATGAGGTGTCTCGTCTTGTCGATTCCAGATACCACAAGGGACGGTTGCACTATCTGGTTCATTGGAAGGGTGATCCAGTGGAAGAGAGGACATGGGAACCTGTGAGCCATATACATGCCAAAAGCCTTGTGCAGAGGTTCCATCGCCTTCATCCGGGCAAACCAGGGGGTCCCCCGAGAAGACGGGGGTATACTGTCAGGAACGGAGAATGGAAGGTTTGGAAGCGCTGGAAACATTGACTTGCGAGCGCTCTAGTCCTCATTCAAGATGGTGGCCGTATCTTTAAATTCTGACTCCTCCCCCAAACCGATGCGTTGTATCTGTACACATCGCTCCGGTTCGTGTGGAACTTCGTTGTTGGATATTTCCTCCTTGCCGACCATCCTTGCAGCTACCTTTTGCTTTCCGTGTGCCTACCTTTTGTGCTTTACCTAATTTCTTCCCTTGTTACCTGTCTCTTGGTTCTTGCTACTTCTACGAGCGTTTCTCTCCTCATCTGTTCTATAGCTCCGCCTCGCTTGTGCTTCTGTACTACACCTCCGCCGAATCCTTTCAGTTTATTTGATTCGGCGTTTTCTGCCTTTCGTCTTCTCTACACTCTAATTTTTCATTTACTGACTTACTGCACTCTGCAGGCATATTTCTACTTTCTGCTTATGGTTACCTGCACACATTTCCTTATTTAGCACTGTTATTTACGGGCATTTCTCTCTGTTCAGTCCTCCTTTAAGATTTATTTATTGGTTTATTTGTTTCCTGTATCTTTCCTCTGTGTGCTTCGCCCTACTGTCATCGCAGGGCTTAACTGGCTCTCTTCAGAGGTCCACTACTTCAGCTATCAGCAGCAGCCAGACTTCAATTACTTGTGAACGGAATTCTCCACTCCTTATTAGAACCCATCTGGAAACAGGGTTTTTTCTGCCTTCGTGCTTTTTCCCTGATTTAGGTCTGGCCCCCTGGGGTTCCCTGCGGACAGGGTTCTATCTCTGCCGCGGTGGCCTCCGGAGGGGCTAGACCCTATTTGCACACAAAGAAAGCCAAGACATCAAAGAACAAGACTCCTGTAAGGAGGAAGGACCGTAAGAAGACGGAGTTGAATCCGAAGGAATCTGCCACAGAGGATTCAGGTGAGGAGGGACGGGATAAGGCCTCCAATCTTGACAGCATACAACGCCCAATATCTACCATGGCATCATTAGAACAATATCAAGAATTGGTAGCAGCGATGCAAAACCTTACCATGGAGGTCCAGGCTTTGAGAACAGAGAACATAGCCCTCCGACAACAGGTTGTGTTGCATCGTGATGACAGGGGAGACCTGCCTACAATGCCACTCTCCTTTGGCAAATATGATGGTCACCCGGGAGGGCTGAAGGACTTTATTGACGCATGTAAGCTGTATTTTGCCTTTCGACCTCATGCTTATGAGACTGCTAGATCTAAGGTCGGGTTTATAATTGCAAACCTAATGGGTAATGCGCTTTCATGGGCCACACCGTTTGTCACCGGAAACGAACCGATTTTGGGAGACTATGATCGTTTCATAGAGGTGTTTAAAGAACGTTTCGACCGACCAGAAGTCTTCTATTCCTCTCTAGAAGCTATCCTAGATGTCAGCCAGGGAAACACTGACGTACAAACCTATCTGACTCGTTTCCAGAGGTTGGCAGCCAAGGCAGATTGGCCTGATTCCGCTCAGCAAACCATCTACAGACGTGGCCTTCGTGATGAAATCAAGGATGAGCTGGCCCGAGTGGCGAGACCTGCATCCTTTCAAGATCTGGTTACATTATCTCTTCAGATTGAGTTTCGTCTACAAGAAAGACGACTAGAAAGAAGACGAACCCGAGGCGTTCCGCAGCCAACTGGCCTCCCCTCTCCTGTCCCTCCCACCAGAGCTACCCATCCTCCTGAAGAACCTATGCAGATAGGGGCGGCCCGGGGACCTCTCACTCAAGAAGAAAAGAGAAGAAGAAGAGAGGCTGGACTGTGTATGTATTGTGGCTCCTCGAAGCACTTTTTGAGAGACTGTCCTGAGGTGCCACCTCGACGACAGGGAAACTTCAACCCCCGATCTACAGCAAGGGAGGTTTCGGGGGGAGTAACAAGCACCCTTGCAACTACACAAGAGCAGTAACCACTCCGGATGACAACAGTCTAATGGTGTTTCGAGTTGACTTATGGCTGTCTGATGCAGGTCCCACAGAGGTACTCGCCATGCTTGACTGTGGAGCAGCAGGGAATTTTATCGACTCCAAGTGGGCAGCAGAACATTTTGTTCCAACAAGATCTAAAGCCGCTCCTATTCCGGTGGAAGGGGTGGACGGAAGACCCTTATCTTCGGGACCTATTACCAAGGAGACCACTCCGTTGAGAATGAGGTTAGGCCATCACGAGGAGTTCCTGGTATTCGATCAGATCAGGGCAGCTCATTTTCCGTTGGTCATTGGCATTCCTTGGTTAAGGAGGCACAACCCTCTAATTGATTGGATGGCTAACAAGGTAGTCTTCAATTCTACATTTTGTAAATCTCACTGCATGAGCTTGTCCTCAACGTCCAACACTTTAGCATATGACCGAAACAGTACTCCAGTTCTAATCACAGTGGCATCAGTGCCCATCCATTATCAAGAATTCTCAGAGGTGTTCCTGGATGCAGTTCCCCGTCAACTCCCGCCTCATAGAACAGAGGATTGTGGTATAGACTTAATACCTGAGGCGGTGGTGCCCTTTGGGAGGATGTACCCGTTGTCTCTACCAGAGAGGAAGGCTCTGAGAGAATACCTCGACGCAAATCTTCAAAACGGACTCATCCAAGAGTCCAGATCCTCCTGCGGGGCTTCCTTGTTCTTCATACCTAAAAAGGACTCAGCAGAGCTACGCCCTTGTATAGACTACAGGGGGCTCAACAAGGTTACCATTCGAGATAGGTATCCTATGCCTTTGATCCGGGACATCTTGGAGGCCGTACATGGGGCGGTGTTCTTTACCAAGCTTGACCTAAGAGGGGCTTACCACCTTTTGAGGATCAAGAAGGGGGACGAGTGGAAGACAGCGTTCCGTACCCCTTTTGGACCCTTCGAATACCGAGTGATGCCATTTGGTCTTGTGAATGCACCGGCTGTTTTCCAAAGGTATATGGACAAGATATTCACAGATATGCTGTTTGTATCAGTGGTAGTGTACCTGGACGACATCCTCATTTTTTCCAAGACTCTATCAGAGCACAGGTCACTGGTCAGACTAGTCTTACAGCGTCTGCAATTCCATCAACTACTGGTAAAGCCGGAGAAATGCTCATTTGAAACTACGTCCGTGTCCTATCTAGGATATATCTTATCCAAAGAAGGTATCGAGATGGACCCCAGTAAGGTAAAGGCTATCAGAGAATGGAGAAATCCTGGCAATATCAAAGAACTCCAAAGCTTCCTAGGATTGGCCAATTTTTATCGAAGGTTCATTCCCAACTTTTCTAACAAGGTACTTCCACTGACCTCTCTATTGAAGAAAGGAGTCAAGTTTGTATTCAATGAAGGGCCCCAAAAAGCCTTCTGTTTTCTAAAAGAATGTTTTTCCACAGCCCCCATTCTGGTCCAACCAGATCAGAATCGACCATACTTTCTGGAAACAGACGCTTCTACAGGGGCGGTGGGAGCAGTTCTGCTTCAAAGGTCAGATGACGACTATGAACATCCGATAGCTTATTACTCCAAGACACTTACCTGTAGTGAACGCAACTACTCTGTGATTGAAAAGGAGCTATTGGCTATCAAACTGGCCTGTCAAGAGTGGAGACATCTTTTACAGGGAGCTATTCATCCGTTTACTATTAGAACAGACCATCGTAACCTTCGGGTTTTACAACAGTTGGAATGTTCCAACGCCAGGCATGCCAGATGGGCATATTTCTTTTTACAATATGATTTTGTAATTACATACTTACCTGGTACCGAGAACATGAAGGCTGATGCCTTGTCAAGAAGCCTTGGGGATACCTCTGGCTCCTACACGGGACACAAATTGGTTTTCCCTAATCTCAAGGTATTGGCTTCAACTGTTTCATTTCTTCAAGACCTCATTCCACAGTATCAGATGGGTACTGAGCTTCCGTCAACTGTCATTCAAGATAAGGACGGATTGTATTATCATGAAGGAGCTCTCTATGTTCCCACTAAGAAGCTACAAGATCAGATTCTTTCCTGGTGTCATGACACTCCTTTATCTGGACATCCCGGAATCAGGAAGACTTTGGATCTGATACGGAGGGGTTTCTGGTGGCCGACCTTAAGAAGAGACGTAAGCCTGTACGTTTCCACTTGTTCGGTCTGTGCATCTAACAAACACCGAACGGGAAGACCTCTGGGGCTACTTCAGCAAGAACCCTTACCGGACAATCCTTGGGAACACATCTCTACTGATTTTATTGTAGACCTCCCTCCGTCATATGGCATGACTACAATTATGGTGACAGTTGACTCATTTAGCAAACTCGCCCATTTTTCGGCCTTTAAACAGGTTCCTTCAGCCTCCGAAATGGCCGCAACCTTCCTTCAGGATATAGTCCGTCTACATGGTTTGCCCAGGACCATAGTGTCGGACAGAGGACCCCAATTCACTTCCAAGTTCTGGGCTTCTCTCTGCCAAGTTCTAGGGATTCACAAGGCACTCTCTTCTGGATACCACCCACAGAGCAATGGCCAAACGGAAAGATTAAATGCCAGCCTAGAACAGTACCTCAGGTGTTTTTGCAGTCCGCAACAAGAAGAGTGGTATCGTTTCCTCCCACAGGCAGAATTCGCCTACAATAACTCTCTCCATACCTCGATCCAGATGAGTCCTTTCTATTGTACCTACGGATATCATACTCAACATTTACCCTGGCTTAATCCTCCTTCTACCAAGATTCCGGCGTTGGATGGTGTGCTACAGGACCTACAGGAGGTACACAGACTCGCTAAGGAAGCACACCAAGCGAGTCAACTTACACACAAGAAATGGGCAGACAAGAGTCGTACTGCCAACCCGAGCTGGAAGATAGGGCAGCTTGTCTGGTTGTCCACCAGATTTCTACCCAGATGGGTTCATAAGGGGAAGTTCTCCTCTCGTTTCCTTGGGCCATTTCCCATTCTTCAACAGATCAACCCTGTTGCATATAGGCTCAAGCTACCTGAATATCTCAGAAGGGTACATCCCATCTTCCACGTCTCCCTTCTCAAGGAACATAAGGATGACCCTTTTAAGAGACCTGTGTTCAAGACGCGTGCTCGGTGAGCTCTACGCCAGAAGAATATGAGGTGTCTCGTCTTGTCGATTCCAGATACCACAAGGGACGGTTGCACTATTTGGTTCATTGGAAGGGTTATCCAGTGGAAGAGAGGACATGGGAACCTGTGAGCCATATACATGCCAAAAGCCTTGTGCAGAGGTTCCATCGCCTTCATCCGGGCAAACCAGGGGGTCCCCCGAGAAGACGGGGGTATACTGTCAGGAACGGAGAATGGAAGGTTTGGAAGCGCTGGAAACATTGACTTGCGAGCGCTCTAGTCCTCATTCAAGATGGTGGCCGTATCTTTAAATTCTGACTCCTCCCCCAAACCGATGCGTTGTATCTGTACACATCGCTCCGGTTCGTGTGGAACTTCGTTGTTGGATATTTCCTCCTTGCCGACCATCCTTGCAGCTACCTTTTGCTTTCCGTGTGCCTACCTTTTGTGCTTTACCTAATTTCTTCCCTTGTTACCTGTCTCTTGGTTCTTGCTACTTCTACGAGCGTTTCTCTCCTCATCTGTTCTATAGCTCCGCCTCGCTTGTGCTTCTGTACTACACCTCCGCCGAATCCTTTCAGTTTATTTGATTCGGCGTTTTCTGCCTTTCGTCTTCTCTACACTCTAATTTTTCATTTACTGACTTACTGCACTCTGCAGGCATATTTCTACTTTCTGCTTATGGTTACCTGCACACATTTCCTTATTTAGCACTGTTATTTACGGGCATTTCTCTCTGTTCAGTCCTCCTTTAAGATTTATTTATTGGTTTATTTGTTTCCTCTATCTTTCCTCTGTGTGCTTCGCCCTACTGTCATCGCAGGGCTTAACTGGCTCTCTTCAGAGGTCCACTACTTCAGCTATCAGCAGCAGCCAGACTTCAATTACTTGTGAACGGAATTCTCCACTCCTTATTAGAACCCATCTGGAAACAGGGTTTTTTCTGCCTTCGTGCTTTTTCCCTGATTTAGGTCTGGCCCCCTGGGGTTCCCTGCGGACAGGGTTCTATCTCTGCCGCGGTGGCCTCCGGAGGGGCTAGACCCTATTTGCACGAAAAGAAAGCCAAGACATCAAAGAACAAGACTCCTGTAAGGAGGAAGGACCGTAAGAAGACGGAGTTGAATCCGAAGGAATCTGCCACAGAGGATTCAGGTGAGGAGGGACGGGATAAGGCCTCCAATCTTGACAGCATACAACGCCCAATATCTACCATGACATCGTTAGAACAATATCAAGAATTGGTAGCAGCGATGCAAAACCTTACCATGGAGGTCCAGGCTTTGAGAACAGAGAACATAGCCCTCCGACAACAGGTTGTGTTGCATCGTGATGACAGGGGAGACCTGCCTACAATGCCACTCTCCTTTGGCAAATATGATGGTCACCCGGGAGGGCTGAAGGACTTTATTGACGCATGTAAGGTGTATTTTGCCTTTCGACCTCATGCTTATGAGACTGCTAGATCTAAGGTCGGGTTTATAATTGCAAACCTAATGGGTAATGCGCTTTCATGGGCCACACCGTTTGTCACCGGAAACGAACCGATTTTGGGAGACTATGATCGTTTCATAGAGGTGTTTAAAGAACGTTTCGACCAACCAGAAGTCTTCTATTCCTCTCTAGAAGCTATCCTAGATGTCAGCCAGGGAAACACTGACGTACAAACCTATCTGACTCGTTTCCAGAGGTTGGCAGCCAAGGCAGATTGGCCTGATTCCGCTCAGCAAACCATCTACAGACGTGGCCTTCGTGATGAAATCAAGGATGAGCTGGCCCGAGTGGCGAGACCTGCATCCTTTCAAGATCTGGTTACATTATCTCTTCAGATTGAGTTTCGTCTACAAGAAAGACGACTAGAAAGAAGACGAACCCGAGGCGTTCCGCAGCCAACTGGCCTCCCCTCTCCTGTCCCTCCCACCAGAGCTACCCATCCTCCTGAAGAACCTATGCAGATAGGGGCGGCCCGGGGACCTCTCACTCAAGAAGAAAAGAGAAGAAGAAGAGAGGCTGGACTGTGTATGTATTGTGGCTCCTCGAAGCACTTTTTGAGAGACTGTCCTGAGGTGCCACCTCGACGACAGGGAAACTTCAACCCCCGATCTACAGCAAGGGAGGTTTCGGGGGGAGTAACAAGCACCCTTGCAACTACACAAGAGCAGTAACCACTCCGGATGACAACAGTCTAATGGTGTTTCGAGTTGACTTATGGCTGTCTGATGCAGGTCCCACAGAGGTACTCGCCATGCTTGACTGTGGAGCAGCAGGGAATTTTATCGACTCCAAGTGGGCAGCAGAACATTTTGTTCCAACAAGATCTAAAGCCGCTCCTATTCCGGTGGAAGGGGTGGACGGAAGACCCTTATCTTCGGGACCTATTACCAAGGAGACCACTCCGTTGAGAATGAGGTTAGGCCATCACGAGGAGTTCCTGGTATTCGATCAGATCAGGGCAGCTCATTTTCCGTTGGTCATTGGCATTCCTTGGTTAAGGAGGCACAACCCTCTAATTGATTGGATGGCTAACAAGGTAGTCTTCAATTCTACATTTTGTAAATCTCACTGCATGAGCTTGTCCTCAACGTCCAACACTTTAGCATATGACCGAAACAGTACTCCAGTTCCAATCACAGTGGCATCAATGCCCATCCATTATCAAGAATTCTCAGAGGTGTTCCTGGATGCAGTTCCCCGTCAACTCCCGCCTCATAGAACAGAGGATTGTGGTATAGACTTAATACCTGAGGCGGTGGTGCCCTTTGGGAGGATGTACCCGTTGTCTCTACCAGAGAGGAAGGCTCTGAGAGAATACCTCGACGCAAATCTTCAAAACGGACTCATCCAAGAGTCCAGATCCTCCTGCGGGGCTTCCTTGTTCTTCATACCTAAAAAGGACTCAGCAGAGCTACGCCCTTGTATAGACTACAGGGGGCTCAACAAGGTTACCATTCGAGATAGGTATCCTATGCCTTTGATCCGGGACATCTTGGAGGCCGTACATGGGGCGGTGTTCTTTACCAAGCTTGACCTAAGAGGGGCTTACCACCTTTTGAGGATCAAGAAGGGGGACGAGTGGAAGACAGCGTTCCGTACCCCATTTGGACTCTTCGAATACCGAGTGATGCCATTTGGTCTTGTGAATGCACCGGCTGTTTTCCAAAGGTATATGGACAAGATATTCACAGATATGCTGTTTGTATCAGTGGTAGTGTACCTGGACGACATCCTCATTTTTTCCAAGACTCTATCAGAGCACAGGTCACTGGTCAGACTAGTCTTACAGCGTCTGCAATTCCATCAACTACTGGTAAAGCCGGAGAAATGCTCATTTGAAACTACGTCCGTGTCCTATCTAGGATATATCTTATCCAAAGAAGGTATCGAGATGGACCCCAGTAAGGTAAAGGCTATCAGAGAATGGAGAAATCCTGGCAATATCAAAGAACTCCAAAGCTTCCTAGGATTGGCCAATTTTTATCGAAGGTTCATTCCCAACTTTTCTAACAAGGTACTTCCACTGACCTCTCTATTGAAGAAAGGAGTCAAGTTTGTATTCAATGAAGGGCCCCAAAAAGCCTTCTGTTTTCTAAAAGAATGTTTTTCCACAGCCCCCATTCTGGTCCAACCAGATCAGAATCGACCATACTTTCTGGAAACAGACGCTTCTACAGGGGCGGTGGGAGCAGTTCTGCTTCAAAGGTCAGATGACGACTATGAACATCCGATAGCTTATTACTCCAAGACACTTACCTGTAGTGAACGCAACTACTCTGTGATTGAAAAGGAGCTATTGGCTATCAAACTGGCCTGTCAAGAGTGGAGACATCTTTTACAGGGAGCTATTCATCCGTTTACTATTAGAACAGACCATCGTAACCTTCGGGTTTTACAACAGTTGGAATGTTCCAACGCCAGGCATGCCAGATGGGCATATTTCCTTTTACAATATGATTTTGTAATTACATACTTACCTGGTACCGAGAACATGAAGGCTGATGCCTTGTCAAGAAGCCTTGGGGATACCTCTGGCTCCTACACGGGACACGAATTGGTTTTCCCTAATCTCAAGGTATTGGCTTCAACTGTTTCATTTCTTCAAGACCTCATTCCACAGTATCAGATGGGTACTGAGCTTCCGTCAACTGTCATTCAAGATAAGGACGGATTGTATTATCATGAAGGAGCTCTCTATGTTCCCACTAAGAAGCTACAAGATCAGATTCTTTCCTGGTGTCATGACACTCCTTTATCTGGACATCCCGGAATCAGGAAGACTTTGGATCTGATACGGAGGGGTTTCTGGTGGCCGACCTTAAGAAGAGACGTAAGCCTGTACGTTTCCACTTGTTCGGTCTGTGCATCTAACAAACACCGAACGGGAAGACCTCTGGGGCTACTTCAGCAAGAACCCTTACCGGACAATCCTTGGGAACACATCTCTACTGATTTTATTGTAGACCTCCCTCCGTCATATGGCATGACTACGATTATGGTGACAGTTGACTCATTTAGCAAACTCGCCCATTTTTCGGCCTTTAAACAGGTTCCTTCAGCCTCCGAAATGGCCGCAACCTTCCTTCAGGATATAGTCCGTCTACATGGTTTGCCCAGGACCATAGTGTCGGACAGAGGACCCCAATTCACTTCCAAGTTCTGGGCTTCTCTCTGCCAAGTTCTAGGGATTCACAAGGCACTCTCTTCTGGATACCACCCACAGAGCAATGGCCAAACGGAAAGATTAAATGCCAGCCTAGAACAGTACCTCAGGTGTTTTTGCAGTCCGCAACAAGAAGAGTGGTATCGTTTCCTCCCACAGGCAGAATTCGCCTACAATAACTCTCTCCATACCTCGATCCAGATGAGTCCTTTCTATTGTACCTACGGATATCATCCTCAACATTTACCCTGGCTTAATCCTCCTTCTACCAAGATTCCGGCGTTGGATGGTGTGCTACAGGACCTACAGGAGGTACACAGACTCGCTAAGGAAGCACACCAAGCGAGTCAACTTACACACAAGAAATGGGCAGACAAGAGTCGTACTGCCAACCCGAGCTGGAAGATAGGGCAGCTTGTCTGGTTGTCCACCAGATTTCGACCCAGATGGGTTCATAAGGGGAAGTTCTCTCGTTTCCTTGGGCCATTTCCCATTCTTCAACAGATCAACCCTGTTGCATATAGGATCAAGCTACCTGAATATCTCAGAAGGGTACATCCCATCTTCCACGTCTCCCTTCTCAAGGAACATAAGGATGACCCTTTTAAGAGACCTGTGTTCAAGACGCGTGCTCAGGTGAGCTCTACGCCAGAAGAATATGAGGTGTCTCGTCTTGTCGATTCCAGATACCACAAGGGACGGTTGCACTATTTGGTTCATTGGAAGGGTGATCCAGTGGAAGAGAGGACATGGGAACCTGTGAGCCATATACATGCCAAAAGCCTTGTGCAGAGGTTCCATCGCCTTCATCCGGGCAAACCAGGGGGTCCCCCGAGAAGACGGGGGTATACTGTCAGGAACGGAGAATGGAAGGTTTGGAAGCGCTGGAAACATTGACTTGCGAGCGCTCTAGTCCTCATTCAAGATGGTGGCCGTATCTTTAAATTCTGACTCCTCCCCCAAACCGATGCGTTGTATCTGTACACATCGCTCCGGTTCGTGTGGAACTTCGTTGTTGGATATTTCCTCCTTGCCGACCATCCTTGCAGCTACCTTTTGCTTTCCGTGTGCCTACCTTTTGTGCTTTACCTAATTTCTTCCCTTGTTACCTGTCTCTTGGTTCTTGCTACTTCTACGAGCGTTTCTCTCCTCATCTGTTCTATAGCTCCGCCTCGCTTGTGCTTCTGTACTACACCTCCGCCGAATCCTTTCAGTTTATTTGATTCGGCGTTTTCTGCCTTTCGTCTTCTCTACACTCTAATTTTTCATTTACTGACTTACTGCACTCTGCAGGCATATTTCTACTTTCTGCTTATGGTTACCTGCACACATTTCCTTATTTAGCACTGTTATTTACGGGCATTTCTCTCTGTTCAGTCCTCCTTTAAGATTTATTTATTGGTTTATTTGTTTCCTGTATCTTTCCTCTGTGTGCTTCGCCCTACTGTCATCGCAGGGCTTAACTGGCTCTCTTCAGAGGTCCACTACTTCAGCTATCAGCAGCAGCCAGACTTCAATTACTTGTGAACGGAATTCTCCACTCCTTATTAGAACCCATCTGGAAACAGGGTTTTTTCTGCCTTCGTGCTTTTTCCCTGATTTAGGTCTGGCCCCCTGGGGTTCCCTGCGGACAGGGTTCTATCTCTGCCGCGGTGGCCTCCGGAGGGGCTAGACCCTATTTGCACAACAAGAAAGCCAAGACATCAAAGAACAAGACTCCTGTAAGGAGGAAGGACCGTAAGAAGACGGAGTTGAATCCGAAGGAATCTGCCACAGAGGATTCAGGTGAGGAGGGACGGGATAAGGCCTCCAATCTTGACAGCATACAACGCCCAATATCTACCATGGCATCGTTAGAACAATATCAAGAATTGGTAGCAGCGATGCAAAACCTTACCATGGAGGTCCAGGCTTTGAGAACAGAGAACATAGCCCTCCGACAACAGGTTGTGTTGCATCGTGATGACAGGGGAGACCTGCCTACAATGCCACTCTCCTTTGGCAAATATGATGGTCACCCGGGAGGGCTGAAGGACTTTATTGACGCATGTAAGGTGTATTTTGCCTTTCGACCTCATGCTTATGAGACTGCTAGATCTAAGGTCGGGTTTATAATTGCAAACCTAATGGGTAATGCGCTTTCATGGGCCACACCGTTTGTCACCGGAAACGAACCGATTTTGGGAGACTATGATCGTTTCATAGAGGTGTTTAAAGAACGTTTCGACCAACCAGAAGTCTTCTATTCCTCTCTAGAAGCTATCCTAGATGTCAGCCAGGGAAACACTGACGTACAAACCTATCTGACTCGTTTCCAGAGGTTGGCAGCCAAGGCAGATTAGCCTGATTCCGCTCAGCAAACCATCTACAGACGTGGCCTTCGTGATGAAATCAAGGATGAGCTGGCCCGAGTGGCGAGACCTGCATCCTTTCAAGATCTGGTTACATTATCTCTTCAGATTGAGTTTCGTCTACAAGAAAGACGACTAGAAAGAAGACGAACCCGAGGCGTTCCGCAGCCAACTGGCCTCCCCTCTCCTGTCCCTCCCACCAGAGCTACCCATCCTCCTGAAGAACCTATGCAGATAGGGGCGGCCCGGGGACCTCTCACTCAAGAAGAAAAGAGAAGAAGAAGAGAGGCTGGACTGTGTATGTATTGTGGCTCCTCGAAGCACTTTTTGAGAGACTGTCCTGAGGTGCCACCTCGACGACAGGGAAACTTCAACCCCCGATCTACAGCAAGGGAGGTTTCGGGGGGAGTAACAAGCACCCTTGCAACTACAAAAGAGCAGTAACCACTCCGGATGACAACAGTCTAATGGTGTTTCGAGTTGACTTATGGCTGTCTGATGCAGGTCCCACAGAGGTACTCGCCATGCTTGACTGTGGAGCAGCAGGGAATTTTATCGACTCCAAGTGGGCAGCAGAACATTTTGTTCCAACAAGATCTAAAGCCGCTCCTATTCCGGTGGAAGGGGTGGACGGAAGACCCTTATCTTCGGGACCTATTACCAAGGAGACCACTCCGTTGAGAATGAGGTTAGGCCATCACGAGGAGTTCCTGGTATTCAATCAGATCAGGGCAGCTCATTTTCCGTTGGTCATTGGCATTCCTTGGTTAAGGAGGCACAACCCTCTAATTGATTGGATGGCTAACAAGGTAGTCTTCAATTCTACATTTTGTAAATCTCACTGCATGAGCTTGTCCTCAACGTCCAACACTTTAGCATATGACCGAAACAGTACTCCAGTTCTAATCACAGTGGCATCAGTGCCCATCCATTATCAAGAATTCTCAGAGGTGTTCCTGGATGCAGTTCCCCGTCAACTCCCGCCTCATAGAACAGAGGATTGTGGTATAGACTTAATACCTGAGGCGGTGGTGCCCTTTGGGAGGATGTACCCGTTGTCTCTACCAGAGAGGAAGGCTCTGAGAGAATACCTCGATGCAAATCTTCAAAACGGACTCATCCAAGAGTCCAGATCCTCCTGCGGGGCTTCCTTGTTCTTCATACCTAAAAAGGACTCAGCAGAGCTACGCCCTTGTATAGACTACAGGGGGCTCAACAAGGTTACCATTCGAGATAGGTATCCTATGCCTTTGATCCGGGACATCTTGGAGGCCGTACATGGGGCGGTGTTCTTTACCAAGCTTGACCTAAGAGGGGCTTACCACCTTTTGAGGATCAAGAAGGGGGACGAGTGGAAGACAGCGTTCCGTACCCCTTTTGGACTCTTCGAATACCGAGTGATGCCATTTGGTCTTGTGAATGCACCGGCTGTTTTCCAAAGGTATATGGACAAGATATTCACAGATATGCTGTTTGTATCAGTGGTAGTGTACCTGGACGACATCCTCATTTTTTCCAAGACTCTATCAGAGCACAGGTCACTGGTCAGACTAGTCTTACAGCCTCTGCAATTCCATCAACTACTGGTAAAGCCGGAGAAATGCTCATTTGAAACTACGTCCGTGTCCTATCTAGGATATATCTTATCCAAAGAAGGTATCGAGATGGACCCCAGTAAGGTAAAGGCTATCAGAGAATGGAGAAATCCTGGCAATATCAAAGAACTCCAAAGCTTCCTAGGATTGGCCAATTTTTATCGAAGGTTCATTCCCAACTTTTCTAACAAGGTACTTCCACTGACCTCTCTATTGAAGAAAGGAGTCAAGTTTGTATTCAATGAAGGGCCCCAAAAAGCCTTCTGTTTTCTAAAAGAATGTTTTTCCACAGCCCCCATTCTGGTCCAACCAGATCAGAATCGACCATACTTTCTGGAAACAGACGCTTCTACAGGGGCGGTGGGAGCAGTTCTGCTTCAAAGGTCAGATGACGACTATGAACATCCGATAGCTTATTACTCCAAGACACTTACCTGTAGTGAACGCAACTACTCTGTGATTGAAAAGGAGCTATTGGCTATCAAACTGGCCTGTCAAGAGTGGAGACATCTTTTACAGGGAGCTATTCATCCGTTTACTATTAGAACAGACCATCGTAACCTTCGGGTTTTACAACAGTTGGAATGTTCCAACGCCAGGCATGCCAGATGGGCATATTTCTTTTTACAATATGATTTTGTAATTACATACTTACCTGGTACCAAGAACATGAAGGCTGATGCCTTGTCAAGAAGCCTTGGGGATACCTCTGGCTCCTACACGGGACACAAATTGGTTTTCCCTAATCTCAAGGTATTGGCTTCAACTGTTTCATTTCTTCAAGACCTCATTCCACAGTATCAGATGGGTACTGAGCTTCCGTCAACTGTCATTCAAGATAAGGACGGATTGTATTATCATGAAGGAGCTCTCTATGTTCCCACTAAGAAGCTACAAGATCAGATTCTTTCCTGGTGTCATGACACTCCTTTATCTGGACATCCCGGAATCAGGAAGACTTTGGATCTGATACGGAGGGGTTTCTGGTGGCCGACCTTAAGAAGAGACGTAAGCCTGTACGTTTCCACTTGTTCGGTCTGTGCATCTAACAAACACCGAACGGGAAGACCTCTGGGGCTACTTCAGCAAGAACCCTTACCGGACAATCCTTGGGAACACATCTCTACTGATTTTATTGTAGACCTCCCTCCGTCATATGGCATGACTACGATTATGGTGACAGTTGACTCATTTAGCAAACTCGCCCATTTTTCGGCCTTTAAACAGGTTCCTTCAGCCTCCGAAATGGCCGCAACCTTCCTTCAGGATATAGTCCGTCTACATGGTTTGCCCAGGACCATAGTGTCGGACAGAGGACCCCAATTCACTTCCAAGTTCTGGGCTTCTCTCTGCCAAGTTCTAGGGATTCACAAGGCACTCTCTTCTGGATACCACCTACAGAGCAATGGCCAAACGGAAAGATTAAATGCCAGCCTAGAACAGTACCTCAGGTGTTTTTGCAGTCCGCAACAAGAAGAGTGGTATCGTTTCCTCCCACAGGCAGAATTCGCCTACAATAACTCTCTCCATACCTCGATCCAGATGAGTCCTTTCTATTGTACCTACGGATATCATCCTCAACATTTACCCTGGCTTAATCCTCCTTCTACCAAGATTCCGGCGTTGGATGGTGTGCTACAGGACCTACAGGAGGTACACAGACTCGCTAAGGAAGCACACCAAGCGAGTCAACTTACACACAAGAAATGGGCAGACAAGAGTCGTACTGCCAACCCGAGCTGGAAGATAGGGCAGCTTGTCTGGTTGTCCACCAGATTTCTACCCAGATGGGTTCATAAGGGGAAGTTCTCCTCTCGTTTCCTTGGGCCATTTCCCATTCTTCAACAGATCAACCCTGTTGCATATAGGATCAAGCTACCTGAATATCTCAGAAGGGTACATCCCATCTTCCACGTCTCCCTTCTCAAGGAACATAAGGATGACCCTTTTAAGAGACCTGTGTTCAAGACGCGTGCTCAGGTGAGCTCTACGCCAGAAGAATATGAGGTGTCTCGTCTTGTCGATTCCAGATACCACAAGGGACGGTTGCACTATTTGGTTCATTGGAAGGGTTATCCAGTGGAAGAGAGGACATGGGAACCTGTGAGCCATATACATGCCAAAAGCCTTGTGCAGAGGTTCCATCGCCTTCATCCGGGCAAACCAGGGGGTCCCCCGAGAAGACGGGGGTATACTGTCAGGAACGGAGAATGGAAGGTTTGGAAGCGCTGGAAACATTGACTTGCGAGCGCTCTAGTCCTCATTCAAGATGGTGGCCGTATCTTTAAATTCTGACTCCTCCCCCAAACCGATGCGTTGTATCTGTACACATCGCTCCGGTTCGTGTGGAACTTCGTTGTTGGATATTTCCTCCTTGCCGACCATCCTTGCAGCTACCTTTTGCTTTCCGTGTGCCTACCTTTTGTGCTTTACCTAATTTCTTCCCTTGTTACCTGTCTCTTGGTTCTTGCTACTTCTACGAGCGTTTCTCTCCTCATCTGTTCTATAGCTCCGCCTCGCTTGTGCTTCTGTACTACACCTCCGCCGAATCCTTTCAGTTTATTTGATTCGGCGTTTTCTGCCTTTCGTCTTCTCTACACTCTAATTTTTCATTTACTGACTTACTGCACTCTGCAGGCATATTTCTACTTTCTGCTTATGGTTACCTGCACACATTTCCTTATTTAGCACTGTTATTTACGGGCATTTCTCTCTGTTCAGTCCTCCTTTAAGATTTATTTATTGGTTTATTTGTTTCCTGTATCTTTCCTCTGTGTGCTTCGCCCTACTGTCATCGCAGGGCTTAACTGGCTCTCTTCAGAGGTCCACTACTTCAGCTATCAGCAGCAGCCAGACTTCAATTACTTGTGAACGGAATTCTCCACTCCTTATTAGAACCCATCTGGAAACAGGGTTTTTTCTGCCTTCGTGCTTTTTCCCTGATTTAGGTCTGGCCCCCTGGGGTTCCCTGCGGACAAGGTTCTATCTCTGCCGCGGTGGCCTCCGGAGGGGCTAGACCCTATTTGCACGAAAAGAAAGCCAAGACATCAAAGAACAAGACTCCTGTAAGGAGGAAGGACCGTAAGAAGACGGAGTTGAATCCGAAGGAATCTGCCACAGAGGATTCAGGTGAGGAGGGACGGGATAAGGCCTCCAATCTTGACACTTATCCACAGAAAAAGGATTTTTGTATTTATTTAATGGAATCTCCCTCAGCCTTAAATACAATGAAATCAATAGCTAACTCATCCTAGCAAACCCCACAATTTCCTACTCTCTTTCTAGGAATAATACCTTGTCAACTCTCACGCAATGTGCAGGAATGCTATGTTTTCTATACACAATAACTGGGCCTTCATATGGTGAAGGTCACAGTTCATTTTTCCAATATTGTAATAAGGTATTATAGCTGGAAAGAGTACCTCCTAGTGGCAACCACCAACCCCAGTTTCCTTGCACCTCAGGTAATAATCAGGGAAACCATTTCAGTGGACATATTTAATTACATGTGGGGAGTTTTCATTCTCACATTTGAAATTATACTTTTGAGGCATGGTGCCGAGTGAAACTCTCAAGTGTTCCCAGGGAAGTCTCGGTCAGCAGGCCCTTCTATCAAGTCAGGCCTGCCTCAGGTTAAGTTAGTTCCAATCCCCCATGAACAAGGCCCAATTTTCCAGATGGTATCCAGATTCAGTTAATCATCTAATGGGCATAAGTGATGTTCTTCCCGCAGCTTTTCCACTGTCAAAATATTTCCCTCTGTGCTCACCCTATTTTGAAAGTGTCCAGAATTCCCATGCTTATGTTATATTTCTCTCCCACTATGTGATTGTCCCAATATTTCCATTGGCCTGCCTCATAGTTAGCCACGTCTAATGAAGACACACAGCCAACCTTAATTGGATAATTGTCCTTTCTATATTTTTGGCAAAGGCAAAGGAGGGGGCTTATTTCACTCGTACACTGCTGAATGGCATTCCTTTTTTCTGTGATGAAATAAGGATTTCTGGAATCTGTGTTTGCTTACGTACAACTATTTGGTATATTTCCTCAAAGTTTTTTATGAATGTTTCACATTTAATGATTTTGATTTATGTAAAGAATTTGAATTTGGTGTCAAGTTAAAGAGTCATCTCTGGTCTTTGAAACACACCCATTCCCATGTTTCTAAATTACATAGTCCCAGACATTGGAGTAATGTTTTCTTTTGCATAGAAGGTCAATGGTAAATAACATGCTCTGTTCAAACCAAGGGAAATACATGATCGGACATTCCCTTTAATCAACTCTGTCCTGTGAGAAACCTGAAGGTGTCTCCCTAGCTAGTCCTCAGAGATCTGTCATTCAGGTGGCCAGGACACAGCCATTGCTATTGGATCCAGTTCCTGGGAGAGTAGCAGTGAGGCAGGATCACCTGGATGGAGGGTCCTTGGGGAGTGGGACACCGACGGGTGACACATGGTATCCCCCTTCTTTCAACACCTTTTCCCCCATCCTACCCCGTAGGATATTCCAAAACACTGACACAAACACTTTCACACAACACGAAAGACAATGGTCTAACACCAGAACCGTTTACTAGACATTTCCCAATACAAGGGTCAGGCAAAGTTAGGCAATTGAGCAGAATTACACACACAACGGCCCTTTCCCTTCACCACAGGTATAAAAGGTGGAGTACGAGAGCACAGGACGAGCAAGGCAGACCGCACAATGTGAAAGCTAACTCAACATGGGAGTTCAAGAGGAGGCGAAAGACGGAGAATACCGAGAGGGTGACAAGGAGAGAAGTGACCTTGCCCTTTCTGATCTAGGCCTGTGAAACCTCCACAAATGTAAACATAAGACTGCGAACAAAGGCCAGCATGTGCTGCAGCAGAGGTCTATGGAGAGACACAAGTTTCTGTGGTACCAATCTTGACTCGAATGAGAAGAAAGCCAAGCAGTTCATCAGAGCTGGTGAGTAGCCAAGCAACAGAGGAGGCCGGCAACACGTGGGTGCTGGGGCAGGATTACTTTGGGCGATTACCCTATGGTAGAAAGACTACCGTGACCAGAAGTCCTCGGGAAGAGGCGAAAGGAGGTCAAAGTGTTCATACAGGGCTCTTGTAAAATCCTCTGTACCATCGAAAAGTCTCTGACCAACAGATGATTGCAAAGCTAAGGGAAATGAGTCCAGTTTGGTGAAATGAGCATATGAACAGTGTGTAGTAAAAGTTGGCGAGAGTGAGCCCAGCAGAGGGAAGCCGACAAAAAGGGGCAAAGCCTGAAGGACAGTTTAAAAAGACATTAAGATTGGCAAAGTAAGAAAGGGGTCCGAGCCCGAAAGAGGGAGATCCGGGGTGGAAAGTTGATGTCACGATCCATGCCCCTGACCCCCTGAGGTATAACAGCCCCCTGGCAGCAGTGGGGCTAAAGGCCTTCACACTAGCCCCAAGGGCCTGAAAACTCCATCAGAAACATACAAGGAGTCAGTCCTAGCCCCTTTGGTGCCAGGCTCATTATCAGGAATAAAGCAATTCCAGTTTTGGACCTTAATCCAACATGGAGGCCTATTACACAGCTCAGTTCTTTAGAACCAAGTCATGCGGGCTAGTGTTTTGGATGTGGCTGAGCCTGGAACTACTTGGCCTGGAACTACTTTACCTGGGCAATTTAAACCACACCCAAACAGCAGAACATGCTTAGCATTATTCTGCACTCCTGCAGCATAACGCTCACTGTGTCCAGCTCCTGTTCATCTGCTTCTCCGGCGGCCCGATCCTGAAGCCCTAGATCTGGATTCCATTAATAACCTGGAAGAACAAGAACAGCATTAACGAGCAAGAACACTTACCTGTGAAGTAACTGGTCTTGAATCCATCCTGGCTTCGCTTAACCTCGCCCATCTCCAGAGATCGCTGCAACCTGCAAAGGTAAAGAAACAAAGACAATTATTACCTGGGCAAGCAGCGAGTCCTGGCAGCACCCTGTGCTTCTCTTACCACGCCAATCCCTGGATTTCAATGAAACCTGCAAGGGAGAAGGAAAAAGGTCAGCATTAACAAAGTACTTACCTGGGCAAGCAGCGCTTCAATCACTCATCACTCCGGAACATCACCGCAACCTGTACAAAGGTGTCATGATGTCTACCCCCGGGCAGCTGGACCAAGCCCATTCGCCCCGGAAGCAGGCATCCGGACATCTGTTTAAACCTCAGAAGCCCCGGCTAGGGGCTATCTGGGTTCAGTCCTGGCGCCTTAGGTGCCAGGCTCATAGTAGAAATCAGTCCTGGCTCATAGTCATCACTTACCTCAGGCAGACCATGCTGCACATGCATCCAGGCCAACGTGAGACCTGGAGGGACTATTTTTTCCACAAGGACTACTTTTCACTCGGGTGTGGTTCTAGGGACTTCTTACCTGGGACTACTTTCAAAGCTATTTAAAACACGCCCGATCTTCCACACACGCTTCGCGTTATTCTGCATTTAGCAGCGTAACACTCACCGTGTCAGCAAACCTGCATCCACCCTTCTGCCACGCCCGCCTCGAACACCGAGCCCGTAGGAGAAAAAGGAAGATAGAAGAAGAGGTTAGATTACAGACTTTAATCTGATTTCTCACCTGATTTCGGATCCTGCATCACTCCGAGCCTGAAGGGACATTCTTCCGGCACGCGTCGCATCCCAGCTACAGCACCGCTCCATTTTCACCAGCCCACAGCATCTCCGACTCGGTGCTGCCTCCGTCACTTTTTCGTGATTTTCAACCCCTGGGGAAAAGACAAGAAAAAGCAAGGTGAGCCTAAAGAGACTAAAAAGACAATCACAAGACTTAACTAATTATCACCGGAGGCTTTATTCTTCAATACGCTGCATCTAGGAAAAAAGGAAAAGACAGTGAGCAATTCTCACACACCTTTACAGGACAGTTTGGGTAATACAGACTCTTACCTGAACGCCGCCAGCAACCTCCAGAAAGAATTTGTCGCCGCAAATCAACAGGGGAGTGCAAGAGTGAACTTTGGACATTTTGAACTCTTTAAAAGACTTGGCAAACTCAAGACTCAATATTCATCCAGAACCTCAACCCCTAACACCAGTGAAGTAACTGGTATCTACGCGCCCCTGCATGCCACGCAGGATGGAGAGCTCACCAATCAAAAATATAAGGTGAGAGCACTGACTAGGAATATCGAAGATGGCAAGTGGGGAGAACGGGAGCAGGGAGGGGGGTCTGCATTCACACCCACCGGGCTAAATACCTTTCTCCATCTACAGAAGAATATTTCTACGAGTCAAGCTCACAAGACTGAGGGGGTCCGTCCAGACGGTCATCTTTGCCCTACGCTTCACGCTGGTGGAGGCCGCAGCTGTCCGGGTTCGATCTACGCCCCTGTGGGAGCCAGGTGAGCGTAACAGAATGCGAAGCCTACCAAAAAAAACACCCGGGCGTTATGGAAACTTCTGAAACCGACCAACTAGCCCAACTGTTGGGGGAATTTAGGGCAGAGGTGCACTCTGCAAGTCAAGAGACTAATGCCCTCAGAAGAGAATTTATTTTGTCAAAGGAATGCACTGATGATCTTGCTAGACAACTGCTGCAAAGCCAAGCCGGCCAAACACCACTACCTGGACTCGGAGGGAATCCAACTCTTGTCTCTTCGAGCAATCTGTGCAAGTGGTTCTCCCAGGGAGCATTCCTCTAGCTCCACCCGAGCGTTTTGCTGGGGACCCGAAAAGGTTCACCGTGTTCATGAACCAGTGCCACTTGCACTTCCTTTGCAAACTAGGAGCCTTCCCAAACGACCAAGCCAAAGTAGCCTTTGTACTGTCGTACCTTAGTAGCAGCGCAGCAGATTGGTCAATCCCGTTGGTCAACCAGGATGACCCTCTTCTTCGGGATTTTCAAGGTTTTCAATCGAGTATGGAAAAGCTATTTGCCAGGCATTCGCAGGGCCAGGCCCTGGATAACAAACTTTTATCGCTACGACAAGGCACTCAGGATCTGTTAACCTATATCGCAACCTTCAACAGGTTAGTGGTAGAAACCGGCTGGCATTTCATCGTGGGCTTCGGGGTGAACTCAAAGGTGTTTTGGCCCAAGTGGTGAACCCACCCCAGGATTGCACAGAGTATATAGACTTAGTAGTCCAGTTAGACCACCGACTCCAGAATCGAAAGGCTGATCGAGCTAAATTCGAGAATCGAGTTCTGGTCAAACCACATGCTACCTCCAGAGGAACTGACACATCAGAACCCATGCAAACCGGGGGGGTTAAAGGACCCTTAACGCAAAAAGAAAGAGAAAGAAGACGACAAATGCAATTGTGCCTTTATTGTGGGGCTTCAGGACATTTTCTAAGAGATTGGCCAGTTAAACCATCCAAGAAGGTATCTGGAGTAGCTGTTAGAAATCAAACAGAGCCTGAATCGGGAAACTACCACGCCCGACAAACGTAGAGGTCCGCTTGCCGAGCTTGAAGAAGGACACTCGGACCTCGCATCTAATCATACCAATGGTCCACATTGATCCTAGACTCCCATCACGTATGCACGCAGCAAGGGCATATATCGATAGCGGGGCCGTAGGAAACTATATGGACCATAAATTGGCTTCTAGGATGAATCTATCTCTCTGCAAAAAGACCGCTCCGGACGTCGTCACCACAGTCGATGGAACTGAATTTTCCTCAGGGCCTGTAACTCATTCCACTACAGAGATGACATTGTTGGGTCAGGATGGGCATCGAGAGACTATTGTGTTTGACTTAATCAAAGCCCCACAGTTCCAAATAATACTGGGGATACCTTGGTTAGAAACACATAATCCTTGTATTGATTGGCGAGAGAAGAGAATAACCTTCCCGGATTGTGCACACACCTTGTACCCGAAAAAACCCTTTAAACAAAGGCCTGGCCACAGTCACTACTCCAGTCGTGCAGTTACCTCAGGAATACCAAGAATTCCAGGATGTTTTCCAAAAAGAACAGGCAAATACCTTATCGCCACATAGATCATACGATTGTCAAATCGACCTCATCCCCGGTGCACAACCCCCATGCAGCAGAATCTACGCCCTCACGGAACCCGAAAATCTGCACCTATGACAATATCTAGACCAATACCTAGCTAATGGTTTCATTCGTACATCCAAGTCCCCTGTTTCCTCAGCTTAGTTGCACAACCCCAATGCAGCAGAATCTACGCCCTCACGGAACCCGAAAATCTGCACCTACGACAATATCTAGACCAATACCTAGCTAATGGTTTCATTCGTCCATCCAAGTCCCCTGTTTCCTGAGCTTTGTTCTTCGTACAGAAAAAGGAAGGTGACCTTAGAACATGTATAGACTACCACGCATTAAACCAGATTACTGTAAAGAACCGATACCCATTACCTTTGATCCCCGAGTTACTAGAACAAGTAAAGGATGCTTGCATTTACACTAAATTAGATCTCAGAGGGGCATATCATTTGGTACGTGTAAAGAAGGGCGACGAATGGAAAACTGCCTTCCCCACCAAATACGGATTGTTCTAATATCAGGTGATGCCGTTCGGGTTGTGCAATGCACCAGCAGCCTTCCAGTATTTTATGAACAATGTCATTCGTGAACTCATCGACGTTTGTGTTGTCGTTTACATTGACGACATTCTAGTGTACTCTTCCCCAGAATCTGAGCATGTTGAGCACGTTCGAGCAGTCCTTCAGAAGCTACGTCAGCACAAGTTATTTGCAAAACTGGAAAAATGCATTTTTCATACCACGGAAGTAGAGTTCCTGGGATTTATCTTGACTCCAAAAGGAGTCCGAATGGACTCTCGAAAAGTGGATGCAATCCTCAAATGGCCATCACCCAATTCAGTTAAAGGAGTACAAAGCATGCTCGGATTTGCTAATTTCTACCGCAGATTTATTCCAGACTTCTCACAGGTTGTACACCCCATCACAGCACTTTTGCGAAAAAACAAACGCTTCTTGTGGACTGAAGAGGCTGAAAGAGCCTTCCAGGAGTTGAAGTCTAAATTCACATCAGCACCTGTCTTGAAGCATCCACATCCCGAACTTCCATACATAGTCGAAACAGATGCATCCAGTTTAGCCATGGGGGCTGTCCTGTCCCAGAAGGATCCCGAAACAGGTCAACTTCATCCTGTAGCTTTTTGGTCCAGAAAGTTTTCGGCCCCTGAATTAAACTATGCTGTTACCGATAAAGAATTGTTAGCCATCAAATCCGCCTTCAAAGCTTGGAGACGTTACCTTCTCGGTGTTAGGCACACCATCACAGTAATCACTGACCACAGGAACCTGCAGTATTTGAAAACAGCCAAAGCCCAATCATCCCGTCAACTCCGATGGGCGCTATTCTTTGCTGAATTCGATTTCGTGATTACTTATCGACCTGGTTGCAAGAATGGTAAAGCAGATGCCTTATCCCGAATAGGAATGGGAGAAGCATTTTCGAACCCAGAACCAGTACCCATAATTCCAGGACAAAGAATCCTCAGCGCAACTACTTTACAGACTTTGGAAGATATTCATGTAAAGATTCAACCACGTTTCGATTCAACAGCCCTGCAGGACTGGAACAAAAGAGGCCCAGATTATTCAGTCATTAATGAGTTACCCTACTATCAAGGGTGTCTGTTTTTACCACACAAGGACTGCAAGAACTGGTAATTTCCAATTACCATGATGCTTTGATGGAAGGACACCCAGGTATTGCCAAGACTGAAGATAAAATTAAAAGACAATTCTGGTGGCCCACCTGGCGAAAGGACATAAAGTCATTTGTGTTGTCTTGTGGGATCTGCGCCCAAAACAAAAACCAGAAGAAGAAACGAGCCGGTCTTTTACAGCCCTTGGATATTCCGCCTACACCTTGGCACACTTTGTCCCTAGACTTTATTATAGATCTACCTCCATGTAATGGGTTTAACACAATTCTAGTAGTTGTTGACCTTTTTTCCAAGATGTCCCACTTTATTCCTTTAAAGGGATTACCCTCCGCTTCAGTTTTGGCCAAGGATTTCCTTGAAAACATCGTTCGAGTACATGGATTTCCTTCTGTATTGGTGTTAGATCGAGGTAGTCAATTCATTTCGCAATTCTGGAAGAAATGTTGCCAACTAGCTCAAATCGACGTGAGGTTATCTACTAGTCACCATCCCCAGACCGATGGTCAGACGGAAAGGACCAACAAGACTCTGGAACAATACCTACGTTGCATGTTACATCAGACCAAGGGCAATTGGAAGGATATATTATGGATTGCCGAATATGCATACAATAACTCAGTACATTCTGGAACCGGACAAAGCCCCTTTTATACCATTTATGGTCATCATCCTCGAACCTCAGAACTTGATTCACCCCAACACTTGGAAATGCCAGCAGTGACCCATCTGCATTCTACTATTACTCAAGCCTTTAAGGAAGCAACTGAACATTTGAAAAAAGCAAAAGAGAAATACAAGAAGAATGCCAATCAGCATAGGAGTGACACTCCCCATTATCAGATTGGAGATCAAATTTGGCTGGCAACCAGACACATACCCCTAAAAGGAACTCAAACTTTTAATCCTAGATATTTGGGGCCTTACACCATTAAAAAAATTATCAACCCGATAGCAGTTAAATTAGAATTGCCCCCTAGTATGCGGATCCATCCTGACTTCCATGTTTCACTTCTAAAACCAGTTCAACCCGGAACAAGATTAGCCAAGCCACCTGACCCCATCCTAATAGATGGAGAACCTGAATTCGAGGTAAAAGATATTCTGGACTCTAAGATGGTTAGATCTAAACTGTTTTATTTAATCGATGGGAAAGGTTACGGACCACAGGAAAGGTCATGGGAACCCTGTGACCACGTCCATGCACCTCGATTAGTGAAGAAATTCCATCGGAACTTCCCAGACAAACAAGGGCCCAGAGGAAGAACAACCTTAGGGGGGGCCTTGGAGGGAGTGCTGTCATGATGCCTACCCCCGGGCAGCTGGACCAAGCCCATTCGCCCCGGAAGCAGGCATCCGGACATCTGTTTAAACTTCAGAAGCCCCGGCTAGGGGCTATCTGGGTTCAGTCCTGGCGCCTTAGGCGCCAGGCTCATAGTAGAAATCAGTCCTGGCGCCTAAGGCGCCAGGCTCATAGTCATCACTTACCTCAGGCAGACCATGCTGCACATGCATCCAGGCCAACGTGAGACCTGGAAGGACTATTTTTTCCACAAGGACTACTTTTCACTCGGGTGTGGTTCTAGGGACTTCTTACCTGGGACTACTTTCAAAGCTATTTAAACCATGCCCGATCTTCAACACACGCTTCGCGTTATTCTGCATTTAGCAGCGTAACACTCACCGTGTCAGCAAACCTGCATCCAGCCTTCTGCCACGCCCACCTCGAGCATGGAGCCCCTAGGAGAAAAAGGAAGGTAGAAGAAGAGGTTAGATTACAGACTTTAATCTGATTTCTCACCTGATTTCGGATCCTGCATCACTCCGAGCCTGAAGGGACATTCTTCCGACACGTGTTGCATCCCAGCTACAGCGCCGCTCCATTTTCACCAGCCCACAGCATCTCCGACTCGGCGCTGCCTCCGTCACTTTTGCGGTGATTTTCAACCCCTGGGGAAAAGACAAGAAAAAGCAAGGTGAGCCTAAAGAGACTAAAAAGACAATCACAAGACTTACCTGATTATCACCGGAGGCTTTATTCTTCAATACGCCGCATCTAGAAAAAAAGGAAAAGACAGTGAGCAATTCTCACGCACCTTTACAGGACAGTTTGGGTAATACAGACTCTTACCTGAACGCCGCCAGCAAACTCCAGAAAGATTTTGTCCGCCGCAAATCAACAGGAGAGTGCAAGAGTGAACTTTGGACATTTTGAACTATTGAAACGACTTGGCAAACTCAGGACTCAATATTCGTCCAGAACCCCAACCCCTAAAACCAGTGAAGTAACTGGTATCTACGCGCCCCTGCATGCCACGCAGGATGGAGAGCTCACCAATCAAAAATATAAGGTGAGAGCACTGACTAGGAATATCGAAGGTGGCAAGTGGGGAGAACGAGAGCAGGGAGGGGGGTCTGCATTCACACCCACGGGGCTAAATACCTTTCTCCATCTACAGGAGAATATTTCTACGAGTCAAGCTCACAAGACTGAGGGTGTCCGTCCAGACGGTCATCTTTGCCCTACGCTTCATGCTGGTGGAGGCCGCAGCTGTCCGGGTTCGATCTACGCCCCCGTGGGAGCCAGGTGAGCGTAACAAAAGGAGGGAAGAGAACACAGGTTAGCAATTAACACCAATAAACAGTGCAGCGCTCCACGCACGCATCAATAACTCAACGTGGTCTTCGCCATCGGCGCAGCAACTCTGAGATCGCAACCATCCCTGTGAAAAAAAAAGAGACATTGTTAGGGAACAGCGTAGTGGAGCGAGATGCCGAGAAGACAGAGAAAACGTAGGGAACGAAAGAGACAGAATAAAGACGGAAAAGACATTATAACTCACCTGGAAGACAGCAAGAAGAGTCAGAGTCACAGCCGGTCTGGACCCGACATAAGGGCACACGGACCAGTGAAGGAACTAGGTCCACGGAACGCCCGCACCAACCACGCACCCCTGCACAGAGACGCAGGACAGAGAGTACAATGCACAAAAACCTATGGTGAGCAATAAGCCCATGTGAGGGGATTTGGAACAGAGGGAGGTGGGAGTCCACCCATCACAGAACCAGTATCCTAACCCTCCATTCTCCTGTTATAGGCGCTACCCAACGTCTGGCACATAACCAAGCAGAGAGGGGTCCGGTATAGCGCTTAGACCGCCATCTGGTATCGTGTGGCGCCCCCGTGGATACCAGGTGAGCGTAACAGTTGACACCCAAAGTACATTGAAAAGGAACTGTTGAATACAATTTTGGGAAGGGTCTATGCCCGGAAGAGGGGGACCCAAAGGTGAAACCATCACCCAAGGTATATGTGAAGCAGAACTTTGTTTGTTTGTTGGTTACACCAGGTCTCAAAGTCAAGAGACTTTTTATTGAAAATAGACTTGACCCTCGAAGAACCCGAGAGCTGATGCAGAACTGTCAGCTCATGCTGAGAAAGCTCGAGCATGTGCTGTGCTCCAAGGTCCCACCTTATCCTGTGCTGAAAACATGGGGAAGGCAGACCTGTGGCAATCACATCCTACTTATGATTTGAGAACACTTCTCTCTGTATTGATACCCTATCCCACACTGTTTCTGTAATTAGTTGTAAGGATTTGGCAATATTATTTTTTTAGTATAGGCCTTTTTATTGACTCAACGCCACTAGGACTGCCTTATTTTTCATTTCATGGTCTACGATTGCTCCCATCTTAGATTTAGGTTAGGCGTTTTTCCACCCTGCATTCATTGTTCAATAAACACCCTTGAACTGTGATCACTTTGTCTGTCTTTACTGTTGCCTCCATGAGTTCCTTGCAGTCCTCATGCTGAGCATGTGTTATGTGTAAACAGGTCTTTCTGAGGCCTTGATTAACAATTCAGCTGGAATTTTTACAGGTCCTATTGTTCTCATTACATTAGCCCCAGATGGCCAGTTTTATCAAAAACTAAAGTTCAAAAGTGTCCCTTTTGATGGCTATATTTGCCTTTGAGGCTGCGTTGTAAAAATAGACCACCTGGCCACTCTAGATGTTATGCTTCTGTGAAGCCCGCACATTTCATATTCTTGGTATGGTGTTTTGTTTTTTAAAAAAAATATCCCCTGGAAGATTCCCAAGCGTATGGGGAACTGGTGTGCTCCAAGTTGAAACACAGGTCAAGTTGAAGTTAAGACAATACAGGGCTGTTGAATACAAGTGTTATTCAAACCAATAGAACCATTGTTTCTCTTTTTCTACATTTATAATTATATTTTTTTTACATTCAGCATTACTTCTCATGATTTATTTGCATTGCAGGAATCAATCCAGTTATCAATAACCTGCCATGCATTTAAAAGCAAATAGTAGGTTCGTTGAGAAAATCAGAGGTGAATACATTGGTTTACACATTATTTGACATAAATGTTTCTACAGTCAAGGCTGGATTTATGTCCTTGTTGATTCAAATTGTACAGTTGGGCCATTCACGTTTCCAGTGAGCAGGCACAGTTCTCCTGTACTCAGTGCTATTTCTCAAGGAAGCAAGTGACTGGTGAACATTTTTTTTAATGATGTATTCTTTTGCCCTGTTTACCTTTAGATTGAGGCACTCTCCATGGCTTATGTTATGTGCTGTTGTGCTACTAAACGTGGCTTGGTTGGTTGGTACAATATTTCTCCAAACAGTTGAATCATATATGTCACTTGAAGAAGCAGTGCACCTTTGAATTTGGGCAGTCTTCCTTTGTCTTTAATTCTCCACACACTGAGCCACCTGTTTCACACTTAAAAGAAGCAGCAAAGTTTACACTAAGAGCCTGCTGAGGTGGTACTCATCCAATGTGTGCAAGCAGTTGTTGGTGCTGTGGCATGCCTATGGAAGGTGTGCGACTAGGAGGAGGCTTGATAGTGGCATCACTGTCAATGTTCAGGATCTGATGGGGCTGTCACTGCTGCAATCAAGCTGAATGTGTTTGCAAGGGGCAAGTGTGTTTCAGATGGAGGTTGCAGGGCTGATTAGGGTGTGAACACACACAGACACCTGGCTACGGTGCAGATTTCTCAGATCAGGAATCTTGCATGACACTATATTGGCTCAGCTCAGCAATTGGGTGGACGTGGCTTGGGTCTTTGCATCCAATAGCATCCAATAGCATGGGGGTGATTTGGGCAGTTGTGTGTATATGCTACATTGGCTCGTGCTGGGACCATGTTGTTGCTTTCAGCAGGTTCGATGTCTTCCTCACCCATCTAGTGCTATTGGGGGTTATGCAGAAGGGGTGACCATGCTCGCTGCAGACCAGTCAAGATGGCCGATCAACATCTTAATGCAGCTATCTGGAACAGCAAGTGAACAAGTTTGCAGCATTAAAATATGCTTTAATCAAGGACATTTTAAATTTTCTATTTTTATTTCAACAGTAATTTGTATGTTGCTTTACATCATAGCAATGGAGGGATACATTGGTATCCATTTTGACAACTTGGAATTGTTTTGCTTAAATGATTGTTTACTGATATGTGGTAGTCCATTTTCTGTCCAAACCAAATCTGAAATTGTACTTGGAGCTTATTCCAGACACGGCATGCGACCCCCCTTCCTCTAAATAGTGAACAGATTGCATGGCAGGCTGGCTGCAACCAGAAGCAGTGAAATAAATAATACTTATGGGCCAGAGAGCGGAGTGTAATCGCATGGCACCAATTGGTGCTGAGATGCACGGTGTGTCACACCGTTTTGGTCGAAAAGGGCAAACAAAAAAAGCAGAATGCGCATTCAGCGTGGTAGAAAAGACTGAAGCCCATAATACTGCACAAGGGAAGCGAGGGTTGCGGGGGTGTCCCCTGCTCCTCTAGTGTGGTATTATGGGCTGGGGGTGGCAGGGGTGTCCCCTGCATACATTAAATGTACAGCGGGGGATAAGCAGCCAAAATTACAAAAGCTCAAGTTAAAAAATACGAACAAGTCGGCTTCGCAATTTTGTAACTCGAGCTTTTGGGATTCAGTATTTCAACATAGATCTGTGTCACACGGCACAAAGGATTCCTGTGTGTTTAATGGGATAAGGTGTTTTCAATAAGGAGGCCGGTGGAGCACCGATGGGTGGCCCCACCAGTATACTGTGTTGGCCACCACGTGACAGTCAGCTACACACATCACCAAAATGTATTGGCTGTTTGACAGCCAATCAAATTTGATGATGTGCAGTGAGGGGCTGGACCTGTGAGCAGCATGCCTTGCACAGCAAACTGAGAGTGGGATCAACCACTGACTTATGACCGAGGTCAGGACCCCGAACTGGGCAACCTCCACAAGGTGAGAATTTCTCAGCCTAAAGGATCACTAAGATTATTCAAAGATATCAGTGACACTCACTTTTAAGCATGGGTATAACCACAGCCGTGTTTTACGCTGCTTTCAGCTCTTTGGTATGAGACAGACAATATGGTTGGAGATTAATGAAGTTCAAGATGGCCCTCTTGTTATGCAACCTTATTGATCAAACCTCGGAAATGACCCATTGGAATGTGTGTTAACTAACAGTCTCCATTATAATGTATGCACCAAACAGCTGCCTCCCCAAGAAAAGTCCATTACCTTTCCTGCCCTGACTTCATTCTTCACATTCCATGCATTACAGATTGATTCTGGGACAAGAAGGATGCTCCTGGTATGCAAAACCACACCAACTGAAACTACTTGTGCCCCCAGAAAACAGAGTTACCAATGTTTCCAATGCAGATTTGCATTAGAAAAGCTTAAACTACACCAGATCAATACATTTGTGTTGTTAACATATGTAGGAGGGATTTCCAAGCTGTTGTTAAGGGGGCATCTACAGATAATTCTGAGATGGGCCCCCACACACACACACACACACATCCTCTGATGACACTGCTTAGAGATGTTCAAACATTCCCCCCTCCTGTTTTCAATAGTCATGTCACCAGATAACTGTGATCATACCAGCATCCAGGAACTTACCTCTTCACAACAGAGACATGCAGGAGCCAAGAAGTCAACGCACTTCATTAAATGAGGCTAGTACAGCGAGCTCACAATTGTGTCTAGCAAACGGCACGTTGTTGCTCATTTGTCTTTTAACAAACCTTCTTGCAGTGCTCTCTTCAGTAACCTGCTTAGTGTATACTAACAATCAGAACAAGTCCGAAATACGAGATGTTCTTAATATCCATGTTATTACATATGTATCTGTAAAGATGTAAAGAAGCCTAAAAGCTTTGGTGTGCCCTGGGTGTTGGGTAAGAAAACATTTCCCAAGATGGTCATGGGGAGAGTTCGGCAGTGAAAGATTTAGAGGCTGATGCAGGCTCGGACTGGCCTATAGGGCAATAGGCCCATGGCCGAACCAAAAACACAACATGCTGGTGTGGGCCAGTTTATTTGGTCAAAGTAGGCCACTTTTTTCGCCAATGTGGGCCAGTTTGATGAGTTCCTTCACTATGCGACTAGTAGTTTTGACCGCTGCTGCTGAATAAATATTCTTTAAAATGCACACCTTGCATCACATTTTCAAACTGTTTCAACAAAAGGAATGAATAGTCATTTGCAACTGTGGCCCACTTTTTTATTGCTCCCCGAGCCAATTTTATGGCCCAGTCTGACCCTGGGTTGATGCAGGTCTCCTAGAAAGAGTAACCAGTTCAAGGATATGGTGGCACTAGGGATGTAAAGACGATAAATAGCTCACTGGACTAAGCCAAGAGAAATGTCTTCTTTCAGTTACAGTAGTTATTCGGCATAGCCAAGAAAAGTGTGTTCTTACAACTCCAGGAAGTACTTACCTTTAGCTGATTGGCAAAACCATCATAAGGGTGTTCCTATTTAATTGGCATTATTTGGCAAAAGCCAAAAAAATGGATGTTCTGACAGATGCTGGAAGCACTGCCCTTTGGCTTATTGGGAAAACACACAATGCGCCTCATTACGAGTCTGGCGGTAACCGTGCTGGAAATTCCGGCAGGTTACCGCCGGACTCGTATTACCATTCCGCCTCTGTGATTCCCGGAATCACCGGGGCATTACAACCCCAGTGACCCGGTAATTCCGGAGGCGGAATTTGGTAAATCCCCATTCCCATGGAGTCCTATAGGACTCCATGGGAATGGGGAAGTGGAAACACTGGCACCATCTCGGGATGGTGCTGGTGTTTCCACGTCCGCCTGCAGGCGAGTGGTGTTAAACCCAACAGGTCAGACCTGGCGGGAATTACATCTCTCGCCTGCAGAACTCGAGATCAGTCGGTCCGTAAACAATGGTGGCAGCGGGTTTACCGCCACCGTTATTTCCAGACCGACTGACTCGTAATGAGGCCTAATGAGTGTGTTCTTACCATTGCTGTACTGGCCTAACTGGGCAAAGCCAACCCAAATCTGTCCTTACAGTTACACAGGGACATAATTTGGGGGTAACTAGGGTTCGCAACTTCAACCCCTGGCAACCCCCATGCAACCTTGGCACTCCCTTTGCAACCTCTGGCTATGGGGGAGGGCTCGGATTTTAAAAAAGAAATTATTTCTTTTTTAAATCACAGTGACTTCCAAAGGAATTGATTTGAAATCCGAGCCGCCCCTCCCCCTTTCCCAAGACATCAAACCCTCCAGCTCCTATGCTCTGCTGGGCATGACAGGAACCACAGCTGGTTCCTTGCGTGCATTCAAGAAAGGTAAGGAAATTCATGTTTTAAGTGTAAGGGAGCTGATTTTGGGGTTAGAGAAGAAAAATGTAAGTGAGAGGGGAAGTGTGGGAAGGGTGGGGCATGAGAGGGGTGCGCTAATACATAATGGACATTAATGATAAAACAGGCATGATATGTATTAGTGGCTAAACTGCCATTTTAGTACAGCCAGGCTAGTAATTTCTTACTGTGGCATGACATGTGCACTGGTCATCTATAGTAAAGTAAGCATAAGTGTTATTACCTTTCTAGACTGGAATTTGGGAGCAGCCAGTAGAGCCATTTCTTACTGTGTCATGGAATATTTTGTGGGCATATATAATGAAGTAAGCATCATAAGTAAGTAGATTAACATTTTGGTGTAGCTAGCCTAGCCATATCTTACTGTGGCTTAACATGTTGTACTGGGCATCTCTGATAAAGCAATCATGATAAGTGTAATTACCTGGCTAGATGTGCCTTTGAGTGGAGCCAGGCTAGCCTTTCCTTACTGTGACATTGGTGTATTTTGCTGGGCATCTATGATAAAGTAATCATGATAAGTGTTATTATATTGGCATTTTGGTGCAGACCATCTAGGTATGCCTTACTGTGGCATGGCATTTTTTTACTGTGCAAGGTTACAGCAAACATGATAGTGTTGTTACGTGTCTGGCCTACATTGTGCATCCAGTTTTGACATGCTTTTTTTATTGTGGCATTGCATTTTGTATAGCAAAGCAATAAAATAGCTCAGCGGGCTGAGCGCTTGCTGCTGCGATCCATGTGTGATCTGCAGGTTCGAATCCCAGCCTTTTAGTTCTTCCGGGATTGCTAAATGAGTACCAACTTCGGTGGGAGGATGATTGTATGTAAATGTGTGCTATGTACATATGCTATGTATAGTGCGTTGGTGAAAATGCTATATAAATAACAAATCATTATCATGAATAAAAGTGTTAATGCTCCTGTGCACTGTTGGTGACTTATATCTATTAGGTTTTTGGATACTGTACTATCGAAGCAACTGGCAATGTAGGGGCTTTACTTATAATAATAAAACTTGACATGCAGCTATAATTGGCATAATGTGAAAGTAACGGGCCATACAATGCTGAAGTGCATATCTATAGGGGTGCCTCGGCCTATGTTGATTCTATTTGGTTTAACCCTATCATATCATGACCCCAACTATGGCACATGAAGACAGCACCCTTGATAAAAATGTGGTTGGTATCTAAAATATTCTAGTCTGCTTTAGTACCTATTTGATATTTTTAAAATTGTACTTTTATGTACGTGTTTATGCCCACAAGCTACTACAACTGCTGCCCTCCAAGTCAAAGGTCATGTGACTTCACTTCCTGTGTTGTTATCAGGTGTGTGATGTCACTTCCTCTACCCCTGGCATTTTTGGTCATTCGACATCCATGCAGTTACTGTACTGGCATTATTAGGCAATGCCAAGAAAAGCATGTGCTTACCAACTCTGGGGGAACTAGAATTAGACTCATGGGGAAAAACCGTAATTGTTATGTTTTTACAGTAATGGTTTTAACTGTAAAAGCCAATGCAAGTGTGATTGTAGTGACAGCACTGGCGTTATTGGGCAAAGCCATCATGGATGTGTTCTTACAATTGCACTACTGTCTTTACTCTGCAAAGCTAGCACAGTTTTGTTCTTACAGTGAAAATGCGGGCATTTATTGTAGGCAGTGATCGAAGTGAGCGGGAACGGTCGGCAGCAGTGTTCCACTACTTTTTATGCTGTTTACCATTCCACTTCTTTTTATTACTATATTCACCATTCTATGTAGAGGATTTGTCCATTTATGTCCCTGTGCAAGTGTAAAGTTACTTGTCACTTAGACTATTCGAAAGCCAAGGCCTCAACACTTGTCACATGTTGCACTAGGCTTCCGCCTACACTCTCCCCTTCCGAGACCATAGTTCCACTACTTTTTCAGTATACTTCTACCACTTATTGTAGTCTACTATATCCTGAAAATGCTTTAGAAAATACTAATGTGTACTCAGCACTCCAGATAAGATTTTGAAGTGGGTATATTTTACTCCCTATTTTAATGTTTGAAAGTAAATGTGATTTCAAGGGAGTAAAAAGGAGTAAAACGTGTGACATCCGGGCTGACGCGCTACATCATACAGTTAAATACCTCTCTGGATTACCACGAAAGTAAGTGAGTTTCCATTTCTTTACAAATGTAATCATTTAATTTGTTTTTTGTGATAGTGCTTGCGCTGACTGGAGAGTCAGGTTCTGAATGTTATAAGTGTAGTTAAGTGTAGTTTTGATGATTGGAAAGAGGCTGTGACCACTATGATTGCTGTAATGGCAAGCACTCACCCAATGCCGCTGACCATGTATAGTACCATTTACAGCATTGACTGCCTGTTAAGGTTTAATGGACGTTTAAACTAGACATCCATGCCCCAGATAAGGTTTTGAGGTGTCACTAATGCACACACTGTTATAATAATTAGAGTGTACATTACATTCTAAGAGTAAACATAATTTGCTTTAGCAAGATTGTAAATAGTATGTGAAAGGCAACCAGAACCTTGCTAAACTTGAAAATGAATGGAACACAACTAAGACAGTTGTGTAGCAAAGATGTCTTGCTCCAGACAAGTAATTACATTTGTGAAAAAACCTTCTCACACATCAATATGTATGAACACACCAACTGGTAAGATATCTCAGCAGGTTAAGTGTTTGCTGCGATATCCGAGAGATCTGCAGGTTGCAGGTTCAAATCCCGGCAAGGCCAGATCAGCCTTTCATCTTCCCATGGTCGAAAAATGAGTACCAACTTCGGTTGGATGATAATTGTATGTAAATATGTTGTATGTACAGCGCTGTGGCGCAGGCCATGTATAAATAACACATCATTGTCATTATCGTTGATGATAAAAGCACACAACACAGGAACTCTGAAAAATACTTTAGTGTAATGCAAGCAAGCATTCAGTAAAGAGCATAATTTGTTTGTTAAAAGAATAGTTCCCAATTGTGTTATGTTTTCCATCTTATCACTACTATGATCCTAGCATGCTAGGAATATATTTATGCATGCACCATGAAATGCATCATTTCCAGGATCATCCACACACCCAAGCACAGTAGAAGTTATACAGAAAGAAAGCATTCCCCTCTCGCTGTGTGCTGTTTCAGAGAGGCTTGGTGCGCACAGCACAGAGAAAAATATCTGAACTGCTCCTACATGGCCTGCAATTGCATCCATCCAGAATTCAGTCAAAAGCGCTGTTCTGGTTTCCATCAAGTCACTTAGCATTTGTATTGCATCTGCTCTCAACTGATGCGTACATGTATGCATAGAAAGATAAAAAATCTCATATTTACAAGATTTTATTGCGTAAAATGGCCCAGTGTGACGCTTATCTGGAGGCCTGTGTGTACTGACTGTTGGTGACTTGGTATCAGGGGCATAGACTTTTGGTTTTCCTGGGGGGGATGGGGGGGTGGCAGCTGCAAAAGAAAAAAAAGTCCCATTGTAACATATCAGGATTTTTACTGCAATTGGCCTTTCCTGATTGTGGTGGGCCGAGCCCCGATCACCAGCGTACTCGGCATGCCTGCTTGGTATCTATTGGATTTTTTCATGGTTTACCCTACAAAACTGATTGATAATTAAAGACATCCTGAAAACCTGTCTGGAATCCAGACCTCGAGGGCTGGAGTTTGACACCATTGACTTAAAAGCATACTTGCCAACCCTACCCATTTAGGTGATAGGATACCACTTTTTAAGCAGTCCTACCGCCTACCGATTTAGTGGCAACAAATACCGATTTTTTTAAAAAAAGAATGTCTTTTTTTTTTTTTTTTTTTTTTGGCCTGGCTGTCTGAGGCCCGGCACAGCATGATCAGCATCCTCCTGTGTAGCAGGGGGGTGGGAGGATGGGGGGGGGGGCGATCCGGGCAACCGCCCGGGGCACCATGCCCCCCAGGGCAGCATTAGCCCCTGCAACGCCAGCTCGGGGGAGTCTTTCAAGGGCTCCCCCGAGCTGGCGTAGCGGGCGAAGGCGTGCATGCAGGCTTTTGATGTAAAAGGCCCCCATGGCGGTGGGCTAAATGCACGCCTCCGCCACAGGTGCATTTGACAAAATGCGCCATTAGCCCCCCACCACGCCAGCTCGGGTGAGTCTTTCAAGGGCTCCCCCGAGCTGGCGTGGTGGCAGGTGCCTCATTGTCATTGAATGCACCCGCGGCGGCGGGCTCATTCAATGACAATGGGCTGCTGACGCGCCCTATTCCTATCATTACCTCCTCGCTGGGCTATTTTTGTAACTTTAAGATTCCTATAGATATTTGGTCACAGAATGTTGGCATGTATGTAAAAGCATTATTTTTAAAGAAAAAACTCAGAGGGAGAACGCCCTGGGCCTCGCCCCATTCCTCCAAAAGCAGTGGTAGAAGTGTACTGAAGAAAGTAGTGGAACTGTGGTCTTGGGAAGGGAGAGAGCAGGCGGAAGCCTAGTGAAACACGTGACAAGATGGTGCGGCCGGTAATTGCAATAGTCTAAGTGACTAGTAACTAATGCTCCTATTACAGCTTTACACTTGCACAGGGCCACGGATGGACAAATCCTCTGCATAGAATGGTGAACATGGTCGTATAAAGTAGAGGAATGGTAAACAGAAAGAAGCTAAAGTAGTGGAACACCGCTCCCAACCGTTCCCGCTCACTTCAATCACTGGCCAAAAGTTCCCCCTCCCACCTCTCCAGCATTGTTGGGTTGTTTTTTGCTCGCTCACTTGCGCTCATTAATATACTTTATTCCACCCCGCCTCTGAACAGGCGCGAGTGAAGGGATGTTGCAGGCGTTACCCGGAAAAACTACAGCTGACACATAGGTTTTTGACATACTCTCTTTTGGGCAGGCCTTAGAAAGCCAGGGGCAAAGAAAACAGCCGTCTTGTAAGTAACAAAATGTCGAACGACCTGAATCACACACCCTTAAGGCAGTGGGAACACAGGCAGTCGATTGCCCCCTGAAATTCGGGGTTGGCGTTCGCATTAATGAAAGCTTGCTCACCAGGTTAAAAAAAAAACACGCAGCGGGAAAATCATTTGCTGAGCATCTCCTGAGGGAAAATATGGAATTCTGACATCAGAGGCCTGCATGAAGAAAACGCTTTCTTTGGGGAACATCACCTGATTGGTAATCTTACGTGAAGGAGCATCTGTGCTCGCACGTCCCCTTGTTCCCCAGAACAAACGTGCTAATGGACTTTATAATCAGCAGGGCCGCATTGTTTTTCAACGCCCCCTCCCTCTGCAGTTTCCTGAAACCTTCCTGTCCCCGTGCCAGACCCAAAAGCGCTGGCTGCGTTTATAAACTACCAGGCGCAGGGGGAGAAGGGGAGCCCTGCCAAGCCTTCCATTCAGACGGGCCTGCCAGGAGCCTCTCATGAAAGCGTTATCAGCAGGATATCCGGGCGCTCCCTTCCCTCTTCCGGGTTCCTAATGAACACACAGCAGCACAATATTTGCGAGTCGTGATTTTCTAGCAAGGTCTGAGCAGGGGCTGTTGTTGCTTTCGCCTACACACTGGGATGGGGCCCTTTTTAAGTGGAAAATTAGAGCAGCGGGTCGCCTGTCCTTTTTCTGTATTTCTCCTTTTCTTTACTTAGGAAGCATAGAATTTTACTTCCCGATGACACTGGTAAGTCAATATTGACTGCAGAAAACAGCCACAGAAAAATGAGGACATCAGTAAGGGATGGTGCTTATTTCTATTTTCCTGCTCCTATTTCTACTCACACATGCACCACAGTGTAGTTTTCTTGACGCTAAGCCATACTTGCCAACATTCTGTGAGCAAAAAGATGTAGGATTTTTCAAGTTTCAAAAATAATACATAGCATAAGAATGAAATCACAGGAAATTACAAAACATACATTGTTGCCACCACTGGAGCATTTTCACATGCACAACCCATGACACAGCATAAATATGGAAAGATGCTCAAATGTTTAACATGTATAATTGTGAATGGTAAGTTAACACCAAATTCAATTATCTAACTTCACAGAAAATAATCACAGAGAACTGGTAGGCAACGTTTGCCACTGTTCTGTTGCAGCAGCCCGGGCAGTACATATTTATTCCTGCAGTGCAGGTTGAACACTGAACAACATGGAGAATGATACCCTCCTCAGTCTGATAGGCAGTTGCTGTGTGATGGTGGTACGCTCTGCCACTTGCCTTCAGTGGTGGTTCACCTAAGGTCTATCTCAGCAATAGTGCAGGGCAGTGTCATGTAGCTGTCAGGTCAGTGGATTGATCTGAACCCATCACTCAAATGTATTACTTAACTGCCCACCACACAGATGAATTGCCTTAGAGTCACATAAATTACCTGCCACTGTAAAAAGCAGTAGGATCTGTCACACAAATCTGTAGGCAGTAGGACTGCTTAAAAAGCAGTAGCGTACTGCCTAAATCAGTAGGGTTGGCAAGTATGCGCTAAGCCCTGATAGAGTCAACAAAGTGATATGAATAGCAATTGGCAGCTGTTGCTGTAAAGCCAAGCCTTAAGTTGATAGGTTGGCCAACTTTACAAAATGGTTTCGCAAATCATTTTTGACGCATCTATAGCAGTCTGTGGTGCATGCAGTTCCGTTCGCATGATTTGCGCTCCTGTTTTTCCTGTGTCCACCTTTCTGGTCAAAGTTGATGGTAAATGGCATCTTAACACACGGCACACAAACCAAAAAGAACTGTAGGCAGTGGTAGAAGTGTACCCAAAAAAAATGGTGGGACTGCGGTCTCGTAAGGGTAGAGGGTAGGCAGAAGGAAAGTGCAACATGTGACAAGGTATTGCGGCCAGAGCTTTCCAATAGTCTAAGGGCCTCATCACGAGTTGGCCGGTAAGCACTAAAAGTGGTGCCAACGGAATTAGCGCCTCCAACACCGCTCTGCCGGATCACAAACTGGCGCAAATACTGCAGACGGTAAAATCAGGTGGCGCTATTACAGCCGGCGCTATTACAGCTGACGGAATCTGCTCCACTTCACAAGTCCATGTACGGTGGTATTAGCGCTGAAAAACGGTGCTAAGACTGTCGAAAACATGGCACAATTACCTCCAGCCTCCAGGTGGAGGTAAAGGAACACAGGTAGCAGAGTTGAAGCCACAGTGGATCCCATTGCACTCCAGAGGGCTACATAATGCACACCCCTACCCCAAACACTGTTTCCAACACCATGCTGCCACTAGGCACTGTGAACTGGGACAGGCAGCTGCTCATGCTGTGCCTGGAAGTAGAGAGGCAGGACAACCAGGCCAGGGTAGAAGGAGTACAGGGGGTGGGGGGAGGAGGACGAAGAGGAGAGCACAAGCACCTATCCCCAGTCTCAGGCCTTCACCATGGACCCTCATTGACAGCCAGTTGGTCACCCTGTACCGCCTCAACATGGAGACCATAACTGAACTGCTCACCACAATACAGGACGACATAGGGAGCAGGGTCAACCTCCGGACAGCTGTGCTCCCACTGCTGAAGCTAGTGTCCATCTTACAATTCCTCAGAACTGGCACCTTCAAGCACTCCGTGGCCATGATGGATGGCATGGCACAGCCCACATTCTGTGGCGTGTTGGTGATCGAAGACCTCCTGCGGCAAGTGCAATGTCAAATCTCACTGCCTACCACCCCAGCCCAGGTCAATGTCATGAAGGGGCAGTTCTATGCCATTGCCGAAATGCCAAATATGGTGGCAGCCCTGCACTGTACCCATGTTGCGTTGGTGGCCCCCCAGGCCCACGAAGCAGTGTACCATAACCGGAAGCCCTACCACTCCCTGAATGTGCAGGTAACCTGAGACCCCAACCTCCCAGGACATCACCCACTGTTGTGCCCGCTACCCTGGTTCCACCTTTGATTCCATGATACTACAGAACAGCACACTGCCAGGATTCATGGAGAGGCACAGAGGACAACGGACATAGATAGTGGGTTAGGAAAACTGTCTGCACGCATGTGCACTTGACCAAATGGGGAGTGGGGGATGCAACTAACTACACAAAGCATGGCATGACAGGCAAATGCAGAAGTCGTACCTGATCACCACCTACACCGACGTCACAGTTCAGCCCAGGGAGCATGCACATGTCAGATTCACCTCTATGGAGAAGCTGATGAACACATACAGTAGCAACTACAAACACAAACAGGACTATAGGTACCACAATGCAACATGCACAATCCAAAGCAATGCTGACAAATGGCTGCATCGCACAACAGGAACCCTGCCAGTACCATAGCCATGCACCCATGTGCGCCCAGCCCGCAATGCCGAACCGGTGAGCTCAGAAGCTTAGGGAGGGCCAATGGCAAACCCAGAATGCCACAAGCATGGTTGAAATATACTGCCACAAGACAGCCACCATGTCAGCTGCACATGTCACCTAGAGACATCGTATGTAACATCTGCTGCAAGGGAACAGGGAGCATGTGAAGCAAATACAATGCATGATACGAGTGACACAGCATTTACAGACATTGGACCTCATTACGAGTCGGGCCATAGGGGATACCGGGCACCGGTAAGGAGACCAGTGCCGGTAATCCCCTACCGCCCGATTCCGAGGTCCCCTAACGGGAACCGCTAGAGACGTGTGGTCGGACCACGCATCCCTTACCGGTCCCGTTATGGGACCAGGCTGCTAATTACGGGCCTGCCATTAGCAGGCCCGTAAATAGCACCTTCCCCATTCCCATTGAGCCCTATAGGGGCTCAAATGGGGAATGGTTGGCGCAATGGGGACTTACCGGTCCCGCCAGGGTCGGACTAGACCGGTAAATCCCCATTGCACCACACCAGACTCGGTCCCATTATTGGTGGCAGTCATGGCGCAAATAGCGCCATAACTACCACCAATCTCGGAATGAGGCCCATAGTACAGACGCATGCCATGAAATTAAGCCCCATATGCATTCACATGATGTCCATTGCCCTGATACTGTGTAAGGCCACCCCCACACCTTACACTGTGACTAAGGGCTGTGCCTCCCCCCATGCAGTTGACTCAAGATACCCGCAGCTGCCCTGGCTAATGACCGCTGTGCGTGATCCACAAACACGGGAGGCCTTCCTGCTTTGCCTACAAAATAACCTTTTTCTACTCCTGCATAGTATTTTCATGTAAGGGTAAAACAAATGGATTCCTATAGCACCCACCTGCATTTAGCACCTGCTAAAAACTGGCAGATTTCATAGGATTCAATTCTTCTAAATCCTGACTGAAAAAAGTAATTGGCAGTCAACTTTATTTTATTTTTTACTTTTTTAAACAGAGTAAAATGAAAGATTAGTTACTCTTTCCTTTTGTTAAAGTGGAAAATTGAATGCATGGGGCTCACCAGTGCATACGTGCTAACATTGGTGATCCCCTACATGCAATGACGACTTTTATTAAAATGATCCTGACTGATTAACTGTTTATAACCTGAGTAAAAAAGTGTTTTATTCACAAATAGTAATTTACTTACAAACTGAGCCAGAGAGATTATCAACATCAGACTGGATGCAAAGAAGACCACCCAAAACCATTCTGAGAGACCCAAAATACATGTTAGTGGGGTCTCATGGATTTTGATTTGAGGCATACATCCCCCCACCAAGTTAGGCAATGCCCCATTGTTAGACCCCAATTTTGCATCTACTGGAATCATTTATATGTTACCCTAGAGAAGCAATTATAAATTGTATGGTTCTTCACTCAGTTTTTCTCAAAAATCATGCTGTAGAATGCACAATTTCACCTCAGTATTTTAAGCACGTTTTCTCAGTGTGAAGCACGTTTTCTCAGTGTGAAAATGTCAGCCCCATTTATGCTCTTCCTCCAATTCTGATGCAAAAGCCTCCTGCTCACCTTAAGAACTGTTGCTGTTGGCAGGTTCCTTTCGTTGTCTTCTTCTGTGATTGCCCTTTTATTTTTTTATAGAGATAGGGCCTGCATTGGAGAGAAGGCACTATGCCTGAGATATGAACCACGAGGCAAGTGGTTTCCTGACCGGAGCAGCCAAACAAGGGGAAAAAGCCAGACTTGGCATAAAAAAAAACCAACCGTAGAATGGTAAGTGTCCGTGCCCCTCTTGCTAGTGGGCAGAGCCAAGTGACTCCGGTAGGAGTAACGTTCCGATGCTGCCTTCCTCGTATGTACCAGTAGAAAGTGCTCCGATGGACAAGGACACAAACTGGGTGAACGGTGGACATGAGTAATGCCAAAAAAGCAGGGGAAGTATCCGGAAGGCGTAGAGGCAGATTCCAGAGAGAACCGATAAGAGAATCAGGGGAGAGCCAGAGAAGAGTGAGTCTCCGGGAGGAGGAGAGCGGGAGAGAGCCCGGCGGAAACCGCCGAAGTTAGCCTGGGGAAAAAAGGCTGAGAACAGAGACAGGAACGAAGCGGGGTGGCCGCTCCGTAAGAGAGGCAGGCTGAAAGCGGGGAGCAAAGGAGAAACCTGACAGCGGGCAACGGGTAGGCAGGAGAACTAGCGAAGCACAAACCAAACAAAGGCTAATTGGGTTGCAACGCAATGGGCTGCCGGAAATGGAGGACTAAATAGTTTCTGGTGCCCGTGTGACAAAGAGGAAAAGGCTAGACCGCTACGAGCCATAAGGACGGAACGTAGTGAACCGTTAATGGCGGATCCACCCCCACATCTTCCATAAGCGCCAGCATGGGCACGTGACAGTATGCCCCTTTCCTTTCTGGTGGCTGCCCGGCTTAACCGGGAGCAAGCGGTGGAAACACTGAACAAGTCTCGGTGGATGTACAAAAGACCAGGGCTCCCATGAATCCTCATAGTCAGGATAACCTTTCCAGCCCACTAGGTATTCAAGTCATCCCTTTCTGTAGCGAGAACCCTTGATCCGAGACACCTCATACTCCGGGTGGTGTTAACCTGGCCCAGGCGCTGAACTGGCAAATTCCATCGGTAACCACCGGCCGGAGTAGGGAGGCATGAAAAATTGGATGTATCCGACTAAGTGCCTTGGGAAGTTTCAGTCGGAAGGTAACAGGGTTGATCTGGGACAATACTGTGTAAGGCCCTAAAAAACGAGGAGACAACTTGGAAGGTCGTACCCACCGGGGGAGATACTTGGTGGAGAGCCAAACTTTAGAAACAGGTACCCACTTGGCGGTGACGATCTGCCTGCTTTTTGTAGGTTTCTTGGCTATCTTGAATAAGTCGTCGAGCAAGCTTATGTGCTGCAGAGAAGTTGGACAATGTGGAATCAATGGCAGGCAAGTTAGAGGTGGTCTGCATAATGGGAAACAAACCTTGAGGGTGCTGCCCATAAGAGCAGTAGAACAGGCTCATTCCTGTGTCAGTTTGTGTGGTATTGTTGTAACAAAACTCTGCCATGGGGAGGAGAGATACCCAATTGTCCTGCTGTTGATTGGTATAACACAGTAAGTATTGTTCCAAAGTCCCATTCAAGCGCTCAGTCTGCCCCTTGGTATGGGGTGAAACCAGAGGAAAGCACTCTTTCTATGCCCAAAAGGTTACAAAGGGACCTCCAAAACTGGGAGGTGTGCTGACTAACCCTGTCTGAAATTATCTTGTCCGATAGGCCATGTAGAAGGAAAATGTCCCGTATGAACACAGTCACAATGAAGAGTCAGTAATGTGAGACTTACAGCTATGTTTAGTTTTCTCAAGGACTGACATCTTATTTTAAACAAAAGTATAAAATAAACCCTATTTAATCCTACTCTACCAGGGGATTCCCAACCTAGTGTAAGATCTAAAGGAAAACCTCCTAGCGTATACAAAACTAACCCTCACACTAAACAACAGCAACATTCAAAATAACATATAAACAACATAAATAAAAGGTGGGTTTAGGCTCTAGGAATGGAACCTGCCTGTGCTAAGCTCCAATTGCATTGTGGTTGTGAGTTTAGCAAGATCACAGGAGCGGTTTTGGGGTTTAGCCTAAGCCCCAGTTTGGTAGATAGGAAAAGCGGTTTTTTGCTCCCGGTTATCTTGTCTGCAGAATCCGCAATAAATATTAGTAACACTCTGGTTAGTACGAATTAATTTGTTTATTGTTGGTGTTTTTCTTGACTGGTTCATTCCATAGATACATGTGTTTAAAGAAACACTATTTTGAACTTAGTGTGCAAGTTTGGTCAGCCGACACGTGCTTCGACCACAAGGGTCTTTCTCAAGGCTGAACAATATTCAGTGGTGCCAGGTGTCATGTGAATCGTGACAATTGTGTGACATGTTATAGTACATTCAATTGTGATGTTTAAAGTGATGTGCAATAAAAGTGACAGGTAATAGCATGACATCATGAATTGATGTGTTGATTTTAAGAAAACAGTTTTCAAATGGAAGAGAAGAGGGGAGGAAGAGAAGAGAAAGGTAAGCAAGTAGTTGGTTAAAAGTACTTAGGAAATGTGTATTGAGGTGGATGCCTCTTACCAAGTAATGATTGCTGTGTGCCCTCCGTGGGGTCTGTTGTGATAGAGACTGTCCTTAAGGCAGTCCTGGCTCCTATTGGGCCCTAGGGGGAGAGAAGGGAAGGTTAGGAAATTGAGCTTGCATGGGGTCATGTCTTAGGCATTTAGTGAGAGTGCCCCATTGGATTCCCCCTGATCATAATGCATCACGGATGACCCAGGAGTTGGTTGAGGTCATTGCACATAGGCACTGTGGAAAAAACATCAAGTGCTTTTCTTAAATAGCCTTGTGTGTTCCCAGCTGTTTGTCGTGTCTAATGTTGCAATTACGGCATGGAAAATACATCACGTGCATTTGTCAAGGCTCGTGTGTGTTTCTCAGCCGTATACGTCTATCCTAGGTAGGGAGCTGTAATGTAGTTAGAGAGCCCCAGACTGTTGCTTTTTGCTGGAGTTGTTGATATGGTGGTCTGGGAAGTACATCAAGGGCTCTGTTAACGGAGCTCTTGTGTGTTTCCAGCCATGTGTAGCCTTTATTTGCAAATATGAATCGCTCGAAAATTAAGTGAGGAGCTATTAAAATTGCAGGGACCCCGATGAATAAAGCAGCGTGCTGTCCAAGTGGGCGGGTGGGAGGCTTACCTGCGTGCTAAGGCTTGCATCCTAGGCGGTGCTCTGCTGCTTGGCTCACCGCGCTGGGTGCCACCATTAAGAGCTGCTCGTATTACTTGTTGAGTCACATTGGGTGATGGATCGCGCATGCGCGATCATGTAGTCTCTTAGCGCTGATCCCAGCGCACGCGTGTCGCAGGCCGCTACTGTGCATGTGCCTCATTACCCAATGCGCCTCCCAAGCGATCCCTTCCCTCCCTCCACTTAGCCCGCAAGGCCTGGGCCAACAAGCCCCCACAATATGGAAATGGAGCTGAACGTGGTAGTGTCTTGCGCTGATCCACGGCACATACGCAGTAGCGGCCTGCAACGCGCGTGCGCTGGGATCAGCGCTGGGATCAGTGCTCTTAATGGCGGCACCCAGCGTGGTGAGCCAAGCAGCAGAGCACCGCCTACGACGCAAGCCTTAGCACGCAGGTAAGCCTCCCGCCCGCCCACTTGGACAGCACGCTGCTTTATTCATTGGGGTCCCTGCAATTTTAATAGCTCCTCACTTAATTTTCGAGCAATTCATATTCGCAAATAAAGGCTACACATGGCTGGAAACACACAAGAGCTCCGTTAACAGAGCCCTTGATGTACTTCCCAGACCACAATATCAACAACTCCAGCAAAAAGCAACAGCCTGGGGCTCTCTAACTACATTACAGCTCCCTACCTAGGATAGACGTATACAGCTGAGAAACACACACGAGCCTTGACAAATGCACGTGATGTACTTTCCATGCCGCAATTGCAACATTAGACACGACAAACAACTGGGAACACACAAGGCTATTCAAGAAAAGCACTTCATGTCTTTTCCACAGTGCCTATGCGCAATGACCTCAACCAACTCCTGGGTCATCTGTGATGCATTATGATCAGGGGGAATCCAATGGGGCACTCTCACTAAATGCCTAAGACATGACCCCATGCAAGTTCAATTTCCTAACCTTCCCTTCTCTCCCCCTAGGGCCCAATAGGAGCCAGGACTGCCTTAAGGACAGCCTCTATCACAACAGAACCCCACTGAGGGCACACGGCAATCATTACTTGGTAAGAGGCATCCACCTCAATCCACATTACCTAAGTACTTTTAACCAACTACTTGCTTACCTTTCTCTTCTCTTCCTCCCCTCTTCTCTTCCATTTGAAAACTGTTTTCTTAAAATCAACACATCAATTCATGATGTCATGCTATTACCTGTCACTATTATTGCACATACTTTAAACATCACAATTGAATGTACTATAACATGTCACACAACTGTCACGATTCACATGACACCTGGCACCACTGAATATTGTTCAGCCTTGAGAAAGACCCTTGTGGTCGAAACACGTGTCGGCTGACCAAACTTGCACACTAAGTTCAAAATAGTGTTTCATTAAACACATGTATCTATGGAAGGAACCAGTCAAGAAAAACACCAACAATAAACAAATTAATTCGTACTAACCAGAGTGTTACTAATATTTATTGCGGATTCTGCAGACAAGATAACCGGGAGCAAAAAAACTCTTTTCCTAACATAAATAAAAGGTTACCAAATAAAAAGTGTGTTGGATGACTTCTACTTGTTCTGGGCAGATCTTGCTCCCCATAAATGTCCCAAAGTCACTTTTCTTCCAAGGAAAATAAAGTCTTGAAAAGTTCCAAAGGAACAAATGTTTGAACTTGTTGCCTTCTGAAAGTACATTTCTGAAAGTGTACTATCATTAGAGAGGACTTGAATTTCTTCTCCCCAGTCATCTTCTAAGACTACATGAATATTGAGGTCTACATCCATATGTGTAATGCTCAACACCTCCACATCTTAAACAACCAAATTCTGTGGATACCTCTCTCTCAGTAAAACCTAACTCTCTGAAAGGAGTACTTTCCTGTGAACATTCGTATTTAAATTGTTGTGAGATTTCAAGGCTTGGAGATAAGGTGTAATCCTCCTCTTTGATGGTAGAATTATTTTTAGTCAAAGGTACAGGATAGTCAAAGGTACAGGATAACCCCCATGTGATTGTTTGTCACTAAACCTAAGCGTCTCTTCAAATGAATGAGGGGGTTAGTTCTTCCTCAAAACCCTAGGTGTCATTCTCAAGTTCTTGGAGAAGAGGTTCAAGATCTGGGCAACTGTATTCTTTTGCTAGACAATTTAACATGATAATCGAGAAACTCTTTTTGTGTTCTGTAAATGTTATTTTCATTTTTCTTACCATTTAACATGGGATTCTGACAATGTTCCTTCTTAGTCTTACCAGAACTGGGGTCAAAAAGTTCACAAGGAGAAAACAAGTTTCTGGGATCACTGTTGACCTTGGCAGGGATATTTCCCTCTTCCTGCTATGACTCCCATGCCACATCATACATTTATATGCCCAGTCTAACACCCAGATGGATTTCATTAGTAGTGGTTGAAAAATTGAGAACAATAAGCTTCAGTTCCCTTCCACTAGAAATGAGCGGGTAGATCTTAAATCTGGGTCCTTGCTCTGGTATAATGTACGCAGAGATATAAATAGGAAATAGGAAATTCTACCTCCAGCAACAAAGATACTATCAATGTGTCCTTTCCGGGTACAATATGATTCTGAGGGAAATACAGATGACATACATTCCCCTGAACATTTTCTTTTTGGTAGTATGGCTTAGCTTGAAATTTTGAAAAACGTCATTCCTACATTCATCTTAAGCAGCTACTGATTGCAAGGGACTTCTCCAACTTTCCCTGCTTCTTTGATGGAAAAGGACTCAAAATTCCTTTCCTCCCTAGTAAAGGAGGGGTTAGAACCAGGATTCAAATGGGAATTAGGACCAGACCAACTTCTCTCTGAGTCTGCCTCTGTTTGATCTGAATCTACTAAAGACATCATGGATCCCCAGTGTGCATCAACTGGTCTACATCCCACAGCTGACACCATATGTAAGCATTTAGTAATGTGAGATTCACAACTATGTTTAGTTTACTCAAGGTTTGACATTTTATTGTAAACAAAAGTATAAAATAAACTCTAACTAAACCTACTCTACCAGGGGATTCCCTAACTAGTCTATGATCTAAGGGAAAACCTCCTAGCATACACAAAACTAACCCCCCTAAACAACAGGCATATTCGAAATTACATATAAACAACATAAATACAAGGTTACCAAATAACCAGTGTCTTCTATTTGTCCTGGGCAGATCTTGCTCCCCCAGGCATGTCCCAAAGTCACTTTGTTTCCAAGGAAAAGAAAGTCTTAAATCAAGTCTTGAAAAGTTCCAAAGAAACAAAGGTTCACACAAACAAAAATCCACGTGTACCAGTTCCTTCTTTACTTGATGAAAATATTCCCTTTCCTAGTTCCACAAATAACAGTGCCAATGGTATTCCTTGATGACCTCCTTCCAGGAAAGACTGGATAAAATGTAAGACAAAAGTACTACTTCTGCTTGACAGCATCTCTTCTTCTTGTAACTTCTGCGGCATCTTTAAATACAGTTTGTCAGGATGCTTCTTAGGGTATGCTCTCTAGCAACTCCCTTCTGCCAATGATACTGTGAGAGCAGGGCAGGCTCCCTTTCCCACAGATTACATTTGCTTCTATTACATTCACATAATAAGGTTCAGACAAAAGTATCGGCATCCACAGTTCTACTGCTGCTACAGTGAGTTAGCAACTTCAACAAGACTCTTCGACCTCAACAGGTTGGCAAGGTACTCTTCTCTCTTGTATAGCAAGAAATGGCAGCCTCTTTGCCTTTCCTTTTGTCTTACAGCTAGCAGAAAATCTGTCTTTGGCTCCCAGACCGCTTCTTCTTAACTTGAACAGTCTCTGCTCTACGGATTTAAGTGAGTTGTTTTTAACAAGTACCCAGCTCCTGTCCCCAGCTTTATATTCACATTCTTTTCTGCAGTAGTTACCCCAAAGCTGTATTGCCACTTTACCTGCCTTGGATAACCTTGTCACTCTTGCATCAGAGGACACTGGGGGTTCCAACTTCTTCAAAACAAAGGTGTTCAATTCTTACTTGACTCCCACATGCCTCTTCAGCCCTCTTCTTCGTTACAGTCCTTGAGGGATACTGGGACATGTAGTCCAATTTAGAGAAATTCATTTTTCCTACTTCTTTAAAAGGCTTAGAGATGATGTTTCCACCTTGATGTTATTAAAAGAGGAGTTATAGGGTTTAACCTTTTGAGAGACGGTTGGACAGCAAAAGTCACATATTCGTTGTTCCTTTTGGTATACCTTTGATGTGGTGGAGAAAATGGGTATTTGGGGGTATAAAAGATGTGTTCTTTGGGTTCAACACTATATTAAATCACTTCTTTAGAAAGTACCTTTCCATCCTTAGTAGGAGGCCGTGATATATCAGAATGACAATAAGGCAATTCCTCCACTAAGCCTGTGGTAAGAGCAGTCCTCTTTGAGGAGAAATACTGTGTCTCCCCTTCGACTTGGGCCTTGTATCCACCCAGGTGATCCTCCCGCAGTACACCAACCCCGGGATTGGGATCAGGAAGCATCCGCCCTTTCCTGGCCACCTCGGAGCAGACTCTAGGTAGTGTTTTAGTGGGGAATCCGCAGGATGCTCCACACTATGCAACAATTTTGCAAAGTAGTGCTGCTAAATTGCTCCAATTCTAAATGTAAATCTGGCAATACTGGTTCTCCCACTCCAACATTGTCTGTTTATTTCTGTTTTTTTTATAGAAAAAGTGAGGTCCGGGTGACCCCAATCCAGTGAGATGTCTTGCTGGCATGGGCCCTTTGACAGTATTTAAAGGAAGGACCATTCAGGAAGATGCTGTGCCATAACTCTTCTGACCCTCTCACATGCTGCTTGCTCAATGATTGTCTGGACACCAAAGTCTAATCCTGAAGACTAGTACCAGGTGGTGCATTTTTGCCTGGAGCCTTTCCCGCAGAAATGGATTTCGCCCCTAGGCCTCTCCGTATACCTCAGTTTTCCATAAACATATGGCGCAGTATCTGGGGAAAATGTTTGATCATTTCTTAACACAAAAAAAGACCTTAGGCGCTTCATAGTGACTTGAACACAGCACTTATATCTTAAAAAGGATCATATTGATGCAAGAACCATTCCATAACTCCTGTGTATCTGATCTGAACATGCATGATTTAGTTGCTTGCCTCTTCACTTGCTTACAATATGAGTGTTATTAGATCACTGATGTCATCAGCCTTTTCTACGGATCTACGTGATCCGACTGCGGCAGATTTTCCCACGGCCGGAAAGTTTGCATGAGAAATTTGCGAACCACAAAAGGTTCCCCAACACACGTACACAACCCCTACATACCCATACCCCCACCCACACCCACGACACACCCCCCACCCACACCCTCAATACACCCCCACCCACACCCCTAACATAAACATACCCTACTTACCAGTTCCCTTTCACTTCCATGATCCGGAACCGGCGCCGCAGGGTCCTTTTTTTTTACGGGGGCTGCAGGGTTTCCCTGCAACCCCCGCTCACTATACTTTTAGAGTGTAGTGAGCGGGTTGTTGCGGGGATGCCCCTGCAGCCCCCATTTTATTTATTTATTTATTTTTCAGGTGTGCTGTGGCAGTGTCCCCCGCAACACCCAGCTCACTATACTATAAAGTATAGTGAGCTGGGTGTTGCGGGGGACACCCCCGCTGCCCCCGTTCTTTTTTTTTCGTGAGCTGCAGGGGTGTCCCCCGCAACACCCCGCTCACTATACTTGAAAGTATAGTGAGCGGGGTGTTGCGGGGGACATCCCTGCAGCCCCCGCAGTCTTTTATTTTGTTAATACTTACCTACAATGCTACCACCAAAGGTTTGAACCTTTGGTGTTTGAACCATTGGTGGTAGCATTTTTAGAACTTTTTGTACATGCGACCTTTTGGATACGGTCAAATAGTACAATACCTTTTCTACTGCTTTCATATGAGTCAGAGCTGGGAGAGACAAAGGTTGTATTTGCCTTTGACATTTAGTGAACTGCCAACCGCATCTATTTATTTATTTATTTTTGCATTTATGGAAGCGCACTAAACCCAGAGGCATCAAGGCACTGAAGGAAGTGGTAAACCTTTTCCAAATATTTCCTTTGCAGCCATTGTTTTATTTTTTGTAATGTGAAAGTAAAATGTGTACATGGAGAAGCACCAATTTGGTATGAAAGTGAAGTAAGGATGTCAGGACACTTATGGACAGATGACTGTGTTACTCTGTAAGCCTCTGTAATGAGGGTTCCCAAATGCTCTCCTTGGTTATGAGTTAAACAGGCGTTATGATAAACCTTCACAGTAACATTTTGCATGCAATAATGAACAAAACACCTGATTTTCAGGGTAGGATAGGTGGATAGAAAGTTCACCTAAAACTCCCTCCACAGGACCAGGTGAACTGGCACTGCGAGGGAATTCCAGGGAAACCCCTAAAGGGGAAAAACCCTGTGAAGCTAGGGTGCATAGATCTTGATGTCTCAATATAAGCCTTCAAGTGGTGTGGTACCTTGGACTGGGATTTGGTAGAAGTCGTGTGTTTGGCCCCGGGTATGAACTGCAGGAAAGATAATATTATTAGAGAGATATAGAACTCAATCCTTCCCTGATTTAGAAAGAGGTTTACCTATCTCTTCTTTTCCAGAGCTTCTGAGGCTCAGATTAGAGCAGAGAAGGCGGGACCGATCTCGTCCAATGATGAGGAGTAGGCTATGAGAAATATTGTCTGACTGTCAACTTTAAGGGATTCAAGTTCATTCACCCTTGAGATATTTTAAGGATTTTAAGGATATTTCAGGGATTTTGTAGACGCTTGGGAATGGGCGAGAGATGGCTCAGGATCACTATGAAGGAAGCCATGTGATTGGAATGTTCACGTCTGGCGATCCTGGAAGATTCCTAAAGGCACATGAAGGGAAGAAAAGGGTTAGTAAGTTAGGATTCAGAGTGAGAGGCAAGGTGGGGAGTAGGATAAAGGATCGGACTTACGCAGGGCAGCTTCCAATAGCAGTAGCAACGCGTAGTTGGGACTTCTTCCTGGACTGATATTCCGCTTCCTGGTAAGGGGGAGGAGCTACGGTCTCCGACCTGGGTAGAATACCTAGAACGCTGCACAATGTTCGAGGCGCCATTTTGGAGAGGACAGAATGGATAACGGCGGTGTGACGCCAATGTTTCCATAGGGACCATCTGCGGCGGCATCTCCGATCCATAACAGAATGAGGAATTGGAGGTTGAGGCAAGGAGATTGACCGATACATCACACAGGAGCTAATTCTGCTCCATGGGATAAATTGCCTGGAGAGGACCACTTACTTATGTGTAAACAGGTCCCCTCTGGGCAATTTTCATAATTTGCACCGCTGAGTGTAAATGAGAAGCGTAAAGAGACAGAGGAAGCCAATGTGCAATTATAGTAAACGCTACCTGCCATATATGCATGGCAGGCAGCATTTACAATGATTTTTCTATTAAATCCCCTGGAACGTGAATGGAGGCGGTAAAACAGGCACAATCGTTTTACATCTGTGTTTAGCCCCTCCATTTTCGGCCTGAGTGGCTTGAAAATTATAGTTGAGAGGCACATGTAATTCTGTGGGATTTACAATGAGAAGTGAAGTTATCAATACCGGGGATTCATTGCAAATGAATCAGATAATCGTGTATTACCAGGTGTTTTGTTTGAATTTGTGGCAGAGGGCCTGTGTGACATCATTAATCCAAGATGTCCACCGCTACAATTTATGAATCCTAATTTGATCTATAATTGCTTACAACCTTTTTTGTTCACCATAAAAACTGAATGAAGAAGGTTCTTAAAATAATTTGATATCTCTTATTGTTCAGAAGTTTCTATTTGCAGTTTGTTTTTCATGATTTATAACATTTCTTTCCTTCTATTTTGTTGCAGGTTCTGGTGATTGGAAAGAAAATTAGGAAATTATTTAGGAGCACTTGAAGCGTGAAATTTGATTCTATCTTCCAGTAAAATGATTTTTTTCAAATTGTGATACCTCCATATATCGCAAGGAATTTAACAGAAGAACTTCCATCATCAGCCAAAAAGAGAAAATGGATGACAGACTTTTCCTTCTGTATCTTATGTCAACAGAGAAAGAAATATCCCATGGTTAATACAAAATGTTCTGAAAAAGTTTTATGGTGTATTAAGAAGACAGCAGAGTGAAACAATAATGAATACTTGAACATGAATCCACGATTACGCAACTAAACACCTGAAGACCTTATTATTCTGTTAGTCTTCCTCAGCCTTTTTCAGTTTCCTTTTTGCAGTTACAAACAATGTATTCATAAGGCAAACATGGATCGAAGTAAAAGATTGCATGGGGAGCAGTTATGTGAGCCAAAGCCATCTATCTCCAGCCATGAAGAAGCAGAACAAAACTACACTACAATATCAAAAATACCTATGTACGACAGAAATAAATGTTTCTTTTACAATAAAAAAGGAAAAAGAAGAAATCAATTATATTTGATAGCAACTGATTCAGCAGGCATCCGTTTGAAGAGAGCAGTAGAACTGTCTAACAATGGCACTTTGAAGATGCATCTTAGCGATTGTACAGATCCTGGAGACCCTCGTGCAAGGCACATTGCAAATTGCAATTAAGCTTCAGATGCAATCTTGTTTTTTTAAATTGCGCCAAGGTGCGCCTCACCAGAATGCGCATAGAAAAGCTTACGCCATCAACAAAAAAGCCTTGTGTGACAGTGGAAAGCCGAGATGCAGGATGCCGTAGCGCTGTAGGTCTTCCTTCTAGGGTCAAGAGAGTGGGAAAAAATAGAAGATCTCACTCAGGCCTTGTTTCAGGCCATAATGGTATTTACACCTTGAATCACTTGAAAAGTTTGTTAAGTACTTTTTCACCCTCGATTTGATAAATATGCAAGTAAGACAGCACGGTACTTAGAAGAAATGAAACAGCTTGAAAGCAAACAGCCAGACTTGTGGAGTGAGTTTCAGGAAGGCAATTAGGTAGTAAAGAAGACAAAAGTATCCTTTTGTGCTTCAGGTTCAGATGAAGCTCTGGAACATCAAAACAGGGCAATGAAAGTACTTGGTGGTGTGGTTCATATCACTCAAAAGAAACAGGCTCAAGCACAATTCTTTTTAGCCTCTCCTTGGCTGTCAAGGCTGTCTACAGAAGCAACATAAATTGTAGGAATCACAGATTATGAACAGTCGAAACATCACCACCAACCATCATCCAACCAACACGCCAGAAGGAAGATGTTCAACAGATCTACAACTTGATCATGACATTGGACAACACAACCAAGAAAGTTTGAGTTCCACTAAGTGAATTGCGCTGCTAGACTCCAAATGTTTCAAAAAACTGCTGATGAGATGACAGATAGTAACCCAACAAAATTAGAAACACACAAATGAATTGTAATAACTGTAATAATTCAGACTGTTTACGAGAGATGTGAATGACCGAAAGGTTACCTTAGAGAAACACTCGTCGTTCTCCCTCCTTCGCCTCCTTCTTCGGAAATGGTTCCGACAGGGGTAGAGAATGAGTGCCTCCCTGAGACCCTTCCTCCGCCTCAAATACAAAGATTAAGGAAGGGAAGGATCCCAGGGAAACCCTCTGGGGAAGAAAACCCTGTGTCGATGTCCACTGGATGGATGTCGTCTGTCCGGAGAAGTTCTTGGTAACCAGAACGTCTGCTGGAGTGGGCCGTCTGATTGGAGACAGAGGAAAGCGGTAAGTTGGAGCAAGGAAACTAGAAAGCAGAATATAGGTTGAGTACCTGATGGGAAGGGGGAAGCACCTATAAGGCTGTATTGCAGGTCTTCCGAAGAGCCGCGGACAGAAGTAACTTCGAGGACGTTCCCGAAAGGAAATGGTTCTCAGATTTCTCTGCACAGGTAAGAGAATATTAGGTGTAACTTCTGGTCTATTTCTAACCTTTGATATATTACGGATTGAATGGCAATATTCACGTACCGTACGCCAGGGAGGGAGTCTCACTAGCGAACCGGTCAGTGAGCTTCAATTCGGAACGAGTGATGCAGAGGGAAACCACTCGAGACTTAGATGTCGTGTATGAGTTGGGAGAAGGAAGCGAGCCTGAAAACAGGGGAGAGGAAAGGGTAGAGTTATACGGAAGACATTACAAACAAACAAGCCTATAATAGATCCTAGTATCGAACTCACGAAGCGTTGTTGTTGAAGAGTAGCAACGCATCCGCGCGTTGTTCGCAGGACCAGATGAACCGGCTCCGGAGTCGGGGGGCGGTCCTTCCACCGCGCGGCAATGGTGCAAGCCTAGACCCACACATTCTGTAGCGGCGGCCATCTTGGGAGTAAAGATGGCCGCAACCCGTCTAATCGACCATCTATGCCAGAGTGACCAAGGTCTCCGTAGGGGCGTGACATGAATGTCCAATATGTTTTGTATTCAAGTAATTTTCATCAGCCAGAGTGATTTGCCGACATGTGTTTCGACCTTCTGTGGTCTTTCTCAAGGCAACAAACGTAATTCAAGTCCGACTGGTACTGCCAATTTGCTAAATAAATTTGTTGCAATAATCCGGATGTCATATCCTAGGAACCTGCAAAGAAGGCTGTTCAGCCAAACAACCAAATGAAAGTGCGACCGATCACTGCAAAGCTCCAGTGGATATCCTGAAGCAAAGATCTGCGTCTCAAAATAAACTGCCGTCGTTGGAACAATTACAGAGTACACATATCCGCTCTGATGCTACTCGATATCATGCCATCCCATCCCATCATGACATTGACTAACCCTGCGAATTACGATGGAAAAGAACTCATCAACATCTCGACAAAGGTCGATTTTGATTAAAAAAAATTCAGAAGGATACATAAAGAATGACAAAAAAAGGTTGCCAAATGTGCAACAGCTTCAAAGAAGACTGGATTGAATGAGACAGTTGTAGCCTATGGGCACCAATGAAGAAAGAGAACCTTCAGCTGTGTAAAAGTACAGGCAAAGTTGTTAAGACAAATGTATCAGACAACATAGTGCAGTTGAAGGCAGAACCTTCTTTGTTCACACGTTTTCTGATTGCTTCACGAAGTCAAACTGACATTGATTTTCAGGAATGCTTGAGTAATTACTCTGCAGTATCTCTTTCAATGTTCAATTCAGATTGTACAATGCTTTTAACTGCAAACAAAACAAGCTGATGAAGATATTGGGGGAGGAACACCGTACAGAGGTTTCTAACAACAATACAGAGGTCTCTTCATTTGTTACTAAGGACAGATTATCTGTATCAGAGCAAACACATTTAGCAGCTCTCCTTGATAGAATGGCAACATTTCAAGCACTGCAGAAACCATCACATGTAAAGACATGGCATGACCTTGCAATTGAATTTGACAAGAAAATAAAACCTTATCTGCTCAGGTATAACGGAACTCATTTAGTATTTGATATCTACCTCAAAAATTCACTCAAGAACTCCATGTGAAGGAAAAGAGCAGGAAAAGCAACACCAGTTGAGTTCAAAATCACAGATTCTACAAATATTGAAACATTTTCTGTGAGAAACCCTCCGATTGCATTCTAAAACTAAAGATGAGTTAACAGCTTACCTCTCAAATAGAGCAATTCTGCATGCAAATAAGATAAAAAGAAGCCTGGTAACCAGTTGGAGAAATTAAGCCAAGTCATCAGATGGATATGATGTTGGAGACAATGAAAGCACACTTTATGAGTGTGAGGATTTGGGGGGCTGTTGTGGGCATGTGGGGGCCCTTTGACCGGAGCCATCAGAATCGGGCCAACAAACCCTGGAGATATGATTCCCCATATTGGGAACTACGTTTCCCATGAAATCTGGCGGCAACATGCATCACGCGAGTGCAGCTGGGCCTTCATTAACTCCGCCTCCGCCCATGCTGCTGGCTGATTATTGCTGGCTTCGTGTAGCACGAATGAGGAATGGAGCGGAGACGGACCAACTCAGGGCATGTTGAGCGCTGGGAACTGGGTGGAGAAAGGACGATTCACAGCTCTTGGAATATCACCAGCGCTGCCCTGGTGCAGGAGGTTGCTGCACCGTTACCAGAGAGTACATGCAGTAACAGCCACCATCACCAGCAAAATCTCCCTGGGGCTCCCCGGGCCTCAGTTAAGTGTACACAAGTGTGGATCACATGATGATTATACAAGTGTGGGTTTGAACGTTATGTGTGATAGTCTAAGACATTAATGCTTGTGGAGGGAAAGGCATGAGATATGAACTCTCTTTCAAAAACACTTAGTTCACTCTGTCAAGTAACAGAGGACCATCAGGACGATCTGGATTACTATTTGTTACATGCTGAATGTACATTGTTTGTTGTTTGTACACGTGCACAGCACAAGTGCTTTATGTTTCATTTTGAGTTTCATGTTCCATCCGACCGTCATGCTTTTATAATGTCATCATGCTCATGTAATGTGTTTTTGAGTTGCTACGCATGTCACTCAAAACAAGTGGGTGCAATGAGATCAGGAGTAGGTTCCATGTCACTCAAAATAAGTGGGTGAAATGAGATAAGGAGTAGGTTAGGTTCATGATCGCATTCAGGTTTACTGTGCAAAGGCTTAACAGAAGGGTCGGCTTCAGGCGCATCATCTTGGGGCATTATATCAGATTTTCTAGCACAAAGGTTCGGGTGTGTGTGTATTAAGGTACGCAGTAGTGTGATTATCCCCTGCTTCCTGCTTGCCTATCCACTTATGCTACCCTAACGATCTTTATAGTGTTCCTAATTCCCCCTCTACCTATCCACAACCCCTTCCTAACCCTATTCCCCCATTGGCTGCCTCATGGCGACCTGTTACTCAGAATCAGGGGCCTGTACCAACCAAGGTGGGAGGGTCCTTTGCAATTTGGCTTCCATGGTTAGGGAGGGGGTCTGGATACCCCTCCAGGTGCGACAAGGAGGCAGACACAAAAATAATTCTTCACTCCCTTTATGTATCACATCACCTCTACTTTTTTCACCTGACACCGATGTTTTTGTCCTTTCACTGAGGTGATAATTTTTTTCCCATCTGACAGCCTGTTTGTCATAGAAGTTGGAGCTATTAGAAGATTTATAGATCTCAAATATGTCTGCTCCTGCTTAGAGACTACAAAAGTGCAGGCATTACTGGGGCTTCATGCCCTTTCAGGGTGTGATGTTAGCCGGTGCTGTACGGAGAAAGCACAACTATCTTTCTGGAAAGTCTTCAAGACTTCAGAAAAATATATCTTTGAAGCTTTGGGAAGACTTGCATGTCTAGAAGAATTTAAGAAGGAAGATGAATGATTGATAGAACAATTCATTTGTCAAGTCTACTCGCCAGGAACAAAGATTACTGACATTGGTGAACTGCATTGCTGGATGTTCGCAAAATAAGAGGTGCAAAGTGAAAATCTGCCGCCAACAAGATCATCTCTAATACCATACATCTTAAGGACTCATTACCAGTTGATGGAGTGGTGAAACGCTTATCAACAACAACTGAATCTCCTAGAGCCATCACAATGTGGGTGGGAGAAGGCAGATAATCAATATTCTCCCACTATGTGTACGCTTCTATGTACAACACAAGCAATCATACAGCTGGTACGATGTGCATTCATCAAAGGATGATGTGCTGTGCATTTGTGAATGCCAAGCTCAGTCACTAAGGTGCACACAGCTGTGTAAGTGTGGTGGCGACGAAGAGCTCTGTGATAATACATATTTTGTAGATGATGAAAATGAACTCTGGGAATTAAAAGATAACTTGTAAAACCTTAATTTCTCTCTGCATATGTGAATAGCTATTGTACTCTTAATGAATAGTATATTTCAATGAGAAATTTGCAAATTGTTTAACATTTTATAATTTAGTGAACATACAGCCGAAGGTTTGCCATTAAGGAGCAATAACCTATGAGGTTATATCTCGGAACCGGTAAAAGATATTTAAAAAAAATCCTTATATGAATGTTTCTATTCCTTTGATCATGTTTAACAAAAAACCTACTTAGAAAATCTTTCGCAGAACCACCCAAAAAGCAGTTACAGCTCAAAAACGAAATTAGTATTGGTAACGGTGGCCATCTTGGATTAATAACGTCACACAGACCCTCTGTTACAAATTCAGAAAAAAACACCTGGTAAGTACATGATTGTATGCTTCATTATCAATGCATCCCCAATAGGCATAGCTTCCCTTCATTCCCAATCCCACATACTAGGCTATTGATCTCGGGAGGATATCTCGGCAGCAACGTGTGCGCTTTGGAAGCAAGACGACACAGAGCAACACAGGTTCGATCCCCGTGTCCACGCTTAGAAACCTCTGGGTATTAAGCGCGTTATACAGTGGTCGAAGTGTACGAAAAGAAGTAGTGGAGCTATGTTCCCTGCTGGCCTGCCCCTGCTCCCCACAAACCCCATTGCCACAACCCCTCCCACACACAATACACCCCCCCCCAAACACTTAAACCTGCTGTTTAAGGGAACATTCCGTGCAGTGCACTGAAAGTGAAGGTTTCAACTTCTTCCTACATTTTTATTTTAAAACAAAACCATTCCGGAACGGTTTCTTTTTAAAATAAAAGCATAGGAGCTGTACAAGCTAATTAAATAAAGTATAGGAGCACCGCTCCCAAACGCTCCCGCTCACTTCGACCACTGGCGTTATAAATGACCAGTCATATCATATATCATATCATTGTAACAGATGCCCCTCAACTGAGAGCCTCAAACTGTTTTCAGGACTTAAAGAGAGCAGCCAGCAAGCACATATTGGCCAATATTGCAAGTTAGTGGATGTTATATGCGAGCAGATCACAAGGCAGTATTTAATTTTCTTTGCATTCCGATACTTTTTGTCCCTCAATAATAATGGGAAAGCAAACATGCAAATACCAGAATGCAAAGCAATATCCAGTCGTTTACAAACTATTCACGATTGGCCTTGTAGCGCAAGATATTGGAACATGCTGTTCAAGGGCCCGTGGACTCATGCCCTTAGATCAAGTGCACACTGTCTCACATTTGGCAACCTATCTGTGAATAGTTGCAAGATCCAACAAAGTCCAAGTTTTGATACCTTTTATTGGACTAATTGAAAATGGTATCAGGTAATATTATCCCCACAAATAATGTCGCCATATATATAGTCTCTGGGAAAGGTCAAAGGTGAGATTTTTTGTGGGGATAATTTATGGGTTAAATGGGATCGGGGGTATCCCCGGTGCCTTTAAAAAAATATGGGGTTGTAGGAGTGTCTCCCACAGGTTCCATGGATTAATATCGCCGCAGAAAAATGGTGCCATTCTTGTATGGCGATATTTTTGCAGGGATATTAACCCATGGACCCTTGCAAATACTATGTTGAGATGGTAAGAAGCATAAGCTTTCAAAGTCCCATAGATGTATTCATCAGGTAGTAGTCACGATATAGAAATCATTGGGATTTTGAAAACGTGTGCATCTTACCGTCCCTGCATATTTTCCATGAGTCCTATAAAAGATTTTAGAACATGTTATCAAACCTTTTCTCTGCACTTTATAATGGAAGCTCACACAGCTTTTTTAGTTTTCTACACCTGGAGTACCCAAATAAATATCTTGAATGCTTGCACAAGACATTTATCCCTGGTATGTCCCCACCGGTTGACTTGGACCTCAAGTTGAAATCTTAAAAGTGAAGAAATCATGTAGTTCTGCTTCATAAATATTTATAAAAACATATCCAAACTAATCCCTGACCCCTTTGTCCTGCACGCAGCAGTTTGCAAAAACCAAGTGTCACAACTGATCTCTTAGTTGCTTTCTTTTTTTTTGGCTCCCCTTTTTTGGGGAATTTCCACGTTAAACAATGCACACCACATCCCGGTTTCCTACAGCGGAAGTAAAGGAAGAGGTGCCATTGTTTCTAAAAGAAACGTTGCAATGAGAATATTGGCATCTAAACATTGGCTGTGCTGTGCTAGCAAGCAGCCCTGTGTAAACACTTGATGCAACATTCCACTGAAAGGCTGAAACCGGAAGAACCAGTTCGTTTCACAACCTGCTTTTAGTTCATGCCGTTGGTTGTTAAAGAAAGAAAAATGGCTGTGTGAAAAGCACCATTTCCTATACACAATTCACCAAAATGACCAAAGCCGCTTGTGTCCAAGCCATCATTCAAACTTTTAATTCCAACACAATTATAATATATTATACAGAAAGTAGCAATATTCTAGTCATTAAATCGATACACCAGAGAACGAGAACGATTCTTAAGCCTCTCTTGCTACAGTCCCTTCATAGATTGTTTGCATTAACAAACCTATTTTTCAGAGGTGACACCATGGGGTAATAGCCGCTACTCTGAGGTCAATGTTGTAGCAGTAGGAGATTAGAATGAAGTGTATGGAGGCAGTCAATGAAATTCCACAGAATGCAGTCTGTAACAACTAATATTGGACTGCTCTGTAAACTCTCTCATAGCACAACTCATTCGAAGCAATCTGTTCTAGGTTTGTTAGCCATGACGACAAGGTGACCCGGCTACTTAAGGAAAGTGTATTGGCCCGCAGGTACAGACTAGGTAAGTAACATAAGAAAGTTCCTAGACAGTAAAACACTGGCACATCCACACTTTCCAGCTCTTAGGTGTAACTGCCAGCAGTCATACACACACCACATTCTACCATGACCTCACCACATTCCAGTGCACCTCACTACATCCCCCCTGCATAGTACCTGCACCTCCAGAGCAAGACTACTGCACACCTCCTTCCATTACACAACCAAACAACAAGGAGAATAATCAATGAAGGAGCTCAATAGACCCAAAAACTAAAATCACAACTTCTCTCTCCCTCTGTTTCATTCCACCAAGCACACACACAGGCAAAATCCAACACCAGGACCTGCCACACACACACACAACACACCCATACCAGATCACACGACAAGTATACACTCTCTCACAGAACTGAACGAGTGGCCGCCACGCGTACCCAATGAAAGAACCAACAGAGCAACACAATAAAAACTAACAGTGCAGCATAGAACACACAACACAAAATGGACCAAACCCTGCAGCGCAGCAAAAAGGGCAAAATGCTGCTGCAGAAGACACCTATGATAGCATAAGAGGAATCAAAACTATTGACCAAACCCCTGCAATACCTCACTGCAAAACTGGTAAACGGCACAGCACCCCACTGCAACCGTTACCCCGAACCAACTGCTGAGAGGCAAAACGCCCTCTGATGCCTGTAAACGCAGCATCTCACTGCTTCTGAAACACAAAGAAACTAAAACCATAACACCAACACACAAAGCAAACCCCACAATGTGACTCACAGTAAGCAGGCAAACAACTGAGCATGAAAAATGCCAAGCACACAACACAGCCCAAACAAGTCCATGACCAGAGCCTGACGTCTGGCGAAGAAGATTAGGGGAATAATTGCTTGACACAAGACTTAAAAATACCAACCCGACTGCACCTCACTGCAAAAACACTCAGAACCCAACTGGCCATCCTGAATCCCGCCAGCACCTCATTGCAAAACCACAAAACTCTCAACAAACCCGGCCATCCTGAATCCTGGTAGCACCTTACTGAAAAATACCCAGAACTCTCAGAAACCACCCGGCCATCCTGATTCCCGGAAGCACCTCACTGAAAAACACCCACAACTCTCAGAACCCACCTGGCCATCCTGAATCCCGGCAGCACCTCACTGAAAAACACTCAAAACTCTCAGAACCCACCCGGCCATTCTGAGAAATTAGCAAAACCCAACAAATCCACCAGGGGAAAGACCCCTATGGACAGTAGATTAAACACAGAAACATGGAAACACATTTAATATGTTTTGCCCAAAAACATGGGTCCTCATGAGTTACAGTGCTTGCCCCACACCTGTAACGCTCACCTGATTCCCGTAGAGGCGGCGGTCTTGACTGGGCGTATACCGTATCTTCAAAGGTGATGTGTAACACACGGCTGGCTCTTTGGGCTGGACCTCTGTGCACTGTATGTCTGACTCGAAGGGTAAGATGTCTGCAGATAGAAAATATGGGATTAAGGAACTGGGTTATTGAATGTCTCTCTCTTCTTCCCTTTCTCTTCTCCTGTAGAACCCCAAAGGTTAACGCTCTCACCTTAGGTAAGTGAACGCCGTGCTCTCCATCTGCCTCGGGGCAGGGTGCTGTAACCAGTTTCTTCACTGGATAAGGGGAGCAGGCCTCTTGACTTTAGAGGACTGCTGTCCGTCGTTTACTGCACGAACGGTAAGTTTCGAGTAATTCTAATGTCTTTAAAGTCTTTAGTAATGATGTTTCTTGTTTTGCAGGGTTCCGGCGATGGCGGATGACGGGCTGAAGTGAGTTGAAGATGGAGCCCGTGTGATGAATAGAAGCGCCTGGAAGCACGTAAGTAAGCGCTTGTTGCCTGCTTCACGATGCGCTCTAACTGTCTTTTTATTTTGCAGGTACAAGTTCGGAGCGGCTGCAGGGTGCCGGAATACCCACTGGGTTAGATGTGGAAAGGAGTAATGGCACGTGAGTATTAAAGTTCCCCAATGTCTTTAAACGCACCTTGTTTTGTCTTTCAGATGCGGGATGCAGCGCCGAAGGCCTCCGGAGCGTGCGAAGAGTTGGTAAGCTTTTGTCTTTCAGATGCCGGAATGCACTGTGAAGACCTCCGGAGCGCACGAAGAGTAGGTAAGCCTTTGTCTTTCAGATGCCGGAATGCAGCGCGAGGCGTTGGTGACAGCCGATGGACCAGGTAAGTGAAGAGCTGTCACTGAAGACCGTAATGCTAACCTGTTCTTTCTTGTCTTTATAGGTGTTGCTGAAGACTGGATTCAGGATGGTAAGCCTTTTTCCTTAGGCCCAGGATCAGATTCAGAAGACACGATGAGCGTTCTGCTGCAGAGGATGCAGAATGACGCAAAGCAAGATTCATCCATCGGGTGTGGTTTAAATAGCCTCCTGTAGTGCTTAGGTGTCTCCTTCCACAGCCACGCCTAGGTAAGAAAAGAGTTCCTGCTTTCCAGAAGAGTTCCAGTGTTCTGAATCTAGGGAGTGGCTCCTGCCCCACCCAACAGGAAAAGTAGTTCCAAACAGAAGAGGACCAGAGGCTCAACTGGCAGGCAAGTAAGCAGCATGGTCTGCTGCAGGTAAGTCCACCCAAGCATTATGAGCCCGGCGCTTCCAGCGCTGGGACTGGGCATATTTATGAGCCTGGTGCCACTGGCGCCAGGACTGGGTCCAAAAGGTCCCAATTGGGACTGGTTGGCACTCGGAACCTGGGTTATGGATCTGCTCCCAAGGGAGTTGGGAAAACCCTGACCTTTTGGAAGCAGAGATCATGACAACACCCTTGTGTCCAAAATAGTTAAAACAGAAACAAAATGTCCTAAGCAGAACCCATGGATCCCGCAGTCACATGTCCATGTAAGACCCAAAACCAGTCCTGTGCATCCTGCATCCACCAAAAACAAGTCCTGTGGATCCTCGCACCCACGTGTCCATGTAGCTCCCTGAAAGAAAACAATGGCCCTCATTCCGAGTTTGGAGGTAAGTAACGTTCATTACCGGAATGGCGCAAATAGCGTGTCCGTGCTGGCACCAGTCCGCTAATGAAGGACTATCACAACTTCGCAGGCACGAGCTTTGCGCAATGCCGGTAAGGTACCTAGCACCATGCCGCAAAAGGCTCCCAAAAAGCCCTTACCGGCATGATGCTAGGCGCAGATTACACTTCCGACATAGTGCAATGCGACATTAGCGGTGACCGTAAATAGCGGTGACCGTAATTAGCGAACACTGCTATTTACGGTCACCTCTAAATAACGTAACCGGAAATAGCGTCATAGCACAGGAACGGGAAGGAGCACGGCGGCCATCTTTAAAAACACAATCCATTGCCATCCTCAGCACACAGGACCCCTGGGACACTCCCTACAAGCCAAGAATGCCTAAAGCTCTGAAGAAGGGATCTACCTGCCTCCAAAAGGAGAGATTTAACCAGGTTGAACTGCAGACGCTTGTGGACACTTTGCATGAGCATGCAGCCACAGTCTTCAGCAGCAACATGAGGAGAGAGGCAGTGCTGCGTAAAAAAGAGATCTGGGCACTTGTAGCCCAGAAGCTTAGCGCAGTGGGCAACACACCCCGCACGGTGAAGGACTGCCGTAAGCGGTGGGATGATCTGTGCCTAAGAGTGCGCAACATTTTATCTGTAAATCGCACACATGCCATGGAAACTGGAGGGGGACCTAGTTCACCCATAAAGCTCACCCCGTGGGAGGACACATGTGCAAGCATGATTGGGTCTGAATCGATTGAAGGTGTAGGTGAGATGGAGTGTGGCGCCACGACATCTGCTGATGGAGGTGAGTGTCCAAAGTAAACACTGCTAAGCCACATCTGATGAAAGTCAACGCCAATGTCTGTCCAAAGAGTCACGCCATGGTCGGCCACACACACACTCCCTGTGAAGTAGGCCGAAGCAAGTGAGACACATGCTGATGCCTGCTGCAAGGCCATTTCATACATGACACATACCACACAAAGTAGGAAATTCCACGAGGGACACAGTGTGCATGACGAAAATAGTGAGCATGTCAGACAGCACTGTTCCTGGCCAACATGAGTGACTCCGACATATGGCTGCATTTACCACCCATGTATGAAATGTCGTGCCCTTCCCAACACAAATGCCTCTTACCCAAAATTGTGTGGATGAGCAATTGTCCCAATGTATGTATGATGCCTAACCAAACATCACTCATGCCGTCCCTCTCTTCCACCCCCACAGGCAGTGAGCATGACAGTGAAGAGCAGAACACCACCTATGCACAGGCCACACCCAGTAAGAGGTCCCAGGAGGACATCAACCGTCCGTCAACTTCCAGGGGACAAGCCAGGGGGCGCCGTGTTCCAGCAAGCAAGCCACCGCAGGGACACATAGCACCTGTACCACCAAGGCCCGTGGAGGGCACACCACCCCAATACCCCCTCCCACTGTTCTGGCTGGAGACACCTGTCAGACACCCAATTCAGAGGAGTCCAGTGTGGCTGGGGAGGTGGCAGCCACGGCACCCCTCACAGTGGCAGACAGCCAGGATGACATCTGGGGCACCATTGAGGATGATACAATGGATGGTGCCCATACCACAACCCAAATTGCATCCCCCCAGGTATCTACGAGAGATACTGTTAACACCAACACCACAGAGCAGTTTGCCCATGACGACACCCAGGGACATATCAGTCCAGTATCCAGTGTTGGGGAGGATGAGCAGGCTGGGCATGCCAGCCACATACCCAGCAGACCCACAGGTGCAGCCGGAGGACCACAGCGGGCTGATGTGATCGCTGCACTCATCCAAGAATTTGTAGAGGACAACCGTCAGGCCAGAGTTGAGTGTTGTACAGAGTTGTCAGCACTGGGCCGGTCCTTTACAGACAACACCAACCGCCTCTGTGAGGAGGTCTCGGGCCTCCGGCAGGTGCTAGGGCGCATCGCTGATGCCTTGGAGGCAGGTTGTGCCGCCCCACCACCTCAGCAGGAGGCCACACCATCCTCCAGCAGTTCAACCCAAACCAGCCCGCTCCGCCGGTCGGTCCGTGCACTGCGCCGACGGGACATGCCAACCCCTGGCTCTCGGAGTGCCGAGTGAATGTTATGGCAGCCTCATGTAGGCTTCGTGGACTCAATGGGACTTGTGTGGGGGAGTTATGGGGGGAGGGGGGAATGGGGGGAGGGTGTGTGGGGGAGTTGTGGAGGGAGGGGGAGGGATTGAGGGTGTGTGGGGGAGTTATGTGGGGAGGGCGGGAGGGGTGAGGGTGGTGGAGGGTTTTGACACTTACGTTAATATTGTTACATTCAATACACCAGTTGTGTGAAAAAGAAGACCTGAGTGGACATTAATCATTGCGCATGTGTCATTTAATCATTCACAGTGCATACTGTACATGTACCCCCACACCAAGTGCCCTATGTCCAAACATTATGTCACCCTCTGCTGACATGTGTGTCAGAAATATGGTGTGATCAATGATTGCCGCACAGCACGTCCCTCCTGTGCATCGGCACCGTGAAGAGGTCCTGCCACATCTTCCTCCTCCGCTTCATCATCATCAGATGGTAGCAGTTCCATGTCAGAGGGCAGGGGCACGTTCCGGCGGATGCACATATTGTGCAGCATGACACATGCCACGATGATCTTGGCCACCTTCTCATGCCTGTAGAGGAGTGCCCCACCCGACCGGCTGAGGCCTTCAACAGGCCAAAGGTCTGCTTGATGACCACACGTGTACGGGTATGGGAAAGATTGTAGTCCTCCTCGTGCCTGTTCTGTGGGTTTCGGACAGGGGCAAGGAGCCACGGCTTCAAGGGATAGCCACTATCACCTGTATGAGAGAAAAATTAAGGTAAATGTCAGGGTAATCATGAAGGACAGCTGTACTGGTCACACATGCCTGCAGTTTATTGTTGCCCATATGCACATGTCCCAGGATGCATTGCCGCCATTTACTGTCCCTCCATGTGTCCTGTGCCATGTTCTAATGGTGTGGGTTTCATCTTCAAGATGATGGTGTGCACTGACGTCTAGTTGCACATGCATGGTGTATGCATACAGCTGTGTGAGTGTCAAAATAGTGAGGTGTTGTGTCCTGTGAGAATTGGCAGTAGTCTGTGCAATATTGGGCAATCAGCATTGGCATTCCCATGGTGACATGCAGCACTCCTGTGAGTATGCCGGCCCTGTGCCGGACTGTGGATTCCCTAGTAGGTTCAGTATGATGCACTCCCAGGGATGCTTGTCCTGTGTGGTCATATGCTGGAGACATCAACATGGTGCATATGCACTGCATGGTGCAGGATGGCGTTACGGAGGGTGAGGGTTGCTGATGGGTGGTGCACGTGTTGTGGGATGTGTGGTGGTTTCCTGTTAGTCATATCGTGATAGGTGCGGACCTTACTTCATTGATATTGGATTTGTGTGTCTTGTACGGTATGTGATGGTTTGGGGCACAATGTTTGGTGATGTGTACATCGTGCAGTCTCATCAACATTGGCAGCATGGTGGTGTGTGCATCTCTCCCTCCTTTTCAATGCCATGTGCCAGTCCTGCTACTTACCAAGCAGCCAGGCACGTCGTCCAGCATGTCGCTCCATGAAGAGTGGTAGTGTGGAGTTCTGCAGGAACAAGTTATGAGTTGATCCGGGATATCGGGCACAACAATGTGTGGTGATCTTGCTGGCGTCGCATACCATCTACACATTGATGGAATGGTACTGCTTGCGATTGCGGTACACCACCTCCATGGCATACGGGACCACCAACTCCACGTGGGTGCAGTCGAGGGCACCTACACAATTTGGCATGCATTCCAGTGCATGGAAGGCAACTTTTGTATCAAATATCTCCTGGGGAGTCCGTGGTAGGGATATGTAGTCCCTTGTGTGCTTGAGGAGGGCATCCAGCACTTGGTTCAGGATCCGGGAAAATAAGGGTTGTGATATGCCATGCATGTGCCCCCACTGTGTGCTGGTAGGTGCCTGTGGCAAGGAAGTGGAGCACAGACACGACCTTCAGTAGAGGGGGGGTGGCGGTGCGTATTTCAATGAGGCTAACTATGTCGTCGTGTATCAGGTCCCCCATGGTGGTGATGGTGTCCCTGTCCACACGGTACAGGGTGTGGATCGGCTCAGGGGTTAGGTTGAAGGGATTGGCTCTGATGCGAGGGATTGGGGGCTGCCGGCGTGGTAACGGTGGCTGCACTGGTGGGGCATGCTGGGCCTGTCTCACCCTCCTTCTCCTCCTGCGTCTCCTCTGTGGTGGCGGCTGTTGTTGTTGTTATTGATGTTGAGGCATTGCAAGCAGGTCCTCCAGCTCCAGTAATGCTACTACTATTGGTATCATCTTGGTGTGGGAGGGGGTGTGGTGTGTGGGTATGCTCCTTTTGTACTGGGCCTGACTCCATTGCCTCCACCTGTGCTGATTGTGTGCACTTGTGGCAGTTGGAAACACTGCTCAGGGCTCTTTATGCCAGGTCCGCGATGCCGGTTTTTACGCCATGCCGGTAAGCACTTTTTCCGCCTTCATGAGGCCGTTATTTGCATGTCCGCCTCACTTGTGATCTACTCCGGTTTACGGCATGCCGCTAATGCCGGCATGGTGGGTTGCCTGCACACACCCAGCCTGCTATTGACGGCATCATACTTTACGATGCCGCTAATAGCAGTCTGGTTGGTCAGAATAGCCCGTAGCGGTAAGCGATGCCGGTAATCCCTTACCAGCATCGTTTTTCCCTTACCTCCAAACTCGGAATGAAGGCCTATGTCACAATACATGAACCAAAATTAAAAATGTCCAAAAACCATCTCATGTCCAAAAGTCCAAGAAATGAGTTCCAAGTCCAAATCAAGAACCCAAAACCAAAAACAGAACCTAAATCCAATGCACAACACAAAGACAACATCATAAACACAGGCCTCGACAGCTGTGTAAGCTGTATATTTCCAACAACGACCAAACTACAGGGACACAACAAAAACACGGCGCGCATAAAAATGTGCACAGCCTCCCAAAAACAATTACCTAATAATAAATTCACCAACACAGCACAAAACCTCACTAGTCCTCCTCACCAGCTATTTAGAAGTTTCCTTCTACTGATCTGTTCTGCCAAAAGCAGCCAAAAAAATATTCCTTAACTGTTCTGTGAAGATTGTCTTTGAACTTGGCCGTGCAAAGTATTCTTGTCTTTGAGAATATAAGTGAGTGTGAGCACGCACTATCGCTGTTCTAGAACTCCAAGCTGAACTTTATTTCCATCCTTGGCTCACATGACAGGAGACCATGATTTGGACCATTCTTCAGCATTTATATGTCTTAAATTAATAAAACTTGACACGCATGGTGTTCTTTCTTTGCACCTTAAGAAGGGATGATTCAGCTTCTCACCTTCACTGCCTTTGAGAATAGATAACCACCTAGGCTGATTTCACATTGAGACCAGGCCAAACAGCCTCGCCATTCGTACCACGATCTCAGCTAATTCTTTCTGCAACACAGTTCTCAGCTTTTCCTCTCCCGGGCTTACTAAATTCATGACACCGATGTCCAGCCTCTATATAACTGAGGCTTCGATCTGCAATCTATTCACTACATATAGCCAGCTTCTTAGATTACTTAGTCTACTTGCGTTGCTGCATCTGTACAGTTATTAAACGGCTTGCATTTTCTGCAGTTCGTCACACACGTGCAATCTTCTTTTCGCATCTGGAAGGTTACTCGATTCTTTACTTCGTCCTCAGTTTCTATAGGGCGCAGGCATCCTCTTCAGCCAGTCTTCTCAGACTGTCATGTTCCTCTCTCGTGACGTCAACAGTTCCTCTTTCGCTCTCTTTCATATTCCTTCGCGGAGTGCCTCCCTGAGATTGTCGTCTGTTCAGGGATACATTTGGTATGGTTTTCTCACTGGGTACCTTATTTTGAATATTCGCCGTAGTATGATCACAACTGCTGGTGTCAAGCATGTCTCAGGCTTCCAACATACAGCAGGTAAGGGAGCAGAATTTCCTGCAGAGGCATACAGCTGCTCCTTTACACTGATAAGAGCTCCATGGTCATGCAGACCCCTTACCATCAACGCCAGCCAATCTCATGGGGACGGTACCTCACAAACTGCCTGTACTCCAAGGCCCCCACCTCCAGCTAACTCCAGGATATCAGGGCGCAGTGCCTGTCGCACAGCGATAGCCTGAATCAGCCACTCATCCCTCTCTGGGCAACACCACCCATCACAGCTGGCAACACCATTTGACTACTACTCTTCCTTGCAGTTGCAGGTCCCATTGGTGAGCAGCTGTTCCTATGCCACCCGGCGCTCTTGTCCGCCTTCACCTGCCAGCAGACCTGGTAGCTGCCTGTCCCCACCCAGCAGGCAGGCCCCAGGAGCTGTACAGTAAAGTACTCCTTCTCAGACTCATACCAGCCGGCCTGCAAACTGCTTGGGGACGCTCCAGCTTGCTTTGCCTGGCATGCAAGCTCTCCTAGGGGCTGGGGTTCTTCCTACATGGTTCCACTCCTGCTGGCACCCTGGTGTGGATGCGACCTCTGGAGGGCAGTGACTGTCCCCTTGCTGCACCTTCTGCCAGAGCTCCGGTACCTGGTTCCTGCTCCAGCTCAATTTTGAAAACCAGCTTCTCGTCAAAATGCTGTAGGTTCATTAGCCTTGAAGACACAGTGACCCAGGCTATCGCTGCTTCACAATCAATATGAGCAGGTGAAGATCAATTGGAAGTGGGTGGACGGAAACAAAGGAACAGTGGCGTTCAATGTACTGGCAAGTAGGTGGGCTGATATATTTATTGACATTGGAATTAGTTATTGACCCTTTCCCCACTATGAATACCTACATGTGGCTTATGAATAAGCACCTTGTGAAGGACAATTCAAAAAACATTTTGACCAAATATATAGTCAGCAATGCAATGTCAGCCACCAATAGCAAAGCAAACAGCCGACTTGCTTACACCCCAAGCAACTTAGTCATAATGCTGCTACAAGGAACAGTAGGCACTGTGTGTACTAGTGAGCCAATTATATTAGAAGCTTTACAGGGCTCAACCATTGACCTCAAAGACTAGTCAAAAGGGAGCAATCAAACTGAAATCATGCGGTGTAATTAAGCAAATAAGGAACAAGAGGCAGTGCTCAAAAGCCACAAGCCACACACCCAAATATATACACCAAGTTACCTTGAAAACACCACAATATTGTCTCACATGGCAGGCCACTGTGCTGGCAAATGATTCTGACATCATTGGGGAGGGAAACAATTTCTTTTCTTTATTTGTGTTTAGCCAATGTAGGCTTTTACAAAATATGCTCGAGTTTGTGAAGAATTGTGAATGCAGCGAAAACCGTTATGGCTTTCTTGCTGTTTTATTTATTTATTTATTTTATTTATTTTTATTTTATCTCTCTTAGTTGTTTTTTATGAACACGCAAAGCACATATGAACAGCTTTTTCAAAATGTTTTGCATATGTGCCTTTGAAATATGCAGAAATCTCTTTACAGTGCTGAATTTGAGATAGTGCTGAATTTGCGATATTGCTGAATTTGAGCGGTGTGAGATGGAGCAACTGAAAATGGAGATTACGGGAGAGTGCAGCGGTAGATGTCAAGTATGGATTGCTTAAAAGTATCATAATAATATTAATAATAAGAGTAATCTTCTCAGTGAGATTAACCTTTTTCTGTGATTTGGGCATCCTTAAACATCCATGCCAGTGTGGCACTGGTGACTAGCAGGTCATTACAATGTTCATGAGTAGACCTAGTCATTTCCAGAGTAAATGAACAGATTACCAAAATATTAGATATCAACACTCCTCTTTATAGGGGTAGGTGTGTACCCTTTCCGTTCAAGGCCTCTCAGTCAATCAACACCTTCTTTGCCATAGATGAAAGCCATTACAATATACAATACATCATTTATGAAGCAATACATATTTCATACTAACCTAAAATCAAATATAGCTGGTACTAGGAAATAGAAAGGTAAAACATTGCAGTTTAAAATATAAAACACATCAATGAAGAGGGCTGGCCCGAATGTATAGAAATGTTAGCTATCACAAATGTATCATTTGTAAGAAGAAGGCAACTGACCAGGAGGTGTCATGGTAGTTGGCAAAGAGTTTTACTAAATTAAAAAACTTACGGTGGGTGCTGTGATTATTCTAGTGAACTGCAGGCAGGTGTGGGTCTTGACTACAGTGTAGAGCTGTGACGGGCCTGTCCTCATGGCTGAGGCAGAGAGTGGAATACTGGGGCTGCCCTTGGGAGCTTTTGAGTGGAACACTTGGTGCTTTACAGGGCGCTGCAGAGCGAGCAACACACTTCATTGAGGAGCAGGGGACAAGACAACCTGGGACGCAGGTCAGGGAACTGTGGTGTTCCTGCAAGTCAACACTAGCCTGCCAAACACACAGGCGCCATGACGAAAGGTGGGGCAAATACAAGGAAAAGGGCAACTTGGACTCGTACACCAAGCAGGGAGCAAAGCCGAGGGGAGACTCTGGATTTGAAACAACTATGCACTGGCATGCAAGCAGGCTTTGCGTCTGTTCACGTGAAATTGGATGAAATCACGGCTAGGATCTCCTCGCCGCAACGCAAATTAGATGCAGAAAGTGCCAGAATAACGGAAACGGAATCTAGGATTAGTGCCACTGGGGACGATATGATCGACGCGAAAGGGCGTACAACGGCACTGGAGAAACAGAGAAACAACTGGTATCAAAATGCAATGACCTGTAATCCCTGTCGAGGCGCAACAACAGACGCATTATAGGCATTACGGAATCAACCTGCAAGGGACAGATAGAGGTTTTTGTGGAGGCATTATTGAAAGATCTGCTTGGCGACCAGGTGCTGTCTGGATGCTTTGCAGTGAAGCGAGCCCACAGGGCGCTATTGCCCATACCTAACCCGAGTGCTACACTCAGGCCCATTGTTGCAAAGCTGCTCAGTTACAGAGACAGAGACCAAATCTTAAAGATGGCCAAGGATAAAGGTACCCTCCAATATGGATCAAGTAAGGTACATATCTAACCAGATTTCTCTACAATGGTTCAAGCAGAATGGAAGTGATTCTTTGGGGTATGAGAAAGGGGGGTTCAATATGCCATGCTTTTTCCAGCCAAACTTCGTGTTCATCATGAGGACAAACGTTCTTTTTCACGGATCCGGAGGAGGCAGTGACCTATATTGAGGCCAATATACCCATACCAACAGAGGACACTGCCTGGAGCCCATAACCCTGAGGTCCCAGACCCACATGCAGCGACCCGGAGTGAAGCACGATGATCGAATGCCTGGTTGCCTCTTGCAACAATGCGATGTGGACCATAGACTCAGTTTGGTAGCAGGTGGGTCTCTTACCCTTGAAGATGTTGATGGACTACACCTAATTAGGGCCTATACGGGGCAGGGCTGGAAAGTTTGGAGCTGGCCAATGGCTCACCCCATGCAGAGTGGCAGTTACAGTTTTTTGGGGTTGGGTGGGGATTGGGGGTTACATTGTCCTGTTGCAAGGGGCAATTAGGGAGGGGCAGGTGGGGATGGGGATAGGGGATGTTAATTCCCAAAACAGCTTGACAATTTCCACAGAGGGTTTGTGGCAGGATTTATCCAGCAAATGGTTGCGTAGGTTGTGGTCCAGATTATTTCCTTGTCATAGAGTGCGAGGGCTCTTAGATGTCAGAGATTGGATTAAGGAGTTGGAATATAAGGGGACATACATAGAGTGCCATAATATTCATCTGGTATTTGTGCAGGAAACGCCTGCCACGCACCGGATCGTGACATGTTTTCTCAGATCATGGAGTACAAGGCAATTTTACACCAGCTTCTCCACACAGTCACAGACGATGGCTATTTTATTACACAAAAATATTAAGTTTAGGTGCTTCGAACCACATGTTGACTGTGAGAGGAGATATGTAACGGTGCATTGTAAAATGCAGGTAGTTGAAATGCTCTTGGTTAAGCTGTACGGGGCCATTCTTTTCATAAATGTTCTTGGAGTAGAAGTAGACGCTGAAGTAATGTGGACCCCACATCAAAAGCATGGCCAGTCTTGCATCTTCTGAATCTTCATTATTTGATGAGTCATGCATTTCTTTTTACTTTGTGATAATGTTCTCGAATTGCCATGGTTTCATTTCTGCAATGGCCTGTATCTTTCCTTGCTCAAATATTCAGTCTCTGCATTCCAACAAGTTCAGAAGAGCACCACCAGGCTACTTTAGTAGCTGAGAGGTTGGGCTCATATCTCAGAAATGGTTCATGTTTGACTATGGCTGCCAATGGATAAGAACACTACGCTCAAAGCTATTTGCTTCACATTTAGAGCAGTCCATTTCCCCCTTACATTTCTACTCTACCTTTGGGTATACTCCTGGATAGAAGCTCAGGGGCTACAACCAAAAGGCTAGCTAGCCCCGAGTCCTGACAGTCCTGACATTAGCGTAGCCCCGCATCTTTTCCAGACCCAGCCACACCCCTGACTTTCACCCTTACTCTTCTCATCATATACTCCTCTCTTCCCTCCTTTGAACTTATCGGTAGATGCTCATTCACAGCGCAATCGACCAGCATTTTGGAATTCATTGCACAAACATATATGCTTATTCCAAATTATCCTTCTATTGTATGCACCTTAAAAGCCAGGCATGGTTGAGACCAAAAGTGCTGGACTCGGTAGTGAAAGTTGAACTCAACAAATAAAATAACTGAAGCACATTTCTGAATACTGGTTAAGTCATACCTAGACTGAATGCACTGCAGGATTACTGTTATTAAATGAAGAATTATTCTCATCAGTGCCTTTTTAACATTGGTTCTATATCAAAACAATCTTGAGTGGACCCAAATGTCAACAGAGGGTCCTTCAAATTGCCATTTACACCTGTTCATATCTCCTACTGACTTGATGAAGTGATTGTATGCATTTTTGCATTTGCAGCTGCCATGTTAGATAATGTGAGAAGGAGGGTCCTAGACCGTCAAATGAGTTTAGTGATTTCGACTGATAGTAAATCCTTTCCTCAGCACCCCGCAAACACCCTAGATCATGACCTTGGGTTTCATCTCATTAACATTAGTCGTTTTCCAGCGTGATAGTATTGAAACATTGGCAACATATCCATTGCTAAATCTGTGAACAGAAGCAAAATCACATTGTCTACAAGGTAATGGCTGTGTCTGATATCATAATCTTCAAGCTGGTGAAATGCCTGTCTTTAAAGGCAACAAGCAAACAAAACAACCTGCATGTGGATTAAGACATCACACATGGCAGATAGGTTATATAATCAAAACTCTATCTAACAAAATGTCGTAAACATTTCCCAGCATTGTACTAATGGAATAATTAGCTACTTTGCCTCTTGGGTAGAGTCATAGTTCACTCTACTGAAGGAACGTGGCGCCCCTGAAGCTCCTGTATGTCCTTCCAAATGATCCCACTTCCTCTTAAGAAAGATGGCCTGGTCCAGCTTGAACCAGCCTGCAAGGGAAATCTGTTGCAAGATGAGAAGCACAAACATTAATTCCTTACTCTGAAAGGTGAGAATTCAGAGTTTCCAGACATAGAAGCATACAGTAGAGATGCAAACTGGCCACTGTTAAAAAAATAACTCAGTCCACCTTAGATGTGAAATGACACTACTCTGAGAAGTTCTGCTTCTGACTCTTTATAGGATAATCTCCCTTTTATCTTGTATAAGGAGCTTACCAAGAAATGTATGATATGATATGATAAGTCATTTATAACACGCCTGTACACAAGTGTTTTTAAGCGTGACAAGACAAGGGAGACAAGACAGAGGGAGGACAACTAGGCCTTGTGTCATTCAGATCGTGCAAGTACGATAGCACAGAGCGCAGGGGGGGAAGAAGGGGAAGTGCAAGGGAGAGGGAAAGCAGAAGTGTAATCAGGGCAGCATTGCCAAATAAATGCGGCCAGGCCAGCGCGGCTTAGGGTAATTGCAAGGAGGCAGGGTACTGTAAGATTACAGTTACAACCCCTAAGTGCGTGGTAGGCCCGGAGTCAGTGCAGGGGAAACTGATCATGGAAAAGCCCAGTGAGACTCAGAGGGTAGCCAGTCGCCAGTCAGTGCAGCAGACAGGTAGGTCAGCAGGGGCGAGAGAGAGAAAGCAGAGGCAAGAATGTAAGAAAAATCCAATAATGTCGCCCACAGGAGTAACCCTAAAGAATCCACTGAAAACGGATCAATGAAAGAAGAATTGGAATTAGCCAAGAGACGTAGAGTACCAATGAACATTAAGAAATTGACATTTGCCGAGCTCTCATACTCTAGCAAATGCTACAAGAAGTTCCCTGAGCGGAGCGTAATGCTGTTTAAATTCATTGATGCAGTTAGGAAGGTGCAGATACATTTTGGAGAAGATACGACAAAGAGTTCAGGTAATGGATGGCAGATGATGCAGATAAGATTTACGCCGAGTTAAGGCTGCAGTGGATGACTACCATTAGGCCAGTAGCGGTCATGTCAAGGACAGCCCGTTCAAAGAGGGATGGACAATCAGAGAAACACTTGTGTATGAGCGTGATATAAATAAAATATCATATATCAGAGAGGGGGATATGGTGGGAAAGGGCATGCTGGGCTTACAACAGAGGGACATATTCTAGAGCGGCATGCAGGTACAAGCACAAAATGCACTGGGCGGCATCCCTTCGAGAAAAATGCAGGGGAAGAGGTAGAGAGGGAGTGAGGGAGGAGGTAGGGGTTCTGGGAATTACAGACGGTCTCTGGGAAAGGGGGCATATCCCAGTTAATGTAAAGAAACTGAAGAAGTGGCTACAATTTTTCCTTGATAGGGAGGAAGCAAGCTTGCTAGAAGAGGGATTTCAGAAGGGCTTCAGGATTCCTTTTAGCGTTCCGAAAGGGCAGGGGAGATGGGCAGAACATTTGAAGTCCATAGCAGAACATCTGGCATGGTGGTGGACACGTTAGAGAAGCAAGTGAGGGAAGGAATGATGGCTGGTTCATTTGGCCACATTCCGTTGTCAAACTTAATTGTTTCACCTATCGGCATATTACCTAATGAAGATAAAGGTGAGTTTCGGATGATCCGGAGCCTGTTGTGGCCGGAGGTGGTATCTATTTTTGCTTACATCGACCCGGTCCACTGTATGGTGAACTATGCTCACGTAGATAACGCCATCGCCACGATTAAGGAATGTGGTGCGGCCACGCAGATGGCAAAATGTGGCGTGCAATTGACGTTTCAGTTGCTGCCGGTGCAACCGGATGATTTTCAGCTACTGCGTATTCAATTTCAGGGTGTCATGTATGTGGACAAAGCATTGCCCATGCGGTGTGGAGCAGCGAGCATTCTTCATTGTTTCAGCACTTTTGATGAATGGGCGTTTAAGAAATGTTCCGGATCAAAGAATGTGGTGCATTATCTGGATGACTTCTTCGTGGTTGGAAGGAATGTGGATGAACCGCTATTACTGTAATTTCAAAGACTGACGGAGCTGGGCTTTGCGCTGGCACCTGAGAAAACTGAAGGTCCAGCTGCAAAGCTGACATTCATGGGCATTGAACGGGATGCAAAGAGAATGGAATCGAGACTACCTTTAGAGAAAATTGGTAAAGTGGAAAACACATCATACAAGGTGACAACTAAAGAAAAGTGCGATGTGAGGACTATACAGCACCTTTAGGGCCGTTGAATTCTGCTTGCAGGGTAGTGGCATTGGGCAGGGCGTTTTGTAGACTGGTGGCATTAGCTATTTCAGGTGCGAAAAGACCACATCATAGGATTAAGGTGACTGCACGAATGAGACAAGACATGGAGGTATGGAGGTGCTGTCTATCAGGATACAGTTAATCAACTTTTTCCTTGGGAAACTGTTTACCCACTGTTTAGCATGCCATCAAGTTATGACGGCATGGTAATACGGAGCAGAAACCCTGGCTGCATACATGGAGACCAAGAGAGGACAGGGCACTTGGATCCTGGGTATGTCGGCACAAAGGTGACTGTTGATATGAATTTGGGGGGGGGCGGGAGAATTGCCAAAGATACACCATGAACATGTAACACAAAATATCCTGGGGCATGATCCACATGGCCTCGCAAACATCCCATGCCAAGCCCCCTCGACAATAAAGTAGTCTGGCTGAAAGAACCACAAGTCCCAGAATACATAGGACACAAAACTGAAAATTATTTTTAGCGGTAGAACGCTCACTCTCCTACCCCTCAGATTTGATGAAGGGCCCAGGTGGCCACCGATGGAAGCAGAAAGGAAATCCTCCCACAATTCCCAGCAGCACCCAACTGTCGTAAGACATACAAAAGGCCAATCAAACACACAACCATAGGTACATATCAAATACACCACAATGACCAAGAAAAAAGCAGCACAGGCCGCAAAATGCCAAGTGCCCTTTGGGATGTGCATGGACGATTGGGGAATGCAGACTATGAGAGTACATACGTATGCTTCAGATCAGGATGGGCACAAGTCATTGTGCATTGTCAAATGCAAAGAACGCACTCCCCGAAGGCACTAGAGTGTATTGAAATGAGTGCATGGAAGTGAACATTTTATTCATTTATTTTTATTTATTGTTTGCTTGTAAGGCTCTTATACAGCAAGTAAAATACTGTTTCGAAGCGCCCACAGGGCGAGGAGAGGGAATAAGGGAGTGAAATACATTACAAAACACAATCATTAATAAAAGCAGTGGTGGGAAAAGGATGAAGGACGAACCTAATATGCCTTGTGAGTATTCAAAACATGCAAGTGCAACAAGGAAAAGGGCAGAGGGCCTAAGTTCTGAGGAGTCCTGGCTCCTGGGTGACCCTCATATGAAGTGCTTGCGTTGATGAGTGCTACAAGGCTAGGGGCCACGTTAGGAGAAAGTGTGAACCTCCGAGGCACAGGGTGTGCCAAGGCAAGTGCTGAGGCTAGACAGGAGCTAGGCAGATTGGGTGTGGCAGGTCTGGGGTCGCGAGGATGCATAAGGGCCCCAGACACCAATCACAGCAACTGTGGGATTAGGAGAGAAGAGAAGAAGGAAAGGAGGAGGTGAAGAGGTAGGTCTTGAGGAGCTTCTGGAATTTAAGAAAGTCCTGCTCAAAGCGCAGAGGCAGGGGAAGGCTGTTCCATAGGAGGGAGCCAGCTGAGGAAAGCGATCAAACACCTTCCCCTCTGTTTCGTAAAGCGCTTTTCACACACTTTGTTGGTGCTTGAAATAGAATGCTATTTTCATGACAAAGCATATTGCAGAGCCCGTTAATGATACTTCTCTATCACAGTGGTCGAGATTATGTGGGCTGGCACAGAGGTCATGTGATGGGCCAACAGAAGTGCCCCTCAAACTTTGATGCTTAGGGATGAAGAAGTAGAGGTGGAAGGGTCTTTGGCAGCATCAACAAGAGCAACATACAGGTTCACTTGGGGAAGAGTTGGAGGGAAGTGGTGACAAAGAAAGGCGAGGGGCACATGATTGACAAAGAATGGCGAAATGATGTGGTGGATTTCATACGGATGCTTATTAAAAAAGGGCTGTCACCAGTGATTATATCCGCCAAGTTGGCAGTGGTGGCTTTTTATGGCAAATGTTTTTGAGATCATGAACACACAGCAAGAGAATTGGGAAGGAGGATGTAAGAAGGGGGGGCTAGGAGGAGGGGAGTGAAGAAGGATAAAAGCAGGCCTATTTCGGTGGAATTGCTGAGAGGTTTGTTGGCAGCGTTGTAGGTGGTGTGTTCTTTATGGGAAATTTGTTGGTTCAAGGCCATGTTTATGTCACTGTTTTTTGGGCATTCAGAGTTTGAGTTAGAAACTGAGGAGATCTGAGACTCAGTGAAGGCGCTGACGGTTTTGGAGAAAAGAGTTCAGTGGAGTTTGTTTTTTTGGTCATGACAATGGAGAAGTAAAAAGGGGGACAGTTACTGAGAAAAGGTTTGGGGTGGTTGGGATGGTCCCAATCAATTCTCGTCCGCACTCTTTCCTTAGTAGAGTGGCATCTTGGGCTTAGTAGAAGGGGCTGACTTGGGCTTCGAGGAGAGGGAGGTGAAATTGTTGGATAGGTGGAAGTCACGCAAGTTTGGAGTTTGTGAAAGGGATGTGAAGAATATGCAGTGGCATACGGCGAGTTGAGACATTGTTCTTTTTCATCCATATAGAGCCAGTGATGCCAAGTAGTTTGGTGTTGTGGACACTCCATTGTTAAATGAGCCGGAAAGCTAGCAGAGATGAAGGCTTATGGGAAGCAGCTCAGTAGAGCCTGCAGTGAAGTTAAAGTGGTATGGTCTAGGTTGGGAAGCATGGGGTGTGGCCAGTTGATGCCAAGTCATTTGAGCTGGGGCTCAAGAGACAGGTGGCAGACTTGTTGACCGTCCATTTGGGTGTGAACGATTTAATACAATGAACCGATCTAGACATAATAGAAATGATGAAAATTGCACTGGTGCTCATTCAAAGGTTATGGACTGGCGTGGAATTACTGCCACAAAGAGTTGACGGGGTGCTCAGAAATCCGCAGCTTTGGTAGAGCCAGGAAAGAAATAGAGAGGTGTCCTGTTTTTGTAGAGCAACAGGAGTAGAAGTGGCGTAACATGATAATATTAAGTATGGGGAGCCGGTGTACTTTCGACAGGACAGGGTACACTTGTCATTCTTGGGGGCAAAAATATACCTCATGAATTGGATGGATGTGGTAGGTGGAATTCTATAATGTAGAAGGCAGGGTGGTGGAGCTACCATAACACCATATGGGGTTGGTGCCGCTGAGTGCCCGGAAAGAGCATAGGGAGCAGAAAAACAATAGAAAAAGGATTGCAACAGCTGGAGCTGTTTTAATGGTTACAATATGAACAGAAGGGGGTGGAACATAAACGAAAAAAGAACAAACATACTTGGTCCTAGAGCCACAATCAAGCAATATAGGCTGCCCAAAATGCTATATGATATGGAGCAGAGGGCTTATAATGAGCGATTCGGATCAGACCAACCCGCCAAAGATACCTTCAGTGGCAACAATAGGTCCACCAGGATTGACTATATCCTTATCTTGGCATGGGATTGGGGATGGGTGGAGAAGTTCCAGGATGAAAACAGGCACGAAAGCGATCACAAACCTCTTAGTTTTGCACTGAGGGTATTTGCGAATTGCTCACAGGGCAATACAATTGGGGATAGGGCATCAGCAGTGACAATTGTCGGGAATTCCTGTCCCTCAATTAAGTGTGCCCGTCTCGATAATACAAATAGAATTCCGTGCATTTACCAGGCTGTGCTTGGGCATTTGGAAGTCCTATACGGAGACAATTGCCCTGATGAACAGATAATAACGGGGTTGGAGGTTATTTGCCCCCTATTTACTAATCCTAAAGTTGTTGTGGAAAAGCGTGCATTAAAAACTGCTCGGTGGTATGACAAAGAGTACAGGGAAGCAAAGGGGGAAATAATCAAGCATCTAAAGGGCTCCCCCAGAGTGGACAAAAGTGCTTTGCACCTGTCAAGGGGTACATAGAAAAATATAGTGGATAGCAAGAAGAAGCAATTCGTGAATAGAAGATGGGATGCCATGTTTGATGCAGTCAGGTCAGGTGACTCTGACCTTTTTGAAGCATGTGTCTAGTGGTAGTGAGGATAACACACATGTTCTCCAATGTTACATCGAGATGGATGCTTCGTTGAACCACTTCAGAGAGCTCTATCATGAATCAAGGGACATTTGTCTAGTTCTTACTAATGAGGCAGGAGAAGAGGTTACCCAGACTAGGGTGCGAACACAGCATATTAGTGTTTCCCTGTCCAAGGAAATTGCAGCTGTAAGATCCCAAAAAAAGAGGGAAAGCTCCAGTCCCGGACAAAATTCCCATTGATTTATTCAAGAGTGAAATCATGGTCTGGAATCCGGTTCTCTACCGAGTCCCGGAATCGTGGAGAAGAGAGGAGATTGTACCCATATATTAAAAGGGGGAAGAGATTCCCCAGAGAACTATCACTCCCTATCCCTGTTGGATTCCACAGGAAAAATATTGGCAAATATCGTCGTCGAGTATCTGAGGGAGTGGGTTACCGCCCCAGAGACTATAGGTCATCTGCAAGCAGGCTTTCAAGTAGGAAAAAGCACAATCGACCAAGCCTTTTGCGTCTACATTATACTTCAGAAATAATACTTAACCCCGAATAAGGCAAAATTATATACAGTGTTTGTAGATCTTAAGACTGCCATTGACGGGGTCCTGCGGGCAATCCTGTGGAAGATGCTGAGAGACAGACATCTACCAGGACATCTCCTGGAGCTTATCTGCCTCCTATACACTAACAACAAAGCAGTGATAGTGTTTGGGGGCTTGGCAAGAGAGTTGACCGTATCCTTTGATGTTGAGAAAGAGTTAAGACAGAGATGCGTTCTGGCCCCATTGCTATTCTGCCTCTACATTAATGAGATCAATATTGATCTCTTAGTGTCTGGTATGGATTCCCCTAGGCTGGACTGCGGCAGGAGTCCCGCCTTATTCATTGCAGGTGATGTCGTTCTTTTGGCAACCACCCCTTCAGGGCTGCAGATAATTCTGAAAAGATTCTGCAGGAAATGCAAAGACCTGGGGCTGGAAATGAATATGAGTATTGGTCTTCATGACCAATTGTTCTAAAAGGTGTCCCCTGACCCTTAGTGTGGATGCGAATAGCCTAGAGCAGGTAGATACATATGATTATTTTGGCATGAGGTTTGCCAACATTACATAAACTAATGTTGTTATGGGGGTCCCATAACTTATTACATTGGAAGTGTATAAAAGTCAGGCAAATGCATCTGTTTTATTTGGGGAGGATGTATGGGGCGTTTGCAAGGCTCTGGCCCTTGCAAAAATTGAAAATGTGTTCTTAAAGAAGTTAGCTTTGCTTCCTTTAAGCACCCCCAATGCTCCCTTACACATAGAAACAAATATTACCCCATTATTTGTGGAGACTGGCCTTAGATCACTGTTTTACTGGGTTCGGATTTGAGGACAACAGAGCTGTCAAAACACAAGGAGGTCCTAGTACATATAATGTCTCTGGAAGGGGGACGATCACTGCCACGGTCACTGCATATAAAGAGCTGCTCTGGGATCCGAATCTCAGTGACCTTTGCGTTCATACCCAAGTAATTGGAAGTAATGCCAACATTACTGTTAAATTGGCAGCTATGAACCTGTGCCACTCCAGGTTGATGTCATGTTTACACCTTTCAATGGTTAAACAAAAGAGGTGATGGCTGGAAGGTTTTGAATTGATCTTAACCTCTGGCATTGCTCCGGGCAACCCTCCAGATATTGATTCTTCGCCTCCAAGCCATTACAAGAAAGACCATATGCAAATCAGGTTTGGTATCACCACAAAAGAGCAGTCCAGCTCAAACAGCTAGGTCAAATCCCTTCCGCATGAGACCACAAGCATACCCAGACATGTTTCAGCCTCATTTGGGGTCATCAGTGAGGAGTAGCTTGGCTCTCTAGGCCCAGCAGGCATGGGACCAACATCTGGGTATACCCCTCCCACTCGGGGTGACTAAAGCTAAACAAAAGAGGTGATGACTCGAAGGTTTTGAATTCATTTTAACCTCTGGCATTGCTCTGGGCAACCCACCATGACCATCGTTCTTCGCCTGCCAAGCCATTACAAAAGGCCATATGCAAATCAATATCTGGAATGTAAATTATCCATTGGATTTAAGGAGTTCTTGGACTTAGTTTCTCCCCCGTATGCACGTGCACTCTTTGTCAAACTCAGAATATCTACTTTACAAGTGGCTAGTTTTAATCTGTTCTTGGAAGGCCAATGGAAACAACATCTGTCCCGTTTGCGGGATTGGTGAGGAATCAATAAGGCACTTCATGTTCATCTGCAAAGGGCTCAGGACTCTGAGAGTCAGCCACCTGAAGCCCCTTCTTAACCAGTTCAATATCCGAAGACTAGAAGAAGCTACGAATTTGTCCAAACAGTCAGAGAATCCTATAATAGTCCTCTGCTTTTCAAAATGGCTTTACTGTGCATGGTCAAGAAGGAGCTCTTTATGAAAATACTCTGTATAGAGCAACTGTACCATATATTGTAATGTTTTAGGCATAATTCTTAGTCCCATAATGTCCTGTTTGAATAGACAAAGAAACTTCTATATATTTTTGTTGTCGGACTGTAATGATTATCGTGTGCCTATTGATTGTAGTGATGATTGATTCATTCTCAATCTTATTTTTGACTATCAAGTTTACAGGTTCTCTTCTGTCTTTTTAATGCATATATATTCTGTTTTTATGCTATTCATTTTAACATTGCAATGTGAGATAATGGATGTGTGTATATGTATTTTGTGGTATTGTTATGGTGCACTTCTATGGCTCGTTGCTGAAATAAAGTATGGAAGAAGGAGGACAATGAAGAAGGGGCTTTTGGTAAAGAGAATTTAAGCTGATGCTTCACTATTGTAAGCGGACCTACCTTGAATAAAATGGCATTTCAACATAAAAGTTGAAGTCAGAGTTTCATTGGCAGCAATCTCACACAAGTGTTGGGCTAATTTATGAAACACTAATAGCCCTGATGTGGAAACTGAAGGAAGTGTGCACGCCATGGTATAAAGGAGAACAATTTAGGGCAGTGTTTGCATTGGTTTATTTCATGCAATATGACTACATCTGGAGTTAGGAAAGATTTCTCTTTTAGGCAACTTTCCGTCCATATTCTATGGACCCCCAAACTTTTTGCGTTTGTTTTTGACCCGTCCTGACTTTTTTCAGAGCGCGAAGCCTCCAGGTCAATTCCCTGGCCTTTTTTGCTCGTTTTGTCATTGGGAAACTTTAGACTATCAGTACTGTGAAACTAGGTTTGCCTTTTGTCTTTTACTTTTTAACTTGTTTGGTAACATTTTAACATTGTTTCAATACAGTGCAGTGGGATTACTTTTTACAATTTTTGCAACATTTTTAGCATGCACATTTCTGTTTACCGAGTTTGACACTTACAGTGGTTATTGTCCAAAGATGGCTGTGCCATGAGCTTTTTCACTTGCTCTTTGGCCATTTTTTTTTATTTGGCCTTCTCAGGTCAGGAAATCCCTGATATGGTCATGCATTTGCCAAGGAAAGTTGTTTTCGCGGACTACTGCATGCCATTTGTGTGTGGGCTCAGGAAGTAGGTTGGGACTGCCTGCTCCTAATCCACAAACTGGCAACAAAACATGTAGTGTGCATGCATGAAAGGAACCCATAGTGGTCCCCGATTGGACCACTGCTGGCTGAGTGAGTGGTGCAGATCCTTACCATTAGAGGGTGGAGTTTGAACACTCACCACAATGTAGGATAAAAAGAGGAGCCATGCAGCCATTCCAGCAGATCAGAAATGGAGCCAAGTATCCTGTGTAACTGTGTAGCCAACTGAAGACCTGTGGACGACTTCTGTAGAGGCCTGGCAGCCTTTCGTGCAACTGTCCAAGTGAAGCCCTGCTGGACTACCTAATCTCAGAAGGCCCTCATCAGTGCTTCATCACTTGGACTGATGGGACCAACCAGTCTCCACGCGTCCTCACAATCCTGCATCACAAAGCCTTCAGAATTGTCCCTGGACCACCCAGTGGGCCTTCCAGCTCTGAATTGGGTTACCATGCCAGAAGTGTCACTGTTCTATGTTTTTGCCTATTACTTTGGTGGTTGCCAACCCCGTCCTACAAGTCGCCTTCCTGCCAAGTTTCAGCTTCTCGGAATCAAAAGATACTGTCCTAGAGGTCGCTCTTTGTTCGCAACTGGATAGTCGTCCTCTGTCACCTGTGTGCTGCGATTGTCGCTGGAACCAGTGAACCCCGTCTAGCAGGGTGTCAGTGCTTGCTGCATTTCTTCATCAGAAAGAGTTGCACTCATCTCCTGATCTGACCAGAATCTTCCTTGCAACTCAGCTCCTGGGCACCTTCTACTGGATCCAACAGTGGCAAAACCTACCTCCAGCGACTCCCAGTAGACCTGCCAAATCACTTCGGAAAATCAGAGTGAGGGCAATGAGTAATCAGTATACCTACAGCTGTCCCTAGCTCTTCCGTTTTAAATGTTTGTGAAGAACTTTGACTAATTCCATTCCTTTGCTTTTTAAACATTTAGTTCAAAAACTGTTATAAAAGATAGAAAAAGTATCTTAGTTAGCAGTATAATCCTTGTGAAGCCTTTTGGATGGAACATTTCTCACCACCACAAGAACTCTTCCCACCATTGTCTCCTCTCTTAAAGGAACATTGTGACTTTTGGGCACAAGGTCCCATTCAATTTAGGGATTGGACCTATAAAGTTAGGGCTTCTATTCTTGTGGACAGACTTTCTCATTCCACAACAACTTACCTTCCTTTCAGGTATTTGGATTTCTATAACCAAAGGTGACTATGTATTTTTTATATTTAGAGTGTTGTGTGATAATATCAACTGCTTGATACATTTTAATAGTGTGTTTTTGGCTCTATAACAAATATAGTATTGTTGTATGTATGTGTCATAAGTAGAATCATTGTGTAGTTCACGGTGTGGACTTAGTGTGGACCCCTGACCCCACTCACCTCTCCTGAGACTGAGCCTTGCCCATTCTCCAGGCTAACCTCTTAGAGTTTCCCTGTTCACTATAATTAGGATGGCCTCCTGAAACCTGTGTGGTTAGTACAACCTGTACATATGCAGAGAAAACCCTGTTAAAGGAGTTAATTCTAGAAAGTTAGAAGAAATGGGTTAATGTAAAGTTGTAATGTAGGTGTGTGGTATTAAAATACGTGTGTGTGTAAAAACTCCTACTGAATTATCGTTTCATTATTTTACAATACTTCAGCAGCCAACCCCACACTTCCCTTACACAGCAGACGTGGAACAAGGGAAGCGAGCATTTTGGGATCATTTCAGCAAACAAGGACGCAGTCTGGGCTGAAGGGCAATTAGCACTCTTGGTGAGCAGCAGAGACACACAGAAGATGCATTGAAGGATGGTTTTGAGGGGAGCACCACAAAGATTAAGGGGCCAAGCAAATACAGGCATGTTTTGGGAGACCCCTGGAGTGATGCAAGGCAGAAAGGCGAAAGAAGGGAGACTTAACATCCTAGCTATTGTACCTTGCAGGAAACGTCCTGACCGGGTGCACCTTGAGCGGGGCGGCAGTGTTGCGTAGCAATCCATAGGGTGAAGGGAACACTCACCAACTATCAGCAGGAGCAAAGAAGCTGGAAAGAAACTACCATGGGGGGCAGTAGCGTTGCTAGGGGGACTATGGGGGCTATAGCCCCTGGCCTTTTGGTTGTAGTCCCAAATAGAATCTCAGGAGCTACAACCAAAAGGCTAGCTAGCCCCCAGTTCCGACGGTTCCGACATTAGCGTCCCGACAATGTCACCAGGTGGTGACATTTCCCTAAAAATACACCCTCCAGAAAATCAAATACTTTCCCCAAATATTCCAGGATTGGAGGTAAACATATATAAGTATACCACTCCTAGAATATTTGGGGAAAGACTTTTATGGGGTCGGGGGAAAAATAGTTGCCTACTTGGCATGGAACCACGAACAGGTGGTTGGCCCTAGGAAGAAAAAATAAGTTGGTGTTATTTTACCGAATAAAGAAACCAATCGCCAATTGATGCACGTTAAATCTGCCTTCTCTATCCACAAACAAGGGTGTGGCTTTCGTTTTGTTAGAACTAAAAGCATAAGGGAGAGGCAACCCTGAAAAGAGAGCAATGGGGATGATAACACAGCTGGGGGTATTTCTCACTGCATGATGTAAAACATGAGTAATGGACTCAAAGAGAAGCACCCCCCATTCTCCCAAGAAATTCATGCACAGCCATCTCTTAAAGAGGGTACCCCGTCATTTTACCGAAAATAAAACAGAGTGGTAAGTTTCACTGAAAGCCAAAATACCGAAAAAAATACAGACAATTTTAATTAAATATATATATGGTAGTGGGGTAAGGGATTAAAATGGGTGGGGATGGGGTTGGGTTAAAAGGGTAGAAAAACAAGAGGCCTACAGGGATCCCCCCATCCCCCCCAATAAAAAAAACGATTCAATATGTTTTCGGTATTTTGGCCACTCTAAAATGTACCACTCAGATTTTACCTTTGGTAAAATGACACATAACCCTTAAAGAGCTGCCACACTTCAAGGGGACAAAGAAAGATGGAATAATGTCTCCACATCATAACATGTATTTTTTTTAAATGTGTGCCACTGTCAATTGGTTGTAAAGTGTTTACAATAGTATGCCTTTCAATGCACACATATGTAAAAAAAAAAAAAAAAAAAGCGATACCAATTCTGCTTTTGGTTCCAGAATTTCATTTCAGATACGAAACAGGTTAAAGTTACTTAAAATGAAATATAAGAACTCCGGCGGTATAATTCCACAAAGTAAACCTTGATATTCTATTGGCGTAGCCCTCTTAGGCAGTGAGCAGCAGAGGCCTGACATCAACTTAAACTTGAAGTGCTTTGGGAATCTGAGCTTCAAGGATTCTGTGATAAACATTCAATTCCAGTGCCCCTGTGGTGGGATTTGTCCAGGGTGCAAAAGCAGGGAGCAGAAAAATCCATACCTTCACAAAGGAGTCTTCTTTTGATTCTCAGGGTTTCTTGACTTTGCTCGAGGCAGAACACGTCCCATCAACCTTTTTTCTACATAAATACAAACTGCACTTTAACACACTCCCCTTGTCTCCGTCTACTCTGCAGTCTTTTGCTGCTTCACGTTTTAAATTCTTTTACTAGTAATAAAATCAAAAAACGTGGTTATTCTGAATGCGGCAGCTTAAAGGAAAGTTTCACCCACGTTTAATTCAGCCGATCATATTGAATTCTGCATCACAGAAAACATACTGATGTATTAAACGTTGTTTTCCCATGCAGTATAACTTACATTTCAAACAATTAATATCCATGAATGTCACCTGTTCCCATCTGACATCTTGTGATAATGTAATCTGCACCGTTTTCAAACGAAGGTGAAGTGCCCTGGTGGCAATACATTATAGCACACATCTCTGCTGGTAACATCAGTTTCCACAAAATCACACCACTGGTCGTGATGTGGGTGTGTGAAGGATTCTAACCGTGTGTCACACACCGGATTAGGACTCTTGCCCTTAGCATAGAATGTAGCACTCAATTAGAATACTTTCTCTTTATTTTCTACGAAGTCGAATTGAGCCGATACCCAACCTGTCTCACACCCCCTTTTACAAATACCCCCGATCACAATGGACCATGAACCAGGCCAGTTGGTGGGAATACAATATTTATTTATTTTAGTTCCAAAGAAAATCACACAATTTTTATATGGGGCAGCAATCACCAATGGGGTGATAATTATGATAAAAACCACTGAAATACACTTGGAAAACCATCTACAAGAACATATCCAAAGCACAAATGAATAGGAGCACGTTTTCAATTAGGATAGATAGCACTCAAGTTAAGGTTTCCCCTGCAATGTTGCCTCAACCCACAAACTCGAAATTCGATAGAAAGAAGCAGCAGGTAGTCAGGGATATGGGGAAGCAAACAGAATCAAAATCCGACCTACCCCCAGAAAATAAGAGGCAAAACAGAGTTTAAACCCTTTGCAATGGCCTCAAAGGACACTCGGATTTTAACAAATAATTAATTATATGTGTAATTAAATAATGATGTACGGATGTTTTATCACAAGATCAGGGATGTTATATCACTGGCAACTATAATGGAAGGTATCACAAAAGGCATACAGTTCACAAAGCAGGTTGAATTTGAGAACACAGTGCAGTCAAATCACACATAGGGCCTCATTACGAATCAGGCATTAAGGGGTTAACGGCGCCGTAAACGGCGCCGACCCTTAACGCCTGATTACAAGGTCCGTTAGCGCCATGGTAATATTAACGCTTGCTTTTTGCAGGCGTTAAAATCCATGGCGCTAAGGGACCATGGTGCTAATTACGGCACCGTAATTTACGGTGGCGTAATTAGCACCTTCCCCACTCCCATTATGCCCTATGGGGCAAAAATGGGAATGGGGAAGGGTAAAATGGGAAATGGGGATTTACCGCCACCCTCACCTTGGAATGGGGCGGTAAATCCATGGTGTAAACGTAGTTTACACCATGGTGGTAAGGGTACGACCCAGGCGGTAACTTACCACCTGGGTCGTAATGAGGCCCATAGTAAAGTAGAATTTTTCTCTTTTCAGCTTTAAAGGAATGGTTCGGTCAGAAAATATTATTGGCCAAAAATAAAAGAAATATGTAAAATATATATTTTTTTTTAAGTGTCTATGTAAAGTTTCGAGCAAATGAACCTCAAACTTTAAAATTGCAATCACTAGGGGGCATCCATTTTGTGATTGCAAGCAGCCTCCTCGGCTCTGCATTTGCGGCACTAAACAAGCAGCAAAAGCCACCTACTGGGAGCTTTTGCTTACTGCAGTCTGAGCAAAGCTGAGGAGGCTGCCTTCACTTTCATTTTACGTTTTCTGTGCTCCCCAACCCCAGGGAAGCACAGAAAACGTAAAATGAAGGCAAAAAGCCGAGGCGCACCAATAAAAATATAACGTTGTTCTATTTGTGATTGCCGTGGTTGGAAAACCACAGCAATCACAAATACAACAACGTTGTTATTCTGACAGCGGCAGCTTTTGCATGGAGTCTCCTGGACTCCCCCAACCCAGGAGACTCCCAGCGAAAGCTGCCGCATTCAGAATAACAACGTTTTTGGATTTGTAAATACTGCAGCATTTACAAATCCAAAAACGTTGTATTTCTCACTGCGGCAGCTTTCGCTGGGAGTCTCCTGCACTCCCTCAGGGTTGGGGGAGTCCAGGAGACTCCACGCGAAAGCTGCCGCAGTGAGGAGCACTGCAGCATTTCTAAACACTCACGTTGTGTTTCTGCCTACAGCAGCTTTCACTTTAGGGCTGTCAGGCTCCCCCCGGGGAGCCCGAGAGCCCCAGAGTGAAAGCTGCTGTAAGCAGAAACAACGCAGCATTTCTAAACACCTGCGTTGTGTTTCTGCCTGCAGCTGCTTTCACTTTGGAGATCTCTGGCTCCCCCCGGGGAGCCCGAGAGACCCAGAGGGAAAGCTGCTGTAAGCAGAAACACCGCAGCATTTCTAAACACCCGCGTTGTGTTTCTGCCTGCAGCAGCTTTCACTTTGGAGCTCTTGGGCTCCCCGTGGGGATTCTAAACACCCACGTTGTTTCTGCCTGCAGCGGCTTTCACTTTGGAGCTCTCGGGCTCCCCACGGGGAGCCCAAGAGCCCCAGAGTGAAAGCTGTTGTAAGCAGAAACACTGCGGCATGGAAACACAACCGTGTTGTGTTTGTGCCTGCCTTGGCTTTCACTTTGGGTCTCGGGTGATCCCCTGGCGGAGCACCGGAGACCCAAAGTGATAGCCACGGCAGGCACAAACACAACGCGGTTGTGTTTCAAAAACGCTTCAGTTTTTTTCTTTCTACGTTTCTCAGGCTCTTCTGCCTCAGAGGAGCCTGAGAAACTTAGAAAGAAAAACCAAAGCATTTTTGAAACACAACAACGTTGTATTTATGTTTGCCGTAGCTCCTACTTGGAGCCAATTGGGCCAAGCTACAGCAAACATAAATACAACGTTTAAAAAGCTGCAGTTTCATTTCTAAGTTTTCCGGGGTCCTCCAGCCCAGAAAACCTAAGAAAAAAAATGCAGCTAGTGCTTATTTTTTGTAAAAAATAGCACTTACCGAGATGCAGCTGCAGCTTTCCTGCCTGTAGTCTCTGGTCCCCGTCCTCCGCGTCCGGCACCAATGAAGCAAAAGCCACCCAGTGGTAGCTTTTGTTTACTACAGCTGGCTGGCTTTTGCTTCATTAGTGCCGCAAACGCAAGCACAGGTGGCATCCATTTCACAAAATGGATGACCCCTAGTGCTCTTGCAATTTTAAAGTTTGACCTTCATTTGCTCGAAACTTTACAAAGACACTTTAAAAAAATATATTTTACATATTTGTTTTATTATTGGCCATCTTTTTGGCCAAAAATATTTCTGAACGAACTATTCCTTTAAATATCAAAAACACAGAATAGGAATGCGGTTTTTAGGCTGGGTGATAGATGCACATCAAGGGGGCATTATGAATGTGAAAGAGTGACTATAGCTGGAGAATTGAATGAGATTTCCAAGGTGGAATGAGGTTCGATTTTAGGAAAATAGAGCCATTAAAAAGAGAAAATCGGTTTTGAAAAGAAAATGCAAGTTTTACTTAAACTAAATTATCTAGACTATATTGTTAAAGAAAGACACTGTATGATCCAAGGTTAATTTGCAACTTAACCCTTTCACCCCACGTTAAGATCTATGTGTGAATTCATTTAAATTATTCCAAATATTGCTAAGGATGGGGTGAATGAAAAAACAGCTCTAAAACTAGGAATCATGGACAAGATGCACAGAGAATTCTGACAGTTTTGGACAAGTTACCAGGGTATGGATAGGATTACTTAGAGAGTAGCACCAAGAGAAAATATCAGGCTGGGGTAGACTATGTGTGGCTATGGGATGGGAAAATACTTACAATCTGCACTTGAGTTTGGGAATTTGGACAGTCAACTGGTTCTGGACTCAAAAGCTTCTGGTCACGGGAAGGCGGCTCTCCTAACAGCAAACAGCTGGACAAGTCTTGTCACTGGATGATGGCAAGGATACAGTGGTCATGCAGATCGTGGGCAAAAAGTCGGTTTGGTCACAGGATGCTTCCCAAAAGGGTACCACAGCTTTTCCCCCTTGTTATAGGGATTTTAGTGGAATTCCTGGATTAATGGCCTTGCTGGGATAGGATCAGCTATGCTTTGGCCTTGCAGGGATAGGATCAGCCAGGCTTTGGCCTTGCAGTAGAGTCTGGAATCTTGCGATATGGAATGTCAGGATATGCAGGCGCTGGAAATTTAGGAGTGTCCTAGAGTTCTGTCAGCCTCTCTTAATTATAAGTATGGTGACATCATAGGATTATACAATGGCGTTGTTTTAGGCTGGGTATGTCTCTAACAACTGGATTGGCCAGTGGTGATCGCTACCGCCTTGCTGTCAGCTGGTTGGGTTTCAGGGGCATGTTGTCAGATTCATGATGTGTGCTTTACAATGCATAGGATTATCCCACAGTTACTTTTGCTAAACTCAGTCTTTAACATAAATTACACATTTGTACATTTGTGGCACTTTCACACATTACATAGGCAGATTACATATTTCACGCAGAACATTGCAGTCCTATTCTCCCGTTTGTAGGCCTTTGTTTTGTCTGTCTAATAGTTTTTCACGGTTTTTCAATTAAATTACTTTACTTAAAATTCTATAACTTTATACATGTGTATATATAGCCTTAAGGCATGTGAATATTAAATTTCAAAGTGGCATCATATTCACTTTCCGCAGAATGTCCAAATCTCTGCCGTTTCTGTCCACGATATGCCAGTGAAGGTTCCCATGTCTGGTTTGAAAGCCACAAAAATTACACTTAAAATGTACAACTTTTACATTTCTGCACTGTCCGGTTACAGAATTAACTGTCTTAAAAGTTTATCCATCAAATAGTATTTTGAGACAGATGGGGCTGCCTTTGTCCTCCAAATATGGTCATGTCTTTCCAGGCTACCCCCAACTGTCAGTTCAGCCCAGGGTGGCCATGGGGTTTTCCCCAGTTTGATTTAAGGTTTATTGCCACTTCCCCCACTTCACTATTGTCTCAAGCTGAAGCCCAGACAAATGTCTGACTAGCGTGTGATATTTCATACTCTTGGTCCATTCAAAGTTTTCAAAGGTAGCAATTAACATGCATGTGTCCCATAACTCCCTTGTGGCTCTTGTTGGGGGAAGGCCTCAGTTTAGCCATCAAAAAATCCTGTTCTAGACCTTCAACAGTACAGCCACTACATGTAATTCTTGATTTTATTTTGTTCTGAATCAGAAGCAAGCCAATTGAAATAAAACATCCCATATATGTTTCCCAGCAGAACCCCCTTCACCTTGCTATGCCAAGACAGGGCCTTCTTTCAACATTACACTTTTAAAACATGCATTTTTCCTTATTTGCACAAGCACATTTTAACCCATGGTGAAGTCTGCTGGGCTGGCCATTTCAAAAGGTTTTCTCTTCCTTCTGACTTTCAAACATTGTTTTGCCCTGAAAGTGAAAGTTAGTTTCACTTATACAGCAATCTGTTCAAGGCACATGTCTGCCGAAATTGACATATGCCCTTAGAGATAGGGTTTCTTTTGAAGCAGTGATTTTTGACATTTTGTAGTCCAAAATTCAAGCGTTTTTCTGTGCAGCTGAAAGTAAAGCTTATGTTGATTTCCCAGATCTGGTCTGACACAGCTGGTTATTCAGGGATAATGCTCTCTCCTTCTAGGTCCCAATCTGAATATGGATGGGCATGGCAGGGCCTCACTGATAAAAGCAACGTACTGTAGAACAGATGAAAAGAGCATCAGAGCGGCATCATTTTAAATGTACAATATTTCCCTTTTTCACTGGGAAGCTTTGGGCTAGCAGAAAAGCAGCGCATCTTCTCACTTCGCTCATTTAGTACACACAAGAACACAATGGCAGCCTTTCTCGGAGTGCTCCCTGTTCCAACTTGCCCAATGGTTTTTGGCAAAACAGTGCAGCCATCCTTTTGTAGCTGCAAAATGCAGTTTTGATGTGAGGCAGTGGTGCTCAAAAGAGCCAGCGCAGCCATTTTGCTGGTTCTGCAGAAGTGCAGTTTGGTTATGGATAGGAATTCTGCTGAGTGGGTCAATTCTGCTGAGTGGGTCAATGTATCCCACAGGTTTATGACACAGTTAAAACATGCCAAGTACAAAATTCATTCACGTGTTGCCATGGAAATGTACAAAACGCTTTAGCATTCAATAAACATCTAGAAAGCTTTTTCCCTGATGCCAGTATTATTGGCATGCATCGATGCGTCGATGTGTCGATCTCCAGATCCATGCTTAGAAACCTCTGGGTATTAAGCACGTTGTGAATAACCAATCATATCATATCGTAACTCCAACTAAGTTGAACATTGCCAACACTGGAAGCATACTTGTTTTTGCTAGCACAAACTGCTTGCCTCCACAGGCAAATGAAATGGAGCAATTAACCCTTCTGAAGTAGGTATTTATTCCAATATGTCTCTACTGTTTTCTTTTTAGCACAGTGCACTAATTGACAAATTCAAAGTTCATTGTCAAAATATATGTATGTATATTTATTGTAAGCGATTATGGATATCTTGTTTCATTTAAATTGAATACCCTGTTTTCTCTTCGTCAACAGTTTTTTTCTTTTGTCCATCGACAACAAGAATGGCTGCTATTCGGGGCTCAAGTATGATCCTGAATTTATAGATGAAGAAATGGAATCAAGGTAAAGCCAGGAAGAAATGGGTATCACTGTTTCAGAGGAAGATTATTCTGATCCGGACCCTAGTAGAATGGCAGACGTTTCCACTCAGTGTCATTGCCATCATGGTCAAATGATGCCAACATTGGAAGAAAATTCATGTTGCAGAGAAAACTCAACCCTGAATGCTTATCTTTCTCAAGATGATCCTCTGCCACTAGGATTAACGTAGCATGGTAACTTCAGGCAAGCGTGCCTTGGCCTTGTATGTTTGGTTCTTCAAATGCCGATGGTCCTCATGCATGAACTTCATGGCAGTGTTCATACATGTATTCCAAGTAATGAGCAAGTTTGTTGTGTTTTACATATTAACTGACTTGCAATGTGTTTAAAATTACTGTACAATCCACATGTACTACAATGTCAATTGTATTCTAAAAAAAAAATCTTCTAATATTAGTGGTTTATTTCAGTTAACCAAATCACTGTTCGCCTGTTATTTTTTTTTACAATAAGTTAGCACATTTTCTGATTACAAGATTTTTTCAGAAAAATATATTCCTTGTTACTCTGTCTCCCACTGTTTCATGGTATATTTGCATTTTATATTGCTTAATTTACACATATTTGTTGTCAACACCTGATGTTCAATATTTTTGCCTTCCACATTTCAAAAAGAATATTGAATTAATAATAATAAATGAAACGTTTTAGCTCTCTTCTATCAAGTGAACAGGTTTAAACCGACGGTACTGGTGTGTGGCCTATACTTTGTGTATTTATGGAAGACTTGGTGTTAGAGTCTCTGGTTATAACAACATGTGTTGTACGAGCCATCGGTTAAGAGTTTCCAAGTTTTGACTGGCCAATTCAGAGGCTTCATCAGCATACAGGCCAATCAAGCAGCATAAAAGATTGTTCATTTTTTTTCTTAAAAAAATCTGAAATGTTAAATGTTTTTTGTCACTGTACACAATTCAAATAAAAATCTAAATGCATTTATTATGTTAGATTGGTTTCTTTTCTTCAGCGCAAAGCATGTTATGGTTTTTCAAATTTTTCTTCTCACAAAGTATCACCTATACCCTATCCTATCAAATAGAAGTGATGTGAGCACTTATATTCCGCTCAAAATATAAATTAAAGAATACTTATTTGATCATATTGTGATGCTTGGTACACTGTTTGACAATGATTATCTTTCCACAATGCTTCAATATTGTATACATCAACATATCACATTACAAAGCATGACCGTAAACAGACTAGTTAAGATCCTCGGGAGGAAAGCTCGGGGGCAACGTGCTCGACTTGGAAGCAAGACGACACAGAGCAACACAGGTTTGAGCCCCAGATCCGCACTTAGAAACCTCTGGGTATTAAGCGTGTTATAAATAACCTATCATATCATATCTGTTTGAATGGTCCCAGTCTTCTTTTTTTGCCATTTTAGTCTTCCTCATCCTTTCATGTTCCTTACCCTGACATCCAGGGTGAGACATTTATTTGTGTTAACTTTATCTTCCGTGGGAGTCCTGTCGACTCCCCGCCCAGGCTCCAGAGTGTCTGTGAAGGTAGGAACCAAGGGAGGAGTCCAAAACTTTTAACCCCTTTGTCTTCCAGCCTGACTGCAAGAATCCAGTTCAAACTGGGAGGCTGGCTGTCCAGAAAGGACTGTCAACCCCCTAAACTTGAATGTTGCATAGCTGTTTGATTGGCTGGGTTCCTGCATAAAGGTCTGATGCTGGAAGCTGAAGAGGTAGTCGACCACTGGAACCAAAACCGAAGAGGATGATGACGAAAATGGAGCCGATATGAAATGATATGGCATTTATAATGCAACAATTTCCAGCAACCAAACAACCTATTGTGCAACCAGAGCCTGCGGTTACCCTTCCTTCCAATCAACTTGGGGACTCTCAAAACAATGATTCTGACCCAAAAGTTGCTGGGACCCACTAGTCTCAAGAAGACCTGCATTTTGTTCCATCCCACGTCATGCTGTGACCTGGCGAGGCTGCAATACCCCAATACCCTGGGAAATCAAGCCATTGTGTGGTGCACAGTCTTATAAATTCTGAATCTTGCTGAAACTTTGTGGGCATCCTCCAGAGCCATGAACTGAGTCCAAAATGTCTCTTTACCCGAGTGTTGTACCTTGCAAAAGATGAGAATCCGGCCATCAACATTCTGTCTTCTTCTGTGCTCCTGAAAAGGCGCTAAATCCACAGAGCCACATCCAGCCACAAAGAAACCCTTGCCTGAAGCCTTTTGTGTCAATCTCATATGGAAAAGCCCATCCAGGGTTCTGTGTTCTGTCCTCCTGACAAGGAATGCAGCAGCTGGGTTTTTGGCTACAGATCCTGAAGTCCTCCTGCTGCAAACTCTTCTTCCGTGCAGAGGTACTGTGCAGGCTGTAGGGTATTTTGTGTAAATTTGGGGCCTAGCGGTATTTTCATACCGCCAAAAACAAAGGTAATTTAGCAATGACTACTCCTTGCATTTAGATTGGGTTTGGCTTTCTGGTGGTATAGTGACTATGCATTATTTCAGTACACAGATACATTGTGTTGGTATGCATTTTGTTGTGGTATAGTGGTGAGCATAGCTTTCTTTTCTATTTGTGGGCCTAATATACAAAACCCCCTTCTTCTTGCTTGGTCTGTTCGTGTGATCACTAGAGGCCTCGGACCTACATTTATGGATACCACCATTTTCACATATAGCGTTCACAAACCCCTGTGATATTATCACTAATGTATTTACATTAGTGGGATTATTTTTCCAGAGGCCTCTCTCTGCTGATTCATGTACGCTCAGCAGACTATTGTATTATATTTCACTCAGAAGCCACACACACATACATACCCTGAGTGGAATCACGCACACAACTATTTATAATTGCTAATGACATTACTTCATCTGTATAGGAAATTTGACACATATATACCTAATAACCTCCCCTTTTCTTGTATGGTATGGTTTAAATGCACCAAAGAAAAACAGAAGCAAAAGCACCCTTAGACAGGCGGTGTGTTATAATAGTTTCATTTCAAAATAGTACCTTACCAGCTTTGCGAGGCAGTCCTTTCTAAAAGAAACAGAAGAGAAACAAATGCAATAATACGACGCATTTCATTTTACATTTGCAACAATGAAAAGAACACTACATCAATATGACAGCATTTAGATGGCAACATTATAATGTGACATTTAAACACGGTGATTCCCTAGCGATATCTTTCCTGCCTGAAAAAGACTTCATTCACACGACACACCCTCAAATTTTACGTGATAATTACCAGTTGTTTATAGCTTTTCCGCACGCGACATCTCCTGGCTTGTCGCCTCCGAGAAGTGACCCAGAGCTGCCCTCGTAAGCTTGCACTCTGAAGAGCACGGCAGAAACACCCAGTGTTCCCAGCCTGTGCCAAGTGAGACCAAAATAGCCAGTCTCTGAAGGGCAGTGGTCCAGCTCCTCACAGCAGCCCAGCAAATGCGACCTCACTGCAGCTCCACAAAAAGTCTTCTCCCCTTCATTCTCTCAGAGCTACCCCAAGAAACCTCTGTTACATCCCCCAGGCTTACGTGTTACCAATCAAATTCACAATATCATATCCTCCTTCCTCAACAATAGCTCACTTTTACAGTAGGCAACTGTATCTAACTGATTTCCTGGTATGCGGAGTGATTTCCTGCAAAGACAGTGAACAGAGCAAAGAAAAAAAATCTAAATGCACGTTTAAAAATGAATCTCAGCCCGCCTCCTTTTTCTACATGGAGAACACATTATAATGTTAATGAGTTAGAATCGGTGTTAGTCTTTGTTAATTAAGTTAGTCAATCAGGTATCTAATGTGGTCTCCTGCTAGTGAGGCATTTCAAGTGAGAAAAAAAATGGTGTGCTTTTAAAATCTGTAGCCTGTCTTCATTTACATGTCCATATGTTACACTGGCAACACATGGCTTGCTGTACCACATTACAGCAATAATGTGATCCCATGCAGTGGCACTGCACTCCACAATACGCTAAATTATACTACAAGGCTTGGGTATTTACTTACCTCAAGTCTTTTGTGATTCCTGTTTAGTTTTGGGGTGTTTTCTGTGATTTGGTGGTCTCTTGTCCAGTTCACCCAGGCCCACTTGGGTGTCTTCTCTGAAGTCCATGGACCCTAAACTAACTCTAAAGTAAAATACATACTTGTTTGAACAGCCTTCCTCTGGAACTCTGAACTTTTCCTGCGACTGAGCCCCATCTCACCCTGCCTACAGCCGGCTCCTAGATCACTTGGGTCCCTCTTCTGCATCTGAGAGAACTCATGTACTAGAATTGGGAAGGGCTGGATACTTTAAGGGTTCTGCCTTGAAAAGAAAACCAAGTGTCAGAAAGTTACTTATTTGTAAAGGAACTAGTTGGTAACTGTAGCTTTGAGAGTGTATAGTTACAAAAAGTTATTACTTACCTTAGATATGTTCTGCCATTCTGAAAAGTATATATAGGATTTATTTACCATGAATAAGCTGTGTGCCTTCTTAAGTAAGTATTCTCAAAGTCTTACTTTCCTCAGAAACTGTCTCGCCATTCATACAGAAAATAGATAGGTTAACTTACTCACCTGTGAATTGGGTCCCCCCTCTTCCCAAAAGCAATGCTGTTGGTTTCACTGTATTATTCATGTTAGGATAATTGTATGGGTGTCCCCAATTGGGTCTTGCGTCCCCTGACTTGCTGTCAGCCTGTCCAGAATACATCTGCCTAGGTCATACCTACCCTTTAGGTTGCTGGTAGCTCCTTACATAAGTATATAGGTTTTACTTACTTACCTTGCAAAGCTGTGTGCCTTACAAAAATAAGTTAACAGATTATTGCTTCGCTTAGTCTGAGAACTGAAAAGCAACTGTAATTGAATATTACACCAAAATGATCCTACTAACCTGGTACAACTGTTATCCAAAACTTAGTTAAAGGTTGATACTGTTGCTAGAATCTGTGTTTCACTAAATAAGAAAAGTATATTGTCCAGTAGAATTACTATGGGATTTCTTGCTGAGTGTCACAGTACAATTGCTAGGGTCTACTACCCTTGAATTATTGAAAGTAATCTCAAAGTAACTAAAGGTCTGACTTACCTAGAAATACTGTTAGTTTTCTAAATAGGGTCTATGCGTTGGTCTGTGTAATTTAAAGCATAGTGTTGTGTTTTAATAATGTGTTTATATATAATGTGATAGTACTTATTTACACAAGAGTTACCTTGGTCTGCTTGTATTTAAATAAACCCTTTTCTTTTTACAATATAGTGCGTCAGTGCTACCTTGGACCATATGTGTACTACAATTTCATTGTACTGATGCTACTGCCCTCTCTCCCTCCTAAAATAAGCCTGGCTGCTCTGTCTATGCCACATATACTGAGGTCATACAGCCTTATACTAAAAGTGAAGTTATGCACTGCCTCATTTAAATGGTTTTACTAAGCGCTTGGTTGAGCTTCGGAAAAAATGCCCTAACAATATCAATCCTGAAAGATGTTCTATAGATGCAGCATGCATGTGAAAGCCATGACACACTGTATTTCTTCCAAGTCAAGAGACCATACTATGATTAAAAACATACATCATTTTTTAAATAAGGACTGTGATACACTGTCATTGTAAATATATGCACAACTCACATGTTCTCTATATTGTCTGGGACAGTCGCCTTTTAGCCAAATATATTTATGTGAAGAGACTAATATCTGATAGACTACAAAGCTTTGGGTCAACAAATGATATACATACAAAAACATTGAATGAAGTATGCATAGGTCAACAAGCCTGTCTGAAATGAGTACATGTTCACTTCACATCCTTTTGAGACCACCTACTCCTTCATATTACAGAGAATGCAAACTGTTTTTCAAACTAAGAAAGTGGGCGAACCACTGGTCCTCAAGGAAGCAACAATCGTCCTCCTTTCATAGTCAATTGACAACATAAAGGAATAAAGGTTAATACGCAATTGTCGTAATGGCCATAGCAGACACTGTGTCGAGTTAGTCCTTTGAAGAGGGTCAGCGGTCCTGATGGCCACAAGCAACCTGTATCCTCACATCATTTACACCATCTCGAAATTCAAGGGTAGACTTATTTAAGCAAGGATCTGACAATCTAGGTGTGCCATTAATCCTGGAGGAAGCGACGATGACCCTACTCTTACAGTCAATTGACAATACAAAGTAATAAATATGTTTTCGCCCTTCCCCTTATGCCCACTGCAGACAAGATAGTCCTTTGAAGATGGTCAAAAAAAGAAACATACGACATCAGTCCTGCTGTCCAAAAGCGACCTGTCTCCTCAAATCATTTTTACACAATCTTTAAATTCAACTTGTAGACTGGGATGAATAATTTAGCAAATATCTGTCAAGCTGGGTGTGCCACTTGTCATTGAGGAAGCCAAATGTTTTCTCTTTTGACATTCAATTGAGTTAACAAATTAATAAAGCATTCTCTGCCCTTCTAGAATATGTACACACACAGATGGTTTCTCTAGTTAGTTGATTGAAGATGGATTGAATTAACATTAATGTGAGCCCCCAGCAAATGGTCTACAAACATCATTCTGACAGCAACTCCCACTTCTAAGATTAGACATAGCATATTGCCAATCTTTGTCATTGTTTTTCTGCCCCCACAGACACTAGTTAACGTATTCAAAGGACAGCCCATCCTGTATCCACCCACATTTCACTTATACAATGCGGGATCCTTTGGTTTAAAGTTGACTTTGAATCCAAAAACAGAACATAGCTCTACTTAGGACTTGGAAAATAAATCAAGTACTAGATCTTCGGTTTCTGAATCACTCCTACCATCTTTACCATACAGGTATTTTGAGTCTTCATTCTTGTTGTGTTGATAGTCCTACTGACAAACTTTAATCTTTTTTAGATCCTATAAAAAAAATTATTCCTATTTTTTTTTCCATCATACCTCTGTGGAACAATATCATTTTCAAATATCTGCATCAAGTTTGTACATTTCCTTAAAAGTTAATTACTTGTATGCAATGGCATAGTGTCATTTACATGCTCTTTTTTGAGAACTTCATTTCTCAAATAAGATGCCTTCTTATATCTTGGCGGATGTCCTAACTTTACTCATGCGAAGAAACAAAGTTCGGTGTGCCACATTTTCCCGTTTCTCAGCTGTAGCTTTCACAAGTTGTCAGTCGTGTCAATGATATCTTGGCAGATCTAAAAATGTAATCATTGCTTTGTGTGCAGCCAACATTTTTCCTTGTAAATTTCTTATCAATTTAAAAAAGAATTGTTGTGCAAGACAGACTCGGAGGTTACTGCCAAAGGTTGTTCCCCATCTTTCAGCATAGACACAGAGAAGCGAGAATAAAGTTTAACAATGTATTGTACGTATTATGCTTCCTTTGTTCCATTTCTATACTATTCTACGAATAGTTTCCAAGTTCTACTTATAATCTTCATTGACACTGATTGCCGAAAATACTGTCTGTTGCTGTGCCACGTTTAATGTTCTTTTTAAAAAAAAATGTTTTACCAACTTTATTTAATAATTATACAGAAAATAATACAACTGAGTAACAACAGAGTGGCAACAAGTAAAAGATTACTCCATATACATCAGTGCAACAAAATGCAAATTACTACTAAATTAACAGAATTTCAGAAAGAAATCCGAAAACATTCCCACCCTCCTATCCCATAGCAAGACGTGACAACACAAAACACAAAAAACAACAACAGGACAAAACATACACCCCTACCAACACCCAACCTCAATATCCACAAAATAAACCAGAGCCTACACCTCATCCAAATAAATCACGGAATGACCCCCATCTCTCCTCGTACTCAGTTTAATGTTCTATGCATTGATTGTCATTCATCAGTGAGTTAGCTTTCCAGTGTCAGTATCCTTATTAGAGATGCATGTTAAATCCATCCAACCAGCACCGTTCATAACTTTGCATTTTTCATTTCGGACACTTTCACATCATTTTCAGAGAAAATGAAGCCCTCTCAAGTACTGTGGGTGAAACAACCGACTCTTTGCTTGATCCTCAGGTAATCGTGTATGTTTTGCATTGTGGATGGTGTTGGTTCCTAAAGACCTTTCTTATTGGCTGCAGACATATCATTTTGAATTTACTCTGCATTGCTATGCAGTTATCATATCAGTGGCTGTCGCTTGCCCCATTTTATAGATTGCCAATAGGGCTAAACAGTGACATCTAGTACTTGACATGAATCCACCAACACATCATTTGGCGATGAGGTATGTCAAATTCACAAGTTGTTTTATCATGCTGTATATTGATATTTGATGAATACTATTCTTCATCACAAACAACATTATTGTCTAGGTCCTATTCAATGATTGATGCTATTCTGTTTTATCTTATGCTAAAATTATTTTGCAGTCATGGTTGATCCCATTTGTGCATTTTTATAATCCAAGGAAATTGTCATGGGTGTATTGCAACCAACCCGATTATTTGCTCTATACACATTTGTTTTTCATTGATTAAAGATTCTGTGATGTCAATTAAACACTCACTTCTGATTATGGGCCTGATTCACTGAATGTTTTCCTATGGGATTGCGCCATTATAAAACGCTTCTGCGAATCAGGCACATTGTGTTCAAAGTGTACATATATTACAACCTCAAATTAATTTCAAAGGAAAAATGCCATTTTTTATTTTTTATTTACAGTGTCTTTGATCCAGGACATGACCAGGATGTTTATCTTTCACTGCCTCATTGCAAACCCCTCAGGACGCACACGTCTGACACTGTGTATTTCTTTGTGTCCACCGTATGGCTATTCATGCCTATATTAGCAGAAGATACAATGCCATCAATATTTTGTGTAGTGCTTGGGGACATCTTTGTGTGCACATTCCATTAGACTACCCAATATTGAACACTTTTACAGATTTCTAACTCAGTTCCTCGTCTTGCATAAAAAGGTGTGTTTCGTCATATGATTTTCGTGTGTCTCTGAAACCTATGTGGATGTTTCTATCATGACTGTTGATATGTCGATTGGTACACAAAGAAAAAATATAACTAAAGAAAATCACAGGCAGAAGCGTCTTATGTCATGATAGGGTGTTGCCCAATTAAAAGGTATTTGCCATTCTTGTTCGCTAGTGTAATCAATATGTGATCTAGTCTTATGCATCACATGATAAGGAGGGTACCATTATCTCAGATCTGTTATCCAAGAAGTGTGAGGGACCTTGCTAATACTCCATGTCAGGTTTCTCTCGATACGTTGATATGAATGTATAGCATGAAACAATTTTACATACTGTGTTTGATTTTTTTCATTTACCTATTCACTGCTTGTTGAAGGATACTGTGATGGGCAGTATTCTTTATGGAACGTACAACTAAACTCAGGGAGAACAAATAAATATAGTGGTAGTGTTTTCTTTGTGCATGTCCATGGGTACGGTTTATAGGCTTACTGAAAGCAACCAGGTCACAAGTGAACGGTATTGCTCTGGCTGTTGGCTTATTACAATGCATTTAAGCAGGCCTTTTCCCTGTGCCAATAGTTTGTCTTTTCTACACTTCTGTGTATGTTTCTTATTCTGAAAGAGTCTAACTTTGTGTTGACTGTAATATCAGCACCATCCAACAACCCAAGAGGAATACTGATGCAGGACCATGCAAGGAGCACAGGTGTGACATGCATATTGTATTTGTTATTCTTTTAAACATTCTCTGTTCACAAGAATTATAAATGTGTATGAATTGATCGTTTGCAGTTGATTGTGAAAACATTTATAAAAAAGATGAAAAATTTCACACAAAATGACATTTTAAATTGTGTGTCATCTATACAATGCGTACGTGTCTAACTTTGATTTCACAGTAGGACAATCATAATAATGCAGACTGACATCGGCACAGGATCAGTTACTGTTACCCAGCACATAAAAGGGTAGAAATATAGGACCCGGTATGTGGTAAGGGGGGTAGCAATAGCACCACGGCTACCTGTTACCTTGTAATGAGGCCCACTATCTCTTTTGTATAATGGCTTTTATGGAACCAAACATTTGCATTGCTATCTTTTGGAAGTCTACAATTAGCAGTGACCCTCCATGCGTACGTTTTGTTATCCCTTGAAATAGAGGCCTAGGAAAAAGAACAACAGAAAATCTCAAACCACGCCACAAATAATTGATGCTTGAAGTCAAATGATGGTGACTTGGTTAGAACTGTTGCTGATTTCTGAACCTCGACCAATCCTTGCCATGATGGATGCCCATGTGCAGTAGTAGGAATTTTAGTTGACCACCACCACAGAGCTGTGGAAAGTAACGAAGGATCATTGCTACTCCACACCATGCCCTTCTCACCTGCCACTATCAACAGAAGAGTCTGCAACATTCCAGGCAGATCAAGTCATGAAGACAACACCATCGCAAGTATTTGTGTAAGATCATGAGGTCTTTTTTCATGTTTCGCCGATTGAATCGCAGCCACCAAGTTCATCTCAGTGGGAAACTACCAAAGCAACCTCAGAATTACCTCTAAAGACAAAGACACGAACTACAGCATGTCCGATGTGGAGGAAATAACCACCACTGTTGAAGTAGAAGAAACAGAATTACCTTTGTGGGAACCAAAATACATAGTATTTAACTGCTATTTGTTACATTTTTAAAAAGATAAGTAGTTGGATCAAACCTGACCATTAAAGGAAGCTGTGAGGAGTGAGGACGAACACTGCAGAATTTCTTGGTCCGCTCAAACCAATGCTTGGGAATGTTCAAGCAGGAAATTTAATAAGTTCTTCTGCACTGTTATTTAGTGGCTCAACATTTACAAAAATCAAAAGCTTTTGTAGATTTTTTGGACTGAGTTCCTTTCAAAAACCTCCTTGTATACAAATCAGCAAAATTACTTATTCCCTGTAATGCGTGATGCATGGAATGAAGAGCAATGCTCTTGTTAGCAAAAGGCTTTGGTTTGATTGATGGACAGTGGATTTTTGATGAGTATTGCACTTATGACCTCCAGGACTTGGACACAAAGACAATAGTAAGCTCTGTGGTAGTGCAGGTGACTGAATGTGCATTTTCTGTTGGCACAGAGAAGCACTGTTTTGTGAAATCCATTAAACTTCTTCAATTAAGTGGGTAACAATCGAAGTAACACCTGACCAAGGAATAATTCCAATGAACACACACACAACCTTAACTCACAGTACTGTGCTACTGTTAAAATATGCCAGCCCAAATCCTGGCTACACACACTCTGTACAGCGCTCCTCTGCTCTCAAACTATGCCTGCACTTTAAACAATAAAATAAAAAGAATAGTCACAGACAGATCTGTGGGCATTGCCAAGTCATGCAAGTGAGATTCCTAAAGATCAAGCATCAATTTGAAATTTGGCATGTGTTGAAATCTGTTGCCCAGTAAATTAGTGCTGCAGGGGAACAAAGGGCTGCAAAGAACTACTAAAATGGTCGCAATCCATAAGTAACCATCTCTGATGCAGTTCTAGAAACTGTGAAAGTTCAGTAGACATAATGATGGAAGAGTTGAAATCCCTTATCCACTGTGCTGCTAATAAACCTTCTTAGGGGGCATGATCATGCATGCACACATGTGCCGCTGAGCGAGGAAGAGACGCTGAGGTAGAAGTGGCTTTAGCCTGGGTCGGCTACTCACACAGCACATGTTAAGATAGTGTGTGACAAAGGACTCACCAGGTTATGACTGGCCTCACAGAATGTTCCCACATGGGGGACTTGGAGGTTTTACACAACATGTGTCTGAAATACCGACCCAATAGGTTGCATTTCAGCAAAGTATGTAGGCTTGAACACAATGAGCTGCGCTTACTCACAATGTGAAAGTATTGTGATGAATCCAATGGAGTCATCACTGATACCCCAGTGATGACCCCCTCCCATGTGGCCAGGGGGCAGCAGCCGCTGCCTGATCCTGACCCTGGGGGTGGCTACATGAGGGAAGAACACGTGGCAGCAGACAGCCTCCGGGGAGAAGTCATGGCTTCATTGGGTGAGACATGGTATCCTCCATATGCCTTTGTAGATAGGCCTCTCATACCCAATACCTGTATAGCCTAGCCCTAGTGTCATACCTCTACTCCTCCCCCCTTGAAGAACAAAAAAGATTCTCCACCAAAGCATACAAACCGAACTCCCAACTTTGGTCTGTCATGTAGAAGTAATCAGGTTGCCTTTATTAGTTCTCTCTATTCATCACACAAAACTGCTTTACCATCCAGGCATTGTGAAGGCATCATGATGTAGACACAGACAACTGAATAAAGTTTGGGCTATAAACTTTTATTAAATCTAAAGGAGGGTTGGAAAAAGGCCTAACTTGTCCTATGCTAAGGTGGGATTTCCCTGCCTAAATAATACTTGCCCTCACATCTAATTGTATGCAATGTATAAGGATGCCAGCATCAAAATTAGAGGTGTTCAAATCAATGTTCGGAGCTTCTTCCAGCTCTTTGTTGGAGAAGGGGTTTTCCCTTCCCCAAGGGTCAAGATAGTTCACGTTATAAAAATAGGGGTTCCCTTCCTCAAGCTTTCAAGTCTCTCAACTTTCCAAAACAACACAATTCCTTGGGATACTACACAGCTATTCTGGCTTGGTTAACTTTCAGCAATTTCGTAAAGTTCAGTTCCTTAATTTCAGATCATACAAGTTTTCCTTTATTCAATCATTAGAGTGTGAGTGATTTAAGTGGCTCTTCCTTAGGTGGGTGTACTCGGTCTAGGCGCAGTTGTCGGACCACATGGTCCACCCATAACAGGTCACACAACCGACACACCTTACTTGCACATTGTCACTGTTTCAGCTTCACAGTGGTGCTTGACTGATTCTCATTTCCCATCCTCTTGATGCTTTATCACTGCTTGTTTTGCCACCATTCACTTGTTGCACTTTTGCATATTCTCAGGGCTCTTGTCACTGTTTATTCTCTCAAGTTACACAGTTCTTTGTATTCTTATGGCACGTCCCAATGCTTGTTCTCTCAGGTTACACAGTTCCTTTTTTATCAGGGAATTTCCCAAAATTGCTTTAAATCAAATTGGTATTCAAAAAGGCATCCTTTCATTCAATTCATACCCTTTGTAGAAACCAACTGTTTTCTCTGGCCCTCTCTTGGCCTGGCAAACGCTTCCTTAAACTCACCCCTTCATTTAATTCACCCTGGGATTTTGCTCTGCTCCATTTTTGCCTTCCTTTCGTCTCTTTTACAGTTTGGTATTCACAAAACCTTTCAATCGGTTTGTTTAGCAGTTTAGTTTCATTGTGATTATGAAAAGTATTCAGTAGTTTGTGTGAGATCAAACTCGATCGGCATTCGTATCGCCCAAACGGTCTTTCGCTCACTCACGAGTGACCCGACCTGCAGCAACCATGCAGTCTAGAACTCATTGTCCTGGAGTCACTCAGGCTACTCTGACTCTCTGGGTGGGCTGTCTCCAGGTGCTCTTCTCTGCAGTAGCAGGCTCGCTCTGGCTGTCGCTGCTCCCGGCTCGGCATGTCCCTTGGCTACCTTGTCCTCTCTCTCCTCCTCCTCCTCCTCTGCCCCTCCTAGGGCTCTTTCTCCTCCGTAGGGCGTACCTCTGATCAGTACCCCTATCCAGAAGGTCTTTAAATATTGCCACTCTCAACTCTCGCTCTGCCGTCAAACACTCCTCTGACATCTGCCTCCTCCTGGAAGAACTAGACCTTGATGTCCTTGGTCTTACTGAGACATGGTTCACGGCCAGCTCTGTTACGAGCATTGACACTCTCCTCCCTGATGGCTACAAGATCCTCTCAGCACCCAGAGCCTCCCGGTCCGGTGGAGGGGTAGCCCTGATCTTTCCTGAGTGGATTCCTGCCTCTATCATTCCCACTCAGACCTACTTCTCTTTTGAATGCCTTGTCTGTAGGCTTTCTCTCTCGCCTACCCATTCTCTTACTGTGGTTACCATCTACCGGACTCCTGGTCAAATCACCTCATTTCTCTCTGAGTGGGCAGACCTCTCCTCCTCCCTCCAGGCCTCTACCACTCAACTCCTCCTCCTCAGTGACCTAAATATACATTTAGACTCTCCTTGCTCCTCCTCTGTACTCTTCCGTGACCTCTGCGACTCCCTCTGCCTGTCCATCCCCCCTCTGGCCCGACTCACTCTGCAGGGCACACACTCGATGTCTTGATCTCCTCTGACCTCCCCCTCTCCATCCCTCTGACCACTCCTCTCTCCTGGAATGATCACTCCCTCCTCTCATCTAATCTCTCCCTCTCTTCCCCCCAAGCCAAACCTACCCCAACACTGCCACCTACCTTCTCGGACATCCGGCCCATGAAGCGTGTGTCAGTTGAGGCTTTTGCCACCACTTTCTCTCCTCCCCCTCCACCTTTGGCTGTCTCTCATCCTGATACAGCCCTGTCTCTGCTCTACTCTTCAATTTCTGATACGCTTGATGCTCTTGCCCTTGTCATGAGGATCCGTTTGAAGTCCAAAGCCAAGTGCAATTCCTGGTATGACTCTGACCTAGCTACAATTAAACGTAAGTGTAAGGCAGCTGAGAGGAAATGTAAGACTTCCTGTTCATCCTCTGACAAACTGGCCTGTCGTCTGCTACAAAGGCAATACCGACTCTCTGTCCTCACCAAGAAGAGAGTCCATATTCAAGCTTGTGTCTCTGCGGCATCTAACAACTCGGCAGAACTCTTTAAAATCTGCAAGGAGCTGGCCAACCCTGCTGCAGTCTCTACCCCTCATGTTGCCTCCCAGGCTCTTTGCAATGCCCTTGCTTCTCACTTCATTAAAAAAACCCAGGACATCCTATCCACCCTCTCTACCCACACTCCTCCTTTTTCCTCTCCATCTGTGTTTGCTGACCCTCCTTTAGCCACCCTCCCACCATCCTTCTCGTCCTTTCCTCTTTTGACCCCTGACGAGGTTGCTAGACAAGTCCGATCTATGAAAGCCTCTTCAAAACAGGTTCATCCCTGTTCCTCTAAAACCATCAAGGACCACATTGACACCCTCGCTCCGGCCCTTGCTAATTTTTGCAACCACTCCTTTGCCTCTGGATCCTTCCCCTCCCCTCTGAAGCACTCCTTTGTGCATCCTCTTCTCAAGAAACCCACAGCTGATCCATCTTGTCCAGCTAACTATCGCCCAATTTCCATTATTCCCTTTCTTGGAAAACTCCTGGAAAAGTTGGCCATCTTTCAGCTTAACTTTCATTCCAATTCTGTTGGCTGTCTCCATGACCACCAGTCTGGCTTCAGAGCTGCAAGAAGCACGGAAACTGCTCTCCTAAAAATCCTTGAAGATCTGCTCACCAACCTTGACTCTAACATTCCCTCTGTCCTCATCCTCCTCAATCTCTCTTCTGCTTCGACACGGTCAACCATACCATCCTGCTCAACCATCTCCGTGAAAACCTGGGTATCACTGATCAGCCTCTGGCTTGGCTGACCTCTTTCCTCTCAGATCGACCCTCCCAGGTCCAACTTGGGTCCTTTCGTTCATCTATCTTCCTCTCTACCTGTGGTGTTCCCCAGGGGTCTAACCTCTCGCCCTGGCTTTTCAACCAATACCTGGCAACCCACTGCATTGCCATTTTCTGCTCAAATTCCCAGTGCTACGCTGACGACACTCAACCTATTTTCAGGCTGCCCTCTGCCACCTCCTCTCCATCTCTCATCTCTGATTGCCTAACTGCCATTCAAGATTGGTGTGCCGCCAATGATCTTTGTCTGAATGCCAGCAAGACGGAGATCCTCCTCATCGGCACACCTTCACCATCCTTTCGCCTCACTCTCTGGCCGGCCTCCCTTGGCCCTCCTCCTACCCCCACCTGCGAGGCTAAGAACCTCAGGGTCATCTTTGACTCCACCCTTTCCTTCTCTGCGCACATCTCTGAGGTCTCTAAAAAGTCAAATTTCCGACTGCACCTCCTCAGAGGTACTCTGCCTTTCCTCTCCTTCCCCCAAAAGCTCATGGTATCTCAAGCTCTGGTTCTCTCTAGCTTGGACTATTGTAACAGCCTCTATCTTAATCTACCTTCCTCTACTCTCCGCCCTCCGCAACTAATCCAGAGCAGGACTGCAAGACTTGTCCTTGGCCTCAAGCCCTGGGATCGTATCTCTCCAGCTCTGAAATCTCTCCACTGGCTCCCAGTGGATGCAAGGATTAAATTCAAAACCCTCTGCATTGTCCACAAGGCTTTCTGGGGCCTGGGTCCAAAATACCTTCAGCTATCCCTCTGCAAATACCTCCCCTCTCAAGCTCTTCGCTCCTCTACCTCCAACTCACTCAGGGTCAGTCGTTTTTCTAAGAAACTAGCTGGGGCTAGACCTCTGTCTTCGGCTAGGGCCTCCCTCTGGAACAGCCTCCCTGCCACTCTAAAACTTGAGGAGAACCATCTCCGGTTCCGGAAGCACCTCGAGACCTTCCTCTTTTCTTCTGCCTTCGCTCCCCCTCTCCCCTGCTGATCTGTTCTCTCTTGGCACCGTGCACCTGGCCACCCTCTGTCTTTTGGGCCCAGGTACCTGCTCATCCTGCCACCCTCCCGCACTGCCTCTGGGCCACCCCTTGCACTGGGGTCTGTATCTGTACCCATACAGCCCCCCCTTTTTCTTCCTACACTTATCAGACATACCCTGTCTGCTGCCTTAAACGTAGCACTTGCAAATTGCTGGCTGCATTACCACTGTTTGTTGCCTTTATTATTTATTTAATGTTATCTATCTGTTTCTCCTCTGCTTCGCACTTTCCACCTCTCCCCCTTCCATGCACTTTTCCCCTCCCCTCTCTGCCATGCACTTGCGCGTTCTCAATGTCACTGGGCCTAGTAAGATCACAGTTTTGTTCTCCCCTGTTCCCCTCCCTTGCCTTGTCACGCTCTGAAACACTTGTGTACGAGCGCGATAGAAATAAAATATCAATCAGACAATCAATCTTCTCCAGGGTTCTCGCCGCCTCGGCTGTATAGAGAGGGAGTCTCTCTAATTCTGGGAGGTATGCAGACCAGCTCTGCTACCAGAGACCTTTTGAATGCTCCCACCACACCCAGCTTCCGCTGCAACGACTCTGCAGCTCGTAGTCACTTCAGCCGCGCGTCTCTCTGGCTTCTCCAACTTCCCCAGAAAGCATTCCACTGACGATTTTCCTGATGATTCTATTGGCCTCACCTGAGTGGGCCATTTCTACCGTCCCTTTGGCTTCAGGTGCAGGCAATGTTCATTCATTGCATAACGATCTTGTTACTCGGAATCCCTCTTCCTCGTCCCAGTACCACAGTGCTGTCAGTGTGTTTAAGAGAAAAGGAACAAGGAGGAGTCAAAGGCTACCGCTATTTCAGGGACCCATAAGAGGTAAGTGTGGGGTGCAGCAAACAGCTAGGTTTAACAAATACTAGCCAAAACAAAGGTCACGATATAAGGACGATGAATCCAGGTAGAAACAGTCTTTATTTAATATTGGACAGACATCTAAAAAATGTAGGCCTATATCTCAACATATGGCCTTAAAAACATAAACCAAAGAAAAGGTACATTGACACAATTGGCTACACATTCTTGTGAGGGTTAGTAGCAAGATTATTTGTGCAATTTCATGTACTACTTATTGGTAGTTGTACGCAATTGTTGTCGACACAATAAACAGTTGGTGTTTCTGGTTCGGAATGTAGATTCCCAACAGAGGATGCTATGGTTGGGCCAGTTGTCTGAAGGAACCGATCTGTCATCAGGACAAACTTGGTTGAAGGCACCTAGTGTGAGGTACCTAAAGAGAGATGACATGATGTGTGTCAGAGAGAGGTGACCTAGGGTTGTAGGTTATATTAAAATGCTGCAGGTCTGAGACCTACCTTAGTAATGTTGTCTTGTGAATAGGATTGAGTAGACAGAAACCTTTCAGGTGGAGACTGTGTTGTCCTGCTGTGGCTAGGATTTAAAAAGAGGAGTGCGTGATTACCTAATTGTTTAGTATGATTGAATCAAAGTGGTGTGGTCAAAATGAGACGTACCTGGGAAGGCTGAGTGGACCCAGGTAGAAGCGAATGGCTACTAAATCCACTAAAGATTTGGTCGCTGGGCTATTCAGTATGGAATTGATAGCAGGGTGGAAGCCGCTACAACACCTAAAAAGGTGGAATCAGCTATTAATTACGGAAATAGAGAGGAGATGTAATTTGCTAGGTGCAGCAGTGACTGTTGTGTTGGAGATTACATATTGCCGTGATCACTAATGTCAAGTGATTTCAGACAAAGCAGTTATGACTGAGAAGGCGTCGGAGCAGTGGATAAAAGGACCAGTGCAGATACGTGATCGGGGTGCAGAGGTGCTAATTTAGTAAAAAATATTCAGAAAATGCACGGACCGGCTATAGTCGTGCACGATGCTCGGGAAACATCACACAGCTTAATGGTGGCTGTGAAATCGAAAAGCGGTGCGCAGTGCTGAAAGGGACCCGTTGAGGGTCTTGCCGGGGTATGGAGCCGAGGGTCCAGTGGGGGACCCCAATATTGCTTACTCATATGAGGGGATGAGGAGCTGTGGCTGCAGCGACTTTGTGGATAGTGGAAGAATCTCCGCGCATGCGTGTCGCAGAAAGAAGGCTACAGCACTCCTGTGTCCGTAGGCAGCCGTTTTGAAAGTGAAAATTTTATTGTGCTACAGAATGGCATTGCTAAAAGCAAGGATACTATTGTAGGGGAAGAGATGCCGAATATTACGTTACGGTCTCAAAAGAGAAGAGTCTATAGCATTACGTGGTGCACTAGTGGCAGTGAATGCCATAGCATGCTGGAGTGCAATAGGGGCAAATAATTGGAGGTTCTTTGCGGATGGTCTGTCATAATGTGGTGTAAAGACAGGGCGTGATAGTGTCACTAAACTGAAATTAGTTCGCCAGATGATGCAAAGAAGTTGCACAATGTTGTACCACAAATTGTTATTTCAAGGATATTGAAAACAGATTAAACTCATTCGCCATATGGTGCAGAGAGGGTGCACAATGAGATGTTGGTATAACACTGTGCAAACTTATTTAAGTGTAAATGGAAGAATACATGTAAACAGTCATTTTCTGGCTTTTGCATTTGACGTTGGACAAATATCTTGTTACATCATGGTTCGACAGTGGGGGCATGATGTAATATTAGAGATTAACAAAGGTGTCACAAAATTTGGTACAAAAAGAATGCCAGATAATTGCAAGACACAGTGAGAAGAGTCTTCTAAATGACAGGTTATATTGTCATGCAAACAGATAAAGGTCCATGTGCAATTTCCTGGGTGATTTTTCTAAGTGATTTTTCTAAAAGGCCACAGGTGTCATGTTTGGCATATCTTCACATCTAAAACAGTATTGATGGAACAGGGACATATCGTTCAACAGGATATGTTACGTTTATAAAGTTATTTCAATTTTAGCGGTATGTCAAAACCAGGATGTATGATGGTAGTAATCACCTGAAAAAGAGGTTCCACTCGACAGAGACATTAATGCCTTGTTTTACCGAGTTAAGCCGATAAATCCATTGTTCTAATTTGCGGAGGGTTAGATCTCTGTTACCGCCTCTAAAAGGGTTAATGGCTGTTTGCAGAATGAACCAAAAAATGTTGTTGTGACTCTGATTTTGTGCTTGAAAATGTGCCACCATAGGATTGTCTGGTATTGCATTTCTGATACATGATCTATTGAGGGTAGCAGGAAGAGACAGGAGAGAGACCCAATGCAAAAATTGTTTATTGTTGCACATTAACGTGCCTTTTTTGTGATATTAACTTCAGTTGGATTGTAATTTGATTAACAAACGATTTGCTAACACCTGAACGCTGATATTTTACATCGAGGTTCAGCTGTTGCTCACCATTTCATTTCATACAGATAAGTTGCCCATTGGCCACAAAAGGTTGGGGACCCCTGCTCAAGATGTTTATTTCTTTGGATGTTTTGAAATGGTGCATTTGTGTGCACATGATTGAGTAACATTTTTGTCAAAATCTAGTAGGATTTAAATACTTCTTCACAGGTTCTTTTTTATAGGATATCCCCCACCCCCCAAACAATTTTTTTAAAAACACAGAAGCATAGACGTATTTGGCAGAATTTTTAACCGCATGTGAAAAACCATTTCAAATAAATGCTCGTAAGCGACTGAGTGTAGCGAGGGAGCCTGAATCCCACTAGGAGGGTTCGGGGGGGGTTCTCCCCCGAGAACTTTTTTAAAATAATGTGTTAAAATGGTACATTTTACAGCACACCGTCTTTGACAAATTGGGCAAAATGCCACACAGTTTACTGCTCGTTTTGTAGGGTAACACATGAAAAATGTACATTGGATACCAAGTCACTAACCATGCACAGGAGCATGTTTCCGAAATATTTTTTATGATGCCATTCCCCACAATATATACCAGTATTATGTCAGTGTAAAGAAACGTTCATGTTTCTGCCCCAACATGTTGGTGCGGGCTGGACCAATTTATGCCATTATTCATGTAAGAACACTCATGTTGAGTTTGACATAATGCCAAAATAAATGCCATGCCACTGTAAGAAAGCATACCTATACTGGCTGCACCAATGTAGGCATGCCCCTTTAAGAAAACCTCTCCATACACATACGGACACAGGAGTGCTGTAGCCCTCGTTCTGCGACACGCATGTGCGGAGATTCTTCCACTATCCACAAAGTCGCCACAGCTCCTCAGCCCCTCATACAAGGTAAGCAATACTGCAGTCCCCCACGGGACCCTCGGCTCCATACCCCGGCAGGACCCCCAACGGGTCCCCTTCGGCACCGCAAGCCAGGCGCTTTTTGATTTCCCAGCCGCCATTAAGCCGTGTGATGTTTCCCGAGCATCGTGCACGACTACAGCCGGTCCATGCATTTTCAAACTATTTTTGACTAAATTTACACCTCGGCACCCCGGTCACGTATCTGCACTGGTCCTTTTATCCACTGCTCCAACTCCTTCTCTGTCATAACTGCTTTTTCTGAAATCACTTGACATTAGTGATCACGGCAATATATAATCTCCAACACAACAGTCACTGCCGCACCTAGCAAATTACATCTCCTCTACTTTCGTAATTAATAGCTGATTCCACCTTTTTACGTGTTCCAGCAGCTTCCACCCTGATATCAATTCCATAATGAATAGCCCAGCACCCAAATCTTCAGTGGCTTTAGCAGCCATTCGCTTCTACCTGGGTCCACTCAGCCTTCCCAGGAACGTCTCATTTTGACCACCCCACTTTGATTCAATCATACTAAACAATTAGGTAATCACGCACTACTCTTTTTAGATCCTAGCCACAGCAGGACAACGCAGTCTCCAACTGAAGGGTTTCTGTCTACTCAATCCTATTCACAAGACAACATTACTAACGTAGGTCCCGGACCTGCAGCATTTTAATATAACCTACAACCCTAAGTCATCTATCTCTGACACACATCATGTCATCTCTCTCTAGGTACCTCACACTACCTGCCTTCTACCAGGTTTGTCCTGATGACAGTTCAGTTCCTGCAGACAACTGGCCCAACCATAGCATCCTCTGTTGGGAATCTACATTCCTAACCAGAAACACCAACTGTTTATTGTGTCGACAACAATTGCGTACAACTACCAACAAGTAGTACATGAAATTGCACAAATAATCTTGCTACTAACCCTCACAAGAATGTGTAGCCAATTGTGTCAATGTACCTTTTCTTTGGTTTATGTTTTAAGGCCATATGTTGAGATATAGGCCTACATTTTTTAGATGTCTGTCCAATATTAAATAAAGACTGTTTCTACCTGGATTCATCGTCCTTATATCGTGACCTTTGTTTTGGCTAGTATTTGTTAAACCTAGCTGTTTGCTGCACCCCACACTTACCTCTTATGGGTCCCTGAAATAGCGGTAGCCTTTGACTCCTCCTTGTTCCTTTTGTGTTATACCCACCCTCAAGAGTCAGGCCTCCCTTCAACACAAAAGAGGGTCCCCCCTTTTTTTCCCCTCTTACTTCCTTGTGTGTTTAAGACTCAATAAAGAGAGGATGTATGGCTCTGGTTTGTCGCTTCCTCGTCCCAGTGCTTGACTGGTGTTTACTGGGATATGATTTACTGGAAAGATAAGGAAGGGACTGGTAATAACCTGCAAAGGCCTGGGGGATATTGGAGTTGTTAGAAAAGGGAAATGGGTGCCTCATCCCCAATCCCCAAGTCTCCTCCACCCAGGTGATCCTCCCTCACATATCCAGACCCAGGGACAGGATCTGATAGCGATGGCCTTTCCCTGGATCCATGGGAGGAGGATATATTGGGGAAAGAAGTGAGGATGCCCTCAGATTCCTCACAGCATGTTGAAAGTGATTATCCAAACTCTTCTGTTCAAACATCAATAATGGACTCCTTGTCCCAGAATCCTCAGAAAACGGGGGACGACGAAGAGGAGAAAAGCAGTGCAGAGCAAAAGAGGCTTTCAGCCCAACAAGCATTCTAGCTGTTGGTCGAAAACACCTATGCCGGGAAATTTAAACCCCATTAGCCCAGTGTCAAAGGTTTCTGTTATTGGAGAGAAAATGGTATGCCTCTCCGAGAGACTCGAGATCCTGAACAGGTGTGGTGTAGCCATGCGGCTCAAGGCAGAAAGAAAAAGGGAAATGCTGTGAGATGGGGAGGCGCTGCAGAGATGCCGGCAGAGCTGAAAAGACTCCAGGGCGTTCGCCGACTGCCAAAAGCAGAACCTTACATGCAAGAGCCCAATCCGAAAGCAGCGTTTTGAAGGGAAGCCGCAAAAAAACAGAAAGATGCAGGGAAAGCATTCACAAAATGAAAACAGGAAGAGTACCTTCACCGAGTGACAGCACGAGAACGCCAACAAGAGCCGGTGAGTCAGCCCAAGGATGGTAGGGACCCAAGGGCGTATCGGCGGGCACAGCAAATGCAACTAATAGTAAAAAAGAACGAAAGAAAACAGAGGGCCTCATTACGACATTAGAGGTAGCCATGCCGCTATTTGAAGCATGGCTACCCCCATTCCGGGAACTGGGTCCTGGTTGCCAAAATGGGGAAATACCGGGCCATTCCGACCCTGGAGGGCCCAGTATTTCCCCATTCAGGGAACCCGGACCTGGTACATCCCCATTCTCATTTGAGCCCCCATAGGGCTCAATGGGAATGGGGACGATGCAAACAACAGGCCTGTTAATAACAGGCCCGCTGTTTGCATCCTGGTCTGCTCGCGGGACCCGCTAAGGACGCCTGGTTTTACCAGGCGTCCTTACTAGGTCCCGCGAGCAAACCTCGTAATGAGGCGGTAGGGGGTTAATGGGGCCGGCAGCCATACCGGCCCTGTTAACCCCTACCGCCAGGTTCGTAATGAGGCCCAGAGACTATTGATAAAAAGGGAAAGTGAATTAAACCCAAAGCCCTTACCAGTATGTGAGCGCATGGAATGCAAGTACATTGAAGCACAGAAACAAATGGTATATCAATAGGATATATTGTTCAACAAAGTGGATATACAATTGAGGAAATGGATGAAGATAAGAAGTCCTGACATAAAAGTATACCAGGCAAGTACAAGTACATGAACGTAATAAGTCCTGGCAAGAGAGTATACCAGGCAGCAACAAGGGTGAAGATACAAGAAGCCCCAGCAGTAGAGTATACCAGGCATTTAGAAAATGTGTTGAACCAAGAGGTCCTAATCAAGGATATTAGGGCTTGAGGACCAGACAAACAGGAGCAAGATCCTGGCCACAGAACTTTGAAGTGAATGAAACTTTAGAACTGTGTGTGAATAACAGTGTCATTGTGGGCCCAACAAAACACAAGGAATTGTCATATAAGGAACTGTTTGTGATACAGAGGCATCCAGACGAAGGAGGTCACCCTCTGGAATAAGGACTCTTTACCTCTCAAGAACCTTTGAATTGGAACTACATATATTTTCTCTATGACCACTTTTTTTCCAAAAGGCATCAACGGTAAAAGACAATTCTCTTTTCACCTTTTTGTTTAGTTGATAGTGTGAGGGTCAGAGTAGAACATTTGGACACAAGGACAGCTTGATTATGACATCTTGACAGAGATTGATCCTTAGATTTGGTTTAGGTAGGGGAAGTCCTTCTAGAGCAGGGTCACGGAGTCCTTTTCCCAACCCTTTCTATTGTTTTATAAAAGTCTTTAACCAGAAACATAACCAACGTTTGCCAGAGTTTCATTCTTGACTCCTCGCAGTAGGAAAAAAGCTAGAACTGATGGTGTTGCAGGCAAATCTGTTATGGGTAGGCCTTCACAAACATAAAAAAGAACTGGTTTGCCAAGCTAGTTTTCAAATGGAATTTGAGTTTGTGAGAGATCCAACTTGGACACTCTTGCTAATGGAAACACACAGTCTAACTACAAGTTGTCTTCAACAAGTAGACAACGCACAAGAACATAACTCCAGTGGCATGTCCTTCGAAGTCAGCCACTGTAACCAAACTAACCAGCATATTAAAATCAAATAGTGATAAGGCCCTTAAAATAATGTTATATTGTAAAGATGTCTTGTATAAATTATTTACTCATTATGTGCTGGTGTGTAGACACTGCACTGTAACACCCTCCCAAAATACTTAGTGAAGTTCCCCAACAGTTTTTTTCTGTATGCAATATGTGAGATTCTGTTCAAATGTATATCCCATGAAAGAAGTATTGGTGTCTAAGAACAGAAAGGGAGAGACAAATGAATCTTATAAGCTGTGCAAGGTGAATGAAGAAAAGGAAGCCCTTCAACATTTGATACTCTTGTTTGGGTGTGACTGATATCAGATCTAGACTTCTTGGCAAATATTTTGAGGGCTTTTTGGTAGCAACCCTAGAAGAACTGTTGATTATTCTCTTTTTTTTTTAAACAATTTTTATTGAGTTTATTCAAACAAATAATACAAACCAAACTTGCAGTATATTGATAACATTGCCATGATATATTAGTTAATCATTTTCACTGCTCCCATTATCTCTCCCCCCATCCCGAGCCTACCACTTCTCATATTTGTTCTCACATCCTATAGTAGGGTCTCCCCTCCATAGATTCCGATGGATCTTGTATTGTCCCAAACAACTCCGCTATTAGTAATTTCCAGGCCATCAGGGTCTCTGTCTCCTCCTCCCCTCCGGCACTGCTAGCTTCTAGCCATACCAGTGTTTCCGCCTCTGCCCACATCTGCAGATCTTTCCACCACACCTCTAATCGTGGCCCATGGAACGTCTTCCACTCAATGGCAATTCTTCTCTTTGCGAGCACATATGCTAGGTCCCTTAGTTTGTTCACATGTTGAAGTTTCTGTGGCCTAGGGAATCCCCCAACAAACAGGCCCACACCGTATCCACCACAATCTTGACCCCTTTCTCTGCTAGCTTCTGTGCCACTTCCCTCCAGAAGCACTCAATAATCGGGCATGACCAGAACATGTGCATCATGCCCGCATTCTCTTCGTCACACTTAGAGCATTCCTGCCTTCCTACATTTTTAAACCACGATATCCTTTGGGGTGTCATATATGCCCTATGCGTGATATACAATTGTATCTGCTTCAATCTCGCATTCCTCGAGACCTTCTTGTGGTACCCTTGGGCTCACTCCCACAACCCATCATCCATTGGGGTCCCCACTTCCATCTCCCAATCTAGTCTCAATTGTACTACTTCCTTACCAACCTTAGACATCACCATCTCATATATTCTGGATATCTCATGTCCTCCCTCCGCTATATCGTATATCATATCTATGGTAGGATCAGGTTCTTGCGCCAATACCACTTCAGGCCATGTATTCTTAATTCTCTGCACCACTCTATGGTATGTGATATACTGGCCCGTGTGCAACCCAGTTTCCTCTCCTAGCGCCTCAAAACCTGTGATAGTCCCCTCTTGCCAGATGTCACCCATTGTTACCAACCCAACCGGCTCCCAATGATTTCTGATTATCATCCTCAATTGCTTATCTCCCCCCGCCAGTGCTACAAGTGGCACCTGCGGGGAGCATGGGGACAGGTTCTCCATCATCTGGCATGCTCTACGCCACATCCTCCACCCAAGGACCATCAACTTGGGACGCCCTTCCATTTCTGTCCTGGGCAGCCACAACATCTCCTTCAGGTAAAATGGGATGCAATCTTGTCCAAACAACCTGGTCTCAGAGGTCACTTCATCTGAAAGCCATTTAGCGACAAATTGCAACTGGCTTGCTACATAGTAGACTTCATAATTGGGCCATTTTATACCCCCCTTCTCATGGAAATTCTGGAGTTTCCAGAGGGCCACTCTGTTCCGCCCGCCATGCCACAGGAAATCCCTGCACATACTGTCTAATTTAGCGAAAAATTTCTTTCGTATCCAGTGCGGGATATTCCCAAAGTAATGTAGGAGCCTAGGCAGGACCACCATCTTCACCATCGCCCCGCGCCCCATCATAGCTAGAGGCAGTTTTACCCAGAACTTCATGCAATTCTCGATTTTCTTAATAGCCACCTCTGTGTTGAACCTATGCTCATTATCCACCGTGTGGCATATGTCTATCCCCAAATAGCGAAACGTGTCTACCACCCATGGGATCTGTAGCACAGGCAGGCGTTCCAGGGGGGTCTCCCCGTATCCGCCCAATGCAAACATGCTGGACTTCTGTGGGCTCACCGCAATCTCAGACATCTCAGCATATCTCTCCATCACCTCCAGTATGTATTGGAGGTTTTCCTCCGGATGTCGTATGTACAACAGCACATCATCTGCATATAGGGATATCAGATGTCGTTCACCTCCCACAGAAATACCTATGGTGTCATATTGCTGTCTCAAATAGATTTCCAAGGGTTCTAGGGCCAGTATATAAAGCATGGGGGACCATGGGCATCCCTGTCTGGTGCCCCGACCAAGTTGCCACCTTTCCGATATTACTGCTCCAGTTTTAACTCTAGCCAGCAGTTCGCTGTATAGCATCTTAGCCCACTGCAGATATCCAGGCCCCATCCCATAGCCGGCCAGGGCCGCCAGCAGCCATGGCCATTTCACCGAATCGAAGGCCTTTATTGCGTCCAGTGACACAATCGCTAGTTCGCCTTCATTTTCATTTCCGTGTTCAATAACTCTGTGGAGCCTTCTAAGGTTATTGGTTATGTTTCTGTTGGAGACATAGCCTGTCTGTTCGGGATGTATTAATTTGCCAATGACCCTCCTCAATCTATTTGCCAAGACCGCCGTCAATATTTTACTGTCTTGGTTCAACATTGATAGGGATCTGTACGAACCGCAGCTATGCCTGGGCTTATTTGGTTTAGGCAGCGGTATTATAATCACTTCTCTGAGTGATTCAGGCAGCCTGCCAGGCTCATACGCCTCGTTCAGCATGTCCAACAGTGGGGGAAGCACCTCTCCCTTGAAAGTTTTGTAGAATTCACTTGGGAGGCCGTCAAACCCCGGAGTCTTCCTAGTGGGCAACTGTCTCACCACCTCCTCTAGTTCTTCCAAAGTGATTGGTTCATCTAATTCCTCCTTCTCCTCAGCACTAATCTGTGGCAATCCTATGTCCTCCAATGTCACCATTATCATTGCGCAATTATCCTCCCAATCGTCTTCATATAGCCGCCCGTAGTAATCTACGAACTCCTGGTTGACTCCCTCCTGGGTGTCAACCACCCTCCCATCTTCTCTAGTTATCGTCCTGATCGTGGGTCTAGGGGTTTCCCTCTTATATAGCCATGCCAGGATCCTCCCAGGTTTGTCCCCTCCCGCATGCTGTCTCTCTATATATTTTTTATAGTTGAAGTTACACAATCTCTCCCAGTGCCCAGCACACTTCTGCTGCAGCCTGAGTATCTCTTCAGCATCTTCTGCAGTATTAGTCCCTCCTTTCTGCGCCCTTTCCAGTTCACTCTCCGCTTCCCACAGATCCGCCAGGATCCCTGCCTGCAGACCTTTGGATTTTGATATAGCTACTCCTCTCAACACTACCTTAAAGGCCTCCCATAGTGTACCCACCGAATCCACGCTGCCAGTATTTGTCTCAAAGTAATTAACAATCTCCTCTCTCATATCCTCCCTAAAGAGGGGGTCCCTTAGTGCTTCCGCTCTGAGGCGCCATGTCGGTATCCTCGCCCTCGGGGAACGACATTGCCATCCCAGGATCAGAGGCGAGTGGTCTGAGAGGACCCTCGCTCTGTATTCAACATGAGTGGTCTCAGCCACTATCTCAGGTGTTCCAAAAACATAATCTAGCCTCGTATGTACTCGCTGCGTGGCAGAATAATGCGAATGATGCCTCTCTAGGGAGTGTCGCGCCCTCCATACATCTTCAAATCCAAAGTCATTTAGTAGTGTTTGCAACACTTTAGCCGCTGGGCCAGGTCTATCAATTTTCCCGTCTGATCTGTCTACTTTAGTACACAGTTAAAGTCCCCTCCCCAGATCACCGCACTTCCCGCACACATGCTGAGGTTATTACACAATGCTTTAAAGTATGCCGCTGTGTTCTGGTTCGGGGCATATGTATTACAATCTCCCTATTTTCCACCAACCCCCTCATTATGAGCATCCTCCCATCCTCTTCAACCAGCGTCTGTAGTAGTTGAAATGGAACATGTGGCGCCACCCAGATAATCACTCCTCTGGCATATGCCGAGTACGCCAACCCCACCACCGTCCCCTTCCATTTTTTCCCCACCATTTCCAGCTTGTCTCTCGTCAAATGTGTCTCTTGCAGTAGGGCTATGTCTATCTTTTGTCTACGTAGGTATAGCATGACCTTGTTCCTCTTTAGGTAACTGTTGAGCCCCCTAACGTTCCAGGTTATCACTTTAAGATCCCCCATGGCATAGCAATTCCCCTCTTCCTCTTTCCCTTGTCTGGTCCAAATCCACTTGCTTAACTCGTCTGTATAGGCTCGTATCCCAACTTAAACACCCAACTAAAAACACAACAAACTCCCCAACCTTCCACCCACCCACCTCCCAATCCCATCCCAACAACACCCTCCCCAACTGTTGCCTAGCTCCATCCCTGGATCTCAGGCACCCCACATCTAGCCCTTTCTGGCAATAGCCCGTACTCGCGGCTCAGCAGGGTCAAGCCGCCCTAGTGGCTGTCTTACTACTAACTCTTGGGGGGTAGATTGCCTCCATTCTACTGCTCCTTTTTATTACCGCTAGTATTTCCCAGTCAACTTTATACTTATTATTATCTATATTCCAGTCCAACAGGATCAATAGGTCCAAAAGTGACATAATGCAGTTTGAATATTGAAACATAACGTAATGGGCTCCCCTTTGCTCAGCACCCCAATGATTTTACTGCATCCCCCTCGCTGATCGTGCTTCCCACGGTCTTGTTCCTCGTCTCGGTCCAGGCAGCCCTGCAGGTCCAGCCACGCCACCGCATCCTCCGGGGTTTCAAAAAAGAATGCCTTACTTTTGTGAAAGACTTTTAGCCTTCCAGGGTACAACAACATGTATTTGATCCCAGCCGCGCGCAGTCTCCTCTTGACTGCCACATAGCTGTATCTCTGCCTTTGCACTAACATTGTGTAGTCAGGATACGCCGTAATGTTAGTAGATGCCCTTTCAATCATCCCACCTTTACGAAAATATTCCAGGATTTTTTCTCTGTCTTCATAGTTTAATATTTTTGCAATTATCGCCTGAGGAGGGGCCCCGGGTCGTGGTTTTCTCATCAGGGCCCGATGTGCTCGTTCGAAAGTAAACCCTTGTGACATCTTGTCTGCTCCTATCTCTTGCAGGATCATATTCTCCACATAGTCCGTGGGGTCCTGGCCCTCCTCCCCCTCCGGCAAGCCGACCTCTCAGATGTTGTTCCTTCTCGCTCTCCCTTCCGCTTCCTCTGCTCGGTTCCCCAGGTTAGCTACCTGCTGCTTTAATATGTGGACCTCCTTCGCATTATTTGTACTAGTCTCTGTATTTGTTTTCACCACAATCTCCAGTCCACTTGTTCTTTCCGCCAGCACCCTGACATCCTGCCGCAGCAGGGTAACTTCAATTCCCACTGCATCAATCTTGTTATCTAAGGCCGTTCGTAGGTCCGCCAGTGCTATCCCCCATGTGTTCCTCAGCTCTGTTATCGCCGCGAGAACCTGATGATTTTCTCCCCCTGGAGTGCTGCCCGCGGAGTCTGTTGCTGGGCCCGACACCGGGGCAGCGGCAGTTCGTGGCGTCTTAGCAAAGGCGTCCATTGTGGGCTGTTTGCTTTTAGCCCTGAGTCCTTTAACCGACATAATGCGGTCCTGTCTGCGTGTTCAGTTCTGGGCCCCCTTGTGTCATTCCAAGTCTGTTCCCTGCAGCTCCGCAGCGACACCCGGGCAATCCTGGCTCAGGCACGTACCCTTCAAAGAGTTGCAGTATGTAGCAGCGTACGCTGCACTTAGATTTCAGGTGGGTTGTGCTCTCCCACGTACCTTCATTGTCAGTTGCAGATGCTGCTCTTTCAGGTCATCTACTTCGTTGCCACTCGCACTTTGGCCCAAGCTGATATCCAGGCCACCACGGTGCACATTTATTATATCCCCACGCGCTCCAATGTCCGCAGCGCTGCCACAGGGACACCAGGACCCACCTCTTCACTGTGCGTCGCCCCCAAGGGGTTATTTATGATCCTGTCCCCTTCCTCGGGAGGGCCTGATGTCGCCCAGTTCCAAGGGGGTGGGGGCCACGTGCCCCTTCTCTCACTCCCCTTGTTATAGCTATTCAACACCTTCCACGACTGGCTCGTCTTGAATCCTTGCAGGGGTGCAGTCCGCCCTGCACCGCAACAGCAGTGCTGAGTCACCCCAGGCGCAATATTGGGGTCTGGGTGTCTTCTTTTAATGGCCTCGCAATGTGCAAGGTCTCCCCATCTTACATCTCTTGGCGTTGTGCTGCCAGCCCACAGGGCAGCGGCACAGAACGAAACAGCCCAAGTAAGCTCAACGCGGCTCACTGCATTCACCGCGCTGCTTATTAATTAGGCCACCTGTCTGTCGCCCGTTGTCTGCTGGCGGGGCGCGTATCTTGCAGGCAATGTACTTTTCGGTGCCCTGAACCCTGCTTACGGTCGGGGACCGCAAGCCCTCGCTTCCTCACTGGCTCTGCAAAACGTTGTTGCCGGCAGCCGCACACACTACTTATGTGCGCGCGCTGCTGGTACCGTTGCTGGATAAGACCCAGCAGCTCCTCACGGCAGCTCCTCACCAGCACAGGGGCCGGGTCCCCAGTTGTATCTCCACAAGCAGCGATCAGTCGCCGCGCGCTCCTCCCGCAGCGCCACTCTGTGACACTGCCTGCATTCACCTTGGGGTTCCGCTGCTTCTACCTTTTAGTGCCTGCAGTCAGCGCGGCTCTGACCCAGCCTCCGCCCGTCCTCTCTTCACAGCAATCTGTCGCCACTCCAGCAGCCCGTTCCGTAGACTTGCCAGCTGATTTCACGGTCCCTTTGTTCTGTTGTGGCTGCCATTTTGTCATCATACGGCCGCATTCGGGCCGTGATATAAAGTATCAGATCTCCCGTATTTCTTAACCAATTCGCTCGCGGGTAGACGCATCCTCTTCCCGTCACCTTTAGACGCCCATACTGTTGTTTCCATGTAGTAGTCTGTTGGCTGGTAGCATACGCTACAGAAGATCGAGCATGATTGAGTCACAGCCTACTCCATGATTGCCAGGCCGCACCCCCCCCCGTTGATTGATTGTTAATATGGAATTGGAGGATATGTGTTTTATCTTTTTTTAGGAATGTATTGAATTCATTTTTCTCATTACTTTCTTTCTTCTTTGTTTGCTTTTCTTTTTTCCTTGTTTCTGTCTTTAAGGTGACAGGTTTTATGTTAAGCCAACCACCTATAGATAAACAAAAAATAAATCAAATACAATGTCTTGTTTAAAAACTGCATTACCCTTCCAATGATATGTATATCATTAAATGTGTATTTTATATGCATTCAAGACTTGTGGTCTGTTCACATATTATAGGCTTTTAATGAATGTATACGGATATGTTATTTGTTAGAAGTGTATTCATTGTAAGTGATTATTGATAGTAGGCACGAAAGGTGGTGGAGAGATAAAGTTTGAATAATAAACTATCGGGTATCATTTTTGTCTCATGTTAATTGACCTTACAACTAGTAGTGTTTCATGAATGTGAATTCTAGTGTTCCAACTCCTGCATTTATTGTGTCAAAAAATGTTTATTGGTGTTTCACATAACTGTATACTGTCATTGATGCCACTATCACTTGGTTGGCTACAAACACATCCTAGAGCAGTTGTGTTGCCCCTGAAATGACCTTTCGGTTTTATAATGGAAGAAGACATCACAGTTATAATGTACACCGAGTCCCTCATAACTATTTAAAATGTTCAGTCTTGCATTTTAACATTTTAGAATTGACAAAATCTACCAGGATGAAAGTTTGAACATCCATCGTTTGCCTTTTGAGCCCAGAAGGCAAGGGTAAGTATAGTAACTACAGATTTTTTGTGTGAAAATAAATCGGAAGTATTACATTTTAAGTCAATAATATTGTATGAGGTATATGAAAATGAGGGCAAATTATAAAGAAAAGCTACAGTAGAGTATACATAATGAATTGTCCTACAGCGTTTTGTCTGAAAGGCATTTGACTTGGACACGACATAAACTGTGAAAAGCCAAACAGCACGTATACACTTCCTCACCACTCATTCTTGCCATGTTGTCTATAAATTCTACAACTTCTATCAGTGGAATGGTGATAGCAAACTTCTCATTGTAACGTACAATTCTTCACACCTGCCTTTCCCCCCTCTTCCATCATTCAGGTAACAAGACGGCCCTTGCCAGTAACATCTCTGCATGATGAAAAGCAGGCAACCTTCAACATAAAGGATTAGGGAGACTATAATATTGGCGTTCTTATCCCACCTTTGGACAGTAGGGCGTGATGGACAGGTGAACATTGGGTTAGTTTTAAGCACATTTTTTGCATGCTCATCTAAGAACCAAAGTTATGACTTTCGCCTTGCACTATGATTTATGGAGCAGGTGTATCAAGACTGTAAGGCACTTCAAATCACAGTAAAAGTAGATATGCATTTTTTATTTAAGTGGCTACACTCTAAAGCAATTAGGCAGGTACTGGTAAAATGCAATTTAAATGAGGACTGTACATTAAAATCATAAGGAATAAAATGCATGACTTAATTCTTCAGATTAAGACTTCATTCTTGATAGGGAGTTTGGGCCATCAAAAGGAAGCACTAGGAAGAGGGGCGAAAAGATGATGCTCTACATGAATAGCATGTGTAATATATACCTTAAAAATGATAACTTTGTTAGAAATAAGAGTCTTCTTGCATACTTCAATGCTAAAGTATTACATTCAGTAGAGGATTCACGAGACATTCAGTAAAAGGATTCACGAGACAAGACAACTGTCAGGGTTCAGGCTGGAGCCAGGGCAAGGAGGGTAGTGGGCAGGACAACCAGGGTAGTAGCTGCCCTAGCAGAGTGCAGACAGCCTTCCACCAGGCATTCCAGGTGTGTTCTCCATCCCTTTCACAGGTCTGAAGCCCTGGAACGGAGAACAGCCTGGATACTACATTTCCCAGCAGGCCGTGTGCAGCACAAGCCTGCTGGAAGGAAGATAGCCACGCCCCCAGCCACACCCGCACCAACACACATGCGCGAGCCGCACCCGAGGAACGGGGTTCGCAATTCCGACCAGCGTGGAGGAAGGACGTGTGGCAACAGAGCTCCAGTGGCACGCCTTCGTGGGTCTCCCGCCCGCCGCAGTAGAAACCCCCGCTTGCAGTTGCAGGGACGCGCGCAGCCCACTGACAATATTTGAAGGGCCGGTGCTAGAAACCGACCCGCGGAAGCCATCTGCATTCCGGACCCACGGAAAACATGACAGGAGGAAGCTAGGCTCTCCCGAATTAACCCTGCATGTGTGTGGAACCTTGGCGCATACTCATTAACCCGCATGGGAGTGGAACTGACATCCGCCGCGTGTGATCTTTGAATGTGCTTGTTGCATGAATCCACAGTTCAGAAAAAACTAACCTAAGTCCGAGCCATCCAAGTGAATGTGCTCTTTTATTGACATTATTGTTCCTCCTTTCAGCGGAGCTCGACACCGGAGGTGCCATCGAGGGGAGTCAGTACCACAGGGACCTGAAAGGACATTGGCTGGGACAGAAAACGAAGCTAAGTGTTTTAAGGATTGTGCATCTTGGGTATTGCATGGGGTAATGTGATATTCATAGTATTACTGCATGAAGGCAATGCAGAGTTGTTGAGCAGTAGGAGGGGTCACGTTTGGAAACCTTGCATGAAGCAATGTAAGGTAGTGCATAGTACATAGCAGCTGTAGCACAGGATGTACAATGTCCTGGTTTAGGAGCTCCAGCACAAAGGCCCCCTACAGACCCTGGGGCATATTGTGTGAATGAGAAGAGTGCAAGGGCGGAGTACCGCTGAACCAAGAGCAGGAACCAAGGAGGATGTGAGCCTAAACTCCCCAAACCCATCCACTACACCTCCCTAAACCTCTTTCCGGTGTACTTAACTTCCTCTACCTATCCACTCCTCGGACCCTAACCCTCTTTCCCCGAAGGGTCAAGGTGGCCTGCGTTATCCTCTCCCAGGTGCCGAGACCTAATGGGGAGGGAGGCGTTTGTGCTGCCTCTGCACAGGAAGAACCAGGATATGACAGAATTGCGAGCCCAAGTGTTTGCTAGGCCCCCAGGCAGCACAACCATGGCCGACGTGGTTACTCTCCTCCAAGAATTAAAGGCTGAATTGGCAGCGACAAGGCAAGACTACCAAACCTTGGCAGGCCAGGTCCACACCCTAACCATTCAAAATCAGGCCCAGGCAACCCCTTTACCCAGAGCACCCCCGCCAGTCCCAGTTCAGGTGCAAGTGGCCACAGAACCACCACTACCCTTGGCGGCACCAGAAAGGTACCATGGAGACCCCCAGCACTTCAACCAGTTTATCATGCAATGCCCTGCATTTCCTCACAAAGCCAGTGGTGTTTCGGACAGCTCAGGCCCGTACGGCATTCGTGATCTCTTATCTCTCAGGAGATGCTGCATCCTGGGCCACCCCCTTAGTCCGCAAGGACGATGCCTTGCTTTATAGTTGGGACACGGTTTTAGAAGAATTTGGTAAGATATTCAATCGTAGGGCAGCATCGTTGCTCAAGGACAAGGAGCTTTTGACACCGAAACAGGGAAGCAGAGACTTGGTTTCCTATGTTACGGCGTTCAACCGGCTAGCCATGGAAACGGATTGGCCACAAGAGAAAAGGATGGCCTTGTTCTATCAAGGATTAAGGGAAGATCTAAAAGACTTGGTAGCTCAGGTAGATCCACAGCCGGAGGATTGTTCAACTATGATTGACCTTGTGCTTAGGTTGGATCAGAGACAGAGTGAGTGTTGTCAGGACCGGCGGTGCTGGGATAACAAACCGATTGTACGGCTAGATCAACAAAAGCCCCTAAGGGCTTCGGAGAAAGGGACAGACAAACCGATGCAGAAAGGTACGGTTCGGGGGCCTCTAACCAAGGACGAGAAAGAGAAAAGGCGAAGAGACAAGTTATGTCTTTACTGTGGAAAAGCAGGAGACTTTGTGCGGGAATGTCCCAACAAACCAGCAAAAGGAGGGCCTTTGGGAAACGAGAGAGCTCGCCCGTGAGGGTGGCAGGAGCGAGCGGAGCAGGAAACACCCCACTCATGTTGGCAAACGTGCATTCTACTCAGGGTACACATGTGACCTTGTCCGGTTACGTACATTGTCAGAAACACCGTGTTCCAGTGACATTGATGGTAGATTTGGGCACCACGGGTAATTTCGTGGACCTTCAATGGCCTGGAAGCTGGGGTTCCCGCTGGATATTAAGCCACTTCTGGAAGAAGTAAAGTCTGTAGATGGATCGCAATTGGTCTCGGGACCTGTGACCCAGCAAACAATACCCCTACGTTTGGAATGTGGAACAGCACATTGAGAGATTATCAGTTTTGATGTAATCGCAGCCCCCCAGTTCGGGTTCATCTTGGGGCTAACTTGGTTAAGACTTCACAATCCAATGGTGGATTGGAACAATGGGTCCATTAAGTTTAACTCGAACCATTGCCAAACACATTGCCAAGGATCGGTGTTGCACCCTGTTTCTCACGTCATAGGAGGGAATACGGGCTTGGAGTTGCCCGATGTGTACAAAGAGTACCAGGACGTTTTTAGTAAAGCGGCAGCCGAAACCTTGCCCCCACACCGGCCATTCGACTGTCGGATTGACCTAGAAGCAGGTGCTGTGGTTCCCTGCAGCCGCGTATATGCTCTTACCGAGGCAGAAAACAGGTATCTCAAGGATTACATTGACACCAACCTGGCGAATGGCTTTATTCGCCATTCCACATCTCCCGTCTCCTCTCCCCTGTGCTTCGTCCCGTAGAAAACCGGGGACCTTAGAACATGCATAGACTACAGGGCGATTAACAAAATAACTATCAAGAACCGTTATCCCCTGCCCTTGATCCCGGTACTGCTGGACCAGGTATGTGGGTTAACGATATATACAAAGCTGGATCTCCGAGGGGCCTATCACCTGGTAAGGGTACGCAGCAGGGACGAGTGGAAGACAGCCTTCCGGACCAAATTCGGCCTGTATGAATATCAGGTCATGCCGTTCGGGCTCTGTAATGCCCGAGCCGCATTCCAGCATTTCCTGGACGAAGTACTTCGTGGGTACCTGGACGTATTCGCGGTTGTCTACATCGACGACATCCTGATTTATTCTCAGAGCCTAGAAGAACATCGAAAGCACGTCCGAGCCGTTCTACAGAGGCTACGGGAGCACCACTTGTACGCAAAACTAGAAAAATTTGCGTTCCACCAAACTACCGTTGAATTTCTTGGATTAATTTTGTCCCTCCAAGGAGTTACCATGGATCAGAAAAAGGTGCAATCCATCATAGATTGACCTTCCCCGAGGTCTGTAAAAGACATTCAGTCCATCTTAGGTTTTGCTAATTTCTATCGTCGTTTTATAGACAGATTTGCTAAAATGGTGCAACCCATCACTAGATTGTTGCGGAAAGGGGTACGATTCTGTTGGGATGACAACGCCGAGGCGAGCTTTCAGGCTCTGAAGAGGGTATTTGTCACCGCTCCAGTTCTACAGCACCCAGACCCAGCTAAACCCTACATAGTCGAAACCGATGCATCAAGCTACGCAGTCGTGGCCATCCTATCCCAAAGAAGTGACAATGGGCAACTGCATCTGGTCGCCTTCTACTCCCAAATGATGTTACCAGCAGAGCAGAATTACGCCAAAGAACTGTTAGCCATCAAAACGGTGTTCGATGAATGGCGACACTACCTCTTGGGGGCCCAGCACACTGTAACAATATACACAGATCACAGGAATCTCCAATTCTTGAAGTCAGCTAAAGCTCTCAGCCCTAGGCAATTAAGATGGGCAATGCAATTCTCAGAATACGATTTTGTCGTGACCTATCATCCTGGAATAGAGAACCGAAAAGCCGATATACTGTCCTGGTACCGGAACCAGACCCTGATCAGTCGGAAGCAAAAGCAGAAGAACACAAGCCCTTGGTTGACCCAAGTTGCATAATTGGGAGTATAACTGTAGACGCTATCTTTGACAACATCAGACAAGCAATGTCAGCACAACAATTGGCCAAATGGACCCAGGATAAGGATCAGACAATCAAAGACGGGTTACCGTTCTATAAATCAACGTTGTATTTACCCACAAAGCCACTACGTCAGCAAGCCATAAAATGGTGTCACGACTCACCATTCATGGGCCATTCGGGAAAAGCAAAAACTATTGAATTGATTAAACGCCACTTCTGGTGGCCAACCCTGCACAAGGACATTCAATTGTATATTGCCAAATGTGAAACGTGCCTCAGAAACAAGGCAGACCATCAGAAGCCAGTCAGACCTTTGCAACCCCTACCCATACCACCTAGCCCGTGGCATACGATATCGGTGGATTTGATTGTGGAATTACCCCAGAGTCGAGGGTTTACGACTGTTCGAGTTATCGTGGATTACCTCACTAAAATGGCACATTTCGTACCCTGCACCGGTACCCCATCGGCTAGTACACTGGCGGATCTGCTCTTGCAACATGTAATTCGCCTGCATGGGCTACCTTACTGTATTATTTGAGACCGAGGACCGCAATTTACTTCCAGGTTCTGGCAGGCATTCTGCAAATCAGTGGGTATGGACATTCGACTCTCCACAAGCTACCATCCAGAAACCGATGGGCAAACTGAGAGACTGAATCAGACATTAGAACAGTATCTCAGATGCCTCACTCACGGGCAGGAAGGAGATTTGGCAGACGTCATTTGGTTAGCCGAACTGGCATACAACAACGCTGTGCACTCATCTACCAAGTTGATACCCTTATACAGTGTTTATGGGTACCACCCCTGTTTTCAACCAGTCCCACAAGGAAATATACCAGAAGTACCTGCGGCAGCAAAATAAAGGAGCACCTAGAGGAAGTTTGGCGAGTTCTCCAGAACAACCTAGATACCCCTAAAAAGGCTTACAAATACCAGGCAGACAAGAAGAGAAGACCTAGTCCTCAGTATCATGTTGGGGATAAATTGTGGCTTTCAACGCGGCATCTCTGCCACCAGGGGTCACGAGAATTCATTCCCCGCTTCATAGGACCATTTCCGATAGAAGCATTAATTGGTCCAGTTGCTGTACGGTTGAGTTTACCCTCACACATGAAAGTGCATCCAGTGTTTCACATCGCCTTGCTAAAACCAGCCCCAGACTCTCTTCCCAGTAGGAAACCTCCACCAATCCAGGTGGGCGAGCATCCTGAATTCGAGGTCCGAGCCATCCTAGACTTGCGTATTCGTCGTAAGAAATAAAGTTACCTAATAGACTGGGAAGGGTATGGCCCCAAGGATAGGTCCTGGGAACCTGCCGAATATAACCATTCTCCTCGGCTCCTCCGTCAATTTCACTTGAAAAACCCCACCAAACCCAGGCCTGCTGGAGAGAGGGGAGGTACTGTCAGGGTTGAGGCTGGAGCAAGGGCAAGGAGGGTAGTGGGCAGGACAACCAGGGTAGTAGCTGCCCTAGCAGAGTGCAGACAGCCTTCAACCAGGCATTCCAGGCGTTTTCTCCATCCCTTTCACAGGTCTGAAGCCCTGGGACGGAGAACAGCCTGGATACTAAATTTCCCAGCAGGCCGTGTGCAACACGAGCCTGCTGGAAGGAAGAGAGCCACGCCCCCAGCCGCACCCGCACCAACGCACATGCGCGAGCCACACCTGAGGAACGGGGCTCGCAATTCCGACCAGCGTGAAGGAAGGACGTGTGGCAACAGAGCTCCAGTGGCACGCCATCGCGGGGCTCCCGCCCGCCGCAGTAGAAACCCCGGCTCTGCGTAAAGATCAAGATAAGTGCCGCTTGCAGTTGCAGTGACGCGCGCAGCCCACTGACAATATTTGAAGGGCTGGTGCTAGAAACCGACCCCCGGAAGCCATCTGCATTCCGGACCCACGGAAAACATGACAGGGGGAAGCTAGGCTCTCCCGAATTAACCCTGCATGTGTGTGGATCCTTGGCGCATCCTCGTTAACCCGCATGGGAGTGGGACTGACATCCGCCGCGTGTGATCTTTGAACGTGCTTGTTGCATGAATCCACAGTTCAGAAAAAACTAACCTAAGTCAGAGCCACCCAAGTGAACATGCTCTTTTATTGACATTATTGTTCCTCCTTTCAGCGGAGCTCGACACCGGAGGTGCCATCGAGGGGAGTCAGTACCACAGGGACCTGAAAGGACATTGGCTGGGACAGAAAACGAAGCTAAGGGCCTCATTACGACCCTGGCGGTAAGTACCGAACATTACCGCCATGGCGTAATTAACGTTTACGCCATGGCCGGATGCCGTAAAATGCGGCTCATTCGGACCCATCGCGCACGAGCATTACGCCATGGCGGTAATGTCAAGAACGTGATGGCGTAAAAGACCCCAAAACGGCCCCTACCGGCATCGTACGCTGCGCAAGGTGCACTACCGCCACCCATCTTAGCGGTCCCCGGAAACAAGCGGAAGCGGAAGTAGCGTCATCGCGGCGGAACGGGAAAGAGCACGGCGGCCATCTTTAAAAACACAATCCATTGCCATCCTCCCCAACCATACCACATCTGACCCTGAGACCCATCCAAACCCATCGCATACCCAAATACCTACCTAAAAATGCCCAAAGTCGTAAAGAAGGCATGCGATCGGCAGCGCCAGGAACGCTTCTCCCGTGAGGAACTAAGTATGCTGGCGGAGACACTCCAGGACAATGCGGCGGTGGTGTTCTCCACCGAAATGACCAGGGCGGCGATTGCAAAAAAGAAAGCCATATGGGCCATGGTGGCACAGCGGGTCAGCGTGGTGGGGACCGTACCCCGCAACCCACAGCAGTGCAGGAAGTGGTGGGATGACCTGAGGCTCCGAGCGGAAAGCATCGAGGTCCTGAACAGGTGTGGTGTAGCCATGCGGCTCAAGGCAGAAAGAAAAAGGGAAATGCTGTGAGATGGGGAGGCGCTGCAGAGATGCCGGCAGAGCTGAAAAGACTCCAGGGCGTTCGCCGACTGCCAAAAGCAGAACCTTACATGCAAGAGCCCAATCCGAAAGCAGCGTTTTGAAGGGAAGCTGCAAAAAAACAGAAAGATGCAGGGAAAGCATTCACAAAATGAAAACAGGAAGAGTACCTTCACCGAGTGACAGCACGAGAACGCCAACAAGAGCCGGTGAGTCAGCCCAAGGATGGTAGGGACCCAAGGGCGTATCGGCGGGCACAGCAAATGCAACTAATAGTAAAAAAGAACGAAAGAAAACAGAGGGCCTCATTACGACATTAGAGGTATCCATGCCGCTATTTGAAGCATGGCTACCCCCATTCCGGGAACTGGGTCCTGGTTGCCAAAATGGGGAAATACCGGGCCATTCCGACCCTGGAGGGCCCAGTATTTCCCCATTCAGGGAACCCGGACCTGGTACATCCCCATTCTCATTTGAGCCCCCATAGGGCTCAATGGGAATGGGGAAGATGCAAACAACAGGCCTGTTAATAACAGGCCCGCTGTTTGCATCCTGGTCTGCTCGCGGGACCCGCTAAGGACGCCTGGCGTCCTTACCAGGTCCCGCGAGCAAACCTCGTAATGAGGCGGTAGGGGGTTAATGGGGCCGGCAGCCATACCGGCCCTGTTAACCCCTACCGCCAGGTTCGTAATGAGGCCCAGAGACTATTGATAAAAAGGGAAAGTGAATTAAACCCAAAGCCCTTACCAGTATGTGAGCGCATGGAATGCAAGTACATTGAAGCACAGAAACAAATGGTATATCAATAGGATATATTGTTCAACAAAGTGGATATACAATTGAGGAAATGGATGAAGATAAGAAGTCCTGACATAAAAGTATACCAGGCAAGTACAAGTACATGAACGTAATAAGTCCTGGCAAGAGAGTATACCAGGCAGCAACAAGGGTGAAGATACAAGAAGCCCCAGCAGTAGAGTATACCAGGCATTTAGAAAATGTGTTGAACCAAGAGGTCCTAATCAAGGATATTAGGGCTTGAGGACCAGACAAACAGGAGCAAGATCCTGGCCACAGAACTTTGAAGTGAATGAAACTTTAGAACTGTGTGTGAATAACAGTGTCATTGTGGGCCCAACAAAACACAAGGAATTGTCATATAAGGAACTGTTTGTGATACAGAGGCATCCAGACGAAGGAGGTCACCCTCTGGAATAAGGACTCTTTACCTCTCAAGAACCTTTGAATTGGAACTACATATATTTTCTCTATGACCACTTTTTTTCCAAAAGGCATCAACGGTAAAAGACAATTCTCTTTTCACCTTTTTGTTTAGTTGATAGTGTGAGGGTCAGAGTAGAACATTTGGACACAAGGACAGCTTGATTATGACATCTTGACAGAGATTGATCCTTAGATTTGGTTTAGGTAGGGGAAGTCCTTCTAGAGCAGGGTCACGGAGTCCTTTTCCCAACCCTTTCTATTGTTTTATAAAAGTCTTTAACCAGAAACATAACCAACGTTTGCCAGAGTTTCATTCTTGACTCCTCGCAGTAGGAAAAAAGCTAGAACTGATGGTGTTGCAGGCAAATTTGTTATGGGTAGGCCTTCACAAACATAAAAAAGAACTGGTTTGCCAAGCTAGTTTTCAAATGGAATTTGAGTTTGTGAGAGATCCAACTTGGACACTCTTGCTAATGGAAACACACAGTCTAACTACAAGTTGTCTTCAACAAGTAGACAACGCACAAGAACATAACTCCAGTGGCATGTCCTTCGAAGTCAGCCACTGTAGCCAAACTAACCAGCATATTAAAATCAAATAGTGATAAGGCCCTTAAAATAATGTTATATTGTAAAGATGTCTTGTATAAATTATTTACTCATTATATGCTGGTGTGTAGACACTGCACTGTAACACCCTCCCAAAATACTTAGTGAAGTTCCCCAACAGTTTTTTTCTGTATGCAATATGTGAGATTCTGTTCAAATGTATATCCCATGAAAGAAGTATTGGTGTCTAAGAACAGAAAGGGAGAGACAAATGAATCTTATAAGCTGTGCAAGGTGAATGAAGAAAAGGAAGCCCTTCAACATTTGATACTCTTGTTTGGGTGTGACTGATATCAGATCTAGACTTCTTGGCAAATATTTTGAGGACTTTTTGGTAGCAACCCTAGAAGAACCGTTGATTATTCTCTTTTTTTTTTTAAACAATTTTTATTGAGTTTATTCAAACAAATAATACAAACCAAACTTGCAGTATATTGATAACATTGCCATGATATATTAGTTAATCATTTTCACTGCTCCCATTATCTCTCCCCCCATCCCGAGCCTACCACTTCTCATATTTGTTCTCACATCCTATAGTAGGGTCTCCCCTCCATAGATTCCGATGGATCTTGTATTGTCCCAAACAACTCCGCTATTAGTAATTTCCAGGCCATCAGGGTCTCTGTCTCCTCCTCCCCTCCGCCACTGCTAGCTTCTAGCCATACCATGGTTTCCGCCTCTGCCCATTTCTACAGATCTTTCCACCACACCTCTAATCGTGGCCCATGGAACGTCTTCCACTCAATGGCAATTCTTCTCTTTGCGAGCACATATGCTAGGTCCCTTAGTTTGTTCACATGTTGAAGTTTCTGTGGTCTAGGGAATCCCCCAACAAACAGGCCCACACTGCATCCACCACAATCTTGACCCCTTTCTCTGCTAGCTTCTGTGCCACTTCCCTCCAGAAGCACTCAATAATCGGGCATGACCAGAACATGTGCACCATGCCCGCATTCTCTTCGTCACACTTAGAGCATTCCTGCCTTCCTTCATTTTTAAACCATGATATCCTTTGGGGTGTCATATATGCCCTATGCGTGATATACAATTGTATCTGCTTCAATCTCGCATTCCTCGAGACCTTCTTGTGGTACCCTTGGGCTCGCTCCCACAACCCATCATCCATTGGGGTCCCCACTTCCATCTCCCAATCTAGTCTCAATTGTACTACTTCCTTACCAACCTTAGACATCACCATCTCATATATTCTGGATATCTCATGTCCTCCCTCCGCTATATCGTATATCATATCTATGGTAGGATCAGGTTCTTGCGCCAATACCACTTCAGGCCATGTATTCTTAATTCTCTGCATCACTCTATGGTATGTGATATACTGGCCCGTGTGCAACCCAGTTTCCTCTCCTAGCGCCTCAAATCCTGTGATAGTCCCCTCTTGCCAGATGTCACCCATTGTTACCAACCCAACCGGCTCCCAGAGATTTCTGATTATCATCCTCAATTGCTTATCTCCCCCCGCCAGTGCCACAAGTGGCACCTGCGGGGAGCATGGGGACAGGTTCTCCATCATCTGGCATGCTCTACGCCACATCCTCCACCCAAGGACCATCAACTTGGGACGCCCTTCCATTTCTGTCCTGGGCAGCCACAACATCTCCTTCAGGTAAAATGGGATGCAATCTTGTCCAAACAACCTGGTCTTAGAAGTCACTTCATCTGAAAGCCATTTAGCGACAAATTGCAACTGGCTTGCTACATAGTAGACTTCATAATTGGGCCATTTTATACCCCCCTTCTCATGGAAATTCTGGAGTTTCCAGAGGGCCACTCGGTTCCGCCCGCCATGCCACAGGAAATCCCTGCACATACTGTCTAATTTAGCGAAAAATTTCTTTGGTATCCAGTGCGGGATATTCCCAAAGTAATGTAGGAGCCTAGGCAGGACCACCATCTTCACCATCGCCCCGCGCCCCATCATAGCTAGAGGCATTTTTACCCAGAACTTCTTGCAATTCTCGATTTTCTTAATAGCCACCTCTGTGTTGAACCTATGCTCATTATCCACCGTGTGGTATATGTCTATCCCCAAATAGCGAAACGTGTCTACCACCCATGGGATCTGTAGCACAAGCAGGCGTTCCAGGGGGGTCTCCCCGTATCCGCCCAATGCAAACATGCTGGACATCTGTGGGCTCACCGCAATCTCAGACATCTCAGCATATCTCTCCATCACCTCCAGTATGTATTGGAGGTTTTCCTCCGGATGTCGTATGTACAACAGCACATCATCTGCATATAGGGATATCAGATGTCGTTCACCTCCCACAGCAATACCTATCGTGTCATATTGCTGTCTCAAATAGATTTCCAAGGGTTCTAGGGCCAGTATATAAAGCATGGGGGACCATGGGCATCCCTGTCTGGTGCCACGACCAAGTTGCCACCTTTCCGATATTACTGCTCCAGTTTTAACTCTAGCCAGCGGTTCGCTGTATACCATCTTAGCCCACTGCAGATATCCAGGCCCCATCCCATAGCCGGCCAGGGCCGCCAGCAGCCATGGCCATTTCACCGAATCGAAGGCCTTTATTGCGTCCAGTGACACAATCGCTAGTTCGCCTTCATTTTCATTTCCGTGTTCAATAACTCTATGGAGCCTTCTAAGGTTATTGGTTATGTTTCTGTTGGAGACATAGCCTGTCTGTTCGGGATGTATTAATTTGCCAATGACCCTCCTCAATCTATTTGCCAAGACCGCCGTCAATATTTTACTGTCTTGGTTCAACATTGATAGGGATCTGTACGAACCGCAGCTATGCCTGGGCTTATTTGGTTTAGGCAGCGGTATTATAATCACTTCTCTGAGTGATTCAGGCAGCCTGCCAGGCTCATACGCCTCGTTCAGCATGTCCAGCAGTGGGGGAAGCACCTCTCTCTTGAAAGTTTTGTAGAATTCACTTGGGAGGCCGTCAAACCCCGGAGTCTTACTAGTGAGCAACTGTCTCACCACCTCCTCTAGTTCTTCCAAAGTGATTGGTTCATCTAATTCCTCCTTCTCCTCAGCACTAATCTGTGGCAATCCTATGTCCTCCAATGTCTCCATTACCATTGCGCAATTATCCTCCCAATCGTCTTCATATAGCCGCCCGTAGTAATCTACGAACTCCTGGTTGACTCCCTCCTGGGTGTCAACCACCCTCCCATCTTCTCTAGTTATCGTCCTGATCGTGGGTCTAGGGGTTTCCCTCTTATATAGCCATGCCAGGATCCTCCCAGGTTTGTCCCCTCCCGCATGCTGTCTCTCTATATATTTTTTATCGTTGAGGTTACACAATCTCTCCCAGTGCCCAGCACACTTCTGCTGCAGCCTGAGTATCCCTTCAGCATCTTCTGCAGTATTAGTCCCTCCTTTCTGCGCCCTTTCCAGTTCACTCTCCGCTTCCCACAGATCCGCCAGGATCCCTGCCTGCAGACCTTTGGATTTTGATATAGCTACTCCTCTCAACACTACCTTAAAGGCCTCCCATAGTGTACCCACCGAATCCACGCTGCCAGTATTTGTCTCGAAGTAATTAACAATCTCCTCTCTCATATCCTCCCTAAAGAGGGGGTTCCTTAGTGCTTCTGCTCTGAGGCGCCATGTCGGTATCCTCGCCCTCGGGGAACGACATTGCCATCCCAGGATCAGAGGCGAGTGGTCTGAGAGGACCCTCGCTCTGTATTCAACATGAGTGGTCTCAGCCACTATCTCAGGTGTTCCAAAAACATAATCTAGCCTCGTATGTACTCGCTGCGGGGCAGAATAATGCGAATGATGCCTCTCTAGGGAGTGTCGCACCCTCCATACATCTTCAAATCCAAAGTCATTTAGTAGTGTTTGCAACACTTTAGCCGCTGGGCCAGGTCTATCAATTTTCCCGTCTGATCTGTCTACTTTAGTACACAGTTAAAGTCCCCTCCCCAGATCACTGCACTTCCCGCACACATGCTGAGGTTATTACACAATGCTTTAAAGTATGCCGCTGTGTTCTGGTTCGGGGCATATGTATTACAATCTCCCTATTTTCCACCAACCCCCTCATTATGAGCATCCTCCCATCCTCTTCAACCAGCGTCTGTAGTAGTTGAAATGGAACATGTGGCGCCACCCAGATAATCACTCCTCTGGCATATGCCGAGTACGCCGACCCCACCACCGTCCCCTTCCATTTTTTCCCCACCATTTCCAGCTTGTCTCTCGTCAAATGCGTCTCTTGCAGTAGGGCTATGTCTATCTTTTGTCTACGTAGGTATAGCATGACCTTGTTCCTCTTTAGGTAACTGTTGAGCCCCCTAACGTTCCAGGTTATCACTTTAAGATCCCCCATGGCATAGCAATTCCCCTCTTCCTCTTTCCCTTGTCTGGTCCAAATCCACTTGCTTAACTCGTCTGTATAGGCTCGTATCCCAACTTAAACACCCCACTAAAAACACAACAAACTCCCCAATCTTCCACCCACCCGCCTCCCAATCCCATCCCAACAACACCCTCCCCAACTGTTGCCCAGCTCCATCCCTGGATCTCAGGCACCCCCACATCTAGACCTTTCTGGCAATATCCCGTACTCGCTGCTCAGCAGGGTCAAGCCGCCCTAGTGGCTGTCTTACTACTAACTCTTGGGGGGTAGATTGCCTCCATTCTACTGCTCCTTTTTATTACCGCTAGTATTTCCCAGTCAACTTTATACTTGTTATTATCTATATTCCAGTCCAACAGGATCAATAGGTCCAAAAGTGACATAATGCAGTTTGAATATTGAAACATAACGTAATGGGCTCCCCTCTGCTCAGCACCCCAATGATTTTACTGCATCCCCCTCGCTGATCGTGCTTCCCACGGTCTTGTTCCTCGTCTCGGTCCGGGAAGCCCTGCAGGTCCAGCCACGCCACCGCATCCTCCGGGGTTTCAAAAAAGAATGCCTTACTTTTGTGAAAGACTTTTAGCCTTCCAGGGTACAACAACATGTATTTGATCCCAGCCGCGCGCAGTCTCCTCTTGACTGCCACATAGCTGTATCTCTGCCTTTGCACTAACATTGTGTAGTCAGGATACGCCGTAATGTTAGTAGATGCCCTTTCAATCATCCCACCTTTACGAAAATATTCCAGGATTTTTTCTCTGTCTTCATAGTTTAATATTTTTGCAATTATCGCCTGAGGAGGGGCCCCGGGTCGTGGTTTTCTCATCAGGGCCCGATGTGCTCGTTCGACAGTAAACCCTTGTGACAACTTGTCTGCTCCTATCTCTTGCAGGATCATATTCTCCACATAGTCCGTGGGGTCCTGGCCCTCCTCCCCCTCCGGCAAGCCGACCCCTCAGATGTTGTTCCTTCTCGCTCTCCCTTCGCTTCCTCTGCTCGGTTCTCCAGGTTAGCTACCTGCTGCTTTAATATGTGGACCTCCTTCGCATTATTTGTACTAGTCTCTGTATTCGTTTTCACCACAATCTCCAGTCCACTTGTTCTTTCCGCCAGCACCCTGACATCCTGCTGCAGCAGGGTAACTTCAATTCCCACTGCATCAATCTTGTTATCTAAGGCCGTTCGTAGGTCCGCCAGTGCTATCCCCCATGTGTTCCTCAGCTCTGTTATCGCCGCGAGGACCTGATGATTTTCTCCCCCTGGAGTGCTGCCCGCGGAGTCTGTTGCTGGGCCCGACACCGGGGCAGCGGCAGTTCATGGCGTCTTAGCAAAGGCGTCCATTGTGGGCTGTTTGCTTTTAGCCCTGAGTCCTTTAACCGACATAATGCGGTCCTGTCTGCGTGTTCAGTTCTGGGCCCCCTTGTGTCGTTCCAAGTCTGTTCCCTGCAGCTCTGCAGCGACACCCAGGCAATCCAGGCTCAGGCACTTCAAAGAGCTGCAGTATGCAGCAGCGTACGCTGCACTTAGATTTCAGGTGGGTTGTGCTCTCCCATGTACCTTCATTGTCAGTTGCAGATGCAGGTCATCTACTTCGTTGCCACTCGCACTTCGGCCCAAGCTGATATCCAGGCCACCACGGTGCACATTTATTATATCCCCACGCGCTCCAATGTCCGCAGCGCTGCCACAGGGACACCAGGACCCACCTCTTCACCGTGCGTCGCCCCCAAGGGGTTATTTATGATCCTGTCCCCCTGCTCGGGAGGGCCTGATGTCGCCCAGTTCCAAGGGGGTGGGGAGCCACGTGCCCCTTCTCTCACTCCCCTTGTTATAGCTATTCAACACCTTCCACGACTGGCTCGTCTTGAATCCTTGCAGGGGTGCAGTCCGCCCTGCACCGCAACAGCAGTGCTGAGTCACCCCAGGCGCAATATTGGGGTCTGGGTGCCTTCTTTTAATGGCCTCGCAATGTGCAAGGTCTCCCCATCTTACATCGCTTGGCGTTGTGCTGCCAGCCCACAGGGCAGCAGCACAGAACGAAACAGCCCAAGTAAGCTCAACGCGGCTCACTGCATTTACCGCGCTGCTTATTAATTAGGCCACCTGTCTGTCGCCCGTTGTCTGCTGGCGGGGCGCGTATCTTGCAGGCAATGTACTTTTCGGTGCCCTGAACCCTGCTTACGGTTGGGGACCGCAAGCCCTCGCTTCCTCACTGGCTCTGCAAAACATTGTTGCCGGCATCCGCACACACTACTTATGTGCGCGCGCTGCTGGTACCGTTGCTGGATAAGACCCAGCAGCTCCTCACGGCAGCTTCTCACGAGCACAGGGGCCGGGTCCGCAGTTGTATCTCCACAAGCGGCGATCAGCCGCCGCGCGCTCCTCCCGCAGCGCCACTCTGTGCCACTGCCTGCATTCACCTCGGGGTTCCGCTGCTTCTACCTTTTAGTGCCTGCAGTCAGCGCGGCTCTGAGCCAGCCTCCGCCCGTCCTCTCTTCACAGCAATCTGTCGCCACTCCAGCAGCCCGTTCCGTAGACTTGCCAGCTGATTTCACGGGTCCCTTTGTTCTGTTGTGGCTGCCATTTTGTCATCATACGGCCGCATTCGGGCCGTGATATAAAGTATCAGATCTCCCGGATTTCTTAACCAATTTGCTCGCGGGTAGACGCATCCTCTTCCCGTCACCTTCAGACGCCCATACTGTTGTTTCCATGTAGTATTCTGTTGGCTGGTAGCATACGCTACAGAAGATCGAGCATGATTGAGTCACAGCCTACTCCATGATTGCCAGGCCGCACCCCCCCCGTTGATTGATTGTTAATATGGAATTGGATGATATGTGTTTTATCTTTTTTTAAGAATGTATTGAATTCATTTTTCTCATTACTTTCTTTCTTCTTTGTTTGCTTTTCTTTTTTTCCTTGTTTCTGTCTTTAAGGTGACAGGTTTTATGTTAAGCCAACCACCTATAGATAAACAAAAAATAAATCAAATACAATGTCTTGTTTAAAAACTGCATTACCTTTCCAATGATATGTATATCATTAAATGTGTATTTTATATGCATTCAAGACTTGTGGTCTGTTCACATATTATAGGCTTTTAATGAATGTATACGGATATGTTATTTGTTAGAAGTGTATTCATTGTAAGTGATTATTGATAGTAGGCACGAAAGGTGGTGGAGAGATAAAGTTTGAATAATAAACTATCGGGTATCATTTTTGTCTCATGTTAATTGACCTTACAACTAGTAGTGTTTCATGAATGTGAATTCTAGTGTTCCAACTCCTGCATTTATTGTGTCAAAAAATGTTTATTGGTGTTTCACATAACTGTATACTGTCATTGATGCCACTATCACTTGGTTGGCTACAAACACATCCTAGAGCAGTTGTGTTGCCCCTGAAATGACCTTTCGGTTTTACAATGGAAGAAGACATCACAGTTATAATGTACACCGAGTCCCTCATAACTATTTAAAATGTTCAGTCTTGCATTTTAACATTTTAGAATTGACAAAATCTACCAGGATGAAAGTTTGAACATCCATCGTTTGCCTTTTGAGCCCAGAAGGCAAGGGTAAGTATAGTAACTACAGATTTTTTGTGTGAAAATAAATCGGTAGTATTACATTTTAAGTCAATAATATTGTATGAGGTATATGAAAATGAGGGCAAATTATAAAGAAAAGCTACAGTAGAGTATACATAATGAATTGTCCTACAGCGTTTTGTCTGAAAGGCATTTGACTTGGACACGACATAGACTGTGAAAAGCCAAACAGCAGGTATACACTTCCTCACCACTCATTCGGCCATTTCGTCTATAAATTCTACAACTTCTATCAGTGGAATGGTGATAGCAAACTTCTCATTGTAAGGTACCATTCTTCACACCTGCCTTTCCCCCCTCTTCCATCATTCAGGTAACAAGACGGCCCTTGCCAGTAACATCTCTGCACGATGAAAAGCAGGCAACCTTCAACATAAAGGATTAGGGAGACTATAATATTGGCGTTCTTATCCCACCTTTGGACAGTAGGGCGTGATGGACAGGTGAACATTGGGTTAGTTTTAAGCACATTTTTTGCATGCTCATCTAAGAACCAAAGTTATGACTTTCGCCTTGCACTATGATTTATGGAGCAGGTGTATCAAGTGACTTTAAGGCACTTCAAATCACAGTAAAAGTAGACATGCATTTTTTATTTAAGTGGCTACACTCTAAAGCAATTAGGCAGGTACTGGTAAAATGCAATTTAAATGAGGACTGTACATTAAAATCATAAGGAATAAAATGCATGACTTCATTCTTCAGATTAAGACTTCATTCTTGATAGGGAGTTTGGGCCATCAAAAGGAAGCACTAGGAAGAGGGGCGAAAAGATGATGCTCTACATGAATAGCATGTGTAATATATACCTTAAAAATGATAACTTTGTTAGAAATAAGAGTCTTCTTGCATACTTCAATGCTAAAGTATTACATTCAGTAAAGGATTCACGAGACATTCAGTAAAAGGATTCACGAGACAAGACAACTGTCAGGGTTCAGGCTGGAGCAAGGGCAAGGAGGGTAGTGGGCAGGACAACCAGGGTAGTAGCTGCCCTAGCAGAGTGCAGACAGCCTTCCACCAGGCATTCCAGGTGTGTTCTCCATCCCTTTCACAGGTCTGAAGCCCTGGAACGGAGAACAGCCTGGATACTACATTTCCCAGCAGGCCGTGTGCAGTACGAGCCTGCTGGAAGGAAGATAGCCACGCCCCCAGCCACACCCGCACCAACACACATGCGCGAGCCGCGCCCGAGGAACGGGGTTCGCAATTCCGACCAGCGTGGAGGAAGGACGTGTGGCAACAGAGCTCCAGTGGCACGCCTTCGCGGGTCTCCCGCCCGCCGCAGTAGAAACCCCGGCACCACGTACAGATCAAGATAAGTGCCGCTTGCAGTTGCAGGGACGCGCGCAGCCCACTGACAATATTTGAAGGGCCGGTGCTAGAAACCGACCCGCGGAAGCCATCTGCATTCCGGACCCACGGAAAACATGACAGGAGGAAGCTAGGCTCTCCCGAATTAACCCTGCATGTGTGTGGAACCTTGGCGCATACTCATTAACCCGCATGGGAGTGGAACTGACATCCGCCGCGTGTGATCTTTGAATGTGCTTGTTGCATGAATCCACAGTTCAGAAAAAACTAACCTAAGTCCGAGCCATCCAAGTGAATGTGCTCTTTTATTGACATTATTGTTCCTCCTTTCAGCGGAGCTCGACACCGGAGGTGCCATCGAGGGGAGTCAGTACCACAGGGACCTGAAAGGACATTGGCTGGGACAGAAAACGAAGCTAAGTGTTTTAAGGATTGTGCATCTTGGGTATTGCATGGGGTAATGTGATATTCGTAGTATTACTGCATGAAGGCAATGCAGAGTTGTTGAGCAGTAGGAGGGGTCACGTTTGGAAACCTTGCATGAAGCAATGTAAGGTAGTGCATAGTACATAGCAGCTGTAGCACAGGATGTACAATGTCCTGGTTTAGGAGCTCCAGCACAAAGGCCCCCTACAGACCCTGGGGCATATTGTGTGAATGAGAAGAGTGCAAGGGCGGAGTACCGCTGAACCAAGAGCAGGAACCAAGGAGGATGTGAGCCTAAACTCCCCAAACCCATCCACTACACCTCCCTAAACCTCTTTCCGGTGTACTTAACTTCCTCTACCTATCCACTCCTCGGACCCTAACCCTTTTTCCCCGAAGGGTCAAGGTGGCCTGTGTTATCCTCTCCCAGGTGCCGAGACCTAACGGGGAGGGAGGCGTTTGTGCTGCCTCTGCACAGGAAGAACCAGGATATGACAGAATTGCGAGCCCAAGTGTTTGCTAGGCCCCCAGGCAGCACAACCATGGCCGACGTGGTTACTCTCCTCCAAGAATTAAAGGCTGAATTGGCAGCGACAAGGCAAGACTACCAAACCTTGGCAGGCCAGGTCCACACCCTAACCATTCAAAATCAGGCCCAGGCAACCCCTTTACCCAGAGCACCCCCGCCAGTCCCAGTTCAGGTGCAAGTGGCCACAGAACCACCACTACCCTTGGCGGCACCAGAAAGGTACCATGGAGACCCCCAGCACTTCAACCAGTTTATCATGCAATGCCCTGCATTTCCTCACAAAGCCAGTGGTGTTTCGGACAGCTCAGGCCCGTACGGCATTCGTGATCTTTTATCTCTCAGGAGATGCTGCATCCTGGGCCACCCCCTTAGTCCGCAAGGACGATGCCTTGCTTTATAGTTGGGACATGGTTTTAGAAGAACTCGGTAAGATATTCAATCGTAGGGCAGCATCGTTGCTCAAGGACAAGGAGCTTTTGACACCGAAACAGGGAAGCAGAGACTTGGTTTCCTATGTTACGGCGTTCAACCGGCTAGCCATGGAAACGGATTGGCCGCAAGAGAAAAGGATGGCCTTGTTCTATCAAGGATTAAGGGAAGATCTAAAAGACTTGGTAGCTCAGGTAGATCCACAGCTGGAGGATTGTTCAACTATGATTGACCTTGTGCTTAGGTTGGATCAGAGACAGAGTGAGTGTTGTCAGGACCGGCGGTGCTGGGATAACAAACCGATTGTACGGCTAGATCAACAAAAGCCCCTAAGGGCTTCGGAGAAAGGGACAGACAAACCGATGCAGAAAGGTACGGTTCGGGGGCCTCTAACCAAGGACGAGAAAGAGAAAAGGCGAAGAGACAAGTTATGTCTTTACTGTGGAAAAGCAGGAGACTTTGTGCGGGAATGTCCCAACAAACCAGCAAAAGGAGGGCCTTTGGGAAACGAGAGAGCTCGCCCGTGAGGGTGGCAGGAGCGAGCGGAGCAGGAAACACCCCACTCATGTTGGCAAACGTGCATTCTGCTCAGGGTACACATGGGACCTTGTCCGGTTACGTACATTGTCAGAAACACTGTGTTCCAGTGACATTGATGGTAGATTTGGGCGCCACGGGTAATTTCGTGGACCTTCAATGGCCTGGAAGCTGGGGTTCCCGCTGGATATTAAGCCACTTGTCGGGGGGAAATTCTGCCGGGGTCGGCCGGGCCGTCCGCGGAGCTCCAGACAGGGAGGCCCCAACTCCTCCCGTGTATATCCCAGATGAGATGAGATAGAGTATGAGACGCACACAAGGAGCAAGGTGACTCTGCTGTTTATTAGACAAAACGGCAGGGATGGGTCAAGGAGCGTACGCGTTCGTCCTGACACACACACAATCGTGGGGCTCGCAGGCCCTTTTTACTGTATTATGACGCGCTACTTGCGTCACTTCAGAAAGTTAACAAAAAACCTATCGCCACTCTTAATTGGGTGTTCGAGTGGTGGGGTTAGTATAGCACACATATAGAGAATGATATTAGTGGACAAGGTGTAGTCAGGTGGTATATCTGGGTTGTCCCTACAATTAGATACATGAGAATTGTTACATGAAGACTCCTGAGGATTGGCTAATATTGCTGGCGTCAGTGATAAGAGCCCCATGTTCTGATTGGTGCACCCGTGAGCTTCCCAGCCTGGGACCACCGTTGTTCCCAGCTCTCGGTGTACCTGTAAGTTGCAACAATGTTTCACTATGGGTACGTGCAGACAATGTGAGGACTTATTCATAGCTGGACGGCGGACCGCTCCCACTGTTGCAGATGTCCATTTAGCCTTTCAAGTGTATCTGCCAGTGTCTCGTAGCGAGGGATCCAGACGCCTCTGTTCTCCTGGGTTTGGCATCTCGTCAGGTTCGGCTTGGTCACGTGGGGAGGGACCGTGAAAGAGGCAGAATTCTGCACATTTAATATTGTTTTTCTACTGTGCGTCTGGTTTAATTTGTCGGTGTGACTTTAACGTTGGTGCGCGGAGTACGAGGTTGCAACATCGTGCCTTTGATGATTTGCTCTTGGAATGTGGGTTTGCAACATTGCGACCTTGGCTGGTTGCTTCGCCGAGCTCATTCTGCAGGATCAGCAACTGACTCTTGCTTTGTTAATGTCCACGGGAGCTCTTGTTTGAGGCCTACTTGGGCCTGGTGCATAAGTTGTCCGTTTGGTGCACAGGTGCTTTAGGTTATAGGAGCATATAATTTCATGACCAGTATTGTGTCTTCATTATACTTCTCATGGCGGTAACTGGTTTCAAGAGAAGCGTGAGCAAGCTAGTAGAAGAGTTCATGACGCGTCTTGCGTTTCTGCATTCTGAAAGCCTATGTAAAAATAATAAAGATGCACGTCCGTGAATATCCCTGTCGCCTACGTCATAGCACTGAGTATATTCTTCGTGTAGGTTGGTGTGGGAATGTCCAGTGTGTACATTTGTACAGATGTGCTTCCCGTTGTCTAGGTCGTCATGGCATCTCTAACGACGTGTAGATTTTAGTCTAGTTGATCCGTGCCGCAGGTGTCGGCATGGCCAGTGCGGGCTGCTGGGCAGGCAGATGGACACATCCGTATGTTCCTGTACCAGGGTATCTGGTCGTCTGGTAAATGGACAAACTCTTCTCGTGGCGGGTGTCTGGGTCGTGACCCTCTAGGCCAAGCGCGAGAGGCGAAGGACGGGAGCCTGGTCTTCCATTCTCCCACTTCAGTCCCCCCTATGGTCGACTTGTCGACCACAAACATATCCTTCTCGTTATCTCCTCTTACTCGCCATATCTTAGTTATTCCTCCGAGATGTCCATAGTGGTTTACATGATCTTCAAAGGACCAATACATATATTCACAGGTACCTCCAGGAGTACAGTATACCCATCTTCCTATGTAGCTCCTGGGGTTTCTTGGGTTCTCGATCTTCACTGATGGTGGGTCTAGATGGTTGGTGATTATTTGGGTGCGCAGCTTCTCCCTCTCCTGTATTATTACACCTGTATGCTGGCCGTCATCTGCTGGCATCAAGGGGTGCATTCCCACCATTTCCAGCAACTCGTCAGTAGTGCGTGCCTTCCGTGCCTTCCAAAATCTAATTATGATCAGGGTAGCTCCAGCCAATATAGTACAGCCCACTATTATTTTCAGTCCATCTGACAGCCAGGATGGCATCCATGACCATAATAGTGAAAACCAGCTCTTATCCTTGTTCACACCGTTGCTTTCATCCATCATTTTGGAGTGCATCTGGGCCAATTGCGAAACTGCTTCTGTCAGTGTACCATTGTCAGCATCATTGGCAGGTATGAACGTGCAGCATGATTGTCCTATCTTTGCACAAACTCCTCCTTCCATTGCTGTGAGAAGGTCCAATACATATCTGTTCTGGAGTGCTACCATCCTTACAGCTCGCAGCTCCTCTTTTATTGCGTTGAACCCATTTACTGTAGAATTGATGGTCATCATTAGTTCCCATCTAGTTATTTGGAGCCATTTTGCGTTTGCGTAAGCCTGTAGTCCCGGGTGTATTATTGAGGAGAAGAACATTGCTGCTCTGCTAAATAGTCTGTGTTCTGGCGGTATTGATGTTAGTGCCGTTTCCGACCTTCCCCACAGGTAATTTCCTGTCAGTGGCTCTCCTTGTCTTTTTCTTCTATTTATGATATTTAGGACAGTGTCATTGCTGTTGGTCCTGTTCCCTTGCTCCTCCTGGAGTGGTGCAGATCTCTTTCTTCTCTTATCCCCTTCATCCATTCTAGGAAATTTCGCCACATTGACGTGCTTCTTAGGTACCACTAGTGATGGTACATTGACGTGTACCATTGTGCACACACCATTCCACAGGGGAGGCAGTGTATGGTATGCCTTTTCTCCACAGGCCCAATAATGGTCCATTATTACTGCTGTTCCCGCTCCCCCCTCAGGTAACTCCGTCACACTTGCACAATTGGTGTTATATCCTACGTCCACCTCTCCTTTATGCTGGTAGCATACCTTGGGCGCAGTCAACGGTAGTATCGTTATTGGGTCTTCATCTTCTTCTACCCACGTGAGCATTGGTACATACTTGATCCACGTCGTCCAACATCGGTGATTGTGTGTCTCGATGGTTGAGATAGTTTCTTTTGTTACCATGTTGCTGCCAATCACTCCTATCTCCCAGCTGTTGTCCAGATACACCTTTCCTGTTATCGTCAGTAGCGGCCTCTCCCAGCATCCTTGTTTACCCGGAACTTCAGTGGCGTACCAATCACATGGTAGATACTGCAGTGTTACTTTCTGTGTTTCTCCTTTTGCAGGGCCACTTGTTATATATTTGAATGCTTCAGCATGTAAACTGGTCTTGTGATAACTCAAGTAGGTCTTGAGGAAGTTGTTTTCATATGGGTATGAGTCTCTTGTTTTCCATGTCATGTGCACTACAGTTCCTTGGAATCTTCCTTTCGTCTGGAACAGTGCCAAGTATATTATGCACTGCGCTATCTTGTCATTTATTTCTGTGGCAACAAATGTTCGTGAAGCACTCATGGCGTATGGTATTAATGAGCAGACGTAGCAGCTATCCTCAGTTGTCTGCTTACCAATGCGGGTCATGTGTTGGTACCATATGTTGTTTGTGACGTGTGCTGAATCTTGTACATAATTATCAATACCTTTATTGTCTGAGTATGTGCTGCGTTTAACTCTATTTTGCTTGGGTGCAATGTTACTACTACCACCTGACGTAACACCTGTTGCAGCAAGGAACGGGGGTATATTAGGTTTGGGTGCAGCAATAAAATTGATAGCACAGCTGTACTGCCAGACAGAGGCAGCCAAAAATCCGGTGATCATCAAAATCCCTATTATTTTTATTACAACTGCTAATCTCACCGGCATTTTGCTCTTACCTTGCTGCAGTCCTGGCAGCGTATTCTTGCGACGTTAAAGTTGCCTGCCTAAAAATTCTCAGAAATGCTCGTTTTTAGATGTTAGTTTTGTTTTATTTAAGCTCTCCCTATCAAATAGTCATTCAGTGCCCAGGCGAAGAGCTGCTCCCACGCTACTCTAAGTGATCGGTCTCTTAGGACCGGCAAGTATGGGCGGAGGTGGGGCATGTAATATTCTATGGCCAGGAGGAAGGCTGTGTAGTAGACACGTACCCTTCTTCTTTTTAGGTATGTTGGCCTTTTTATTTCGTATACAAATTGGTGTGACAATTCTTCTGGGTAATTATCGTCTGGGAGTACCATCTACACCTGGACAATGGACTTGTTAATTAGCTCTCTACTTAACAATACAATAATACGCAGTTCCTGTATGTGCGAGAGAAAAAAGAGAACATTCACGTGTTTACATGTGTATTTGTGCGAGAGAACATTCAGTTTAAATTGCAATTATACAATAATACGCAGTTCCTGTATGTGCGAGAGAAAAAGAGAATATTCACGTGTTTACATGTGTATTTGTGCGGCCAGTGGCTTTCAGTTTAAGTTACAACTGTCCTTGGGAGTCAATGGGCGGGGGGGGTTGTTTGCGCTCAGATGGCGGAAGTATTTTTACTCTTCGAACGTGTGACCATGGGGTGGGCAGTGTAGGGATCACCCCTTTCTTCGTCAGTTGTTGTCTCTGGGGTAGCTGGGTAGTGACACGGTAAGGGAACAATTGGGTCGTTGTCTGTGGTAGAACTTCCTTCCGCCGTCGGGGATGTTGTTGCTGTTCTTCCAATGGACCTGTCATTGGCGATGGGGCGGGTCTGTAGTTTATATATCTTTACATCATGTAGGTGGTTCCAGGCACGCTTGTCCTTTAGTTTTACTGCTCTTGGTGATACGTCTTCTACCAGATGTGGGCCGGTGAACCTTTTGTCGTTCCACTTCCTATTGAAATTGCGAAGTAGCACGTGGTCACCTTTGGCAAGTTTGCACAAGTTCTCGTTTTCTAATTCTGTACTGGCGCCTTCTTCTTGATTTCTGGTGGACCCGCCCCGCGTGCGCTCGAGCTGTTGAGACACAAACACAACACTAGTAATCAAAGACGACACATATTGATACATTTCATCACCTAGTACACTCGCTGAACTTTCGTGGTCAGTGAATGCCCTTGACGTTGGCGTTAGGGGAAGGCGCATTTGACGTCCAGTAACCACCTCGTGTGGGGTGAGGTGGTGGTCGGACCCTGGCCTGTTCCTTAATTCGAATAGGGCTAACGGAAGGCAATACAACCAACTTTTCTTTGTTGTTTGTTGTATCTTTGCAACTGCCTCCTTCAATAAGCCATTCAGGCGTTCACATACACCGTTAGCCTGTGGGTGATATGCACATGCAAATTTGTGCTTTATGCTCAGCAGGGCTGTGATATGTTGGAACATTTCGTTTGCGAAATGCGGGCCATTGTCTGATCTTAACACCTCGCACACTCCCCACCTGGGGAAGACCTCCCTTACTAGGAATTTGGCTGCTCTAAATGCATCTGGGTGTGAACAGGGCCCTGCTTCAATCCACCTAGAAAATGGGCATACTACTACAATCATATACCTATTACCTTGACATATGTTGATCATATCAACATAGTCAATGTGAAGGTGCCGAAAAGGTCCTTCTGGCCGGGGTATGGTACCTCTTATCACTTTTAGGGTATGACCGGCCGTAAACTGTTGACATGTGAGACAATTGCTGATAAAATTTGACACATGAGAATTTAACTCGGGACAGAACCAATCTTCTCTAATTCGTGCTGCAATTATTTCCTTGCCTGTATGGGCTGGGTGATGTAATTGGCTCAGGGCGGTATTTAAAAGTGCCAACGGTATTACAACTTTCCCAGTACCACCCTGGCGCCATAGTGCGTCGGTTGGTGACATTGTACATCCTCTTTTTACCCATATTTCCTTTTCGGCCATTGGTGCAGCCGCTTGTAATTCCATAATCTGTGTGGCTGGGAGATGGGTGTACCCTTCTCTTATTAACATCTCCCTAGCCATTCCCCTCCCTCTCCCTCTCTGTGAGTCTGTGGGGTTCCATATCTCACCAAAGTATGCAGCATATTTCGCATGTGCGTCTGCTGCTGCATTCCCTTTTGAGACGTGGTCTTCACCATTGGTGTGTGCGGTGCATTTTACTAGGGCTAGCTCTTGGGGGTCGTTTATTACTTCAATTAATTCAGCCAACAAGAGGGCATGTTGCACTGGAGTACAATCAGCTCTCCTAAACCCTCTTCTTCTCCATTTTGATAGCCCTGAGTGGACAGTGGATGTAACATATGCACTGTCGGAATATATTGTTACACGTTTGTTAAAACTTTCCTTTAATGCTAATATTAGTGCAACTAGTTCTGCGGCTTGAGCAGAGTAATGCTGTGGTAACTGTACACACTTCATAGCCACACACACCGGCGCCTCCATCATTTTTACCACTGCTGCCCCAGTCCTCCGTATCCCATCTCCTTGATCAATAGTTGATGACCCATCAATAAACAAAAGCTCACCTCCCTCTAGTGCATTTTCTTCAACTTTTCTAGTGCATGAATATATTTCATTTAGTTTGGTGCAGTCGTGGGCGCAATCTCCCTCCTCAATTATTTCTGCTAGGAACCTTGCAGGGTTAACAGTGCTACATCTAACAATCGCTAGTTCAGCCCTAGACAAAATGATCTCATAACCTGATGCCCTTTGTGTCGTTAGTGTGGACTTGGGTTTATTCAATATTGCAAATAGTGCATGTTCCACAAACAGTGTAGTTGGACACCCCATGGTTATTGCTGATGCTTTTTCTACTGCAAAAGCAGCTGCAGCGAGACCTAGTTCGCAAGGGAAGTGGCCTAACATCACGGGGTCTAAGTGACCGCTGTAAAATGCTACTGGTTTATAGCCCATGCTTGTTTTTTGGGCCAATACTGCTTTCATTACTGCTGAGTCGCAATGTGAAAATATAAAAAAGCGTTGCTCATAGTCTGGGGATGCCAGTACTGGAGCTGTTGATATCGCGTCCTTCAAATCGTCAAATGCCTCCCTCATTTCCATAGTCCACCCCAACTTTTTCTCCCCTTTATTTGCTTCCTTCAAACCCTCAAGCAGGGGTCCTACGTATGAACTGTAATCAAATACCCATGCTCTACAGTAGTTGCACAGCCCCAGAAATTGCTGCAGTTCTCTCACAGTCTGTGGCATGGGAGTGCTTGAGATGGCCTGTGCTCTTTGTGGTGCAATCTTTCTCCCATGTTGGGATATCAGTTGGCCAATGTAAAGTACCTGTTCCTGACAGTATTGTATTTTTTCCATGTCTACCTTGTACCCCTTTTCAGCCAATATAGTCAACATTTTTAAGGAGTCCTCTCTACATTTACTTTCGTTTATACTGCAAATTATTATGTCATCCACATACTGTAACACTGTGCTTTCCACCTCAACGTTACCCAAATCCATCTGTATTACTCTATTGAAAATTGAGGGTGATTCACAATACCCCTGTGGTAACCTGGTATGTTTCCATTTTGTATTTCGGTAAGTGAAACTTGTCAAATCTTGTGAGTCGGGGTGTAATGGTATTGAGAAAAATGCATTTTTAAGGTCTATTACTGTAAATCGTGATGCTTCTGCTGGAATGCCACACAATATTGTGGCCGGGTTTGCTGTTACTGGATATTCTGCTTCTACTATGTTGTTCAAGGGCCTGAGGTCCTGTATGAAGCGCCAAGACCCCCCTTTACCCTTGCGCACTGGGTACACTGCCGTGTTACATGGTGATTCTGAGGGGACCAATATGCCATTGTTTATAAGGGCCGTTATAGTTTCATATATGCCCTCATCTGCCTCTTTTGACAGTGGGTACTGCTTTACTCTTGGTAGTATGGCACCTTTTTTCAATTTTATCCGTACACCCCCTATGCTTTTTATGCATCCCACGTCATAAGGGCTAATGGTCCATAATGATTTGGGCACCTTTGACATATCCTCCTTAAAGAAAGGGACTGGGGTGCATTCAGGTGCCTCAAGTGCCATCGCAATTTTCTGTGCTATTTGTTTGTGAGCCACTCTTAGCCATATTTCTACACTCATCATGAACACCATTTCCCCCTCCTCCTTTTCTTCTGAGAACAGCTCCTCATCTGACACCTGGGTCAACCTACATCCTTCTGCTAGTGCTATCACTGCCCTCCATGCTCTTCCTTCTTTGTCTTGGGCGTGCACAGCAATATACTCAGCTGTTGCAATAATGCTCTCAATGTCCATTACAAACACCTTTCCTTCTTGTTCATTAACAGGTGTTTCTGGTCGGAACAGATAAGCTGCTGGCCTCCTCCATATTTTCCCTTCTATCCCTGGCATCCATGCAAATGCCATGTCTGTTCCATACTGGAATAGCTCGCCATCTACTGGTTCCGCCCTAATCGCTGTCTGTCCGCAGTATGCTTGCATAATCTGTCGTGCTGCTAGCATGTTAATCCCTGGAGTAGAGCAAATTATACCATCCTCTGTAAAGGAGATTGTCATATTTAACCTATTCATTATGTCCCTCCCCAGTATATTTACTGGTGAGGCACTATAATACAAAAGTGGAACTGACAGATCATAATCTCCGATAGATAAGGGAACGTTATCAGTAAAAGGAACCAACCCTTTAGCCCCAGAAAATCCTTGGGTGTTCATGGCTTCGCCTGACATCTTAAATTTACCTTCCCTTATGCAAGACCGGGTTGCCCCGGTGTCAACAAGGAATGATAACTTTTTGTCACCTATCGTTACCTCTATGCGTGGCTCCTCCGCACTATTAGGTGTTACTGACAGGATGGGACACACCAAGGCCGTCTGTGGGCTGTCCTATTGGGGGTACAATGATTGCCCATTCCCTGTGTAAGGGTTGTGTCCCAAGACCGTCACCCTACCCAATTGCGTTTGTTCAGTTTGGGGTTGTTGTGTTAGCGCTACTTGTTGTTGTGGCAGTGGCTGTTGTTGCGTTATTTGTTGTTGTTGTATGCCCTGCTGTTCTTGTGATGGCCTAGGTTGTGCCTGTTCATTCCATGCTGGTGTTCCTGGCCTGACCCTACACGTACGTGACATGTGTCCTAATAATCCACAACTCCAACACACGGGTGGTTCCCTGTTCTGCCATGGGAAGCTCCCTGTGTTGTCCTGGTATACCGGTTGCCCTGTGGGGTAGGAATTTCCAAGTCCCCCCACCTGCTGTTGGGTATTATATCCGTATCCTCTCCCTCTCATAAATCCTCCTCTCCCCCTGTTATAACTATAATACCCAGCTCCTTGCATTGGGTACCCTCCTCCCATGTTGGGTGCGTGTAATTGCAGTGGCGGCACTTGCTGTATTATACTTTGTGGAGGTGCTATTTGAGCTGGATCTTGTGCAGCCACTACTTGTGTGGGGCTTTGGGCCATTGGTGTGGGCGTAGTTATTAGTGCCCCTTCCATTGTGTATTTAGTAAGTTTTTTCTGTACTAGTTTGGCCTCTTCTGTTTTCCTGTCCTCTTCCTTTTGTTTCATTTTTCCTTGCCATATCCTGCAGTGATGTACTATAGTCAGCTGTATTTCTGGCCATGGTTTTGCTTCCATTCCCACTACTTTCTTTAGTTGTTTCTGAACTCCTTCTGGGAGCCCTTGTACTAGTATATGATAAAATATGGCTGGTGTTTTATCCCATTGTTCTCTAGTTTCCATGCGCCACTTCTCTTGAATATCCTGGATATAATCAACAGGATCCTCATTCTCACGCATCTTACGGGAAGTAATTGCTCCTATGTCTGATGTGTCTGGGTACTGTACTCTCAGTGCCTGCCATAGCGCATGTCTGCAGTTTGCAAATGGCGCCCCATCATGCGATGTGTTCGTTATTGTTACCCCATGGAATCCCGCTCTCTTCCAAATGTCGTCCGCTCTATCCCCTAATATTGATATTAACAGGCCCTTCACATCTCCTACTGCTAGTTTCTGTCCTGCGGTGTGTTTTTCCATTTCATATATCCACTTACCCGCACCTCCACTTAGTGATGGGAGCCTACATTTTATATTTTCTTTATCCGTATGTTTCCAAGGTACATACTGCGGTCTAACCCCTCCTCTCTCCAACAGTGGCATTAAATTGTGTCTTGTGTCACCCTTTACGTTCCATAATATTGAGTCCTCACACCCCTCCTCTTCCCCCGTTTCCCTTACCACTTCAAATTCGTCCTTACTACCCCTGCTCCTACCTCCCTCTCCGTCCTTTCCCCTTTTTTCGTTATTTCCTGTGTTTAATATGGGTATGTTTATTTGTCTGTCTTGCCTGCGGCTAGGGAGGTCTCTAAGCCGACATGCATAGGGAGTCAATTCGTCCATGAAGGGCGCAAGCTTTATTGTGCGCAGCGAGCGTGTGGCGGTTGAGCATGTAGGGTGCGATGGGGGAGGGCGGGATGGAGATGGCGATGGTGTGGCTTCATGGGTTTGTTTTTCCACTAGTTGTTGCACCCTCTCCTCACCTCGTTCTAGCTCCTCCCTTCTCTTACTGATCCATGGCGAGTCTATGTTTGTTCTAGTGAGGTACAGCTTATCTAAGCTTTCCCTTTCACTCTTTCTTCCTCCCCTCTCTACTCCTTCTTCCTCCTCACTGCAAAAACCAGTCATAAATGGTATCCCCCACTCTGCCTTTTTCCCTTTTACTGTTACTGTTTCTAAGTCTATTAGCTCCATTTCTCCTCTTCCTTTGTTACCAACTGCTCCCCCTGGTGTCGATGTTGTTGCTACTTCTCTACTTCTATATACATCCCCCCATTTTTCACTCTCCCTATTACTCCCTTCTCTTTCCCCTTCACTCCTCTCCTCCATCTCCCTACTATTTTCCTCTCTTTTCCTTTTTAGTTCCTCCATTACTTCGTTGCTCATCTGTTCCAATATTCTTTCATCCTCTTTCTTCCTTTCCCATTTCACCCTTTCTCTTTCTATTGCTTTCCCCTCTTCATATTTCTTAGCTGCCTCTGATAGTACCCTCCTCCTCCATATTTCCATTTCCCTTTCTTTATCTTCTTCCTTCTTTTTTTCTCTCAGCACTACTCTTGACACCCTGTCTGCTGCTGCTTTTACCCTTTCAGCTTCTATCCTTTGCTCCTCATTTCGTTCCCTTAATTTGTCCAATTCGTCTTTACCCTCTTTCCTTTTCCTCACTCTCTCTTTTTCCTCCTTCTCAAGCTGTTTTATTAATTCATTCTGCTCATCCCTTAGCTTTGCCAATTTTTCCTCCAAAATCTCTTCTCTTTGTCGTAATAGCTCCTCCCCCTTCATCTCACTCTCCCTTGTACTATCCTCGTCTGTTCTCTTTACTGCCTCCCTCTCTTCTCCCGTTAGTGAACCCCGTAATTTTAATAATATCTGTGCAGCTACCCACTCATCATGTCCTATCTCTACAATCTGCTCTTCTCCAATCCTCCCCTCCCCCACTGTCATCTTCCTATGAGCCACATATGGTGGAGGGCTGTATGCCGGGTTCGAGTATCCTTCAGCCGCCCTTAACTGTCCTTCTATTTCTCCTAATTCTCTTAAAGGGTACAACCCTTCTCCCTCTGTTTTCACTCCCGGTGTTATGGGTATCTCGTTGCTCGGTTCCTTTTTTATGTTGTCTAATTTATCAATCTTTTCTCCTCCCTCTCCTTCATTCCCCGTATTCTTTGCCCTTTCACACCCCTTTTCCCCATCCGTTCCTTCTTTCTTAATCTCCTTTACTTCCGGTGTTTCCCCCATAGTGAACATTCCATTTGGTCCTGGTCGGGACCCCTGGAACATCCTCCATAAGTTAAACACCTCCACATGGCTCGCCAACTTCTTCCCCTTGTATGTATTGTGCAGATGGTTTAGCAGTGAATGTTGGGCATATGGATCGAAACTACCATTAGGCGGCCATGGTGTTAACATTTTGTTATCCGTCCCCTGGGTCCACTCTATGCTGTACTTAATTAATTTCTCCCTATGGGGTGGCAGTGTGGTGCATATGTGTTGTAGTGGGGTAGTGAGGGTGTTCCCCCACCCTCCCGACCCTGTCCCGTATGACATAGTGGTGCCCCACTTGTTACTCTTCCCTTCACTATCAGTTCACAATATACAACCTTATATTGTTTACCTGGCCCCGTAAGTGTGGGGACTTACGACAATCCTTTGACAAATTATGCAATAATAATAAAAAAAAAATAATAATAATAAAACACAAATATATATATATGTATGATTTTATATTGTATATTCCTTCCCCTACGGCCCCCTGCGGCCGAGGCGCACGCAGCCCCCTGTGGCTGCGTACCCCTTACGACGATCTTATACAGTCGTCCTTATTCCTCGTTCTCCTCCCCCTTTTACACTTGCCGTGGCCGGCGTTCTCCATGCGCAGCCACGCCCCTCTCCCCTTCTCCTCTTCCGAACCACTCGTTTATCGTTTATCTCCGTATCCGCTCCCTTATCATGTTTCTCTTCCCCACCACTCTCAAACCCAAAGTTCCTTGTGCTCGCGATATCCTATTAAATCCCTACTGGTGACGTCACTGATGTCTTGACGCTACTGGTACATTCTCATTATCAGTTTCAAAATACACTTGCAATCTACCCCGCTAACCCTACAGCTGTCTTCCTGTCTCTCCTGGAACAAGGTAATCACATCAATAATATAATCGGACTGCGCACACTGCGTCGCCTCGCGTGTGATACGCCCCTCAACAGGAGGGCTTAACCAGCCAATTATCTTCCGTATTGGGCAACTATGCAACTAGCTACCGCCTACAGGGAAACGTCATCTACCTATCGAGTTTCTTGCTCGAACAATAGGGAACCTCGTCATCTACCTATCGAGTTTCTTGCTCGAACAATAGGGAACCTCATCTACTCATTGATCAATAAATGTCAAATCGTAGGAAACCACACACACCCACCCCTACACGTTAGTCGCGATTTAGGCCAATCAGTGTCTACGAGCGGCCGCACGTGATGTTTTCGTGCTCCGCCCCCCTCTTTCGCGTGACGTAGCCGACTGCTCTCGCACTCGTCTCGTCACCATTCATTCCATTAGCAACACTCAGTTGTTAAACCTTCGCCGCGCATCTGTACAATACCTCCCTCCTCCCTTATTTACTTCCTCCCCCTCCCTCACAATTTCGCATTGCTCGTTGTGCGTGTCATGCTCACCAAGTTCTCTCGATGCAGGGCCGCTCGACTGCGTGCACCCCTCCAAGCGGCTCGCCACCTCCCCTCGTCTGGACCACGTCTGGACACTCGCCAACCGCGGGCGGGATACTTCTCAACCGGCTCCCGAGGGCCAATATCCGGATTGCGCTGTCCGGTCTTCTCGCAGCTCCGCGATGGTCCTGTAGTCCTCAGAAGGGGGCAACGGCAGAGGGGGCCGCGCCGCCGGGCCTCCTCGCAACGGGAGTGCCTGGAAAAAGTAAAAATAAAAAGTCGATCTTAAACAGATCTCAGCAGTGCCTCCAACTTGTCGGGGGGAAATTCTGCCGGGGTCGGCCGGGCCGTCCGCGGACCTCCAGACAGGGAGGCCCCAACTCCTCCCATGTATATCCCGGATGAGATGAGATAGAGTATGAGACGCACACAAGGAGCAAGGTGACTCTGCTGTTTATTAGACAAAACGGCAGGGATGGGTCAAGGAGCGTACGCGTTCGTCCTGACACACACACAATCGTGGGGCTCGCAGGCCCTTTTTACTGTATTATGACGCGCTACTTGCGTCACTTCAGAAAGTTAACAAAAAACCTATCGCCACTCTTAATTGGGTGTTCGAGTGGTGGGGTTAGTATAGCACACATATAGAGAATGATATTAGTGGACAAGGTGTAGTCAGGTGGTATATCTGGGTTGTCCCTACAATTAGATACATGAGAATTGTTACATGAAGACTCCTGAGGATTGGCTAATATTGCTGGCGTCAGTGATAAGAGCCCCATGTTCTGATTGGTGCGCCCGTGAGCTTCCCAGCCTGGGACCACCGTTGTTCCCAGCTCTCGGTGTACCTGTAAGTTGCAACAATGTTTCACTATGGGTACGTGCAGACAATGTGAGGACTTATTCATAGCTGGACGGCGGACCGCTCCCACTGTTGCAGATGTCCATTTAGCCTTTCAAGTGTATCTGCCAGTGTCTCGTAGCGAGGGATCCAGACGCCTCTGTTCTCCTGGGTTTGGCATCTCGTCAGGTTCGGCTTGGTCACATGGGGAGGGACCGTGAAAGAGGCAGAATTCTGCACAATTAATATTGTTTTTCTACTGTGCGTCTGGTTTAATTTGTCGGTGTGACTTTAACGTTGGTGCGCGGAGTACGAGGTTGCAACATCGTGCCTTTGATGATTTGCTCTTGGAATGTGGGTTTGCAACATTGCGACCTTGGCTGGTTGCTTCGCCGAGCTCATTCTGCAGGATCAGCAACTGACTCTTGCTTTGTTAATGTCCACGGGAGCTCTTGTTTGAGGCCTACTTGGGCCTGGTGCATAAGTTGTCCGTTTGGTGCACAGGTGCTTTAGGTTATAGGAGCATATAATTTCATGACCAGTATTGTGTCTTCATTATACTTCTCATGGCGGTAACTGGTTTCAAGAGAAGCGTGAGCAAGCTAGTAGAAGAGTTCATGACGCGTCTTGCGTTTCTGCATTCTGAAAGCCTATGTAAAAATAATAAAGATGCACGTCCGTGAATATGCCTGTCGCCTACGTCATAGCACTGAGTATATTCTTCGTGTAGGTTGGTGTGGGAATGTCCAGTGTGTACATTTGTACAGATGTGCTTCCCGTTGTCTAGGTCGTCATGGCATCTCTAACGACGTGTAGATTTTAGTCTAGTTGATCCGTGCCGCAGGTGTCGGCATGGCCAGTGCGGGCTGCTGGGCAGGCAGATGGACACATCCGTATGTTCCTGTACCAGGGTATCTGGTCGTCTGGTAAATGGACAAACTCTTCTCGTGGCGGGTGTCTGGGTCGTGACCCTCTAGGCCAAGCGCGAGAGGCAAAGGACGGGAGCCTGGTCTTCCATTCTCCCACTTCAACTTCTGGAAGAAGTAAAGTCTGTAGATGGATCGCAATTGGTCTCGGGACCTGTGACCCAGCAAACAATACCCCTACGTTTGGAATGTGGAACAGCACATTGAGAGATTATCAGTTTTGATGTAATCGCAGCCCCCCAGTTCGGGTTCATCTTGGGGCTAACTTGGTTAAGACTTCACAATCCAATGGTGGATTGGAACAATGGGTCCATTAAGTTTAACTTGAACCATTGCCAAACACATTGCCAAGGATCGGTGTTGCACCCTGTTTCTCACGTCATAGGAGGGAATACGGGCTTGGAGTTGCCCGATGAGTACAAAGAGTACCAGGACGTTTTTAGTAAAGCGGCAGCCGAAACCTTGCCCCCACACCGGCCATTCGACTGTCGGATTGACCTAGAAGCAGGTGCTGTGGTTCCCTGCAGCCGCGTATATGCTCTTACCGAGGCAGAAAACAGGTATCTCAAGGATTACATTGACACCAACCTGGCGAATGGCTTTATTCGCCATTCCACGTCTCCCGTCTCCTCTCCCCTGTGCTTCGTCCCGTAGAAAACCGGGGACCTTAGAACATGCATAGACTACAGGGCGATTAACAAAATAACTATCAAGAACCGTTATCCCCTGCCCTTGATCCCGGTACTGCTGGACCAGGTATGTGGGTCAACGATATATACAAAGCTGGATCTCCGAGGGGCCTATCACCTGGTAAGGGTACGCAGCAGGGACGAGTGGAAGACAGCCTTACGGACCAAATTCGGCCTGTATGAATATCAGGTCATGCCGTTCGGGCTCTGTAATGCCCGAGCCGCATTCCAGCATTTCCTGGACGAAGCTCTTCGTGGGTACCTGGACGTATTCGCGGTTGTCTACATCGACGACATCCTGATTTATTCTCAGAGCCTAGAAGAACATCGAAAGCACGTCCGAGCCGTTCTACAGAGGCTACGGGAGCACCACTTGTACGCAAAACTAGAAAAATTTGCGTTCCACCAAACTACCGTTGAATTTCTTGGATTAATTTTGTCCCTCCAAGGAGTTACCATGGATCAGAAAAAGGTGCAATCCATCATAGATTGACCTTCCCCGAGGTCTGTAAAAGACATTCAGTCCATCTTAGGTTTTGCTAATTTCTATCGTCGTTTTATAAACAGATTTGCTAAAATGGTGCAACCCATCACTAGATTGTTGCGGAAAGGGGTACGATTCTGTTGGGATGACAACGCCGAGGCGAGCTTTCAGGCTCTGAAGAGGGTATTTGTCACCGCTCCAGTTCTACAGCACCCAGACCCAGCTAAACCCTACATAGTCGAAACCGATGCATCAAGCTACGCAGTCGGGGCCATCCTATCCCAAAGAAGTGACAATGGGCAACTGCATCTGGTCGCCTTCTACTCCCAAATGATGTTACCAGCAGAGCAGAATTACGCCAAAGAACTGTTAGCCATCAAAACGGTGTTCGATGAATGGCGACACTACCTCTTGGGGGCCCAGCACACTGTAACAATATACACAGATCACAGGAATCTCCAATTCTTGAAGTCAGCTAAAGCTCTCAGCCCTAGGCAATTAAGATGGGCAATGCAATTCTCAGAATACGATTTTGTCGTGACCTATCATCCTGGAATAGAGAACCGAAAAGCCGATATACTGTCCTGGTACCGGAACCAGACCCTGATCAGTCGGAAGCAAAAGCAGAAGAACACAAGCCCTTGGTTGACCCAAGTTGCATAATTGGGAGTATAACTGTAGACGCTATCTTTGACAACATCAGACAAGCAATGTCAGCACAACAATTGGCCAAATGGACCCAGGATAAGGATCAGACAATCAAAGACGGGTTACCGTTCTATAAATCAACGTTGTATTTACCCACAAAGCCACTACGTCAGCAAGCCATAAAATGGTGTCACGACTCACCACTCATGGGCCATTCGGGAAAAGCAAAAACTATTGAATTGATTAAACGCCACTTCTGGTGGCCAACCCTGCACAAGGACATTCAATTGTATATTGCCAAATGTGAAACGTGCCTCAGAAACAAGGCAGACCATCAGAAGCCAGTCAGACCTTTGCAACCCCTACCCATACCACCTAGCCCGTGGCATACGATATCGGTGGATTTGATCGTGGAATTACCCCAGAGTCGAGGGTTTACGACTGTTCGAGTTATCGTGGATTACCTCACTAAAATGGCGCATTTCGTACCCTGCACCGGTACCCCATCGGCTAGTACACTGGCGGATCTGCTCTTGCAACATGTAATTCGCCTGCATGGGCTACCTTACTGTATTATTTGAGACCGAGGACCGCAATTTACTTCCAGGTTCTGGCAGGCATTCTGCAAATCAGTGGGTATGGACATTCGACTCTCCACAAGCTACCATCCAGAAACCGATGGGCAAACTGAGAGACTGAATCAGACATTAGAACAGTATCTCAGATGCCTCACTCACGGGCAGGAAGGAGATTTGGCAGACGTCATTTGGTTAGCCGAACTGGCATACAACAACACCGTGCACTCATCTACCAAGTTGATACCCTTATACAGTGTTTATGGGTACCACCCCTGTTTTCAACCAGTCCCACAAGGAAATATACCAGAAACCTGCGGCAGCAAAATAAAGGAGCACCTAGAGGAAGTTTGGCGAGTTCTCCAGAACAACCTAGATACCCCTAAAAAGGCTTACAAATACCAGGCAGACAAGAAGAGAAGACCTAGTCCTCAGTATCATGTTGGGGATAAATTGTGGCTTTCAACGCGGCATCTCTGCCACCAGGGGTCACGAGAATTCATTCCCCGCTTCATAGGACCATTTCCGATAGAAGCATTAATTGGTCCAGTTGCTGTACGGTTGAGTTTACCCTCACACATGAAAGTGCATCCAGTGTTTCACATCGCCTTGCTAAAACCAGCCCCAGACTCTCTTCCCAGTAGGAAACCTCCACCAATCCAGGTGGGTGAGCATCCTGAATTCGAGGTCCGAGCCATCCTAGACTTGCGTATTTGTCGTAAGAAATAAAGTTACCTAATAGACTGGGAAGGGTATGGCCCCAAGGATAGGTCCTGGGAACCTGCCGAATATAACCATTCTCCTCGGCTCCTCCGTCAATTTCACTTGAAAAACCCCACCAAACCCAGGCCTGCTGGAGAGAGGGGAGGTACTGTCAGGGTTGAGGCTGGAGCAAGGGCAAGGAGGGTAGTGGGCAGGACAACCAGGGTAGTAGCTGCCCTAGCAGAGTGCAGACAGCCTTCAACCAGGCATTCCAGGCGTTTTCTCCATCCCTTTCACAGGTCTGAAGCCCTGGGACGGAGAACAGCCTGGATACTAAATTTCCCAGCAGGCCGTGTGCAACACGAGCCTGCTGGAAGGAAGAGAGCCACGCCCCCAGCCGCACCCGCACCAACGCACATGCGCGAGCCACACCCGAGGAACGGGGCTCGCAATTCCGACCAGCGTGAAGGAAGGACGTGTGGCAACAGAGCTCCAGTGGCACGCCATCGCGGGGCTCCCGCCCACCGCAGTAGAAACCCCGGCTCTGCGTACAGATCAAGATAAGTGCCGCTTGCAGTTGCAGTGACGCGCGCAGCCCACTGACAATATTTGAAGGGCTGGTGCTAGAAACCGACCCCCGGAAGCCATCTGCATTCCGGACCCACGGAAAACATGACAGGGGGAAGCTAGGCTCTCCCGAATTAACCCCGCATGTGTGTGGATCCTTGGCGCATCCTCGTTAACCCGCATGGGAGTGGAACTGACATCCGCCGCGTGTGATCTTTGAACGTGCTTGTTGCATGAATCCACAGTTCAGAAAAAACTAACCTAAGTCAGAGCCACCCAAGTGAACATGCTCTTTTATTGACATTATTGTTCCTCCTTTCAGCGGAGCTCGACACCGGAGGTGCCATCGAGGGGAGTCAGTACCACAGGGACCTGAAAGGACATTGGCTGGGACAGAAAACGGAGCTAAGGGCCTCATTACGACCCTGGCGGTAAGTACCGAACATTACCGCCATGGCGTAATTAACGTTTACGCCATGGCCGGATGCCGTAAAATGCGGCTCATTCGGACCCATCGCGCACGAGCATTACGCCATGGCGGTAATGTCAAGAACGTGATGGCGTAAAAGACCCCAAAACGGCCCCTACGGGCATCGTACGCTGCGCAAGGTGCACTACCGCCACCCATCTTAGCGGTCCCCGGAAACAAGCGGAAGCGGAAGTAGCGTCATCGCGGCGGAACGGGAAAGAGCACGGCGGCCATCTTTAAAAACACAATCCATTGCCATCCTCCCCAACCATACCACATCTGACCCTGAGACCCATCCAAACCCATCGCACACCCAAATACCTACCTAAAAATGCCCAAAGTCGTAAAGAAGGCATGCGATCGGCAGCGCCAGGAACGCTTCTCCCGTGAGGAACTAAGTATGCTGGCGGAGACACTCCAGGACAATGCGGCGGTGGTGTTCTCCACCGAAATGACCAGGGCGGCGATTGCAAAAAAGAAAGCCATATGGGCCATGGTGGCACAGCGGGTCAGCGTGGTGGGGACCGTACCCCGCAACCCACAGCAGTGCAGGAAGTGGTGGGATGACCTGAGGCTCCGAGCGGAAAGCATCATCTCCGCCAATCGCAACCTGGCCCAGGCTACCGGGGGAGGAGCTGACTCCCCAATAAAACTCCAACCGTGGGAGGAAATATGTGCCAGCACAATAGGCATGGAAAGCATCGAAGGTGTAGGAGGGATGGAAAGAGGAGCGCCGACATCAGGCGATGAAGGTAGGTGCCCCAAATCAAGACATGCTATAGTAACTGACGTCCATTAATGTGTAGCACAATGTTGCCCTAGAGTGTAAATGCAACACATCAGCTGGACACTGCCCACAGCCACATGCGACCTCCACCCTGTACACATGTAGCATGCACACCCTAACTGCAGACACCCACATACCTCCATCCGTCATCCACACAGAAAGGAGACAACCTGCATGCCCCTGCCTCAAATGTGCTTCATCTAGTAACCAAAATCTCGTGAATCATTGCCATTCCAATGTCCGCAGACCCATCAATAACGCTATCCCTCCTTTGCCCCACCACAGGCTCCGAATCCAACCACGAGGATGAGGACACCCCTCCCTCAAAAGCAGCCAAGAGGGCCAGGACCAACATGCATAGACCCTCCACCTCAGCTGCAGTGAGGAAGACATCTCAGCAGGCAGAATCATCTGCCAGCACACAGGACGGCCCACTGACAGGCACCCCAGCAGGCAGCATGCCAGCACCTGCAGCACCACACGTCCCCACAATCTTGGCCACTGAAGGCACTGTTTCTGCAGGGAGCAGCAGCATAGGGGAAACTGCTGCCATAGCAGCATGCTCAGACACTGACAGTGATTCAGGGGGGAGAGGAGAGGGGGGAGGGGGTGTGTTGGGGTGTTCAGGGGGGTGGGGGTGTGTTGGGGTGTTCAGGGGGAAGGGGGAGGGGGTGTTGCACAACAATTTACAATTTAAATACACATTTTCCTTTTTCCCAAATCACATGTGTGGACATTTTCATTGCCTATGTGTGCTTTATTGGTGTACAGTCCACAGTGTGCATGTCCCAGAGACACACAGTGCCCCAAGTGCCGTCTCCATGTGATACACACCAGCCGTGTGTGCTAGAAGCATTGGTTGATGATATCTTGATGCATTTCACGCCCCTCCTGTGCATCGCCTCCTCCATGAGGTGCGGCCCCATCTGCACCCTCCTCATCCTCATCGTCAGGTGGTTGCATTTCTGCGTCAGGGGCAGGGGCACATTTCGTCTGACGCACATATTGTGTAGCATGACACATGCCATGACCATCTTTGCCACCTTCTTATGGCGGTACAGGAGTGCACCACCAGACCTGCTGAGGCAGTGAAACCGTGCCTTCAATAGGCCGAATGCCTGCTCAATGACCACACGGGTACGTGTATGTGCACGGTTGAAGTCCTCCTCGTGCTGGTTCTGTGGGTTCCGGACTGGTGTAAGGAGCCACCTCTTCAGGGGATAGCCTGCATCACCTGTATGTGGGCGAGAATGTATGTGTCAGTCATGACGTCTAATTCAGAACATGATGTGCCACCATGGCTTGCATCCAAATATTACTTTGAACCACTTCTAAATGCACTAATTGATTCACACTATGCGACCCGTATATGCTCATGGCTCTCATGGCCTGTTTTGCATGCCATCAACCAATGTATGCAGAGGGCTCGAGTGCCTTGTGAGTGCCCATCCACTGTGTTCGTTCATGCCGTTTGTTTTGGTGGCCTGGCACGTGTCCTGTGATGTCAATGCTCACATCATTGCAACATTGCTGTTGGCCTCATCATGACCCCAGTGAGCAATACTGATGTTGATAGGGACATTTTGGGCGCCCTGCTGTCTGTGTAATGGTGTGTTGATGTTTCTGTCCGTCATGTGCCTCCTTCGTGCGCAGTTATGGGGACAGGCTTTTCGGTTGATGGTGTTTGTTAACGTGCATGTAGGTGCATTTTGTTGAAGTCAATGTGGTCTGAATTTGTACAATGCACTTGCAGATGGTTGTGTCATGGTTGGGACACAACCTCATTCACATGGTAGGGCTGCATACATCAGGTATTGGATTGACTGGTGTTGGGTGTAGTTTGGGTTGCTTTAGGGTATGATCTGGCTCGTTTGTCTCTGCTACTCACAGGCAGGTGGAGTATGCATCATTCCCCCCCCCCTTTCAGCCAGGTGGAGTACGCATCATCCCCCCCCTTTCAGCCAGGTGGAGTATGCATCATCCCCCCCCCTTTCAGCCAGGTGGAGTATGCATCACCCCCCCCCTTTCAGCCAGGTGGAGTATGCATCATTCCCCCCCCTTTCAGCCAGGTGGAGTATGCATCATTCACCCCCCCTTTCAGCTAGGTGGAGTATGCATCATTCCCCCCCCACTTTGAGCCAGGTGGAGTATGCATTGGTACGTCGTTCACCTACCCACTTCACATTCCCACTTCACATGACATTAGACTCACCGAGTAGCCAGGATCGTGGGCCTGCATGTTGCTCCATGTAGCGTGGTATTGTGGAGTTCCTCAGGACCATTGAATCATGGGTTGATCCGGGGAATCGGGCACAACAATGTGTGATGATCTTGTTGGAGTCACAGACCATTTGCACGTTGATTGAGTGGAATTGTTTCCGGTTGCGGTACGGTACCTCCATGGCACGTGGAACCACCAATTCAACATGGGTGCAGTCGATGGCACCAATGCAACCAGGTATGCCGGCTAGTGCATGGAAACCCACTTTGGTGTTTGCAATCTCCTGGGCAGTCCGTGGTAATGAGATGTGGTCGTCTGTGTGCTTGAGGAGGGCATCGAGCACTTGGATAAGCGTACGTGAGAATAATGGTTGTGAAATGCCATGCAAGTGCCCCACTGTGTGCTGGTAGGTGCCTGTGGCCAGGAAGTGGAGTACAGACACTACCTTCAGTAAGGGTGGGTTGGCGGTTGGTGTTTCTATCATGCTGACGATGTTGTTGTGTGTCATGTCTACTATGGCGGTGATGTTGTCCCAGTCCAAATGGTACAGGGTGTGGATCTGCTCAGCAGTGAGGTTGAATGGACTGGCTCTGATGCGTGGGATTGGGGGCTGCCTGCGTGGTGGCACTGGCTGTGCTTGTGGGGCTTGCTGGCCCTGCCTTGCCCTCCTTCTCCTGCGTCTCCTCTGTGCTGCTTGTTGTTGTTGTTGTTGTTGTTGTTGTTGTTGTTGTTGTTGTTGTTGTAGTAGCACTTGCATTGCTATCAGGTCCTCCAGCCCCAATATTGCTAGTCCTATTGGTATCATTGTGGAGTGTGACTGGGTGTGGGAAGGGGTGGGGTGTGCTCTTTTTGTACTTCCTGAGTCTGTATTGCCTCCACCTGTGCTGTTCCTGTGCACCTGTGGCAGCTGGAGTCACTTTATATGGCCATTTACGGTTGGTTCGCGATGGCGTAATTAGCACCATGGCGGTAAGGAACTTAACGGGCTGGGTGATGGCGTTAGGTGCATGTCCACTTGGGTCGGCATTCACGTGCCTTTCCGTCATGCCGGTAATTACGGTGTGGGAGGTCGTGTGCGCGCGTCCTTGGAGCAGTTAGCGGCAGCGTTAACTACGATGCCGCTAATGGCATCGTAGTTAACGGTCACGGGTCAGAATCAGACCTGGCGGAAAACGATGGCGGTAATCATTTACCGCCATCGTTTTTCACTTACCGCCAGGGTCGTAATGAGGTATCATTGTGGAGTGTGACTGGGTGTGGGAAGGGGTGGGGTGTGCTCTTTTTGTACTTCCTGAGTCTGTATTGCCTCCACCTGTGCTGTTCCTGTGCACCTGTGGCAGCTGGATTCACTTTACATGGCCATTTACGGTTGGTTCGCGATGGCGTAATTAGCACCATGGCGGTAAGGAACTTAACGGGCTGGGTGATGGCGTTAGGTGCATGTCCGCTTGGGTCGGCATTCGCGTGCCTTTCCGCCATGCCGGTAATTACGGTGTGGGAGGTCGCGTGCGCGCGTCCTTGGAGCAGTTAGCGGCAGCGTTAACTACGATGCCGCTAATGGCATCGTAGTTAACGGTCACAGGTCAGAATCGGACCTGGCGGAAAACAATGGCGGTAATCATTTACCGCCATCGTTTTTCACTTACCGCCAGGGTCGTAATGAGGCCCTAAGTGTTTTAAGGATTGTGCATCTTGGGTATTGCATGGGGTAATGTGATATTCGTAGTATTACTGCATGAAGGCAATGCAGAGTTGTTGAGCAGTAGGAGGGGTCAGGTTTGGAAACCGTGCATGAAGCAATGTAAGGTAGTGCATAGTACATAGCAGCTGTAGCACAGGATGTACAGTGTCCTGGTTTAGGGGCTCCAGCACAAAGGCCCCCTACAGACCCTGGGCATATTGTGTGAATGAGAAGAGTGCAAGGGCGGAGTACCGCTGAACCAAGAGCAGGAGCCAAGGAGCATGTGAACCTAAACTCCCCAAACCCATCCACTACACCTCCCTAAACCTCTTTCCGTTGTACCTAACTTCCTCTACCTATCCACTCCTCGGACCCTAACCCTCTTTCCCCGAAGGGTCACGGTGGCCTGCGTTATCCTCTCCCAGGTGCCGAGACCTAACGGGGAGGGAGGCGTTTGTGCTGCCTCTGCACCAGGAAGAACCAGGATCTGACAACAACCACCGCGATGTCAATTATTTATTATTGATAACACATATTTTTGGCATTCCAAAATGGGATTTGAACTTCAATAATAAACTAATACTAAAGCTAATGATGTAAAATGTATTGAAAAGAGCAGAATATTAAAGTGTTCTTCTTCGTCGCCATACAGATACATCTGCTTAAGCCATCGCCGCCACTGAACTTCTATTCCGACAGACGGGGTTTGCACTCCAGCATACAAATGTATTGCTCCCTAAAAGCCAGATCATGACAATAACATTGCCAGACACAGCTGGGAAGGCATTCCCTTTGGCTTTCCAGACTGTCAAAAGCAGAGGCCTATTCAAAGTCTCTGGTAAGAAGATTTGGCTACAGGTGTGTGTTGAGCATTACAAACTACAAGTACATATTTTTAATGCTGTATCTTGAAAGACTTAAATGTGAATAGTTTCTTTGAGCTTTTGGATTGAGACATTTGGCATAACTGGAAATTCCACCTCGCTTTTGGAGGTAATTATAATGCAAGACAAATATTAAAGTGAAGCAGGAACCACTTACTAACACAGCAAATAAAAATGAATTATATAATTGGGCATATGTTCTTGGAGATGTGTGCCGTTGGTATCAAAAGCAAAGTAGACTCAAAGATGTGATGTTTTTGCTATTGTGATGACAGTACTCAGTTTGATTACCTACCACCAACGTATTTCACAATTTAAATTTGAATACAAACTACATGAATATATTAACGCCTCGACTCCTGTAGTTCATTCCGTGTACAATAGTCATGAAAATAGTTTTTTATTTGAATCCAGTGAGCGAAATAAATGCATTGCATGAGTGGGTGTCCATCCCATGTGTGTGGAGACACGAGATTATGTAAGTGCGCAGCCAGCACTTTTAGCTCTGCCATGCATGAACGCAATGACCGGGGGCATTACTCCGACGACGCATCAGCTGATGTCACAAGCAAGGGAGTGTTCTGCAATATATTACCATAACCACAAAAGTGATGGCTGGAAGGTTTTGAATGAATCTGAACCACTGGCATTGCTCTGGGCAACCTTCCACACCACTGTTTTTTTAGTCTCTCTGTGCCATTGCCAAAGGGGTCCAGCGATACGCAAATCAGTCAGGTACTACCACCAATGATAGCAGCCCAGCCCGAACTGCTAGGCCATGTCCCCTCTGCACGGAAACACAAGCAACCCCAGACATGTTTCAGCCTTGTTGGGCATCCTCAGTGAGGTGCAGCTTGGTTCCCTATAGCACAAACTATAACCACAAAAGTGATGGGTGGATGATTTTGAATGAATCTGATCCACTGCAGTGTATTGCCACCATGGCAGTTGAACTGGTCGATGGAAACATGTGCAGTTCATGGATATTAATCATTCAAAATCCAAGGTATGCTACACGGAAACAATGTTTAGCAGTTCGATTCATGGTGCCTTGTTGAGGTCATTACAATTGGTTGAATTAAACATGTGGGGGAATCCTTCCTTTAAGATTTCTCTTAAAATCTGTGCAGCAGTGCCATCCCTAGAAATCAATCTCGGGGATTGGCAAAGCAGGTGGCACACAAGGAACTTAGGGAGCGAGGTGGGGGCACAGACATTAAGGGTCAACAGGCCAAACTAGTTTAAGTAAACATATTTTACTCAGCTGTTTGTATTATGATAAAGGTGATATCTACAGGTTCAAAGTGGGTTTAAGACAATAAAGTTTACATCATGTTAATGTACACCCTAAAAGGGTAACTTATGTTTATCGGTTACAAAAAGGCACTCAAACTCTAAAAGAGCTTGGTCTTACAAGTGTTTTCTTGCATGCTTTTCATGGAACACATTTTATCATCATTCGCTTCTGTAGCTTTAAATCAATTAATAAAAAATACATAACAAAAGAAATGAACCATTTGCAATCACCCCCCAGTCTTCTGCTTCATCATGTACCGTCAAGGTCCAATCGGCATCACCCTGAATTGCACCCCAGTCAATCATATATATTAATTGAATTGATATTTTATTTCTATCGCACTCACACACAAGCATTTCAGAGCGCGACAAGGCAAGGAAGGGGAACAGGGGAGAACAAAACAACGATCTTACTAGGCCCAGTGACGTTGAGAACATGCAAGTTCATGGGACAGGGGGAGGGGAAAAGTGCAAGGAAGGGGGAGAAGTGGAAACTGCAGAGCAAAACGAGAACAGAATAAATAATAATAAAAGCAACAAAAGTGGTAGTGCAGCCAGCAAGTGGCGAGTGCTGAGTTTAAGGCAGCAGACAGGGTAGGTCAGATAAGTGCAGGAAGAAAGAAAGGGTGTGGGGGGAGTGTATGGGTACAGATACAGACCGCAGTGCAACGGGTGGCCCAGAGGCAGTGCAGGAGGGTGGCAGGGTGAGCAGGAACCTGGGCCCAGAGGACAGAGGTTGGTCAGGTGCACGGTACCAGGAGAACATATCAGCAGGGGAAAGGGGGGGGCGAAGGCAGAAGCAAAGAGGAAGGTCTTGAGGTGCTTCTGGAACCGGAGATGGTTCTCCTCTAGTTTTAAAGTGGCAGGGAGGCTGTTCCAGAGGGAGGCCCCAGCTGAAGGCAGAGATCTACCCCCAGCTTGTTTCTTAGAAGAATGACTGACCCTGAGGGAGTTAGAGGTAGAGGAGCGAAGAGCTCGAGAGGGGAGGTATTTGTGGAGGGATAGCTGAAGGTATTTTGGACCCAGGCCCCAGAAAGCCTTGTGGACAATGCAGAGGGTTTTGAATTTAATCCTTGCATCCACTGGGAGCCAATGGAGAGATTTCAGAGCTGGAGAGATAAGATCCTAGGGCTTGAGGCCAAAGACTCGTCTCGCAGTCCTGTTCTGGATTAGTTGCAGACGGCAGAGAGTATAAGCAGGTAGGTTTAGAAAGAGGCTGTTACAATAGTCCAACCTAGAGAGAACCAGAGCTTGGGAGACAGTGAGCTTCTGGGGGAAGAAGAGGTATGGCAGAGTACCTCTGAGGAGGTGCATCAGGAAGTTTGACTTTTTAGAGACATCAGAGATGTGGTCGGAGAAAGAAAGTGTGGAATCGAAGATTATCCTGAGGTTTTTAGCGTCACAGGTGGGGGTAGGACGAGGGCCAAGGGAGGCCGCCAGAGAGTGAGAGGAAAGAATGGAGAAGGTGTGCCGATGAGGAGGATCTCAGTCTTACTGGCATTCAAACAAAGATCATTGGCGGATCACCAATCTTGAATGGCAGTGAGGCAATCAGAGATGGGAGAGGAGGTGGCTGAGGGCACCTTCAATATAACAGTTCAAGAGTCTTCCTTAAAGTGCCCATACTATTGTATGTTCTGTTTAAAGCACAATGTTCCATCTAACCCTTTTCCAATATTTGAAGCTGAACAATAATAATTTCACATTTTAATCTTGTGCTTCATGGCAGATACCTCCCTTGTCTAATAGGAAGGTGTGAAATATGTAGTGTTGATGAGTGCGGGCCAGAAGTATCCGAGTCATGAGTGCCAGTATGTTTGTATGCGTTTTTTGTCATTGGCAGAGGGAAACACAAAGTCTAGTAGTTGACAGAACTGGGATATAGTCGCTGCCAGGGCACAGTATGTGAAAGAGCTAAAAATGTATCAGACCACGAGGTTGGGTCAGAGATACTCCCGTAAAGAGTCTGTAGTTGGGTGGTGCAATCAGGCATAAATCTGCTGCGTGTGTTGCGGTCCATGCACATAGTTTAAAGATACTAGCAGAGAGAAATGTGCGCCAATTCATTGGTAAAGAGGGGGGGGTGGTTTGGGGCTCCTGCAGAGTTAATAGTGGAAATTAAGGACTATACTGAAGTGGTAGAATTGAAATCATATTTTAACCATCAGGGTGAGATATTGGTACTGTTTCAGGTTCTGTTGTATGATGATTGGAGTTGATGTAAGTGTCTTCAGTCTAATGGAAAGAGAAAGCTGAGGACAATAACACTACTGGCGTCTGATCGCTAAGATGTTCTTGATTTAATCATTGCACAAATGCGTCCTGCACAAGGTTGGCTCAAATGGGTTGGTGCTCTTATCTTTCTTGTGTCGAGATCTGTGATCACTTTCATGTTGTTAAAAAAGCAGTGGTCCATCCTTTGGGAGTTGCAGGACCACACTCATCGGAGGGGTTCTAGTTAGTCTTAAATAACCTGGGGCAGTAGAAGTTATGTTTGGTCTGGTCTTTAGAAGGTGCTATGCTAGTTTGCCTGTTGCTGTCTAGTGAAGAGCAAGGTTTGGAGAGATTTTCTGAAGGCTCTGGTTCTCTGTGTGGAGTCACCTGGCCATTGACATGCATAGTTTGGTTGATTGGAAATAGAAGGAGGGTCTTGATGTTGCTCAGTTCATTAACTTTAAAGTGGCAGTACGGCTTCTTTGACATTAAACGGCTGTGCCAGCTTGGATTTTACATTGAAAAGCATTTGACTGAATCATTAGTTTGAAAGGTCACTGCACTAAAGGGGTCAATATTAGAATAAGGCTATTCCCTGCACATAGCATTTACATTTGACCCCATGCGGTATCCTGAGGTGTCTTCTGTGACGAGTAGCTTGATGTCCATGGTGTTGAGCAGTTTAAGTAGAGTCTCCCTGGTATTCTTGGTGGATTGGGTAGCAGGCAGGTTGAGGTCTCATTGAAAGCTGTTTGTTGTGATGAGTTATGTCTTCATAAAGAAAGGCATGAGTGTGCTAAAACCATTTTGTATTTGCGAAACATCAGAAACACTGCATGGTATTTCTGAAAAGAAACCCTGTCTAGTGCTCATACAAATTCAGAAATTCATTTAGATCCCCCATTTGATGCAAATGCACATGGGACAGCAACACTGCTACTGAAATGGGGAAATAAATGTGCGGATTGGTGTGCCGATCGGTGTGCCGATCGGTGTGCCGATCGGTGTGAGTATTGGTGTGCGGATCGGTGTGCCGATCGGTGTGAGGATTGGTGTGCGGATCGGTGTGCCGATCGGTGTGAGGATTGGTGTGCAGATTGGTGTGCGGATTGGTGTGTGGATTGGTGTGTGGATTGGTGTGCAGATTGGTGTGTGGATTGCTGTGCAGATTGGTGTGCACATTGGTGTACAGATTGCTGTGCGGATTGGTGTGCAGATTGCTGGGCAGATTGGTGTGCAGATTGGTGTGCAGATTGCACAGTGTGGTCTTAATGCATCAGATTGTGGACATCATTGTGCATACCCGCGTTCCCTTTGGGCAATTCCTACATTAATGCAAGTCAAGGGATGCAGTATCGCATTCATATACGCTGCAGGGTCAAATGTTGTTCTTTAGGTGCAAATATTGTTTACACAACAAATATATTTATACCCCCACCTGTTTGGTGGAGTTAAAGCTTGGAGCATTTTCGTGTAATGCTCCACCCTGTAATCATTTCATATTTTTAAAATATTTCATGCTGTATTTTCATATTACATAATGGGGTAAAGCTCTTAAAGATGTGGATGGTAAGAGACATGCTGTATGTGTGTACTGTAACTCTATTCGTAATGACACCTTGAGTAAAGGCTTGACAGAGCCTCTAGATGAGCATCCTTGGGAACTACAATATACAATAGAGCAGACAGCACTTGCCATCTGAGTATCAAATATGACAAATGGATGCAAAAGGGCTAGGCCTGCTCTAAATCAGAGTCCAAGAGCCAGAGCGCCAAAATGTTTTAATAACATCGAAAAAAGACAAAATGCTTCAGAATCTAGTCGTCTTCCACAGAGGAACAGAGTACTGCAAAGCCTGTTCAGATTCTGTGTAAATGGGGTGAGGCATTCGTCTTCATTTCTGGAATGTTGTAGATGTGCCTGGATGACCCCCACAGATAGGTCTCCATAGTGAGTGGGGGGGGAGAGATTCTAGGCTACAGAAACATGTTGATAGCACCCAGTGGCAATTCAGGCCTTCAAATAATAGATTCTGTGAGCCTGGGTGGTAATGTTGGCACCTCTGCTCCCCATACACCACTGGACTGTAATAATCCGCAGCAGCGTACGACGACTCCTTCTTGCCAAGGAAGTAAGGGTCCATATCTTATTAGAGATTATCCTCACTTTGATTCTGTACGAATGCTTCCCCTCTGTTCAGGGGAATTTCTTACTCACCAGTGTGTTCATACAAACATAGTTTAATAGCACTCTGAATAGCACCCATGGATGTTACTTACACAGTGGTTATAGAAATGGCCGTTGGACTGTTTGTGGTATTTACTTTTGCACACAGCTGAAAAACAGAAATAGAAAGATGTAAAATTAAGGTATTCATTACTAGAGGACTACAAACTAAGGGGGTCGTTCAGAGTTGTGCAAATTCCTTATTACCGCTGAAGTAAGTTACCAGCTCCGACTGTGGTATTTCTGGAAATCCACCCTACTAAAACTTTACCACCAGCAGAGGTGGTGTTTCTGGAATACCTCCACTGCTATTTCAGAAACGCCACCTCTGAAGGTGGTAAGGTAAAAAGGTTTATTTAACTTGTTTTTCAGACATTTTCAGCATCAATTTTAAGGGATTAATGGATTATGTACAGTAGTGGCTCATATCACTACCGTTGATTTTATTTGTGCACAATAGGCTCAATTCGGGCCCTTTTATGTATTATAAGGGTAAGGTGGTGAGAGGACACAATCCGAGGTGCCCACCTTTTCACCACTCAACATGGCCATTTATAAAAACGTTTTTCACTCTATTGAAGGGAAGCACATGTGATTCCATTTTGTACAGTAGAAAGAAATATTGAAAATGTTTGGAGTCAGTTTGGATTTTTTGAAGGTGGAGGTGAAAATAGGCGATTTTTCTGAAAAAGTCTGCCTAAAATACTACCACCAGTATTCCAATGGAATGCCACCAAGGGTATTTGATCAATGGTAAACTCAATGGTGTTTGCCAAATACTGATGATTTTACTGTTATCACCCAACTCTGAATGACCCACCAAGTCAGTGATTGTGTTTCAATGTCTTGTCCAGAACACACTTCTCTTATGTGACTAGCAAAAGACACATATGCATATCAACACCAGATTAAGATATATAGTTTCAAAGTCGCATGAACACAGGTATATTCTTCCACCTTTACCTTACACCGTCGCAAACACACTCACAGAAATTAACCCAGTCACAGAAACTGAAACACTCCACCTTATTTGAAAACACACAAACATAATAGGTCGCTCTGGCTCCCTGTTCATCACCAGTTCCAAGACGTATTCCCCTTGCAGTTTTCTCTGCTTCCGTGAGTTGAAACATGCAGACAACTTTCCAAGAAAGTGCAACTTGGGAGCACAAAAAAGGTACGCCCTTTGCCCGTCTTTCACTCTGCAATATCCAAGTGCAAACCCCATAGCCACATTTACGAGCAAGACTCCGACCACAGCTTCTTGTTGTGTCTGGCAGAGGCTTACTGGGAAATCAAGGTGGCTACAGGCTAACTCCAAGTGAGGGCCATGGAAGGTGGTGAGGGGCAAGGCATGGGCTTTTATGTGATGGGAAATTAAAGGTTGTGAATGGCAAGGAATTGGTGACTGAGCAATATAGGCAAGGGAAGAAGGTGTGTGCAAGGTAAGGGGGATTGAATGAATAGTTAAAGGATGGAGGAAAAGGAGAACAGAGGTCTGAAAGTTAATTGTAAGGAACAGGGGGGCATTGAGAATGTGGTGCAAGGTAGGGCACTCGAGGATGATGGGTAAGGGAAATAGGGTAAATGGGCTTGAAGTACACATCTGGAATGGTGGGTCAGCACTTTGATGGTTGCTGAGATCTATGTATGACCTGCATGCCACTGCACCTGACTGAGGGACTGGCTTGACCTGCTTTCTTTTTTCTGGCTAATAGAGGCATCCTTGCTTTATGAACATACGTTTCTGCCCTCCTCAAGCACACAAAGGACTACATATCCCTACCAAGGACTTCCCAGGAGATATTCGATACAAAGGTTGCCTTCCATGCACTGGCAGGCATGCCAAATTGTATAGGTGCCCTCGACTGCCCCCACGTGGAGTTGGTGGTCCCGCATGCCATGGAGTTGCCTGACTGGGCCATGGCAGTGCATTTGGGTTGTGAGTTGGGTGGCTGCATACCCCACCTGTCTGGGAAGGGGGGTGCATACTGTGCCTGGGTGGGAACGGGGGGAGATGCATACTCCACTTGGGTGGGAAGGGGGGAGATTCATACTCCACCTGGGTGGAAATGTTGACACCAGTGCACGATGTGCACCTCACCGAACACTGTGCCCCAAAGCAAGTGAAACGGCACATGACTACCAAATCCCACAGTGATGAAGTAAGGCTGACACCCAACACTACATGTATAACAGGTAACCAGGCCACGTCCCACAACACATGCACCACTCTTCGGCGGCCCTCACACACTGTAAGGGCATCCTGCACTATGCATTGCATATGCACTATGTTGCTGCCTCCAGCATTTCACCACACAGGACAATCATCCCTGGGAGTGCATTGAAGTGAGCCTAACAGGGATACCACAGAGTGTCACTAGTTCCGCACACCCATAGGAGTGCTGCAAGTCACCATGGTTCTGATCAGTGCAGAATGACAAATATGCTACTGACTACAGCCAACACTCCCTACTACCAAATCTCACAGAACACAACACATCAATGATGTTACTACAACACTGCTGCATGCATATTCGATGCACGTGCAACAAGCTGTGAGTGCACACCATGAACCATCTTGAAGATGCTACCCCCTCCATCATTCCATTGCACAGGACACATAGCGGGGCCAGAAATGGGGTCAATGCACTCAGGGACATGTGCGTATGGGCAGAAATCACCTGCTGCCATGTAAGACCAGTACAGTTGTCCCCCATGAATGTACAAACACTTACCTTCATTCCCCTCTCATGCAGGTGATGGTGGCTATCCCTTGAAGCCATGGCTCATGACCCCTGTCCGAAACCCACAGAACAGGCACAAGGAGGACTACAATTGTTCCCATTCCCGTACACGTGTGGTGATTGAGCAGACCTTTGGCCTGTTGAAGGCACGATTACGTTGCCTCAGCCGGTCGGGTGGGACACTCATCTACAGCCATGAGAAGGTGGCCAAGATCACCATGGCATGTGTAATGCTGCACAATATATGCATCCGTCGGAACGTGCCCCTGCCCCCTGACATGGAACTGCTACCACCAGATGATGAAGAAGGGGTGGAGGAGGAAGAAGTGGCAGGACAGCATCACGTTGCCGATGCACAGGAGGGACGTGCCGTGCGGCTATCATTGATTGGACAATATTTCTGACACACAACTCAGCAGAGGGTGTGAGGATGTCTGGACATCGGGCACTGGGTGTGGGGATACATGTTCACCATGCACTGTGCAATATTAAATGACACATGCGCAATAATGAATGTCCACTCTGTTTTTTTTAGATGAACAACCGGTGTATTTAAAGTGAAGATTTCAACATGATAAACAAACCCTCCACCACCCTCGCCCCCCTCCCACCAAAACTCCCAAACACACCCTCACCCCCTCCCACCAAAACTCCCAAACACACCCTTACCCCCCTCCCCCTCCCACCACAACAACCCCACACTAGTCCCATATGGTCCACATAGCCCACATGTTGATGGTAGTATTGTCACTGTGCGCTCCCAGAGCCAGGGGGAGGCATGTCCTGGCGGCCCATCGTACGGAGCGACTGACGGAGTGGGCTGGTCTGGGCTGAGTTGCTAGTTGAGGGGGTGTCCTCATGCTGGGGCTGTTGTGCAGGATGTGCAGCCTCCAGAGCATCTGCTATCCGGCCACGGACCTCACAGAGCCGGTTGGTGCTGTCCGTTATGACCTGGCCCAGTGCCCTCAGTTCATCCTGCCACTCCTCCCTGGCCTGCCGATTGTCCTGCATGAAGTCAGTGATCAGGCCTGTGAGCTGCTCAGCCCGCTGTGCATCAATGGCTGATGTTGTGGCCCTGCTGGGGATCGGGTTCACATGTGTTTCCGGCGCTTCCTCTAGGGAACTGGCCACAGGACTGGCATGTCCCTGTGTAGCACCTTGGCCAAATAGCTCAGGTGTGTCGGTCTCACCCGAGTCACTATAGGAGACCTGGGGGTTGGAGTGGGCATCAGGGGTGTGGACGACTTCAAATGTGTCCTCCTCAGTCGCTCCACAGATGGAATTGGGGCTGTTGGCAACATCGAAGAGGGCCGTGGCTGCCACCTCCCCAGCCACACTCAACTCCTCAGACCGCGGCGTAGGGCATGTGTCTGCCGCCACTGCAGGGTGGGTTAGGGGTGGTGCACCCTCCACGGGCCTTGTCTGGAGCCAGTGGTGTGCCTCCAGGTATTCTCTTCCTCGCTGGGAGACGGCGGCCCCTGCCTTGGCCCCTGGAGGTGCTGGGCCGGTTGCTCTCCTGCTCCTCGCTGTCATGCTCACTGCCTGTGGGGGTGGAAGAGAGGGACGGCATGAGTGATGATTTGAGAGCCATCATTTGTACATGGCTACAATAGCATATTCAGATATTTGTGGGTTATCGGCATTTGGGTGGGGAACGGCACATGATTCAATACTAGGGTGGTAAATGCATGCATATGTCTGTGTCACTCATGGTGGCCGGGTACTGTGCTGGCTCACATGCACAATGTTTACATCAACTGCCCTGTGTGCCTCAAGGAATGGGCCACTTTGTGTGGTATGTGTCATATAGGTTACGGCCTTGCACCTGGCACTAGCCTGGGTCTCACTTGCTTCAGCATGATTTACAGGAGGGGGGGTGTGGCTGACCATGCCGTGACTCCTTGGCCAGACCTTAGCAGTGACTTTCATAACATTTGCGTTGGCAGTATTGACTTTGGACACTGACCTCCATCAGCGGATGATGTTGCCCTGCACTCCATTTCTCCAACCCCTCCGATGGATTCGGGGCCTATCATGACCGCACATGTCACCTCCCAAGTAATCAGTTTCATGGACGTACCTGGGCCTCCTCCACTCTCCGAGGCCTGGCTTCTATTGGCAGAGAGGATGCTCCGCACCCTCAGCCGCAGGTCGTCCCACCTTTTTCTGCAATCCTTTGTGGTGCGGGGGGTGTTGCCCACAGCGCTCACCTTCTGCGCCACTAGAGCCCAGATGCCACCCTTCGCATGACGTTGCTGAAAACAATGTCAGCATGCTCGTGGAGGGTATCCACTAGCATTTGGAGTTCGTCAGGGCTTACCCGCTCCTTTCGGAGGCAGGCAGCTCCCTTTTTTGGCACTTTGGGCATTCCTCGTTGATATTGGTATCTTTCCGGTATGTCGAAAGTGTGCCTGGGGTCCTGTCTGGTGAGGATGGCAATGGATTGTGTTTTTAAAGATGGCCGCTGTGCTCCTTCCAGTTCCTTTGCGATGACGCTGTTTCCGGTTCCGTATTTTAACGGTGACCTAAATAATGGTGACCGCTATTTACAGTCACTGCTATTGCCGCGTTGCTCTAAGGCGGTAATGTTCCCTACGGTGCGGTTCATGCCTGAAGGGGGTTTTTCAGCCGTTTTTGCATGCCGCTACGTTCATTACCGGCATGGCACAAAGCTTGTGCCCGCAAACTCGTAATAGTGTGCTTTTAGCGGTCTACTGCCAGCTCGGACACGCTATTTCCGCCATGCCGGTACTGGACGGTACTTACCGCCAGTCTCCGAATGAGGGCAAGTGAGGCATTTTCCAAAGCCTTATTATTCAATACAAGTCTGAAACCACAAATATGACTTCTCTGTGTCTCATTCCTGGCTTCTCACAGTTCTCTCTCACTTTTGTTGTTTCCCCTAGAGTCCCTTTTGAAGGTGGTTATTTTTTTTTCCTTTTTGTTGAAAGGAAAGGGGGAAAGAAAAGCTGACTCTTGGGTGCGCTGGTGCTGACACAACAGGGCTTCGATGGAGGGGGATGCCTTGATTCTCTCAGACAATTTCTAAAAGGTACTGGTCTCTGCTTCTCAGGCTTTGTCAGTTTACTTTTCCCAAATCACTAAACTGAGGTAGGGTTCTTATCTCATACCAAGAAAATGACTCCTCTCCTGGGTAGAAGTCTCTCAAAGTTCTTTTTTTAAATTAAGTTCCATAAATATCACAGGACTAGGAGAATGGCTTTCTCCTAGTTTACATACAGTTTTTCGGAGGCTTTTCTTGAGTTACTCGAATTTTAGATTCTTCATCAGTTCTTTAAATTCTCTCCATGGACCTGGTTGTCATGCTGCGCGGCTCTTGGCGCCTGTGGAACCGCTGGCGGCGCGGACATTATCCTGCCGTGCACGCTGGTAGCCTGTCACGCCCACCTGCAGCTCCGCCCGTGCGTATGCGCGCTTACGCGGCCCGGAGTATAAATACAGCTCCTTCCGGGTTGTGTACGCGTTGCAACGCTTCCGGTTTCCTCCGTTAGTGCTGTCTGCCTTTTTGCCTGCTCTTCCCTCGCTCGCACTCGCTGCTGTTGTACCCGATCTCTATCGGGTCCTTGTCCTCTTCCCCTTGTCTTGCCTGCTGCCCCTTTTTTCCTTCTACTATTTCCCTTCCTCTCTCCTCGCCACCCTCCTTCTCCCGTCCCTTCTCTGCTTCCGTCCCTCCTCCTTATTTTTCCCCTTCCTGTTTTCTTCCTCCTCCTGCCTGCCTCCTTGTGTACCAGACCTAGGCCTGTTTTCTTGGATTGCTGATTCTTCTGATTCGGATACCTCCCTCTGTGATCTCCCGTGTACCAGATCCCGGCCTGTTTAAGGACTGCCTATTCATTGTGTTTCACCTATGGACTTGGTTCTCCTTGTGAGATTCCGTACTACTTACTGTCTACTTTCCTCCGGAGCCTCATCCTTTCTACCACGGAGTTCAGCTTCAGCCGACTGCATTCTCCCAGCATACCAGCTCATTCCTTAGGAGAGTCACGCAGGTCGCTTAGGGGCTTTTTGTGCCTTTTGGCTTTTTCCCCTTCCCGGCTTTCCCGGGAGGAGGCTCCGGAAACCCTTTTTGGGTGACACAGTGGCTTCCTTCCGTGGGCGCCCCTACCTACATAAAAAAAAAGGAGCGACCAAGAAGTAAAGGAAAGAAGGGTACAGGAAGAAGAGACGAAGGTGAGGAGTTAGGGGAGGGTGGTGAATCGGATTCTACGTTCTCTGGCGAGGATATCACCGATCCTGTTGACACTGGTATTATCACCACTTGGATATTGTCCTTCAACTTACCCCCACCAGGACGAGGGACAGACTCCCCTATCTCTCCTCAAGTTTTCCACATTTGACCAATATTCTTCAAACTGCCCACACTGGGACGAGGAAAAGGCTCTGCAAGTTCTTCTCGACTTTTCAATACCACAGTCTTGTGGAATTGACCAGGGAGTTGCCTCTCAAAATGATCTACTTCTCTCTTGTCTTATTGTTTCATCTTCTCAAGTTTTCCCGGCCCCCTCCTGGACTTATTACTGTTCCTGTTACCTTCTGGCTGGGAGCTCTTCACCGGCTTTGCATGAGTTGGTGGGCTCATTCTGTCTTTTTCAACTTTCTCCCACCGGGAGGAGGGAGAGGCCCCCAGAGTCCTCATGACACTTCAGTAACACAGTCTTAGGGAACTGCCTAGGCAGTTGCCTTGCAAAATGATCTACTTCTCTCTGGTTTTCTTGTTTAACCTTCCCAAGCTTTTCGAGCCCACCCGCGGACTTAATACTGTTACCGTTACCTTCTCTCTGGGAACTCTTCACCGGTTTCATCAAGCGTCGTGGGTTCATTATCCCTCTTTCTTCTTCTGCTCTTCTTCGGCAGGCTTGACTTTGTGGCCCGTTACTGTTGATGGTCTGGGTGCACGTTTTGGACCAGGTGGTCCAACCGTTAGAGGTTGCACAACCACCACAGTGTTACGCTCACCTGATATCCCCGGGGGCGTCTGGAAGGCTCTGAGATCTGGAACCCTGGATGCGTAGTTGCCCATCTGCCATTACAGAAGGGAGGATTTTTGATAACGGTCTCTAATGGGTGAATCTCCCACCTCCCTCTGACCGATTCCCTTCCCACTGGGTTCTTTTCTCACCTTAGTTATTTGTAGGGTGAGCTATCCGTCCTGTGTGTCTTGTGCAGGGGTGCTTGACGTTTGTTGGCGAGCTGCCCGAGTTGCTTCACTGGTGCAGTACGCATTCCTTGGGCCCAGGCCTGCTGTGACCCTGAATCTGCTGGTAGGCAGGTAGGTTTGTTCATTGTAAGTCTTTGTTCTGTTTATGGTGGGAATTTGCTAATATCTTTATCTCCTTCTTTTCAGGTGCGAACGTCTTGTTCTGGCGTGCCGGATGTAGAGGCACGTTTTCTAGGTAAGAGAAAGCACGAAGCGCAGCGCCTTTATTGTCTTTTAAAGCTAACCTGTGTTTTCTTCTTCTTCTCACAGGCCGCTGTGGTGCTGCGAGTGGATGAAAGCGCGATGAAAAACAGGGCCCCGGAATCCGTTAAGTTAAGTACAGCGCTGTGTGGTTGTTTAATATTGAAAGCGAACCTGAATATGTCTTTTTTCCTTTGCAGATGTTGCTGTGGTGCTCCGGATGGAAGCGTGGCATAGCGCGATGGAATTCAGGTAAGGCTGATGGAATTCGATGTTTTGGAAGCGCGCGTTCTAATATTGTTTTTCCCTTTCTCGTTATTGCAGGTCGCAATGTTCGAACAGCAGCTGAGATAGCGGTTTGCCAGAAGTGCTTAAGCTAGTACTTACAGGTGAGTACATTTTCTTCTTCTCTCAGTTTCCACAGATTGCAGCCCAGTTGAGATGCTGAGTGCTGGATGGTATTTTCTTGCAGGATTACAGGAAGATGCTGAAGACCAGGAGCTGGACACAGTGAGCGTCACGCTGCGGTTTGCAGAATAACTCGAAGCGTGTTCTGCAGTCAGGTTGTGGTTTATATAGCCCAGGGAAAGTAGTCCCAGGCCTGCCACACCCAAAACACTAGACCGCATGGCTTGGTTCTTAGAACTAGACTGTGTGGGTGCTTCCATGTTGGATTTAAAATCCCATGTTTGAACAGCCCTTCCTTCCTACATATGAGCCTGGTGCCGCTAGGACTGGCTCCAGGAGCCCTTTTGCAGTGGTTTTAAGGCCCTCAGGGTTCTGGTGGGAGCCTGCTTGTGGCACAACTTGTGCCCCTCACAGTGGTCATGACAGCACCCCACCCCCCCACAAGGCCCCTCTCATGGTATCCTTCCTGTCCGGTCAGAGTTTGGTGGGGTTATCCAGGTGAAACCTCTTAATCAGTCGTGGTGCGTGAATATGTTCACTTGGTTCCCAAGTTCTGTCTTGAGGCCCGTACCCTTTCCAGTCCACTAATTAGTATAGCTTAGATCTGGTACGTTTCGATTCCAGGATGTTTTTAACTTCAAATTCAGGCTCCCCAGCAACTAGCACAGGTTTTGGTTGTGTTAAGACTCGGGTTCCTGGTTGAACAAGTTTTACAAGTGACACATGGAACACCAAATGAATTTGCATGCTTGGTGGTAAGTCTAACTTGACGGCCACTGGATTTTTCACCGATTCAATGGTATAGATCCTAGATATCTTGGACGAAAGGTCCGGGTACCTTTTATGGGTACACGTTTTGATGCCAACCAGACTTCGTCTACAACTTGGTAATCGGGAGCTTTCTTTCGATGCCTGTCGGAGAATTCTTTTTGTCTGTCTTTGGCTTGCAGTAAATGTTCATTTGCCCTTTTGAAGGCTTGGTTATGCTTGTGTGTAGAGTCTTTACCGCTGGCATTTCCAAGGTCGTGGGGTACTAGTTCAGAGGTACGTGGATGTCTTCCGTATATATTGTGTAGAACGGGCTTTTTCCAGTGCTGGTGTGTATGGAGTTATTGTATGCGTATTCCGCTATCCATAACAAGTCTTCCCAATTCTTTTCCACTTGATGCAGCATGCAATGTAAATACTGTTCTAATGTCTGGTTTGTTCTTTCTGTTTTTCCATTCGTTTGGGGGTGATGGCTAGTAGATAATCAAACATTGGTTAGTGCCATGATACATTTCCTCCAGAAGTTGGATACAAATTGGCTTCCATGTTCTAAGATTAGGACTGAGGCGAAACCATGCAGTTTTATAATCTGTTCAAGAAATGCTTTTGCCAGACCGGTAGCGTTAGGAAGTCCTTTGAATGGAAGGAAATTTGCCATTTTAGAGAACAGGTCTACAACCACCAGAATTGTATTAAAACCTTGACAGGGAGGTAAATCCGTAATAAAATCAATAGAAAGAGTATGCCAGGGAGCCGGTGGAATATCCAGTGGTTGTAGGAGGCCAGGTGGTTTCTATTTTTGTGATTTATTCTGTGCACATATCCCACAGGATAGAACAAATCGAGCAACGTCCTTATGCCAGGTTGGCCACCAATAATTCCGTTTAACCTTGGCTAGAGTCTTAGCAATTCCGGGATAACAATCGATCAGGGAATCGTGATAACCAGACATGACCAATTCTTGCACATCTGTACTTGGTAGATATAGTCATTCCCTGAAGTAGGGTAATCCATCCAGAACCATGTGATGTTCATTTTGGGAATTCCATTTCTGCAAGATCTCGGGGTTCATTAAGGTTCGAATCTTATCTTGAAGTTCATTCAGAGTCAATGTGGTGGTGAGTCCTAGTAGTTTATCACTTGGGATGATAGCAACAGGGTCCAGGGTACTGTTCGTTTTCTCTTCAATACCCACACGAGACAAGGCATCGGCCTTCCCATTCCGAACTCACGGTCGGTAGGTTATTACGTAATCGTATTCTGCGAAGAATAGAGCCCACCGCAACTGTCGTGACGATTGGGCTTTTGCTGACTTTAGGTATTGAAGGTTTTGGGGATCTGTGATTACTGTGATGGTATGTATGGCACCTAATAGATACTGCCGCCAAGCTTTGAAGGCTAATTTTATTGCCAACAATTCTTTGTCTGTAATTGCATAGTTAAGTTCTGGTGGTGAGAATTTACGTGACCAAAAGGCCACGGGGTGTAATTGGCCTGTCTCTGGATCTCTTTGAGAGAGAACTGCTCCCATAGCTACGCTTGAAGCATCAGTTTGCACTACATAGGGGAGATCAGGGCGAGGATGTCGTAAAATTGGCGCTGAGGTGAATCTTTTCTTGAGTTCTTGAAAGGCCTGTTCCGCCTCTTCAGTCCATTGGAATTTTTTGTTGTTTTTTTCTCAGTAACGATGTGATTGGGTGGACTACCCGTGAGAAATCTGGAAAAAATCGCCGATAAAAATGTGCAAAGCCGTACATGCTTTGTGTTCCTTTAAGTGAAGAAGGTGACAGCCAATTAAGGATGACATCTACTTTGTGTAAATCCATCTTGGCTCCCTTTGGCGAGAGAACAAAACTGAGGAACTGAACTTCGGTGACATGGAAGGAGCATTTCTCGAGTTTAGCGTACAGTTTGTGCTGGCAAAGTTTTGCAGGGACTGAGCTAACATGTTCCACATGATCTCTTTCAGAGGGGGAATATACCAGGATGTTGTCAATATAGACCAGGGCACAGACATCAATGAATTCCTCTAATACATCATTCATGATGTATTGGAACGCTGCGGGAGCGTTGCACAGTCCGAAAGGCATTACCTGACATTCATACAGGCCATACTTAATGCGAAACGTGGGTTTTCCATTCATCGCCTTTCTTAACACGTACAAGGTGGTATGCTCCTCTGAGGGCTAGTTTGGTGTAGATTCGGGCATCCTTGACTTGGTCCAACAGTTCTGGGATAAGGGGCAAAGGGTAGCGTTTTTTTACTGTGCTTTGATTAAGTGCACGGTAATCGATGCAAGTCCTCAAATCTCCTTCCTTCTTGGGTACGAAGAATAAGTGAGAGGCTGCCAGTGACTTTGACCGGCGGATAAACCCATTAGCCAGGTATTGATCCAGATAGGACTTCAAGTGGAGATTTTTGCTTTCCGTAAGTGCATAAATTCGACCACGAGGAACCTGTGCGCCAGGTATCAGGTCGATCTGACAGTCATAGGGCCTATGTGGCGGTAATGTGTTAGCCTGTTCCTTCTGAAAAACATCTTGTTAATCCTGATATTCTTTTGGTAAGGTGTCCATTGGTTCCACGATCCCCTATGCTATTCCTTGAACAGATTTCAGGTTTGGCTGTGGTATAGATTTCGGGTAGCAAGCTTGGGCGCATTCGTCAGAAAAGGTCAGTCTCTTTGCACGCCAGTCTATGTGGGGATTTTGAGTTACTAACCATGGCATCCCTAAAATCAACCGGAACTGAGGAGCTTTGATGAGGTCCAACGTGATTGCTTCTTGATGTCCATCCTGACACAGAAGGGTTAATTCTGTTGTGCATTGGGTTACTGGTCCCGAAGCAATTTCTGTACCATCAACAGTAGTTAACTTTTCAGTTGTTGGTTTTGTGCACAAGGGAAGTCCCATTTCTGTTGCCAGATCTCAATCTATGTAATTACCAACTGCTCCGCTGTCTATATATGCCTCTATGGCATGCATCCGTGATGGTCGTTGGTGATTGATCAAGGTTACTGGAAGGTCGAAACGTGAGGTCTGTGACTCATTGTCATGATGCCTGCCCCCGGGAAACCAGACCAGGCCCAGCAGCCCCGGAAGCAGGCATCACGCCATTTGGAGCATGCCCAAAAGCCCCAGTTAGGGGCTGTTTGGGTGCAGTCCTGGCGCCTTTAGCGCCAGGCTCATAAGAACAAAGTCAGTCCTGGCGCCATAGGCGCCAGGCTCATTTATGATAACTTACCTAAAGCAGACCATGCTGCTTACTCACCTGATGCAGACCATGCTGCATGAAGACCTAAGCCAAATGAGGCTTAGGAGGGACTATTTTAATGCAGGGACTATTTTCTTACCTGGGTGGGGCAGTGGAAGAATACTTACCTGGGACTTCTTCCAAAGCTATTTAAGCCACGCCCGGACAGCCACACGTGCTTCGCGTTATTCTGCAGTAGCAGCGTAACGCTCACCGTGCCTGCAGCAGCTTTTAGTCTTCTGCCACGCCCGTCTACACTCCGGAGCTCCTGAACCCTGCAAGGAAAACAGAAGGAAAGGTTAGGGGAAGAGTTTATTCATACTCACCTGAATCCTGCATCTTCCCGACTTGGACCTGGAAGAAAGAATCCATTAGTCGCTCTTGCCGCGCCTCCTACAACGCCGCGCTGAACTCACCTGTTGCCATTTTCAGCTTTCCATCACGCTCATCTTCAGTCCGCGGCCGCTCTTCATCACCTATGGACATAATAACAATAAGGTGAGCAACAGAGAGTTATCTAAGACAACAAAGACAAATATTAAGACTTACTTGAGATCACTGGGGATACTCACCTAATCTCGGGTCGGCGCGACCTTTTCCGCATATTCGCCGCACCCCGGCCCCTATGGGGAAACATTCCGCTACAGACTTACCCGGTTGCGGTAAACGCTTCAATTCACAGATCTTCCTCCGAATGGATGCCTGAAAAGGAAAAAGACCACAGATTAGAGTTAGCTTCCCTCTTTATTCCGAACAGCTTTTGTACACACTTACCTGCGCATCTCTGGTTGCCATGTGAACTCTTTCCAGATCCATAAGGGCAACCTAGGGGAATTGGACAGAGTGAATTCCAGACGTTTTGAACTCTTATAACTATTACCTCTACGGAGTCAACTCCGTCTGCAACTCGCCAACTTCCCACACCAGTGAGGCAACTGGTCATCTACGCGCCCCTGCACTTGAAGCAGGATGGAGAGTTCATCTTTCCAGATTATCAGGTGAGAATCTAAAGGAGTCCCAAAGTAATTCATGGGGAGAAGGTGGGATTAAGCTTAAACCTCACAGGTGGTTAATTCCCCTTTCTGCATTACAGAAGAGTATTCATACGAGCCACACAGACCAAGCTGGGTGGCCCGGTCCACTCCGTCATCTCGGCGCTCCGAGTATCACTGGAAGAAGTAACATCAGGCCGGTCCAGATCAACGCCCCCGTGGACACCAGGTGAGCGTAACAGAACGCAAAGCCTACCCACAACAAGCCACCTGGGCGCTATGGAGACCTCAGAGACGGATCAATTAGCCCAATTATTAGGGGAGCTAAGGGCTGATGTGCATGCCGCCCGCCAGGAAACTAATGCCCTTAGGAGGGAGCTGATAGTTTCGAAAGAGCGAACGGATGATCTAGCCAGACAGTTATTGCAAAATCAAGCTGGGCAAACACCACTGCCTGGCCTCGGGGCAGGTCCAGCTCCTGCGTCATCGAGCAACCCTGTTCAAATACACTTACCAGGGGCCGTTCCATTGGCTCCACCCGAACGTTTTACCGGAGACCCAAAAAGGTTTGCCGTATTCATGAATCAGTGCCGCTTACACTTCTTATGCAGACCTGCAGCCTTTCCGAATGATCAAGCCAAGGTAGCCTTTGTGCTGTCATACCTCAGCGGCAGCTCAACAGACTGGTCCATTCCTCTAGTTAATCAAGATGACCCCATTCTTCGGGATTTCCAGGGATTTCAAACAAGCATGGAAAGACTATTTGCTCGACACTTCCAGGGTCAGGCCCTGGATAACGAACTCTTATCCCTACGACAGGGGAATCAGGATCTTCTTTCCTACATTGCAACCTTTAACAGATTAATAGTGGAAACTGAATGGCCATAAGTAAAAAGAATCACATTGTTCCATCGAGGGCTTTGAGGAGAACTCAAAGATGTCTTGGCCCAGATCGTGAACCCGCCTCAAGATTGTACCAAATATATAAATTTGGTGGTCCAACTTGATCATAGACTTCAAAATAGGAAGGCCGATAAAGCCAGGTTTGAAAACAGAGTCTTGGTCAGAACTCATACCAGCCCCAAAGGGGCAGAGACTTCAGAACCCATGCAAATCGGAGGGGTGAGAGGACCCTTAACTCAGAAAGAAAGAGATAGAAGGCGACAAATGCAGCTATGCCTATATTGCGGGAATTCCGGTCATTTTGTGCTGAACTGCCCCATAATACCGCCCAAAAAGGTGGTGGGGGCTGCGGATAAAAACTCTGACTCGGGAAACGATCCCGCCCGACAAGCGTAGAGGTCTGCTTGCCGAGCTCGAAGAAGGACACTCAGACCTCGCATTTCACCATTCCAATGATCCTCGTAGATCCGGAACAGCCACCTCGGATGCACGCGGTAAAAGCGTACGTAGATAGCGGAGCCATAGGAAACTACGTGGACAGTGAACTGGCTTCCAGGATGAACCTGCCTCTCGCCCAGAAACCCACTCTAGATGTCATTACCACAGTTGATGGAACGGAAATTGCCTCAGGCCCCGTAACTCACTCCACCACAGAAATGACATTGCTGGTGCAGGATGGGCACCGAGAGACTTTGGTGTTTGATTTAATCAAGGCTCCGCAGTTTCAAGTAATACTGGGGATACCTTGGTTGGAAAAACATAATCCTAGTATCGATTGGCGAGAGAAGAGAATTACCTTCCCAGAATGTGCGCACACCTGTTACCCAAGAAAATCTCAGAACACGGTCCTGGCTTCAGTAACTCCAGCTACCATACAACTACCTACAGAGTATCTAGAGTTTCAAGACGTCTTCCAAAAAGAACAGGCAAATACCTTGCCCCCACACAGATCATATGACTGTCAAATAGACCTCATACCAGGCGCACAACCTCCCTGCAGCAGGATCTATGCCCTTACGGAGCCCAAAAATCTTCATTTACGTCAATGCCTGGACCAATACCTTGCTAACGGTTTTATTCACCCATCTAAATCCCCAGCATCTTCTGCTTTGTTCTTCGTGCCAAAAAAGGAAGGCGACCTCAGAACGTGCATAGACTATCGCGCACTGAACCAAATAACCATTAAGAATCGGTATCCGTTGCCTTTAATTCCGGAATTACTTGACCAAGTAAAAGAAGCCCGCATATATACTAAACTAGACCTCCGGGGGGCGTATCATTTGGTACGTGTCAAAGAAGGCGACGAGTGGAAAACTGCTTTTCGCACGAAGTATGGATTATTTGAGTACCAAGTGATGCCTTTTGGATTATGCAACGCGCCGGCAGTCTTCCAGTTCTTCATGAACGATGTCCTTAGAAAACTTATCGATGTTTGTGTCGTCGTTTATATTGATGACATCTTAGTATACTCCTCATCAGAATCTGATCATATCAAGCACGTCCGAGCAGTGTTAGAAAAGCTACGCCAGTAAAAACTATATGCCAAATTGGAGAAATGCGTTTTCCACACCATTGAAGTGGAATTTCTAGGATTCATTTTAACCCCGGGAGGAATCAGGATGGATACACGGAAAGTGGACGCAATTCTCAAATGGCCTTCGCCAAGCTCTGTCAAAGGGGTACAGAGCATGCTTGGTTTTGCCAACTTCTACCGCAGGTTTATTCCAGACTTTTCGCAGATTGTTCATCCCATCACAGCACTCTTGAGAAAAAAACAAACGCTTTGTATGGACAGACGAAGCTTAAAGCGCCTTTCAAGAATTAAAGGCCAAATTCACATCTGCACCGATCCTAAGACACCCACGTCCTGAACTCCCGTACATAGTGGAGACTGATGCATCCAGTTTAGCAATGGGAGCCGTCCTTTCTCAAAAAGATCCCGAAACAAACCAGATTAACCCAGTGGCCTTTTGGTCAAAAAAGTTCTCGGCTCCTGAATTAACTATGCCATTACTGATAAGGAGCTGTTAGCTATCAAGTCCGCCTTCAAAGCTTGGCGACACTATCTACTCGGAGCCAGGCACACCATCACGGTTATCACCGATCATCAAAATTTACAATATCTAAAAACAGCCAAAGCCCAGTCTTCACGTCAACTCCGTTGGGCATTGTTTTTTGCCGAATTTGATTTTGTAATAACTTATCGGCCCGGTTCTAAAAATGGGAAAGCGGACGCCTTATCCCGAATAGGAATGGGAGAGACTGAAGTGACCCTGGAAACTGTACCCATAATCCCTGACCAGAGAATTCTTGGTATAACTTCAGTACAGACACTGGAAGACATTCAAGGGATTGTCCGGCAGCTCTTTGATACTCAAGCCCTACAAGATTGGGCCAAGAAAGGCCCAGATTTCAGCATCACCAATGAACTACCATATTACCGAGGCCGTCTATTTCTGCCACAAAAAGAACTACAAGAACTAGTCATCTCTCATTATCACGATACGTTATTAGAGGGACACCCCGGTATTACAAAGACCGAAGCTAAAATCAAGAAACAATTCTGGTGGCCCACCTGGCGAAAAGATATGAAGTCATTTGTCCTATCTTGTGGCATCTGCGCCCAAAACAAAAGTCAAAAAAGAAAACCAGCTGGGCTATTACAGCCTATGGACATCCCACCGATTCCTTGGCACACCTTGTCATTAGACTTTATCACGGATCTACCCCCGTGTAACGGTTTCAATACTATCCTAGTAATAGTGGACCTTTTTTCTAAAATGGCCCACTTTATTCCCTTAAAAGGGATACCCTCAGCCTCAACCCTGGCCAAGGAATTCCTTGAAAACATTGTTCGTCTACACGGTTTTCCATCTGTGTTAATTTCAGACTGAGGAAGTCAATTCATCTCGCATTTCTGGAAAAAATGCTGCCAACTGGCACAAATAGATGTCAGGCTTTCCACTAGCCACCACCCCCAGACCGACGGCCAAACAGAGAGAACTAATCAGACTCTCGAACAATATTTACGCTGTATGCTACATCAGTCTGAAGGCAATTGGAAGGACGCCCTATGGATCGCTGAATATGCGTACAATAATTCAGTACACTCAGGAATTGGGCACAGTCCCTTTTTTACCATATACGGACATCATCCCCGAACCTCGGAGTTGGATTCACCCCAGCATTTAGAGATGCCCGCACTAGATCATCTTCACACAGTCATTACTCAAACCTTTAAGGAAGCAACAGAACATTTACGACAGGCCAAGGAAAAATACAAGAAAAACGCTGATCAGCTTAGAAGAGAAGCACCACACTACCAGATAGGGGACCAAGTATGGTTATCTACTAAGCACATTCCTCTCAAAGGAAAACGGACCTTTAATCCCAGGTACTTGGGGCCTTACTCCATCAAAGCCATTATTAACCCGGTGGCTGTCGAGTTGGAACTGCCTGCTCATATGCGAATCCATCCCGTCTTCCACGTGTCTCTTTTGAAACCAGTGCAACCAGGAACTAGGCTAACCGACCCACCTGAACCTATCCTCATAGACGGAGAACCCGAATACGAAATCAAGAATATTTTGGTCTCAAAAAGAGTGAGATCTAAACTCTTTTACCTAATTGACTGGAAAGGTTATGGTCCGCAGGAAAGGTCTTGGGAACCTAGTGACCACGTGCATGCACCTCGTTTGGTGAAGAGGTTCCACCGGGAATTTCCAGACAAACCACGGCCAAGGAGAGGAACGACTTTGGGAGGGGCCTTGAGGGGGAGTGCTGTCATGATGCCTGCCCCCGGGAAACCAGACCAGGCCCAGCAGCCCCGGAAGCAGCCATCACGCCATTTGCAGCATGCCCAAAAGCCCCAGTTAGGGGCTGTTTGGGTGCAGTCCTGGCGCCTTTGGCGCCAGGCTCATAAGAACAAAGTCAGTCCTGGCGCCATAGGCGCCAGGCTCATTTATGATAACTTACCTAAAGCAGACCATGCTGCTTACTCACCTGATGCAGACCATGCTGCATGAAGACCTAAGCCAAATTAGGCTTAGGAGGGACTATTTTAATGCAGGGACTATTTTCTTACCTGGGTGGGGCAGTGGAAGAATACTTACCTGGGACTTCTTCCAAAGCAATTTAAGCCTCGCCCGGATAGCCACACGTGCTTCGCGTTATTCTGCAGTAGCAGCGTAACGCTCACCGTGCCTGCAGCAGCTTCCAGTCTTCTGCCACCCCCGTCTACACTCCGGAGCTCCTGACCCCTGCAAGGAAAACAGAAGGAAAGGTTAGAGCAAGAGTTTATTCATACTCACCTGAATCCTGCATCTTCCCGACTTGGACCTGGAAGAAAGAATCCATTAGTCGCTCTTGCCGCGCCTCCTGCAACGGCGCGCTGAACTCACCTGTTGCCATTTTCATCATTCCATCACGCTCATCTTCAGTCCGCGGCCGCTCTTCATCACCTATGGACATAATAACAATAAGGTGAGCAACAGAGAGTTATCTAAGACAACAAAGGCAAATATTAAGACTTACTTGAGATCACCGGGGATACTCACCTAATCTCGGGTCGGCGCGACCTTTTCCGCATATCCGCCGCATCCCGGCCCCTATGGGGAAACATTCCGCTACAGACTTACCCGGTTGCGGTAAACGCTTCAATCCACGGATCTTCCTCCGAATGGATGCCTGAAAAGGAAAAAGACCACAGATTAGAGCAAGCTTCCCTCTTTATTCCGAACAGCTTTTATAAACACTTACCTGCGCATCTCTGGTTGCCACGTGAACTCTTTCCAGATCCATAAGGGCAACCTAAGGGAATCGGACAGAGTGAATTCCAGACGTTTTGAACTCTTATAACTATTACCTCTACGGAGTCAACTCCGTCTGCAACTCGCCAACTTCCCACACCAGTGAGGCAACTGGTCATCTACGCGCCCCTGCACTTGAAGCAGGATGGAGAGTTCATCTTTCGAGATTATCAGGTGAGAATCTAAAGGAGTCCCAAAGTAATTCATGGGGAGAAGGTGGGGTTAAGCTTAAACCTCACAGGTGGTTAATTCCCCTTTCTGCATTACAGAAGAGTATTCATACGAGCCAAACAGACCAAGCTGGGTGGCCCGGTCCACTCGGTCATCTCGGCGCTCCGAGTATCACTGGAAGAAGTAACATCAGGCCGGTCCAGATCAACGCCCCCATGGACACCAGGTGAGCGTAACACTCATCCTTTTCGCTCGACAACCGGACCTCTACGCTTGCCGGGCCTGGTCATTTTCCGATTCCTTTCCATCATCTTCTTTCTCTGTAGCACCTACCACCTTTCTTGGAGGTTTCACTGGGCATTCTTTGAGGTAGTGACCCGATGTACCGCAGAATAGGCATAACTGTAACTGTCTCCTCTTGTTTCTTTCACCCTTGGTTAAAGGGGGTCGTACTCCTCCAATCTGCATGGGTTCTGTGGTATTTTCTGATGGACGCTGAACATTATCTTTTGAACGTACGTACATGGCACGATTTTCGAGTCTACTTTGGTCTGTTCTTCGATCCTGTAACCTGTGGTCCAACTGAACTACCAGGTTGATAAACTCTGCACAGTCTTTAGGTGGGTCTACCACTTGAGCAAGGACATCCTTCAGGTCTCCTCGTAGGCCCCGATGAACAACGTGGTTCTTTTATCTTCTGGTCACCCCGCTTCTACAACCAGTCTATTAAAGGTGGCAATATAAGTCAGCAAATCTTGATTCCCTTGGTGGAGGGACAGGAGTTTGTTATCGAGAGCTGGATTGACGGATGATGGTGTAATGACAGATGAGGCGAATCCGAGCAATGGAGCCTGCCCCTCCTGTGTTTGTAGTAGCTGTTTGCTTAGTTCATCAGTACAGTCTTTTGTGACTATTAACACTCGTCTTAAGGCATTAGTTTCCTGCTGGGCTGCGTGTACCTCGTCGCGTAATTGTTCCAAAAGCTGGGCTAACTGGTCAGTTTCAGATGTCTCCATGATGTCCAGGTGGATAAGGTTTAAAGGCTTCGAGTTCTGTTACACTCACCTGATATCCCCGGGGGCGTCTGGAAGGCTCTGAGATCTGGAACCCTGGATGCGCAGTTGCCCAGTGCTGAATAATGAATCTGCAATTACAGAAGGGAGGATTTGTGATAACTGTCTCCAATGGGTGAATCTCCCACCTCCCTCTGACCGAGTCCCTTCCCACTGGGTTCTTTTCTCACCTTAGATATTTGTAGGGTGAGCTATCCGTCCTGCGTTTCTTGTGCAGGGGTGCTTGATGTTTATTGGCGAGCTGCCCGAGTTGCTTCACTGGTGCAGTATGCCTTCCTTGGGCACAGGCCTGCTGTGACCCCGAATATGCTGGTAGGCAGGTAGGTTTGTTAATTGTAAGTCTTTGTTCTGTTTATGGTGGGAATTCGTTAATGTCTTTATCTCCTTCTTTTCAGGTGCGAAGATCTTGATGCTGGCGTGCCGGATGGAGAGGCACGTTTTCTAGGTAAGAGAAAGCGCAAAGCGCAGCGCCTTTATTGTCTTTTAAAGCTAACCTGTGTTTTCTTCTTCTTCTCCTCAAAGGCCGCTGTGGTGCTGCGAGTGGATGAGAGCACGATGAAAAACAGGCCCCCGGAATCTGTTAAGGTAAGTACATCGCTGTGTGGTTGTTTAATATTGAAAGCGAACCTGAATATGTCTCTTTTCCTTTGCAGATGTTGCTGTGGTGCTCCGGATGGAAACGTGGCGTAGCGCAATGGAATTCAGGTAAGACTGATGGAATTCAATGTTTTGGAAGCGCGCGTTCTAATATTGTTTTTCCCTTTCTCGTTATTGCAGGTCGCAATGTTCGAACAGCAGCTGTGGTAGCGGTTCACCGGAAGTCCTTAAGATAGTACTCACAGGTGAGTGATGTTTCTTCTTCTCTCGGTTTCCACAGATTGCAGCCCAGTTGAGATGCTGAGTCCTGGATGGTGTTTTCTCAGGTAAAACAGAATAATCTTGTTCTTGTTCTTGCAGGATTACAGGAAGATGCTGAAGACCAGGAGCTGGACACGGTGAGCGTCACGCTGCGGGTTGCAGAATAACTCGAAGCGTGTTCTGCAGTCAGGGTGTGGTTTATATAGCCCAGGTAAAGTAGTATCAGTGAAAGTAGTTCCAGGCCTGCCACACCCAAAACACTAGACTGCATGGCTTGGTTCTTAGAACTAGACTGTGTGGGTGCTTCCATGTTGGATTTAAAGGCCCATGTACATAAATGGGACCTAGTTTGAACAGCCCTTCCTTCCTACATATGAGCCTGGTGCCAAAGGCGCCAGGACTGGCTCCAGGAGCCCTTTGCAGTGTTTTTAAGGCCCTCCTGGTTCTGGTGGGAACCTGCTTGTGGCACAACTTGTGCCCCCTCACAGTGGTCATGACACACAGTTCCTCATGCTTCCCATGCAATCACCTTTGAGGCTCCATTGTAGGCTAATGTTGGCGTCTCTGCGTAGTTCTCGAACTGCACGGTTCACCCACCACAGGTCACGCCACCACCACATTGACTCAGGTTGTTGGCTCCCAGCCGATTGATAAAATGCTTTCCTTGCGTTCCTCAGTTTGTTCTTGTCACTTCATAACGCTGCTTCAATACAGCCTTTCAACGCTGTGTTTCCAACTTGCGTGCTTTTTGGCAGCCTCATACCTCGCCGACTTCTCCTGCCACATATCGCCCTCCTTGTCTTTCTTTACTGTTTAGCTCAAGTAGCTGGGACTGACCCAGCGTAACGTCAGTTCGATTGACAACAGCTGGTCGAACACTGTTCATGCTTGGCTGTAGCATTCTTGAGCTTTCATTCATCCCAGTACTTATCATAGTGAGACTGTCTGGCACATTACAGTAACACATAGGGCCTCATTAGGAGTTTGGAGGCAGCCATGCCCTTAATAAGGGCATGGCTGCCTCCAAACTCGGGTCTGGGTCCGGGTTCCCTGAATGGGGAAATACCGGGCCATTCCAACCTTGGAGGGTCCAGTATTTCACCATTCAGGGAACCCGGACCATCCCCATTTCCATTCGAGCCCCCATAGGACTCAATGGGAATGGGGAGGGAGCTAACAACACGGGCCCGTTGTTAGCTTCCTGGTCCCCTCACGGGACCCGCAAAGGACGTCTGGTCTGACCAGATGTCCAGAGCGGGTCCCGCGAGGGAACCTCGTAATAGGGCGGTATGGGTTTAACTGCGCCGGCACCTTCAACGGCGCTTTTAAACCCATACCGCCAGCCCATAGTCTCAGACTTTATAATGTGTACAGAAGGGTTGGGTGTTATTTCCCTGTGGGGTTGGGAGATAAAGGGGCCGTGTCCTAGACTGACGTCTGTGTCCCCAGCAGGGGAGTTCCTCCCGATGAGACCCTCCCACATGTTACCACCCCTAGGGGGACTATTGGTTAGTGGACTCACCTCCCTAGCCTCATGGAAAGGGGCTCCCCTTTGAGGAAAAGTGATGCCATATGAAGTATTGTCACTGTACACAGTGTGCAGGTATGGGTTTTGTGTTGTGGGCGTTGGAAGCAGGAAGCCAGGTATAGGTCTTTTGCCATGCCAGCCCCTGTTTGACACTGAGAGCAAAACAAGACCTCTTGGTTCAGCAATGGTTCTGCTCTACCAATGTGTTTTCTAGCTTCTGCACCTCTTTGTAGCCTGCTGTCAAATTACAAACTCTAACACATTGAAAACTTAGCTCAAATCCCAGCATTCCCATTTCACCAATTATATTATCCAGGTGAAATATGTTTACTAGGTTTGGTAAAGTGGGAGAATTTCCAGGTTCCAGATTTCTAAGAAACCACAAACATAATAGAAAAACATGTTGCATAAAAGGAAAGAAATGTCAATAATGTATGCTACGTATACACGTGGAAGAGGGAGAGGTGGTATTGAGATGACCTGTTCTGGAAGTTGGAGTCGCTGCAGTGTGGGCATGCGCCATTGCACTATGGGCCAGAAAAGTAAAACTGTCCCTGAGGTCAAATTTTGCTAGTCCTACCCTGAGTAGATATACCTCTAAATTCCCACATACTGTAATAGTAGAGATGGCACCAGAGACATCACTATTCACAAGATGCTTTTTGCAGAAGGCAGGAATAAGGTGACCCGCCGGCAGAATACTTCCATAGTGACCCTGAAAGGTGATCATCACATATGAACTATTATTTGTGCTCTTCATTCAGGACTGGTCACCACCACTGCAATACGAAAAGGTAACCCTCAAGGCTGGACTGAAAATGTGAGCACACACAGGTCCGGGTAACAACTAAAATACTGAAAGGCGACATTTACTGCAGGACTGAAACACTTGCAGCCCACAGAGGCCACCAACGCTGCAGCACTGAAACAGAATTCACCCTAGGTATTGCTAGGTTTTCCTTGGATTTGGGTTGAACCTACTACCCTTCAGAAATGGGGCCTGATATATCGAATGTAGAGAAAGGACTGATACTGTAGATTGTGTTAGATTGTGGATAGCCAAGAGACACTAAAGCATTGGGTAACTTGTTGTCCTTCATCAGCGATTATCAGGAAATTGCACTTTAATAGATTAGTAGCACACAAGGAAGATATTGAAAGTGAATGGTTCTGTTATAGGCTGATGGGGGGGGGGGTCACTCCATGAAACTAATTATACCTTTTGTTAACTTTTTAGTTGTGATGCACAAAATAGTGGCCAGAATTTTGTATATGAATTGATGGGGAGTTAGTGTTAGTTGATGCCATGAATTTTCTATTAATGGATTTTAATGTGTGTTTTGTCATCATTATTTTATATGTGTCATTTGTGTTAAGTTTTATAAACTAGAACCACAATAAAAAAAAGTAAACAAAAAAATATTTTCCAGCACCATTTGTGCTATGGCACTCATCCAGGACTCCTCAGTTTGACACCCTTGTCCCCATCTCAAGTCTTCTAGTCTCGCTCATAAATCTTCTGCGTGAAACCGTTTCAGTATCTTTTGTAAAACTAAAGTACAGCTCATCCTTCAAAACTCCCCTCGAAATAACTCATGGTTACCCAGTAAATAATGCAAGTTCATTGTCAGACATAACCTCCCTGATATAGACTAAGATATGGAAAGCGAAGCTAAATCGCTTATCGTTTCCACTTTTTTGCACACTCCCGCTTGTAGCAATGTGACTGTGAAGTGTTTTTTTAATATGCTAATATGCTTATAATTAAGGTCTGAATAGCCCTGGCTGAGGAACAGGACACCACTCCACATAGCCTAGTGTGAGTGGTCAGTTATGCGAGGTGGACAACTGCCATTTTCTCAAAATATGCCATTTTATTAAAGAAATTATATAAAGAAAAGAAATGCTTGCCCTACAATACAGAAGAATTCCCTGCCTAGTATAGAGGCTAAGGGAACATTCTCTAGCATGGGTAAACTGGCCCTCACACTAAACAACAAACATACAAAGGAACATATAATGCAACACAATATCATAAACAATATCAACACAATATCTGAATGGCCGTCTTCTGTCAGATCCCTTCCACAGGATTCAAGTCAACTCCAAAAATTTCAACAAAAGAAAAGTAAGGTTTTGAACCAGTTCTTGAAAGTTCAAAGTTAAAGCAAAAGTTCAGCAAAGGAAAATCCACTGGTAACGATTCTTTTGTTCCTGGATAAAAAGATCCCTTTCCAACTTCCAGAAAAGAAATAAATAGAACCAATGGTAATCCTGGTTATAATGATAAACTGTCTCTTCTTCGAGATAATTTGTCACAGTTCAAAAGAGAGTGTGATATTCTCTAATTGTCAATAATGCACAATTCTTTAGGGCTTCTTCAGTTACATCCTTGCAGTTGGTATATATATGTCAGGATTCTTCACTGGTGCTGCTGCTTCTGTTTTCTACAACCACACATCTACTATTAGTACTATAAGAACAGCCACTTTGGTCCCACAGTACATTACTGCTTCAAACCACTTTAATGTCACATCCACTGACAGCGTAATGTACCATCACAGCTGAAGTATTACTACTAATGCTCAGATACGTTGGAATAGATAGTCAGGCTTAGACAAGACACATCAGCCTCTTCCGGTAGGCACGGCACTCTTCCTTTTAATGGCTTTCTTGAAATAGGCAGCATCCTTGCCTCTTCAATCCATCTAACTACCACAAGATCCACCTGCCTCTGCTCACAAGACTCTCCCTTCTAGCTTCAGCGGTCCTTTGCACCACAGGCGGTATTCTACTTCAGAGTATTATTCACAAGCATTTGGTTCCCCTTTGCCAGCTTTGTTCCCACATTTCTGCCAGTTATCATTCCAAGTAATTGCCCAGAAGCTTATGTGCCACTCTTTCAGCTTCAGGTAACAATGGTGTACTTATTTCTTATACCACTTGATTTTTTGACGACTTCACAGTGTAGTTAGATGGCTCTTTAACCTTTAGCAAGATTGGTTTTACTATGAAAATGGGATGTCTCTTGACTTGGGCGATGCTTGTTCTCCTCCAATTCAAGAGTTTATACAACCACACTGCGCAACTACAATTAATGAAATTATAATCAGATTTAATATGATTGAATGCAGCCGACATGTATTTCAACCACAGGTCTTCCTCTAGGTTGGTATGCACATAGTAGCGAATCCAAAAGAAATAATATAGGTAGTTATTAAATAAAAAAGGCAGAATATTTTTACATTTTTGAAAATTGAGACAAATAAAGCACAAAACCCGGGGCATAAGGGGAGGGGGAAAACAATGCACAATATGTATGCATATTTATAGGATCCAGTGAAAATAAATTAAGAGTAAAATGTAATAGTACATTGGTTGAGCACAACCATGTGTATCAGGAAAGGATACAGTTGTTGCATAGGAAAAATAAATAAAGACGAAATAATTAAACCATGGTAACAGAACATTAATCTTCTAAAGGTACAGCAACGCACAAATCTTATATAGGGAAGTAACATAATAAAGTTCATGTAATATGGAAAATACCCATTATTACGTCCCGTTGGGTTACATCAGAGCCAAGCGCCATGACACATGCGTTTTTCATGCAGTGTATGTATGTTACCTTTTCAAGTTGTACGACTAATGGGACTCCCGTGTATGTAGGAATTGAGCAATGTGGCCAGCATTCATTCAAATGTTGACCGCCTAGCTGTCAATGTTTTCTGTATTCACAACCCACTTTGGGAAAATGCGAACTAAAAATTGAGATTTAAGTAAAATAAAGGCAATCGTCGTTACTGGCTGAGACATAACCCGAGAGGATTGTCCGAGATAACTTATTAGGAAAGCTAAAGAGCACTTTCCCTTACCTGGGTAATGTAAATAATATTGCCAGTGTGGAATGAGTCTAAGGGGAAAGAAAAAAAGGAAAGTAAGAGGAGTGGTCTGGAGGAGATATGGCATGGTAGCTGTTATATTTCACACGTTGTCGAACCATGATTTGATAAACTACTCAGAAACCTAAAGAGCAGTTTCCCTTACCTGGGTAATGTACATAATATTGCCAGTGCGGAATGAGTCTAAGGAGATAGAAAAAAAGGAAAGTAAGAGGAGTGGTCTGGAGGAGATATGGCAGGGTAGCTGTTATATTTCACACGTTGTCGAACCATGATTTGATAAACTACTCAGAAACCTAAAGAGCACTTTCCCTTACCTGGGTAATGTACATAATATTGCCAGTGCGGAATGAGTCTAAGGAGAAAGAAAAAAAGGAAAGTAAGAGGAGTGGTCTGGAGGAGATATGGCAGGGTAGCTGTTATATTTCACACGTTGTCGAACCATGATTTGATAAACTACTCAGAAACCTAAAGAGCAGTTTCCCTTACCTGACTGTTGTAATTAATACCGCCTGTGCGGAACGGAAGGTCTGGAGATAGGAAATAAAAAGGGGAATGGAAGGGTGGCGGTGTAGAGAACATGGCTCTGTAACTATTGTTCGCCACACGTAGTCAAAACAAAACAATCAACCCCTCCCTTGCAGCTGGGTGCACTTACCTCCTGTCTCATGCAGAGAGCCTGCAAGCAGCCACAAACTTGCTGAGACAGCTGCCTGTCCTAGTCATATAATAGAAACACTAGATACGAAAATGGAAGTGTTTTTTGGGGGACTGTGGTCCACCATCTTGGAAGGCGAATAGCTGGAGTATAATGCTGGAATATCGTGCGTGTTATTGAGCGGGTTCCTAATAAACAGGATTGCCTGACGACCAATTTGTGGTGAGGCTGTGTATGTAAGTGTCATAATTATGATAACTGTGACACTGTTGCTAATGCGCAATAGTGATTATAAAAAAAGCCCAAGTTATTAGATGAGTTCACATTCACTGAGATTACCTGACCACCCAATTAAGATGAACCTATATATGTTAAAGCACCATAATTATAGTAATTGTGGCAATTTCTCTAATTCATAAAAATGACTGTAGATCAACATTCGACATTGGCCTGTAACTAGTTACAATGTTGCAGGCTATGTATTGTATTTACACGCACACAACTCACCATCCTTAATATGAGTTCTGAAAATGGGCCGACAAATCATATATCTTTAATGTCATCCATCTGATGATGAAGTTGCCACTGCATGGCAGATGGATATTTGGCGTCTTGGCTGCATATAGTGTTAACGTGTTCTCGAATCCTTACTTTAAGGGCACGAATTGTACTGCCTATATAATGTGCTCAACAGACACCTACGATCCAATATATTACACATTTGGTATTGCAGTTGATGAAGGTGTCCACTTTCTGGGTACTAGTGCTGCCAAAATGTATCTCATTAGTCTCTAATGCGTATGGACACATAAAACAACGGCCACATTTGTGGAATCCACATGTGCGCATCCTCTGTAACCAATCACCATTGGGCGGTGCATCTCTCATGAATGAGGGACGTAGTGAATTCCTCAGTGAAGGAGCCTTACTATATGTGATGCAGGGTTTATTGTCAATGTACTCTGTCAAATCATTGTCAAGTTGTAATACGTGCCAACTCTTGTGTAAGATCTGAAATAGATGTTGACCGTCCAAATTGTACCTGGTAATGAACCTTAGTTTTTCAGATCTGAACCCTTGGTGCGTAAGCTTCGGTGTCAAGAAAACAGTTTTCTCCATCTGATTAACTTTGTGTTCAGCCAAATCTAATATTGCTGCAGCGTAGCCTCTGGGCAAGAGCCTTATTCTTATGGTGTCACATTCAGATTGGTAATCTTCTCCTCAATGTTTTAGAATTATTTGAAAAAGAAAGAATGTCACTTCTGGATACTTTATAGAGTTCAGTCGGTCAAGTGAAAACACAATTAGGCACATGCGCCCTCTCTAAGGTGGAATTCAAAGTTTAAAGTTGAATGAAAACTTGTATTCCCATGCAATGGTAAAGGATGCAACTCTAGCTTCCATTAGGAAACATCATTGGGTGCACGTGACATTCTTTAAAGGAGTTTTCACTCTTTGCACTTGTAACTCTTATAAGGTCAATGTTAGAACTCCAATAATGGGCTATAAAGCATTCCTTTTCCGCAATTAAGGACAGACGACCACTGTGCTAGTCAGCAACAAGTTGTAAAGTGTTCAAGAATGCGTTAAATGTCTTTCGGCCTTACGCGAACATTAAAGCATTCACGATAGGAGGGTGTGTTACAAGTCAATTTTACCGAACAGCTTTTACTCACTTTCAGCCATACACAAGTTACTGAGGAGCTGGCTACAGTTACCAGCAAGGCTTGCGCAGCGTATCTGAACGCTGTGCTTCACTCACCGGCTTCATTGACGCTATTTATGCGGGTTGCACTTCTTTTCTGACTTCCTCTGCCTCTTCTACTACTTTCTGGTGGTGGGGACCCACACCTTTCTCCAGCACGGGTGTCTAATGTGGCAGTTTCCTTTTCTCCCGAGACCCTCGGCTTGCCTTCTGCTTCTAGCCTTAGTCTCCTGCACAGAAATGGCTCTGCTATCACTGCAATATGGCTCACATGGGGAAAACACAGCCTTCAGTATGTCTTCTTCTGCACAGCCTCTGCATGTAAGAGTTTGGGAGAACAGAACTCTCTCAGAGCTTGCAGGTGAAGTTTGCTGTCTCCACACTGCTGTGTCCCTTCTATTCTTCCACTTTCTTAGTGATTTGCCAGTCTTGTGATTCTTCTCTGCTACTTCTGTTACAGCCAGCCTTCAAGCCTTGGTTCCAGCGCCTTCTACTCCTCCTTTCCTGCTGGGGCCTTTCATGCCTCACAGGTTCGATGATAGGATTCAGATGTAAGCTATGAGCCTTTACTACCTGACTACTGCAGTGGCCACCAGGCTTATTTACCTGACTATGACATCTGCATGGCTCTTAATTCCTCCTCGTCCCAGTAACTCTAGGATTCCTCCACAAAAGTTAGGTTTTTCATTTTATACCGTCTGGCAAAAAGCCATCAAAAGGGTGGGATTATGGGGAAAGTTAAATAGGGGGTTATCCCAGTCTTCCTGGTCTTTGCCCCCCATGTGATCCTCCCGCAGTACACCACCGCCAGGGTCAGGATCAGGAAGCGTCTGCCTTTCCATGGTCAAATGAGGTGGTTCCCAGACCAGGTTTCTTGGGGAGAATCATCTCTGATTATTTACACTAGGCACTGTGATACGACTACCACTTATACTACTACCATATATATTTGGGAGACAGGTTGAGGGGGCAGTATAAAAGGTATAAATGGATATAAGTCAGTCAGTTGTTCATTCAGATAAATTCATCCATTAAACAGAATGAAGATACAATAGATCTTACAGTTTACAAAACAGGGTTCAATGAATATATTCATCAAGTAGACACAATAAGAAAACCATAACCCGTAAAATCTCCCCATAAAGCACAGTTCAACATCGTAAAACACATGTCCTTGCTTCAACTTCATTCCAAGAGCAGTTCATTAAAATTGCTATATTACTAAAAAGGGATGTAAATACAGGGCAAGCACAATATCATATAAAATGGGGGCTCAGCTCAATTGTGTCAGGATCGCCTTTCTTTGGTACATTGCTCTTTTTAAAAAGGACAAAAATGACCAGGCCATCAAGACAGAGTTTGCTGCCAAGAGATATAACAAAGCCGGCCTGTGAGAGTGAATGTTCGATGACCTGAAGACCGGTAAAATTGTAGAACTTCCAAAATCTCTATAAACTAAGCAAAACAAAATGAGGTGCTTGAGGTCCTCTCTATCAGCCCCACAAGCCGGCCAGCCAGGTGATTTGTGGTACCCTGCCCAGCTTATCGTATTGCCCCTTAGGCAAAGGATATTACTAAAGCACAACATATAATGCAAGACAGACATTTCTATTATATCATGTTTGCAATATGTGTTATATAATTATTTTGGTATATACTTCATAATGCAGCAACATTTAGGCGTGCATGTTAACCCCCAGTAAGTCATGTCACAGATGCATTGGAAATATACAGTTTTCTCACTAAAATTAATTCTAATGACTCTGGAGCAAGGTCAAACAACAGGGAGATGGAATTATGAAATGAAGCACTTGTATAATCATTGGAATTATTGCTCATCAGTTGGTGGCATACTTATAGTCCTCAACATGTGACAAGGCCAGTTTCCTGGCCTTGCCAAGAGGGGGAGTCTCAATACCAACTATTCAAGAACCGCGTCTGAACTTACAGAAGAATGGCACAACAGAAGTATCCCCAATTACAAACCCCTGCCTGATGCCAGAGTACTGTGTTGCAGTACAAATGTATCTCACGCAATGCCTCAATTTCAAAGTCCTTGCTATATATTTTCTCATTTTTGTAGAACCAGCAAGAATGAATCTGAAAGCCCTCGAGCACCCTCTACCTCCTTAAGTCAGCATGCAACCCAGATCCGCATTGCCTTCAATGATGTAGGGGAGGACTGGCCGCGAGGCCCTCCTCACCTGCAGCCTTCTCCCCAGGTGAGGACCATGACTCGGTGGCCGTCCCCTCATGCCACCCGGGCCCAGGTGGAGGAGGGTTCACCCGCCGACGACATTGCCCACACGTATCCGTTCCCTGCATATACCAAAATTCAGTTAGGCCTAGAAGCCATCTTGTCTAGCAAACATGGCGTGAGTTCAGCACACTGTAACGAGGCCCCCACCTTTGGAGGGCCTTTCATGCATCTCTGCCGCCGCAGTAACCCTGGTAGATCCGCTGCGAGCGCGTTCCCATGAGAAAGTCGGGTATGAGCTAACCCGAGATGCTAACACTGTAACATTTTATCGTTCACAATGTAATATTGCACCCCGCACGACCTGGTCCGCGAGGCCGGGGTGACGGGAAAAAAGCTGAAGCATCACTATCTGAAGAAAGTAGAAAATAATTCAAGTGTTGGTATTAACGAACTACCTCTGTTTAAACAGATCCTGTAAACTGTGAATAAACCATAAAGATGTAACGTTACATGATACCACCCCAGGTCTGGACTAGTGCTGCTATAACCACAGAGAAAGATGTCGACCAAATGTATAGCCTTTATGTAGAAACCTGAACTCATATATGTTTTCTTAATCACCTAAAGCAGCGAGCATCAATCTCTGTAGGCCATAACCTAGAACTACCTCGTGTAACGTCTAATGTACATAAAATAATCACACCATGTAGTAAATATAATGTTAGGTAATGAAAAGGTACTCGGACCGACTGTATTAAAGAAATGTGTAACGAAATTGAAATATATATGTGTGTTTAAATAACATCAAAATAAGGCAGAACATTATAAAAGTTCCGCATTCAAAAGTTAGCAACGCACGAGGAAAAAACCTTTGTGAATATATGCAAGGCCATTCTCCCTCCCACCCTACCAAGCCTGCCAGATAAAGAAGCTAAGGCATGTGCCGCGCTCCCTCAACTCCCCCAACCAAGCTGGAGCCGCTTCTGAGAGTCAGAGGCCCCGGTACCGCACCCAAGGCCACAGCCCGCCACCTGTGTTATTTACAGCACGGTAATAAACCCACGTTTGAATCCACTGATCTACCAGCACCCTCTCGTAAATCCCACAACCCCCCCTAGACCACCCCAAGAATCATGACCCCGTGCAAAGACGACCCCCATCACTGGGACAAGACACAGAGACCCATTTATATAATAACTTCTAACGCGGCAGACAGACATGTATCATTCGGCTCAGGCCCCAGAGCCCAGCCCCTCGACCTAAAATACCGGTCACCCCAACCGACAACCACCGGACCTCTCACGAGGTGCATTCCTCATGTGTTGCGTTTATTTTATAAGATAAACTGCTGAGCGATTTATTGATGAACTTAGATGTCGTTTCTTGAATAACTGCAGTGTGCATGGCCTGGGGCAAACGAGTCAGGAAAGGTATTCATCTTTGTCACAGGCTGCCCCAGCATACCAACACCGCTCGGATGACCTCAAGCTGGCCTGCCAGGCCCAACCCAACCCACGAGGCTGACCAGTGACGTCCTCACGCCAAGACCAACCACGCTGCAGCAACACCTATAGTTAGTCGACGCCACCCAATCCCAATTAACTTGTGCCCCCTATAGTGTGTAGGTGCTGATGACGTTTTTTGTATTAGAAATACGCCTGTCTTTGCTATTGTCAGACAGAGCGCTCTCGGAGGTTGCAGAGTTCTTTGCATGCCCTATTCTTTGGATAAACTCCCACTTACGCTCACCCGCACTCTGTCTTGGCCTTATTCCCACTACGGGAGAGTCCCTTATTGTCTCTCATTGCGGGGAGGATCGTGCTGAAATTGGGGGCGCTTCCTTTCAGTGGTGACCCCGACGTGATATCTCCAAATTATTTTTCCTAACTCCTTTTTAACGACCCCCTTGTGGCACGAGAATCTCCGGTCGAGAAGGGATACGCACGGTGAGCCGGCTCCGGGAGGCTGCCCGCCAACGGCGACCGGCACAATAAGAAGTGCGCACTCAATGAGAAAGGGTACGGGATCCCGATTGGAAAAAAATCCCCTTTGAGTGCCGCTCGCCGGAGCCAGGGGCTGACCGTTGAGTTACCGGTGACACTGCCTGGACGGACCCAGTTTCGGAGACTATCGGTTCAAGACGGGCACGTGAGTACTGAGTGCGAGCGATCGTAAAGGGGAAGGGAGGGGAAATTGTGTACAGAAGAACGGGGACAGGTAGAGGAGAAGAATAACGGGGGTCTACTAAAGACGGGTCTTGAAACTTTCTTTATCTTTTCTTTGCATATGGCCATTAGGAGTAAGAAATAAGTGAAGTGGTAGAAGTGACGGAAACCTAGCTCCGAAAGGGGGTGGAAGGCGGCGCCGCATAGTGCTATCTAAACTAGTACTGGGAATATATGAAGAAGTAAGAAATAAGTTATTGGTGTCTGGCAAAGGGAGACACCGGGAATATTTTTTAGTGATTGCTACTCTCTCTATTTCTTTTTTCCATTCCACGGGGCAGGGGGAGAAAGCGAAAAGGGTATAAGATAAATATACTTGTAGAAGAACTATAAAATAGGGAGCACATTTTGAGGAGTGGGGATTAAGTAGTGGCACGTACAGACGTGAACACAGTAACCTTAGCAGAAAAACAGGGACAGCTGGCCAGGGAGGAAAGGGAGGGAAAAAAAAAAAAAAAAAAGACGAGGTGTGAGTGGAAAAGCATTGTGAAGGGTGCGCGCACCGTGTGAGTATTGGAGACGAACGGTTGACCGCGAGGTGGTGCCAGAGAGTGTTGGCCATAACTAGTAATTGATCAGTTGCAAGTGAAATCACATGAGAGTGTATGGGAATGGGAAGGAGATGAGCTATGGTGAGTGAGAAAGGATTTGCGCAGTGAATAAAATTGGGTGATAATTTTTGAGACGTCCGCTCTTGTCTGTGCCATAAAGGTATACATACACATATCTACACCTAACTAAAAGTAAAGAAGGTGGACACGGCTGTGTTAGTGATTTAGAGTATGGGGGCAGAAACTCCCTTGTCACATATTTGTAAGAGCTTACCGGGATACGCTGAACGAATAAATAAATATCACGATCAATGGGTAACAGAATTGAAAGGGGAGGGTCTGCCCCAGATTTGGCCCGAGGGAGGGTCTTTTGACAAAAGCGTTCTTGATATGGTACGAGCATGCATTAGCCTCAAGTATAAGGGGAAACAATGGCAAAATAGGAAGGAGATATTAGACCTCTGGAGATTGTTTGAGGAAGTACCCCCACCCAAAGCTCCGGCACCAAATATTGATCTACCTTCCACCACAGATAATCCACTGATGATTCCAAGAGAGGAAAAGGAACAGCTAAGTACAGAACAACCTGCGGAGGTGATTAGTTTGTACCCGATATTACCTAAACCAGCCCCCGCAGCAGGATATAGCGACCCTACTTATGTGCCTCCCCCCACAACTGGTACACCACAAAGACCAACAGCCCCCCCGCCATACGAAAGCACCAGAGAACGCGCCCAGGGAAGCACACAGAGGGTGGACATAGAGAAGCTAACGAGTGACTTAGAGTCGAGGCTTACTGTGGCAAGGGATGAACTCTCAAGAATAAAAGACATATGTGAGCGCACAGCGTGCGCCCCTACACAATCAGGACGCACGTCTAGAGCGTCGAGCGAAAGTAGACAAATTGAGGAAGGATGGAAAAAGGGGGAAATACTGTTCAGAATTGAGGAAGAGCCGACACGAATAATAGAGGTAGGAGCAGTAGAAGGGAGCATCGGTGATGTATCACGAGAGAGAGGGATCAGAGAGGACTTGTTATGTGATGTCAGAGGAGGGTTGGATGAGAGTGATAGGTTGAGTATGGCAGTAGGAGGGGGAAGCGAGGAGGTGGACGGTGCATGTTCGCTAGGGACTATAGACGACGAATGGATGGGACGACTAAGAAATAGGGTGGGGAAGATGGCGTCATTGGAGTCAGCAGCGACTAAGGAAAGGGAGGGTGCAACTGCAAAAGGGAAGTTACAACTTCCATTGATACACAGAGGGGGGGGGAGACCAAACTATATACCATGGGCTCAGATGGATAAGGCTAATTTAATGAAATTATTGCCCCAGCTGTCAGGAGGGGCGAGCAAGTGGATATATGCATTTGAGAAACATACCGCCGGCATACCGTTGGCAGTAGGCGATGTGAAAAGCCTACTAGTAACCGCAGTAGGAGATCAAGCGGACAGAGTATGGGCTAAGGCCGGTTTCCCAGCCGTGACGTTAGACTGTGATCGCCATGATGGGGCTTCCTTTAATACAGTACGAGCAAGGGTATGGGACGCACTGCGGGAAACATTCCCAGATACCCCTGATTTACAGTCAGTAATGCAATGTACAATGAATGACGGGGAGGATGCTATGGATTACATTCTCCGGGTGCAGGAGATGTGGAGAGCGGAAACGGGCACGCCCTGGCACCAATCCACATCTCTATTTTATTTTATCATTAAGAGAGGGCTCCCAAAAGAGGTGCAGAAGGCACTCGATAAAATAGCGGGCGTTGAGGCAAAGGGGTGGCCAGAGATCCAAAGTATAATAGTGCACCATTGCAAAAGGATCAAAGAGAGAGAGAGGGAAGTAGCACAGAAAAGGTTGGCAGACGAGGCAAAGTTGGTACAATCAAAACTGGTGAAGGTTGCAGCAGCGGTAGCAGGGCTCCCACTCATGAGGGAGGGAGAGGAAGGAGAGGAGGGGCAAATAGCAATACAAGGAAGAATAGCAGCAAATTGGGCAGGACAAGGACAACGACAGTGGACTGAGCAGGAGCAGAACGGAGGTCCAACGTGGCAAGAGTGGGCCCCAAGAGGGGGAAGAGGTGGGTACAGGGGCCGACGAGGAGGACAAGGGTATGGAGGAATGGGAGGAAATGGGTGGCAGGGTCCCAGAGGTCCACAGGGGAGCTGCTGGAATTGTGGGAGATGGGGGCACTACTCAAGAGAGTGCAGGAGCAGACAAAACAACGGGTTCCAGGAGACGGAGCAGTACGGTCACCCCCACCCAGGAAGCCCCTACGGCCTCCCCATGGGACAATACCAGCAACCAGAAAATGTAGGACAAAGAAGTAACACACAACTACACGGACATCAGTACAGAACACAAAACCACCCACAGAATAATGACAATATGCAATACACGCCAGGTAACACTTTCGCCACAGTAGCTAATGGAGCGCCTGCCCCCGCACCTTACAGCGAGGTGTCAGTAGTTTCGGGGAACATTTTTGATCAAGGGGGGGCAATGAGACACCCCGCATAGGACAGCCCACAGAGAGCACTTGCGTGTCCAGTACTATCTACGACCCACAATGCATCAGAGGAACCATTGATAGGAGCGCAGATAGGAGACAAGCAGTTCATATTCATGGTGGATTCGGGAGCGGAGAAGTCATGCATTAGAGAGGGCCGGTTCCCGTTATCTAATAGAACGTTAGAGACGCAGGGGTTCTCTGGGGCTGTAATTGAAGTTCCTTACACAGAGGTATTGGATGTGACAGTGGGGGGTAAAACAGTGAAAGCACCCTTACTGTACTATGAACACTCTCCCATTAATTTGCTGGGGAGAGATCTCTTAAGCAAACTAAATATGACAATATCATTCACAGGGAGCGGTATCGTATGTTCGACGCCAGGCATATGCCCCCTCCGCATATTAGCAGTAATACACGGCCACACAATTATGCAAGAGATCAGAGGGTTACCAAGAAACGAGGAGATGTTTGTTGAGGGCATGAGAACATTGGCTCTCATAGTACCAGAACTAAAAAGGATGGATTGGAGGATTCCAGCCGAATTCCTTTTCCGTCCCATAGCAAGCCCCGACACTGCTCCCGGGTCAGTGCTATCGTTGGATTTACACGCAGTACACGTGTCAGCAAACAGAATATGTGTGATTGGCGTTGACATGGAAGGATGTGAGTGGCGAACAGTACTGTGTACAAATGCAAATATCCCACTGAGGGAGCTCTCGGACGAGGAGCTATTTTCTGACACTGAGACAGATGGCGAAATAGTGATGGAACTAGCAATGCCGTGCGACATTGTAGTTACAGCCAGAAAAACTAAAGTTGAATTAATGGCAGTAGTAGGAGCACCACATACATTTTTTGATGATGACATGAGGTCAGTACCCACTAACCTATGGACAAATGGCCCCCACGATGTGGGGTTACTACATGGGGTTCAGCCTGTGGTAATAAAACTTAAACAGGGAGCAATCCTACCCCGGGTAAAACAATATCCATTGTCACGCGAAGCAGAAGAAGGGATCAGAGAGACAATAGATGCACTGCTAGCACAAGGAATAATAGTGCCCTCAAACTCCCCATGCAACACATGCATTTACCCGATTAAGAAGGCGAAGGGAGGTTCATGGAGGATGATACAAGATTTACGCCCACTCAATGATGTGATTCAGAAGGAGTTTCCTTTAGTCCCGAACCCGGCGACAATACTGTGCAACATTCCGAAAACGGCATCCCACTTCACAGTTATTGACTTGAAAAATGCTTTTTTCTCGATTCCCTTAGCAGAAGAGAGCAGGTACTTAACAGCGTTTACACTAGGGGGGAGGAGGTTTGAACACTGCAGACTACCACAAGGATATTGCGAGAGCCCAAGCATATTCAACAGGGTACTACATGAAGATCTGGGGAATTTGTCTGTAGAAAGCACAGTGATTCAGTACGTTGATGATTTATTGGTTTGTGCACAAACTGAGCAGGAGTGTAGAAAGGACTCAATAACACTCCTGACATTATTGGCCAATAAAGGGTACAAGGTGGACAAGGGGAAGTTACAATACTGTCTGACAGAGGTCCTATACTTGGGACAGCTGATATCAAAGGATGGCAAGCGGATCATACCAGACAGGGCACAGGCGATTAGAACAGTTGGGGAGCCCAAAACAGTAAAAGAGATGCAGAAATTCCTGGGTATGTGCAACTATTGCCGAGCATGGATATTGGATTATGCAGCGTACACAAGGCCCTTGTTACAGGCACTAAAAGAAGCACAGCAGGACAACAAACACATAGAGTGGACAGAAGAGATGAACACAGTATTTAACTCACTAAAAGAGCTGATATCAAGCGCTCCAGTACTGGCAAATCCAGATTATGGGCGCGAATTCTTCTTATTTTCACACTGCAAAGGAACACTGATGACAGCAGTACTGACACAAAAGACATCATTAGGGCACAAACCACTGGCTTACTATAGTGGCACCCTAGACGCAGTAATGCAAGGTCATTTCGCGTGCGAGCAATCCCTAGCTGCAGCCGCGTTCGCGATTGAAAAAAGTGCCACGATAGTGATGGGCTGTCCTGTGACACTGTTTGTGGAACACTCACTCTTTGCAATATTAGAGCGATCAAAGAGCACATTGACGACACAACGCGCCACAGCATATGAAATAATACTGTCCAGCGCAAACATCCACATAGTAAGATGTAAAACAGTGAACCCGGCCACATTCATCACAGAGGCGTGCACCGTAGAGGACATGCAGAACCACAACTGCGCTACGTACACAGGTGACGAAGGTCAGGATCAAGTGATTTTTGAGAATGCCCTGAACGAGGGAGAGGTGTATTTCGTGGACGGGTCAGCATCAATAGACATGGAGACAGGAGAGAAACATGTGGGTATGGCAGTTGTACGATTAGAGGAAGATGAATACGAGACACTAGTGCAACACCGCCTCCCATCACACTATTCAGCCCAAGCAGCAGAACTAATAGCGCTAATAGAAGCATTGCATGCCGCCAAGGGGTGCGCAGTGACAATATATACAGACTCAGCATACATGACAACAACAGTACACGGCGGGTTGGCACGGTGGGGGCGGAGAGGGTTTCGACGAGCAGATGGAACACCGGTTCAGCATGCAGAATTATTGAAAGAACTGATTGAGGCCCTGCAAGACCCCACGGCAGTGGCCATCGTAAAATGCCAAGCCCACACCACAAATACAGATTTTATATCTTTGGGGAACGCGGCAGCAGACGCCGCTGCCAAAGAAGCTTCGTATTTACAGAAAGGTGAAGTAGGAGAGTACATGTTGCACCACACAGCAAGCCAAGAGGTCCCCACAGGATACAACATGATGCCCACGCAGGAAATAATAGAGCTGCAAGAGGGAGCTAGTGCAGAAGAAAAATTGCTGTGGACTAAGAGAGGATGCAGCAAATCGCCGACTGATTTATTGTGGCGACAAAAAAGTTCAGGAAAAGCGGTAATGCCAGTTACATTGTTAGAAATAGCATTTCAACAACTACACTTTCCCGCACACAACGCAAAGCAACACATAATGGCGGACATACAAGAAGATTGGTTTGCACCTTGCCTCCATGAACACATCACAAGGCTGGCTTTAGAATGCACGACATGTCAGATTTACAACTCAGGTATGACATTGCGCACACTAAGAGGAACGATACCAAAACCAAATGGCCCATTCAGAGAGCTCCACATTGATTATGTAGACATGGGAGAAAGGTGTAACGGGGCTCGCTACATGATTGTGGTTGTATGTCCATTTTCGAGGTGGGTGGAGGCAGGCCCTTGTGCGCGCCCTGATGCGAAGGGCGCCGCGAAGTTCCTAGTGCGGGAAGTATTCCCGCGCTGGGGGATTTGCGAAGTTATTCGCTCAGACAACGGCACGCATTTTGTTAATGAACTATTCAAGGAAGTGACTACGCTATTGGGAATAAAGCACAAATTATGTTCGATTTATCATCCTCAAAGTAATGGCGTAGTGGAAAAGATGAACGGTCTGTTAAAAAGCAGATTGTCAAAACTGTGTTTTTCCCTTAAAAAGACCTGGATGTACTGCCTGCCTTTGGCCCTGTTTGAGTTACGAAATCAGCCAAGTAAAGACCACCATTTGTCCCCGCATGAGATCGTCACGGGAAGGAGAATGCACACAGCGCATTCGCCTCTCCGTGAACGTTCTGATGCACACAGAAGTGCAGCGATATTGGGAGAGGAGTTCACAGAGTACTTGAAAAAACTGACACGGGCAGCGCGCGTAATTGCGAAGCAACTAGCCCCCCCCTCTACAAGATAGGAGGGGAACACAACAGAAACAGAGACACCGCCTGAAAAACCATTACAACTAATGCCTGGTGACCTTATATATGTCAGAAGTTTTGTGCGAAGGTGGAATGCGCCACGTTTCCATGGCCCTTATGAGGTAGTGTTTTGCACACCCACAGCAGTAAAGGTGAAGGGCCTAAGATACTGGGTGCATTTGACAGACGTACGCAGAGCCTATAGGGCCGTGGAAGGTGAGGTGCAGGACGAGGCACAGGCAACTGCGGACAATGAAGTTGTGCAGAATGAATGATGGGAATTTTGTGTGCATTAAGTGATGAACATTGAACGCGACTGGCGCACGACAAGTGTACTGAAATAAATATGTATATATATATATATAATTTTTTACAACTTTTTGAAGGTTTTTTGTGGGGTTTTTGGTTTTGGAGAAGTTTTTTTTTCTCTCTCTCTCGACTTTCCTTTTTATATATGAAATAATGTACGGATAGTAATGATTGTAAAGTTACCTTGTCTGTGGACACACCCCCTCCCTCACCCACTCCCATACTTTGTCAAAACAACGTCACAACGTTAGAAATGTTTACATGCTTGTACTTAATGCACTTTTATGTTTCAAATAGGATTTACCATGGCATCCAATGGGCAGCCTGCAACTAATAGATTTGTTAGATTTAGAGAAATGTTAGTTGATAGATTAACATATTCATACGAATGTGGTTTATCAATGTGTGTTATTGTGTTCTTCATCTCAATATTTTGCCTGGTGACCTATTGGTTCATAGCGTTCATCTCTATCGAGATGAACGAGGGGGGAGGGGGGAGTAACACCACCCTTGCCCCTGGCACGAATTCAATTACAAGTATGAATATTAAAGAAGGTGATTTTTTGGTCTGGGATGGATCACACTTTGTATGGGGTTACTATACTGCACCACCCACTGCTGCCCCGTCACAATCAAGAAATAAAGATATGGAAAATGACACAATGTCCCTACCTGAAATATATAACAGCCCCACTACCCTTCCCGCCCCGATACAAAACAGCGATTTGTTGTTTATTGAGGAAAATGGAAAAGTAATTACGATGACAGAACACAAGTTCCTATATGAGGAATTGGAAAAGGGGGGTGGGAATGAGAAAGGGGGGCCTATTCTTTCACCTATCGAAACTAAAAGGTATAGGAGGAGGGAGAGAAGTAGGCGAAGAAGAGAGACAAGCAGGAGGGGGTATGATGAGTATTATGGGTTAGGATTAGACAAGATGGAAGACCCACGACACCCCCACCAAGCAAATAAATGGTATGCAGATATGAGTACAACAGCTAAACAGACAACCAATGAAAGCTGCTATGTCTGTTCGCTCATCCCCCATGCATCAGGTACACCCAAAGTGTTGTTGCCAAGAGGATTGCCCATTGTGGATGCCCAATGTCTCCTTCATCTCACACTGTGTAGAATAAAGAACACCTTCCAAGCACACGATGTCTCTTTCAAAATGATACAGGACAACAAAACGTGCTATTCAAAAGCGTCTGGAGTGGTCTGTCCTAAAGAACCTTTCTTTGCAATACAAGGGACACTGTTTTCTGAAAACAAATGGAAAGATGAAGAAGTACTGTGCAAAGCGGAAGCACTGAGAGGTGTCCAACCAGACAAGCTGCGGTGGATGGAAAAAACGTGTTTACCAATATGGAAAGAACACATCTCTAAACTAACATGGGTAACAGCGATGGAGAAACCCTTCAAGCTACAAAGTGAAATACAAAACGAACTATGTTTCAAGGGAGAAGGAAAAGTGGCAATGGGAACGAATAAAAACTGTAACAAAACTCTCACCATCCCAGACATGAAAAAAGGAACAGCAGCACTAATGGACACATACTGGGTATGCGGGAATCAGGCGTACTTGCACCTTCCCCAGGCATGGAGTGGCAGCTGCTCAATGGCCACTTTGCATTCGGCCCTAATGGTGATTCCAGAAAGTCACGTCGATGAAAATAAAAGGACGCAAGGAAACGTGAACCAGGATGTGACTTCTCCCACTGCAAAAGCGCACCTCTATGTCCTGTCCTCCGGAGGGAAAGAAGAGGAGCTGTCACGGAACAAGCGAGCATCGAACTACATATCACAAGCATCATCCGATTTATTGGCACAGATCCCAGACAGGTATCGCCTGTTCAGCTCCGTGGAAACGTTTTTTGCCTCACTAGTTTCAAGTGTCCAAGCAAGAGCAAATGCAAAATGGCTCCAGATCACACGGTGGGAACTGATTCAGCTGGCCAATGACACTGAAGAAGGGTTCAACATAATAAAGGTGGAACTACGAGCTCTGCGACTAATGACCATGCAGAACAGGTATGTTCTGGACCTGTTAACAGCGATCGATGGAGGTGTTTGCCGAAAAATAGGAAGTGCGTGCTGCACGTTCGTACCTTCTGAAGACGCAGAAAATGGGTCCCTGTCCCACGTCATTGAAGCAGTACATAACCTGGGAGAGAAGATGAAGATGGAAGGTGGGGCTAAAGATAGCTCATGGTTCGACAATATCTTCTCCTGGGTTCCCTCATGGCTTGGAATGGTAATGAAGTTCTTGATACCAGTTGTGGTGGTCCTCCTCGTGGTGTTCTGCCTGTGCCAGGTGGGCCTCCGATGTTGTGCTAACGCAGTCCCTAACGGTGCAATGATGATGGTGACAATGGGCAACTCTGGTGGTACAATTAAGGCGACACAAGAAGTACATGTACAGACAGGAACAGATAACACTCCCAGATACCAGTTAGTGCCTATGTGCCGTGACAAGTACATAGTAGATAAACTATGGCACACCACTATCAAAGAACCCCGAGACGTGGAACTGGAGTGGTATGAGGAGGTCTGGGTAGACTTGGAAGAAACTGGTGACTGTATATATTTAACATGTACACCAGATGAGTATGCTAGAAGAGGTGAGAGCTTGAGGGGGGTATGCAGAGCCTGGATGCCTAGAAAAGGAACACCTGCATGGGATGACGCAGTGATAGAGGAGCAAGAATGTAGAAGATTAGAAGAGCTAAAGAATTCGTTACTTTAGTAACGAAAGGGGGGAAATGTAGGGGAGGACTGGCCGCGAGGCCCTCCTCACCTGCAGCCTTCTCCCCAGGTGAGGACCATGACTCGGTGGCCGTCCCCTCATGCCACCCGGGCCCAGGTGGAGGAGGGTTCACCCGCCGACGACATTGCCCACACGTATCCGTTCCCTGCATATACCAAAATTCAGTTAGGCCTAGAAGCCATCTTGTCTAGCAAACATGGCGTGAGTTCAGCACACTGTAACGAGGCCCCCACCTTTGGAGGGCCTTTCATGCATCTCTGCCGCCGCAGTAACCCTGGTAGATCCGCTGCGAGCGCGTTCCCATGAGAAAGTCGGGTATGAGCTAACCCGAGATGCTAACACTGTAACATTTTATCGTTCACAATGTAATATTGCACCCCGCACGACCTGGTCCGCGAGGCCGGGGTGACGGGAAAAAAGCTGAAGCATCACTATCTGAAGAAAGTAGAAAATAATTCAAGTGTTGGTATTAACGAACTACCTCTGTTTAAACAGATCCTGTAAACTGTGAATAAACCATAAAGATGTAACGTTACATGATACCACCCCAGGTCTGGACTAGTGCTGCTATAACCACAGAGAAAGATGTCGACCAAATGTATAGCCTTTATGTAGAAACCTGAACTCATATATGTTTTCTTAATCACCTAAAGCAGCGAGCATCAATCTCTGTAGGCCATAACCTAGAACTACCTCGTGTAACGTCTAATGTACATAAAATAATCACACCATGTAGTAAATATAATGTTAGGTAATGAAAAGGTACTCGGACCGACTGTATTAAAGAAATGTGTAACGAAATTGAAATATATATGTGTGTTTAAATAACATCAAAATAAGGCAGAACATTATAAAAGTTCCGCATTCAAAAGTTAGCAACGCACGAGGAAAAAACCTTTGTGAATATATGCAAGGCCATTCTCCCTCCCACCCTACCAAGCCTGCCAGATAAAGAAGCTAAGGCATGTGCCGCGCTCCCTCAACTCCCCCAACCAAGCTGGAGCCGCTTCTGAGAGTCAGAGGCCCCGGTACCGCACCCAAGGCCACAGCCCGCCACCTGTGTTATTTACTGCACGGTAATAAACCCACGTTTGAATCCACTGATCTACCAGCACCCTCTCGTAAATCCCACAACCCCCCCTAGACCACCCCAAGAATCATGACCCCGTGCAAAGACGACCCCCATCACTGGGACAAGACACAGAGACCCATTTATATAATAACTTCTAACGCGGCAGACAGACATGTATCATTCGGCTCAGGCCCCAGAGCCCAGCCCCTCGACCTAAAATACCGGTCACCCCAACCGACAACCACCGGACCTCTCACGAGGTGCATTCCTCATGTGTTGCGTTTATTTTATAAGATAAACTGCTGAGCGATTTATTGATGAACTTAGATGTCGTTTCTTGAATAACTGCAGTGTGCATGGCCTAGGGCAAACGAGTCAGGAAAGGTATTCATCTTTGTCACAGGCTGCCCCAGCATACCAACACCGCTCGGATGACCTCAAGCTGGCCTGCCAGGCCCAACCCAACCCACGAGGCTGACCAGTGACGTCCTCACGCCAAGACCAACCACGCTGCAGCAACACCTATAGTTAGTCGACGCCACCCAATCCCAATTAACTTGTGCCCCCTATAGTGTGTAGGTGCTGATGACGTTTTTTGTATTAGAAATACGCCTGTCTTTGCTATTGTCAGACAGAGCGCTCTCGGAGGTTGCAGAGTTCTTGCATGCCCTATTCTTTGGATAAACTCCCACTTACGCTCACCCGCACTCTGTCTTGGCCTTATTCCCACTACGGGAGAGTCCCTTATTGTCTCTCATTGCGGGGAGGATCGTGCTGAAATTGGGGGCGCTTCCTTTCAATGACCTGCCCAAGAACTGTGGCACCAACGTCCTGGGCTGGCAAAAAAAAGAGAGAGGGAGGAGAAGAGAGAGGAGAAGAGAGAGAGAGAGGGAGAGAGGGAGAGAAGCCCTAGCCCCATTCCAGCCCAGAACTACGATTGCACTGAACTATCTGCTAATCTCCTATGGTAAACTGTCTACAAAGGCATACAAATCCATAAAACTTTCCCAGCATCTTTGTGAATCATTATGCCATCTGTGATGTGGTGTCAGAGTGGGATGCATATAGACTACGATACAGAGGCCACCCACAGCCTAAAAGACACAGGAGCCCAAGAAAATGAAAGGTACACCAGGGGTTGCCCCTACAGGGAACCACCACCAAGAACTCAAGTCAGAGGACCAGTCTTCCTCACCCTGACCGAGAAGGCATACCTACCATCCTGAGGATCCTCCTGGGAGAGATCTTATTAGGTACGTAACCATTATAATTCTCAGATCTCCTCCTAAGGAGAAGGTGATGGTGGAGAATGATCTACAAACTGACCTGCCTAGGTACTGCATTGGGCATTTTCTTCTTGAATACCAGACCGCACCCAAACCCAGAATATGAACTATTCACTGTGCAGGGTCATGCTCAGCACCCTAGTAATATCCGGGCACTCTTGGTAAATCCATCCTCCACCCCAATCCGTCTCCTGAAAGGAAAGATATTTGGACAGTTCTGCTTGGACACAGCGCGGGGAAACCGAGATTGACCTGGGGAGAAAAAACACCCTTGGAATGTGCCATGAATCACGTGGGGAGCCCAGACCCAGTCCAGAGATCAGGACGAGCCTTGAGCTTGAGAGATTGAAGGTTTCCCTGGAGAACTCACAATTAGAAATAACCACGTGGCAAGATGATGATACACATCCAGGAAACACACTTGCAGTCTTGTTTCAGATCCCAGGTGAAGTCAGTAGGCGGCGAAAAAGGCACAAGCATGTTCAAGATCACACAACAAATCCTGGGCACAGGGGACAGATCAGTGAGGTCAGGTTGAAGCAGAAAAGTCAACCCCAACAAAAACAAAAGGAGGAAACCTATCGAGGGGCTGAGACTTCACAACCAGAGAACTTTTTCCAAGACCAGAAGAGACTCCAGATCCTCAGGCAAAGAGTTCCCCAAACGAAAAATCAGTGTTAGAACATGGGCCCCTTTTTCTTTTGCCAAAAGGGAGGAAGGCCATTCTCAAGAAGTCATGGTATTGCAGCAATGGCCAGAAGACTATACCCTGGGGAAGAGCAAGGGGCAGAGGGCAAAGATGCAGTTTCTCACCAATGAATGGAGAGGATCATTTGATGAGCTAGACCAAGTTCCCAGACCCTAGCTCTCAGACCTTGCAACCAAAGGGAAACCGCAAGCCCTGAAAAAAATGGAAAAACCTCCAAAGATCGCTCTAACCACCAACAACTATATTCCCAGTGTAACTTCCTGAAAGAAACCTTCAGAATGCAGGTGAGGATTCATGGGAGGATGATGTGGTCCCTCCTAGACTTTGGAAGTGTCTGTCATAGAATCTGTCCAAACGTTCTGCCACCAAACAGCCAACGAGACGGGAACCTGATGTCTGCCTGTTGCATTCACATGGGCTGGGTATCCTACCCGACATCAGGAGTCCCTATACAAATCAGTGAGACCACCTATAGAGCCAAGGTCCTGGTGAACCTAAACCTTCCCCATGATCTAATGCTAGGCCAGAAACTCCCTATGTTTAACAGTTGAGCAGAATCCCTATGTCGACAGAGGGCATTACACCAACACCCTGGAAACTGCAGGTGAACCTAGCAAAGAGGTTCTATGTAAGTGGGCTCTGGGGACATATTTCCTACTACTGTCTAAAAAGATTTACAGCACAGGTTCCACGCTCCATCTAGGAACCAAGAAATCCAGGAGAAGAAAAAAAGCCCAGATTGCATCTGGGGTGAGAATCAGCCTACAGGGAAAGGGGGAAGAAAATGACTTCCTGAAAAGGGTTGAGGTGTGACAATGCCAGTTCCCTGGCATTGTCGAGAGGGGCAGGGGGAGTTTCAATGCAAAGTAGCCAAGAGCAGCATCTAAACCTATAGAAGAATGCAACAGCAGAAGTGACCCCAATTCCCAATCCCTAGCCTGATGCCAAAGCAGTGTGTTTCAGAACAACTGTATCTCTTGCCATGCCTCAGTTCCAAAATGTTAGCCAAATGCTTTCTCTTTTTTGCAGAACCAGCCAGAATTAATCTGAAAACCCCTCAACATAGTGTGTCTGCGTGCGACCCATACCAGCATGGGCTTCCACAACCTGCCTGAGGAGCTGTTGCACCAGCATCCCAGACCTGAAAGAGGGGGGATGAGAAACCACCAACTGAACATTCACTGCATGTCGACCGGCCGCATTGCACGGAGCGTCTCAGCAGGGGCCCGCCTACAGCTCTGCGAACCCCAACACCACCATAAACCAAATGGAAAGGGCACAGACCCTAAACCCAAAGAGACTTAACGCAGTAATGTCAAAGATTGGCCCCTTAACATGAACGGGACTCTGGACTCTACGTTGATATCCCACGGCAGTTCCACGCAGAGTAAGTGGGCAGTGTTTGGCCCCTTCTCATGAAGTTTCGGTTCCACATAAACTCAGTTATACAACGGAACCACCCAATTCCTAAATGGAGGGGGTACAATATCTTTCTTACTGCCTGTGTATCAAAATCTATACTAAAAAGGAAAGATAAATGTATTTTAAGCTATTTAAGTGTTCACACAATATTCAATATTACGGGTCCTGAATAAATAGACATATCTTTATTATACATACATTAAAATCCATAACACACGGATTCTTAGATGGCCGATGGACCGTGAGGAGGCACAAATTAGTGCTCCGTCTTGGGCCACAGCATAAGGGGAACTACGATGCATAACTACTGAAAAATAGACAAAGCTATTCTCCCTCATAATACGTGTACCTGTCCATGCAGTTTCTGAATCTTTTTCCCCTCCTCCAACACTACAGAGAGGAAACGGAGTGGAGCTAAGGCTGCGGCGGAAGCGGGAAGGATAGAGCTGATGCGGGTCCGCCCTGGAAGATCAAGAAGAGGCGCAACATCACAAGGCCGCATGGTCGGTGAATGGGAGACAAGAAATCTACTTGAAGCGGAGCCATAGCACTGAAGAGTACGGTAGAGACACCAGCACGGAATGCAGTAGCAGTTGGCAACATAGCAGAAACCGCGGAGCAATGCAGCGACCGGCGCAGAGGGATACTGCAACGTTCTCAGCCCTCACCAAGATTTGAACAGACAAGGCGGAAATCGGATCGACAAAGTAACAAGTAGTCACTGTACAACGAGGTAAGCGCTAATGCTCAAATGTTATCCCCGACTGAAATATAAGGTAGACACGGGAGGCACAGTGGTGGACAGGAACACTGGGGAAAGCACAGGGGCATTGGGTTAACGTTTTGAAGGTTAAAAATGTGTTTGTTGTATGGTTCGAAACCTGTGCGGGGTTTCGGATTTACGAAATAAGAGGGTTAGGCCATGCAGAAGGTGCACCGGAGAATACCAAGACATGGCTGAGATAAACATAACGCTGAATGTGCAGGGGCTGAACCAACCGACAAAACACTGCTCAATATTAGGGATACTCCTAGAGCTTCAGTCCTCTATTGCGCTCCTACCAGAGACACACTTACTTCCCAAAGACAAACAGAGGATGTTTGATAAGGCATTTCTCAAACAATACTACGCCTCTAGTTTTGACCAAAACAAAGGGGTTGCAATTTTACTGGGAGCCAAAGTGAACTTTACTAAACGGTTCCTTTACAGGGATCCTGAAGGAAGGCTTTTGGTACTCCAGGGTATCATGGAGGGGCAGCTGTACACACTGGTCGTAATATACGCTCCTAATGAAAAACAGGAGCTTTTCCTGGGGAAAATGCTCCAACAAATAGGAAGCTGGTGCGAAGGACAAGTGACTGTGGGCCGTGACTTCAACGGCATGATGGACCCACAACTAGATAAAACCCTCCCACCCACCGTGGCTGACCAAAGGAACAGACAAGCACTGCAGAAACTACTTAGAGATCTGGGGGTAATAGAGACATGGAGATTCCTTCATGACCAGGAAAGAGACTACACGCATTACTCAGCGGTGCATAAAGGATACTCAAGGATAGACGTGATACCAGTCTCTGCAACACTAATTCCCCAGGTAGTTAACGTAGAAATAGGGGTTAAATCCTTAACTGATCACGACCCGGTGGTAATGCAAATTGAAATGGCATAGGACGACCCGGTGGTAATGCAAATTGAAATGGCATAGGACGCTCCAGAAACAGTGAAACCTTGGAAACTAAACAATTTGATCCTGGGTGATATAGCACTGAGTGCGCACATGGAGAAAGTAATTATCAATTATTTCGTAGAAAATGACACTGGAGAGACCCACTGGGGGATTGTTTTGGATGCATGTAAGGCAGTGGTATGGGGAGAATTTATATCCCAATCCATAATATTTGTTAGAATCAAAGTGGGGATAGGGAGGAAACTGGAGAGGTAGCTCAAAGAAGCCGAGGACTGACATTAAACACAACAGACCCAAAAATCCCTACAAGCATTAGGGAAGATCAGAGCGCAGCTAGAAGCACACACGGCAGATCACACGGCAAGAGCGCTGCTGAACACTAAACAAACATACTACATGTGGGGTGGGGAAGCCAATTGCTATTTGGCAGCAAAAATTAGGAAACAGAAAACACAGAACTATATAACCCACCTACTGGATGAGGGAGGGAGAATGTTCACGGCAGAGAGGGATACGCTCAGAAGCATGAAACAATTCCACACAGGGCTCTTGAAGCAAGAAGGGTTGGACACACATGCGGAGGCCAGATACATGGAAACGCTACAGCTACCCCAAATACCCAGCAAGGAAAAAGAACTTCTCGAAGCACCTATTACCTTACAGCAAGTAAACAATGCTATAACCTCATTGCCTAGCAATAAAACACCTGGTCCCGATGGCTTAGGAAATGGTTTCTATAAAACGTTCAGGACTCAACTGCTTGCACCCCTAACACAACTCTTTAACCATATACGCCAACATGGGGTGATCAAAGAGGAGATGGGTAAATCCATTACGGTCCTACTCCTTAAACCAGGGAAAGAAAGACCCCGCAGACTGTGCCAGTTACCGCCCCATTGCCTACTAAACAGTGACGCCAAGATGTATGCTAAGGACTTGCCAGCTAGACTAATGAAGGTCCTTCCGGGAATAATGCATGAGGACCAAGCAGGGTTTATAACAGGGAGACACACGCAGGATAAGATATGACGAGTCATAGACCTAATAGACTTGGGTACAAGAACTGGACAGAAATTCTCAATGGTGGCATTAGATGCACGCCGAGCCGTTGACAGTCTAGACTGCGGTTACTTGTGCAAGGTTCTTGAAGCATTTCGGTGTGGACCTGAATTCATCAAGATGATACTAGCGAATTTCCAAATACCATGGACGAATTTTCTGGTTAACGGGCAAAGCTCGGCACAGATTAAAATATTGCGCAGCACACGGCAGGGGTGCCCTCTGTCCCCATTAGTATTTGCTATGGCCATGGTGCCCTTTGCAGCCACAGCTAGACATGACCAGAGGATTCAGGGCTTAACAAGTGGCAAGGAAGTACATAGAATAGCGCTTTACGCGGAGGACATTTTCTTATTTTTGAAAAACACGAATAGCTTGTTGGCCAGAATGATGGAACAGTTGCAAATATTTGCCTCAGTCTCAGGGTTCACCATAGACTACATGAAATCCAAAGCCCTAAACATAAACGAAGACAGCGATATAATAGAGAAGATAAAGACTACCCCTTGATACTGGAAAAGGATAGTATAGAATACCCAGGGGTGCACGTAACAAGGGACTATAAGGGAGTATATGGGGCAAATATATCCACACTTTGGAAACAATTAAAAGAAGACTTATGCAGATGGGACACTCAGGAACTTTCTTGGTTAGCACGCTTCGCAGCTGTAAAAATGACATTGCTCCCCGTTTATTGTACATAGCTAGCTCTCTCCCAGTACAAAACCCATCTCCTATGTGCAAGGTATTGCAGTTCGAAATTATTAATTTAATTTGGCACGGGAAGAAACCACGATTACAGCAGAGAGTCCTGACACGTCTGACCCTTCTGGGAGGGTTGGGAGTCCGTGATTTGGAGAGATACATTGTAGCAGCACAAATAGCACCGATGTTGAAATGGACAACCAAGGAGACACAAAAGGGTTGATGTGGGATAGAACAAGGGTTCACAACAATTCCTTTAGTGGTCCTACATGCTATGCCCACCTCAACTAGAGGGGCTGTAGGACAGTTACTTGAGGCAACAAAGGTGTCATTACATGGATGGGATCTAGCACTTAAAAAGAAGAAGATACCTAGGGGCTTATGTCCATTAACACCAATGGCCTATAATAATGACTTCACTCCGGGCCAGAAAGAGAAATTCTGGGACAACTGGAGAGGAGCAAAACCCCTGCTATTAAAGTACTTTTTCCAGAACGGGAAAGCCCTTGACTTTGATGGGTGCAAACAGACATTTGGTATAGGAGAAGCGGATCGATATAAATACATACAGGTCTGGCACTGGGTCACGCAAAAAGAGATCACAAAAGCAGGCACAAGACCCCAATCGGACTGGAGCTGACCCTCCAGGAAGGTGCGAGATCCAAGGGATTTTCCAGACTATGTAGACTGCTAGATCAGGCAAACTTAGGAGATCAACTCCCAGACATGGATAGATGGGAAAAGGATTTGGGTACTCCAATCACTGAGGAGGAATGGGAGCAGATCTGGAGGAGGGCACATAAAAGATTTAAAAGCACATCTATAAAAGAAACGGCATATAAAATTTGCTATAGATGGTATCTTACACCACACCGGATACATGGAATGAATGCAAAGTACCCCCCTTTGTGCTGGAGGTAATGGGAGAAATAGGTGACCTACAACACATGTTGTGGACATGTCCCAATGCACAAATATACTGGAAAGAGATCTTGGGACACATCAAAACATTAAGGGGGCACAGCTACTGCTCTCACCAGTGGTGGTACTGATGGGGGCAGAAGTAGAAGGGGTCTATACAGCAAGTGGTAACAGAGCTGCCCTCATCACACACCTCTTGATGGCAGCACGTATGGGTGCCCAGGGATGGAAATCGGAGGAAGGTCCAGTAATAGCTTGGTGGTGGATACAAATTTGGGGCAACATGGCTATGGAGAACCTATGGGCACTAAAAGCAGGGATGTATCAAAAATTCCTAACAGTATTGAGTCTCTTCCATGAATACGTGCAGGACACGGAAGGACAATTTCACAAACCCAATCTCATTAAGAATACACATGTGATATGACATAATGGTATGCTCTCTGGTAAGAATGAACAATGGATTGGAAACCCGGAGAAACAAGGTTGAAGCCATACTTGTTGAGGTTAGGCAGGGGGTTGAGACGGGGCAAGATTAGAGTTGGTTTATAAACCTTAAAACTTAATGTTCACTGAAATTGTATAATGTAATGTTGGATATGATACCAGCACAAATACAAATGACAATTGTAGACTCACTAATCCTGGAAATATAACTGAAAATATAAAGAAAAGAAAATCTTTTTAAAAAATCCACAACACACAATCACTACAAATGTTACACAGTTAAAAACAGCGATGTAGGAAACACCAATCGAATTTCATGAATAATCACCAGTGTAAGCTGTTGTCACATTTGATATTCTATGTACATATAGGTTCTGTGATAGCATGGCTCTATTTACAAGCTCAAGAATAGTTTCCCAAGAACATAGTTCTGTTTAAACGCTCTAAAAGTAATTTCCCAAAACATAGATGATTTAGACATATTTTCCTGGATAGAATACAGTAATGTACCACTGCAACAACGGTAGGTGCCAGAGGGCTGGTCCACACCAGAGAAAGAGTTGTCTGGGACAACTGATTGTCTGTGCATGACTTTGCTGGACTTCGAGCTGGGAGATCCTCCAGGTTCTAGACTAAGGCCTAGAGGTTTGTACTGGGGACCGTCACTCCCATTTAGTGCAGGGAATACACCAGTATTAGTTCACCCATCCTAAAAGTGTTTATGGTCTTAATATGTTGCTCTTTTAGCACCTCTTAATGTAGTGGACATTCCCTAACCACCACTCTACTTCAATAAACATGTGACCTTTTTTCTGGCATTTGTTTGTTCTGTGGACTCTTTCATGATGCCTAGTAGAATCTCAGCGTGCAATACGGTGATTTTTAGAATAAGATAGACTACAGTTCAATAAAGTTTTCATTTTTGGCTGTTGTGGCAAGTCACAATAATGAGATTGACAAGATGGCATTTTGGGTAATGTAGTTTATTTCAACACAAAAATCTGTACTATATGCTTCTCAGTGTTTCTTAGAGAAAAGGAGTCTAAAAGGGTGCTTGTCAGGGTGTCTTACAAAATAATCCAAGTCCACTGTCCAAAAAACATATCTTAAGTGGATTCCTGTCCCTATCACTGTATAACTAAAAAGAACCTAACTTAGGCCAAAGTGTTCTTCTACCCAAATGATAGAATGGTGTTTGGTTTCTGACCCTACCATAAAGTCTCAACATCAGAAAAGGGTTACGGCCCAATGCACAGTTCCAGTCAAGGCACCAGCGGGTATCTCTTCCAACTTCCCTTCCTAGGATTACTTATCCGTCCTTGGTCATTCCCTCCTCAAACCCCTCCGTCCTTAGACCAGGTTCCTGCTACTGCTTGGACTGCGATGCGTAAATGTAATAAGGTGAGGCACAGAAAGAAGATCAGACCCCGGCACAGATGGGTAGCTCTGGTTTAACCAAGTATCACAGCAAGGAGAGAGTAAAAGGATAAATCATAGGGGCTCTGGGTGTATTTGACTGACACTTCTATGGTCCAATAGAAAGTAGTATTTCAAGGCTCCATGCTTGATGTAGGTTCTTTCGTCTAATGTACTGATTGTTTTGGACTTTTGATAGGAAGCAGCTGAGTCTGAAGAGGAGCAAAATTATGAATGGGCATACTAATATGTCTGCTGCCCTTAAGGTCGGAAAACGAGTTTTAGCCCATTGGCTGAGTTAGTACCGTGTGCCAGGAGAAACGAAAATGAGGGGCATATCATACTCGTTGTACGCATAAGGAGACAGCTGACGAGGGCACAACGCCAAAGCAGATGACAGCGGAGGCGGAGTTGAACCTGAGAAGCCTACCTGGGAACGAGACGCTGATCAATTACCCGAAGTAAGTAGAGAGAGAGGGGGGGAGACACTGTCTGGGAGCATTGTAAATGAGGTAAGGAACAATCAAAACGAGCAAACAGAAGTAGGTGCACCGCATGTATAAGTGCCTGAATCTCTGGCCCGAAACTAGTGTTAAAAATACCTGCTGGCCACAGGGGGACGCAACGGATGCCTGGCGCCACCCAAAGTGCTACAGAGAGTTAGCCTGTTTAAAAAAAGAACACCAAAATAAAAGAGAAGGACAGCATCAAAGAGCCAGCACAAGAAATTGCGGAATTATGTGTAGCCAGAGCTAAGCTTAAAGAACATTAAAGCTGTCCTGGCAAGTTTCTTAGTGTAAACAAGTTAGAGGCCTGTACAAGCTTCCTTCATCCTTGATGGCAAGATTAGAGAAAGACTGAACATTATACACTGAAGATATAAGATCCATTGGAACCTCATCCACACGAAAGAGAAAAGAGAACCAGAGAAATTCATGGAAGAGTAATGCAGTTTGTCCTTTGTTTTTATTACTTTTCCTATTTTTAATCTTTAATTCTATTGCTGAATAAACCCAGTTGAAGGAATACCAGGCTGTCTTGTGGTTTGTCCCACCCAGAGATTTGTGACAGTAGAAAAACCTGGAGTGCAAGAAAAGTCATTTTGTTCTAATATCTCTGTCGAAATGATCATATTTGGTTCTCTTTCACCGGGTATGGCCATGGACTTCGGCTTATTCTCAGGTCTTTCTTCATCTTTGGGAACCTCCTGGTCTCTCTTCCTGTGTCTCTCGCATCTGTAGCTCTGCTGGCTACTATGCTCTTCTGGTTCACTGTTTATCTTTCATGGACCTAGGGGGTGGGATTCCCACACATTCTCCATTACAGGTTGAAGACAGTACTTGAAAAGGGTCAGAAACCATACCAGCCATTGGTGTGTGAAGTGGTAAGTCAATATGCAAGTTGACTCCTGTGATAATGGTGGTTTATATATTTCCCTATTTAGGGATGGCTTTTCCTCAAAGGGGAGGTCATCCCCAGTAGGAAGCCACTTGCTCGGTCCCCTGGGGACTACTGGGCATAGAGTGCTCACCTCCCTTGTCCAAAAGGTGGTAACCTCCCCTTGGGTAGAGGGGACAAATGCCCTGGATTCATCACACCGCCCTTTAATAAATGAGGCTGTGTCCGAAACATTGAGACTGATCACCCATGGGACATCTTTCAACTGAAGGAACTAAAAAAAGGCTATCCAAACAAGGCAAATATTGAATATTGAAAAAAAGAGAATTACTAAGGACATGGAGCAAAATAAAGTGACTCTGAAGCACAGCTCTTCACTACGATAAAAATTGAGGTTCATGTTGAGGGAGGGCTACACAGAAAATTCAAATGAAATCATAAGTTATCTTCTCAACCACTAGTTAGAACTACTCTGGTGTGGTGAAAATCACCCAAAAAAATAAACATCTACTGTGCCACCTGTGTATGTGCACTGAGGTGTACTTGACGTTGGCATGCCAATGTCTCAATATCCCCTCAAGTCAAACCGCGCCAAGACCACGATAATGCAATGAGGTAGCCCAGCCGTGCAGCAATCTCCCAACCCTTGGCTCCACATCCCACGTCCCTCACTGCCTCCTTCCAACATGGTAATGAACCTCAGTATTTCCCTGGACAACAATTTCTCCCTGACATATCAAATCAACTAGCCAGTTAAATCTTTATTCACACCCGGGAAAGACGGATTGACCAATCAAAATCTGCCTTTCCCAGGCACGATTGTGCCTTCACCACCTGCTGTGGTTTTGAAGAAAAAAAAAAGTTAAACAAAAATGGCCACCGCGATTAAAAAGGAGAAAAGGACTAGGTCCCTTTTCGGATGACGGCGGCCCTTTTTGAACATTTATTTATTTATTTTATTTATTGGTCATTTATTAGGCACTTATACAATTAGCAAAAACTGTTTCAAAACCCCCACAGGGCAGCAGGGTGGGGACTGGGGAAGGTAGTCAATGGGCCCAATTACGACCCTGGCGCTGACGGAATGAAGGGGGCCGGTACGGGACCGGCCCCCTTCATTCCGTCAGGGCCGATTACGAGGTTCACTTTGTGGGACTCGGGTCAGACGTCTGGTAAAACCAGTCGTCTTTTCCGGGTCCCACGAGGGCAAGAGGGAGGTAACAATGGGACACTTGTAATGTGCCCGTTGTTACCTCCCTCCCCATTCCCATTGATCCCTATGGGGGCTCCAATGGGAATGGGCAATGGTTCCTGCAAGGAGGACTTACCGGGTCCTCCTATGTCGGAATGACCTGGTAAGTCCCCATTGCAGGAACCCAGTAATGGAGCCTGGTTTGGAGCTATTAGCTCCATGGCTGCCTCCAAACTTGTAATGAGGCCCAATGCATTACAACAAATATAAATAAGGAGGTCCTGCTCAAGTCGCAGGGGGAGAGGGTGTCAATGTTAGCCAAAATTGACCCCCCTTCTTGGTCCAGCCCCTCAGCCCCCTCCTCACCTGAAGTCTCGGGGTCCGCGGGTGGTAGGAGTTTCTTCTTCCACAGGGCTTTTTTCTTTTGTGGCGGATAGGGTCTGCCCCGATATGAACCCACCCTGACCTAGATCAGAGAGGTCTGGGGGGGCCTATCTACCGGAACAAACTATATGGGGGAAAAAGCCCGACGGCATAAAAAAAAACCCTCTGGGCAGGAGAACAGGAACTTGGAGGATGCCGTCTTCGAGTTGACAAAGGGCCTGGAGCCAATGCAGAAAGAACCGAAGACGAGTGGAGGGAGAAAACAATGGCAAGAAAGGGAAATAAAAATGTAAATATATATCAGAGAGAGAGAGAGCAATTTAACAGGGAAAGCAAAGCTGGGGTGGATAAGCGGTCCCAGAGGACGGCACAAGGCAAGAGGGCAGAGGAAAGAAAACGAACAGAGGAACGAAGGGAAAGCACCTGACGAAGAGAGGACAGCAAGGAGCGTTTCACCCGGAAGCCTAGCGCGAAAGGGTTGCAACGCGCAGTCTTCCGGGTGAAACTGACAGAAAAAGGCCATTGGCTGCACAGCCCGCAAAGACTAGAATGTCACTGTGCAACGTGGGAGGAACGTGGCGGAAAGCTCAATGGCCGCCTAGGTGCCATTGAGTCCATACACGCCACGGTTTTCGGTGTGTGACAGAGGGAGACTATTTCACATAAGGAAGCCCGCCGAGGAAAGTGATCGACCACCAGCTCTCTGTATAACAAACCGCTTCACACGTTGGGAGTTAGTACCAGAGGAACCCATGGGTGTAGAAGGGGGGGTATTTGGTCAGGAAGTGGTGGAGATAGAGTGGTCCCCGGCCCCACATAGCCTTTTGGATGATACAGAGGGATTTGAATTCAATCTGTGCTGAGACCGGGAGCCAGTGAAGGCTTTGTAGGGCAGGAGAGATGCGGTCCCTGGGCTTGAGGCCAAGGATAAGTCTTGCTGCCCTATTCTGCGTTAGCTGGAGGGGTCACAGGGTTGATGAAGGAAGAGGCTATTACAATAGTCTGGCTTGGAGAGGACCAGAGCACAAGTAACATTGAGTTTCTGGGAGAAGGTGAGGAAGGGTAGAGTTCCTTTGAGAAGGAAGAGCTGAAAGTGGGACTTCTTGACAATGTCCTGAATATGAGGGATGAAGGAAAGGGAGGAGTCGAAGATGACTCAGAGAAACATGTTTTTCATGGCCGCCCTCATCTGAAAAGGGACATAGTCCCTTTTCTATTTTATGGTGGCTACCATTTTTTGTGACTTTTTTCATTCTGATGGGAGATGTACTCGCGCTGAGCTCATCTCACGTCGGAATCACAAAAAAAAGAAAATTATCCGCCCCATGGGAAATCCTAGGGTGTGAATAGATTTCCATGTGATTCCGTTAAAAAAGTCCAAAAAAAATGCTGCGCCATTAAAATAGAAAAGGGACCAAGGCGGCCATTTTTCTAACCTTTTATTTCTCCGAGCTGTCAGAAGAAAAAAAAATGAAAACTATACGCACCCCAGGAAATCGCTTTCGACATGGGACTTACCGTCCCACAGGTGAAGAATTATGGAGATTAGCATGCATCACATCTAGATAGAATTGTGGTGATTAGCATGTGACACATCCCAAATCTAGGTGCTACTGCATTTTACTGTCCACTGTTGTATGACCATTTAGGCCTCTCTCCCTCTATCCAGGAGTCCCAAATCCAGGTGCTACTATATTTTACTGTCCACTGTTGTATGCCCATTTAGGCATTTCTCCCGCTATCCAGGTGTACCAAATCTAAGTGCTACTACATTTTACTGTCCACTATTGTATGCCAATGTAGACCTCTCTCCCTCTATCTAGTTGTCCCAATCTAGGTGTTCCAAACTCAGGTGCTACTATATTTTACTGTCTACTGTTGTATCCCCATTTAGGCGTTTCTCCCACTATCCAGATCCAGGTGTCTCAAATCTAGGTGCTACTATATTTCACTGTCTACTGTTGTATGCCCATTTAGGCACTATACAGGTGTCCCAAAACTAGGCACTACTCTATTTTACTGTCTACGGTTGTATGTTGACTTAGGCCTCTCTCCCTCTATCCAGGTGTCCCAAACCTGGGTGCTACTGCATTTACAGTCCACTGCTGTATGCCCATTTAGGCCTCCCTATCACTATCCAGTTGCCCCAAATCGAGGTGCTACTGTACTTTACTGTCTAATTTAGCACCCCCTTTTAGACTCACCCTCTTCACCCCTGTATCCATGTGCCCCAAAAACTGCTTCTTATACTCTGACCAGTTGACCAAGGCCAGGAAAGCCCCCCCCAATCCCCGCCCCATCATACCTCCAGGGCCTCTCCCTCTGCTCAGACTTTCGTTCCAGGGAGACCATGAATAGTGAGACCAGCCAATCACACTGGACCAAAATAAAGAACACTGCAGTCAATCCCCAGCCAAGCCTACGATACGTATACCTTACACCACGTCTATGGACACAGACCACAGGCACGTCCAGCCATCCATGCCCGCTAGAATGAAGCTATGGATATGCTATTCCGGTCTAGCAGCACACATTGCCGTCCAGACTGAAACCCCTGACGTACCTCAACATCGCTGCCACCAGTATACAGAGACGGCCAACGAAAAACAATTAATTCTAGCTTGGCACACATTGAATCTCCAGCAGTAGAACTCTATCCTGAACCACCAATAGCGCCCACCCATGTGTCTAACCTCCGGGCTGCTTACTGGAGCCTAGCCAGCCACCTAAATCCTAACCGGGCAAAAATGCACACTAACCTCTTTGATTAAAACTCTTAGAATCTCCTGCACATGGACTGCGGCCACTGAGGGCATTCCAACCACAAAGCGCATTGAGGCCATACAAATGGGGAAAGGGCGCTATATAAATGACGAATGTAATACAATATTTAATTTTAGAAATCTTTTTAAATCACCCTTGTTATTTTTACTGAGTTTAGAATACTACTCTTGTTATATTAAATTGCTTTTGGGGGCTGTTATATATAATTCGGTTGAACACTGAACTGGGATAGCTACAAACGAAGACATGTTTCCATCGGTGGAAACTCCAATACCCATCAGTGCTTGGGGCGCGCACCTTGGTGACACCGTTTAGAGGGGACACAGTCCTCAATTAGCCTACGTCAGTGCATGATGCAAAGCCTGTTTAGGCATGTTTGTGGCCAGCAAGTGGCGGGCGGCGCTGTCCGGTTGAACAGGCTCATGGTGTTCTGATAGAGGAGTTATTTAGCGGTGGCCGTGGTTGTTGGTGGGTTCCCCTTTATTAAATATGCCATTATATACCCCGAGTGGGATGTGTATGCCCAGACGTGGGACATGGGCCTAGAGACCCAAGCTACTCCTCACTGATGAAGCCCAACAGGCCGAAACATGTTTGGGGATGCTTGTGCTCTCGTGCAGAAGGGATGTGACCTAGCAGTTCGGGCTGGACTGCCCCTTTTGGAGTGGGACCAAGCCTGAATTGCATATGGTCTTTCTCCTTCTGTAACGGATTGGCAGGTGAGGAAACAATGGTCTGGGGGGTTGACCAGAGCACTGCCAGAGGTTAAGATTAATTCTAAACCTTCCGGCCATCAACTCATTGTTTTTGTTTAGCATTATATACGACATGTCCTCGCTTTTAGAGTAAAGAAAGCAGCACCGATCTTTCTTTGCATGTCGAACATAATTCGCAATTTGGAGATAGCAAATAGTCTCAGTATAAAGGCTAGAGACTTTGCAAGTTCACCATATGTTTTTCTTAAAGCTTCCATGGTAAATGCTAGGCTGGCGGTAGTATATGCAAATTAAATTTGTGATTTTATAAAGGAACATGGTTTAGATTTCTTTTTATCACAGATACTTGATTTAATGAACCGTTGCAGGCATTGTTCCATCCATTCATTCCTGGGGGGGTACCTAATACAATGTATAAATCGTGTTACCAAAAGTGGAGGCAAGTAGCTGTGATATATAGGTCCAGTTTAAAAATCTCTCATTGAGTCTTTGAACTTGGATGAGTTGACACAGGTGGGTCAGTTGATTATATGGAACACACCCACAGTCTCGCTTAAAATATTGCTGGGCTATAGATGTCCAGGTCCAGCAAAGTCCTTTTTGGAGAATTTAGAAGAGTTTATATTATCATTAGGAAACAAACATAACAGAGTAGTTTGCCTGGGCGAATTTAATATATGTTTGGATGACCCATCTGCATCTGACTCCAAGGAATTCTGGAGATTCTGAGGAGCCATGACACGGGACCCCTTGATGTAACCCCTTCCCATTAACAGGGGCACTGTCTAGATCCAATTTGGGTCAGGGGATCTGGAATGACCATGACTAGGACTCTACCAGTGTCATGGTCAGACCATTTTGTAAGAATGTTTTCTTTTAATCATGCTAAGGAGAAGGTATCGCTATCTAGAACAAAAGACATGGTACTATCTTGCAGACCTAAAGATCTGGCAAGAATACCAGGTCCAGTGTTAAAGTAAGAGGGAATTGGGCTCTTTAGACCCATCTTTAAATTGTGATGAGTGGCTCACCCAGGGAGCAGTCATTTTTGATCAAACATGTTCTAAATATGCTCCTCTGGTGCAAAGGAAGATGAAAAAAGCAATGCCTTGGTTCTCTCCCAGTCTAGCTATTCAGAGACAAAACAATAGAATAATGGAAAGGAAATGGACGAATCATATAACCACAGATCAAGCAATCAAAGCTAAAGCAGCTCGGAAGGAATACAAAGTGGCTATTTTTAAAGCCAAGTCAGAGTTTTTACATATAAAGGATTGAGGCAGCTAACAAATGCCCCAGAGAACACTTCTCAGCTATTGCTAATTTTTGCCATCCAAGTTGTATCTCTTCTTCTATGGAAGCTTCACAAGATCAAGCAAATGCATTTAATTTGTGCTTTATGGACAAAATTAAATTAATCTAGGTGTCATGACCTACAGAACGTGCCCTTTTTGGACTTCCTGGTCCTTGTCTCAACGGGGCTTGCACTCCCTGGTGCTCCCAACATGGCCGTCCAGCGTGGAACAGCTTCCTCGCTCTACATGTTGGACGTAGCGTGTTCTATTAATAGACCATGCCCCCCGCGGCTCCGCACGTCTCAATGTTATTGCGAAGTAGCGACCAGACGTGTGCTCCGTAGCTCGTGGTATTGTTATCCTTGGTTCTATCCCAACCAACCCCATTCCAAGACCCTTTCCCTTCTTTCTTGCTTCCTGGACTTGTGTGCTGAGTAGCGCACTCTCTTAATTCCCCGGATTCCTGGATCGTTGCATCCCGGACCTTTGAATGCAAGCTGGAGTCTGAAGAGACTCATGCAGCCTTATTCAAGACCCGATCCGTCCGCAAGAAGGCATCGACCAAGAAATCCAGCAAAGATCGGACTCAGGTGAGAAGGGGGGAACTCCTTGAAAGTTTGAGACGCCACCCGACCAAACTCGATATGGACATGGAAGCGGCCGTCCAGGACCTGAAGCGTGGCATGCAAGAGCTATCAACCGAGGTACAGAATCTAAAGGCGGAAAACGCTGCTCTCAAACAATTAGTGCTATCCCGTGATTCTGCCACAAAAGAAAGTGTCTTGCTGGGCGGCATAGTGGACAAATACGATGGGTTGACAAAAACCCTTTGTGGATTCCTGGATTCATGTATGGTCCACTTTACTTTTAAGCCCTACTACTTTTTGACTCCGAGGGCTAAGGTGGGTTTCATAATTTTCCACCTTTCAGGAAATGCCTTAACCTGGGCTACGCCCCTCGTTAATTCCGGCGATGCTCTCCTAAATGACTATGATGGGTTCATACAGGCCCTTAAAACCATGTTTGACTGCCCAGAGCAGGTCTATAGTGCCCAGGAACGCCTGTTAGACTTTCAGCAGGGATCCCAGGATATGCTCACCTATGTAACCCGATTCAAGCAATTAGTCAAGGAAGCTGATGGGTCCCCTGAGACAAGTTTTACCCTTTTCAGGAGAGGACTGAATGAGGAGATTAAGGATGAGTTGGCCAGAGTGGCCCGCGCAAACTCATTCCAGGCACTAATGGACCCCGCCATGCAAATAGACTTTCGTATCCAGGAAAGGAAGGCAGAGAAGAAGAAATCCAGAGGAAATCCTTTGAAAGTGTCCTTCGAGAGCACCACCAAGACGGACACAAACCCAGGCTCAGTTACTGAACCAGAACCCATGCAGATAGGAGCCTTTTGTGGACCTATATCTCCGCAAGAAGTGATGAGAAGGATTCATATGGGGTTGTGCATGTACTGTGCCTCAGACAAACACTTGCTTAGGGAGTGTCCTCTAGCCCCTCCTCGACGTTCGGGAAACGCCAGCTCCCGATCCTAGATGGAGCAGAGCTTCGGGAGAGAGATGTTTGCTCCACATCAATTCCATCCTTGAACTCTCCTGGAAAAAACAATTTGGTGATACTACAGGCCTTCCTATCGCCCTCCAAGAATAAGACCTATTCCATTCTGGCCTTGGTAGACTGCGGAGCTATGGGAATTTTCATTGATCAAGACTGGGTTGTTAGTCATCATATTCCATACGAAACACAAAGCATCATGCAGCCGGTGGAAGCAATCGACGGAAGACCCCTCACTTCAGGACCCATAAGCCTGCAGACAAAAGAGATCCAGCTTTCTATGAACCATCACCAAGAGCGGTTTAGATTCGACATCATTAAGTCAGCTCATTACCCCATGGTATTCGGTATGCCCTGGTTACAGAAGCACAATCCGTATATCAATTGGACAGCAGGATCACTATTCCTAGGCTCAGAGTTTTGTATGTCTCACTGTCTATTCCTGGATCCCTCCTTGACACCCCCTAAAGAACCACCAAGAGAACAGCAAACAGCACTCATGGTTTCCAATATCATACAAGTCCCTGAGGCCTATCAGGGATATGCTGATGTATTTTCAACTGCCATAGTCCAGGCCTTACCCCCTCACAGATCTGAAGACTGCGCCATAGATACAGATCCCTCAGCAGTGATTCCCTTCGGCAGAATGTTCATCCTTTCTGAACCTGAGAAAAAGGCCCTCCGAGAATACCTGGATACCAACCTTGAAAATGGCACCATAAGACCTTCAAAATCTCCAGCGGGTGCTTCGTTGTTCTTTGTTCCCAAGAAGGACACCAAGGAACTCAGACTTGCCTCGACTATCGTGGCTTAAATCAATGCACCCTCAAAGATCGGTACCCACTGCCCTTGATCTCGGATATCCTGGAAGCTGTGAGAGGCGCGGTAAAATTCACGAAGTTGGATCTCTGGGGTGCCTATCATTTGATCCGTGTCCAGGAAGGAGACGAATGGAAAACCGCCTTTAGAACACCCTTTGGTCACTATGAATATCTAGTCATGCCCTTTGGACTAGCTAATGCCCCCGGAGTTTTTCAACGTTTCATGGATAGGGTGTTTTCTGACATGTTATTCCTCTTCGTCATTGTCTATCTGGACGACATATTGATCTTTTCTAAGGATCTTCTAAAGCATGAAGAACATGTAAAGGCAGTATTACAACGACTCTGTGAACACAAACTTTTAGCCAAACCCAAAAAATGCTTGTTTCACGTTACTTCTGTTCACTACCTAGGATTCATCCTTAGCCTAGAAGGAATTGGTATGGACCCTTCAAAGGTAAAGGCCATACTGGCATGGCCCGCTCCCACGTCCGTGAAACAAGTTCAATCCTTCCTGGGACTTGCCAACTTCTACCGGAAGTTCATATCCACCTTTTCCGAGATTGATTAGCCAATCGTTGCTCTCTTAAAGAAAGACACCCCCTTTATCTGGTCTACACCGCAAGATAAGGCATTCCAGCGTTTAAAGGCAGAGTTCATGCAAGCCCCCATCCTGGCCCAACCTGACATAAATCGACCATTCCTAGTGGAAACGGATGCCTCTAACTACGCCATAGGAGCGGTCTTGAAGTAAGAATTTGAGGATAAACTGGAACACCCCATTGCTTACCTTTCACAATCCCTGACTCCCAGTGAGAGACACTACTCCGTCCTGGAAAAGGAACTGTTAGCCATCCACCAAGCCTTCACTGAATGGCGAAATCTACTTCTGGGTGCTATATATCCAGTTCAGGTCCGCACGGACCATCTTCAAATTCTACAGTCATTGGAGTGTAGGAACAGTCGTCAGGCGCGTTGGGCCTACTTCTTTTGCCCAGTACCAGTTCCACATCACTCATGTTCCCAGATCACAAAACCTGATTGCTGACACCTTTTCCCGACGTCCTGACTATGTAGCTACGGAAGATAAGGCCTATCCTAAGATGTTTCCCCACACGATCTTTGTAGCTCAAGCAGTCAATCTCCTGGAAGAAATTTGAGTGCAAACCCAATCCTCTGATCTCTGGAAGGATATTTCGAGGAAGAATCAATGGAACCTAAGAGTCAAGGAAGGATATTTATTCAAGACAATGCACTGGTCATTCCTACACAGAAATTACAACAAAGAATAATAAACCTCTGTCTTGATACCCTTCACTCCGGACATCGTGGCATAACCAACACCCTCCGCCTCATACAAAGACAGTTTTGGTGGCCTGGAATGAAGACCAACGTACAGCAGTACATCAAGGCTTGTACTATCTGTAGTCAAAATAAACATGATAACAAGAGACTGGCGGGTCTTCTACTGCAACCTACACTGCCAACAAGGCCATGGGAATTCATTGCTACGGACTTCATTGTGGAATTACCACCTTCCCGAGGATACAAGACCATCATGGTTACCATTGACTTGTTCTCTCATATGGCTCATTTTACACCCCTGTGTAAGCTACCATCCTCGTCCGAACTTGCTGGAATCTTCCTGGAAAACGTATTCCGTCTGCATGGACTTCCTTCCAAGATCATATCTGATCGAGGACCTCAATACGTTTCACAATTCTGGAAACATCTCTGTCGCATTTTGTGAATCCAACGCGCCCTCTCATCAGGTTATCATCCCCAAACCAACAGGGCCACAGAATGTGCTAATCAGACCCTGGAACAGTATCTTCGATGTTTCGCCACCAAGGTTCAGGATGACTGATCGCTCCTGATACCCATGGCTGAATTTGCCTACAACAATTCCGATCATTCAGCACTTAAGACCAGTCCCTTTTATTGTAGCCAAGGTTTCCGTCCATCGGTTCTACCCTCTGTTCTCCCTCATCCTACACCGGTACCTACTGTTGACTCTTGGATCGAAACCCTCATCAACGTACACCAGGAGGCCAAAAAAAACTTAGAGAAGGCCAGAACACAGACTAAGAGGTATGCAGATTCCAAAAGAAGACCAGGGCCTTCTTATGCAATTGGTGATCAAGTCTGGTTGTCCTCGAAATTATTACCCCGACATCTACAGCCAAACAAATTGGCCCCTCGGTAATATGGTCCATTTCCCATCAAGGAAATTATAAATCCAGTCTCATACCGGATAAAACTACCGGACTCCTGGAAGAAAATTCACCCAGTTTTTCACACATCCTTATTAAAACCCTACATCCAATCTTCCCGGAAATCCTGTAGAGCCCCTCCTCTGCTGGTCGACAACCAACTGGAATATGAAGTGTCCCGAATTTGCGACTCCAGGTATAAACGGGGTCAGCTTCAATACCTGGTTGAATGGAAGAGATATCCTCCTAGTGAAAGAATCTGGGAACCACTTTCTAATCTCAAGACCCCTCGACTGCTCAGAAGATTTCACCTCATACACCCGGGCAAACCTGGAGGAACGGGTCTTTGGAGGAGGCATGCTGTGATGACCTACAGAACGCGCCCCTTTTGGACTTCCTGATCCTTGTCTCAATGGGGCTTGCACTCCCTGGTACTCCCAACATTGCCGTCCAGTGTGGAACACCTTCCTCGCTCTACACGTTGGACGTAGCGTGTTCTATTAATAGACCACGCCCCCGCGGCTCCGCGTGACTCAATGCTATTGTGAGGTAGCGACCAGACGTGTGCGCCATAGCTCACGGTATTTTTATCCTTAGTTCTATCCCAACCAACCCCATTCCTAGAGCCTTTCCCTTCTTTCTTACTTCCTGGACTCGTGTGCTGAGTAGCGCACTCTCTTAATTCCCCGGATTCCTGGATCGTTGCATCCCGGAACTTTGAACGCACGCTGGAGTCGGAAGAGACTCGTGCAGCCTTATTTGAAACCCGATCCGTCCGCAAGAAGGCATCGACCAAGAAATCCAGCAAAGATCGGACTCAGGTAAGAAGGGGGGAACTCCTTGACACTAGGAGAAGATTACTTAGAATATGCAATTGGACCTAAATGTAGAACCTACCATCCCTCCACAGATGGTAGGAAAAGAAGTTGATAATTTGCATTGTGTTAAGCCTTTCTTTGATTTTACAACAGTGTCAGAGGATACCATTTTGTCACTGTCGCAGACTCTCAAACCGACTAATGATCAGTTATTTGAGATTGCAGCATGGACAGCGCAACAATGTGCGGCAGAGAGTTGCCCGTTTATGACACAATTTGTGAATGGTTCCCTCTCATAAGGAATGGTCCCATTGAAACTAAAGAAATCCATTGTAACTCCATTATTAAAAAGATCCAATTTAGATCCAAATGAGCTACAAGATTACGGTCTGCTGACTGGCCATTCATGGCCGGCACAAATCCTGGAAATGGTTGTCATGGTCCCGAAACAAGAGCACGTAGAGAAGGGTACACTTTTGGACCCTTTCCATTTTGTCTTCCAGCCAGGATTTGGTACTGAGACAGCTTTGAAGGCTGTCTGGGACGAGCTTCTATGGGTTGCAGCCCAAGGGGAATTATTGACATTGGTAATGCTGGACCTCTCCGCAGCATTCAACACTGTAGATCAGTGTCCTATTGAAGACTCTCAGGGAGGTAAGGAAGGTGTCGGATCGCGCTAGTAAATGGTTTGATTCCTTTCTATCGGACCACCAGCAACAACTGTGGGTGGGAGGGTTTATTTGAGACCCATTACCCCAGGGATGTGGTGTACCTCAGGGGTCATCACGGTCTCCTTTGTTGTTTAATTTATATCTGCAACCATTAATGGATATTCTCAAGCGACACAAGATTGGCTTTCAATCATACTCCGAAAATGATATGATATGAGTCACTTATAATGAACATGTACACAAGTGTACTCAGGTATTCATTAAAATTGATGATTGCAAAGATTATTTTTATACGGTTGGCCTGTGTTTAGAGTACATCAGTAAATGGATGGCGCTGAACTGGCTGCAACTCCATCCCTGTAAAACAGAAGTGGCTTTGTTTGGACCAAAACATCTTCTGCATGGTGACAAACGCCCACATCCACCATGCTTTTGGGGTTCCAACCTTAGTTTTGCCACCAAAATTAAAAATCTTGGATGTAACATGGCAAGACAATTTTCGCTTGTGAAGCTCGGGTTGGGGCAAATGTACAGTCAGCGTCCCATTGTCTAGGCCTGCTGCAGCATGCCCTCCCTTTTGTTCCAGCTGAGGACCATGCAGCTATGGTAGGAGCTTTAGTTAATTCTCATCTGCACTACTGTAACAGTTTAAAAGCACGCATTCCCAAAAAACACCTGTACCCGTTGCAGAAGGTACAAAATACAGTGGCACTATCATATTTAAGTGAAAAAACTGATCAGATAACAACCCAACTGGGATCTACGATCTGTTGACAAACTGCTGTTGGTGATACCACCAGCTCATTGTGTCTTCAGAGGAGATAGAAGATTTGCAATCTTTGGTTTCGCGCTCTGAAATAAAATATCAATTCGATTTAGTCCCAGGTTGTGGAATAAGCTTCCCTTGGAACTCAGGAAAATTGAATCATTGTATCAGTTCCGTAAAGCCCTTACAACATGTATTTTCAAATTAATTAGGCTCATTGTACGGAGGGGGGGCACAATCATGAGTAAAGTGTAGCAATTCAGATTTTCCTTAATAACGCTCTGTGCCTAGATGCGGTTTAGTCCGTCCAGTCGTGCATTATAAATACCTCAAATACTCTTAAAGATCATTAACTTGAAAACAGGCCTCTTGAGACATGCTATCACATCACAATCTTGCACATGTATCAGAGCTCCAACATCAATCAGATTGCATGGTACAGGCCATGTTTTAATGTACGCAATGGAGAACACTAGACACAGCACTGTATCTGCCTCTACATATCACAACCGGTCAATATCACTGGCGCCGCCATATATTATGCACCCCTCACCAGGTACACAGATAATGGGCCTCATTACAAGCCTGGCGGTCTGGAAATAAAGCTGCTGGTAGCCGACTACAAGAAGGCCTGCAGGGGCCATTGCTCCCAGCAGGTCTGACCGTCTGATGTTAGCAACAGTGCTGGTGCTTCTGTGACCTCTTTCCCGTGGTGTCCTATTGGACTCCACAGGAATGGGGACTTACACTTTCCGCCACCTTACATCCCCGGCTGCTGGGACTTGTCCCAGTGGCACTGGAATATCAGGCGTTGGAATGGTGTTACGTGTTTAGGCGACAACCCCAAGTTTTTCGGCCGAAATGTTTTGTCAAAAAACTCCACAAAAAAAAGCCTGCCGATGTAATAACGTCTTACCCTAGAAGTGCAGTTTGGCATCCAAAATACAACAGTACCCCCCAGTGGGCTACTAACACAACATCCATTGAATGACTGCCACTCCCATTGGATGACCAACACACTTGAGCAGATCTCTGCCTGACAAAATGTCACCCTACCGATCACTCGTGCTACACCACACAGCGAATGGCAAACAACAAACTCAAACCACAAATCCCACAGCATATCTCCTCCACCCAAATTCCAGTTTGCATGAAACCACAGTCCCCAGAGCATGTTGAGAAAAGCACCTTCAAGAGGGCCCACGTTAATAATACAAGCGGCTGGTGTGATGTGGTGCAAAGCACATGCCAGTAGCATAACAAAAACTAACAGATACGTATTGCGGCGAACCAGGGAAAAAAAGTGTTCATAGGCATGTGTTATTCTCGGTGAGAAAGAAAAAATAAAAAGCTACTTCTTGTCAGTGTCATGTCTGTGTGTCAGCGGGGGCCATTACCGAACCTATGGCACAGTGTGACTCTGCATACAGGACGTCTTGACAGGATTATGGCAGCTGCGGAGAGAAACACAATGAAGATGCGTGAGACGCAATTCATCAACCGATCCATATTCATGGATGTAAAGACAATGCGAGGAGTGCACTGCTGCCTGTTACAATAGGAGGCAGCCTTGAAATGCGGATCAGTGTGAGGCTGCTGGTGTACGAAAGAACCGCTCTAGAAAGAAAGCAATGCTAATCTGCGGAGGACAGGGTGCCGTAGCGCTTTGAGAGGGGGGTGCGGATCTTTCATCCCCACTAGACAGCTCTTTCAGAGTGGCTCGGGAAATTTCACTGCGCGGAAGGAAGGGTCAATTTTAGGGGATATCTGCCCGCTTTGCCATTGCTGCTGCAAGCGAAATGGGAAAATTCAGGCCTTTTCAGTGCACAAGATTTCGTTTATGCCATCACTCGCTTCTACGGAGTGAATATTTCACCGAACTAGGAGGTTTATGAAACGAGTCAGCCCCCTAACTGGGAGAAATATTTGTGCGTTCGAAACAGAGTCATTTTGTCCAAAAGTGGCAAACTCGGGATTGAATCCACTTTCGCCAGCAGCAATGTCACCCATCCCAGATAGTTGGGTGCAGGTGTGTGTGGGCTCGAATGCAGGTCACCTCATTGCCTGGCCTTTGAATGTGGGCCCAGGTGAAGCGGTGGCAGACACGCTCGTTGCAATGCTCAATATTCACTACGTTGATTTGGCATACAGATTTCATCCACACTTCAATTTACATGGAAGAATAGCTCAGGGAGGAAGGGTAGTTCAGGGGCAATGACACGAGTTTCCGCTTCCTGGGGCTCTGCTGCACTGCCTTCTGCGTGCCAGCAGAGCCCCTTTTATTAGAGAGGCGTCATGACGTAGTCTTGACACTCTCTTGCACACAACCACTAGACCAACACTCAACATCCCTTCTTTATTATAAAAAATGAAAAATCACCCCCACTACAAACAGCGACCCTCTACTGGATCTAACTTTGTGCATTCTAGTAGCGCACCCACTGCGCTCCTACATCATCACTGAAAACATTGGGTGCATTCCAGTCCGAGCACCATCTAATAGCTACTCACAAACGTATACCTTTATCCCTGCAAACAAACAGGTGTGTTCCAGTTTGCACACCACGGGGCCCGACAGCAGGCTCGCCCAACTCAGAAGATTGCTGGATTGAACTGGCCAGTGGCGCTGCTGCATGACAAGAAGAATACATTTTCTTCCTCTTCCTCCTTTCCCGCATCATACTGCGTTCTCCTTGAGTCTTCCGCCGCTTGGACCGCAGCCACTCTAGTGGTCCTTCTCCCCTTCGACTCACTCTCCCCCGATGTCCCCGCCATGCTGGCTGGTGTCGGAGTGATCCACCTCCTGCACCTCCCACACATGTGCTCTTTCGCTGGGCAGTACTGCAGGTGTGGGAGATCCGCTTGATCCGCTGCATGGGGGTTCCCAGCTTGAGGTGATGTCCGGATGAGTCCATGACTGAGGCCCGCACCTCCGCCAGCTCCTGGGCACGGCCAAGGTTTAGTATCCGGTCAATGGTCAGCGCTGGGTCCCTCAGAACTTGCCGGCGTAGCTTCGAGGAGCTATAGCCGTAGATGATCTGCGCTCTGATCTCGTCCTCGAAGTTTCCCAGGTCACAGGACAGTGCAATGCCGCTCAGCTTCCCATGGAATGCATCGAGGCTCTCCCCTTCCTCCTGCCTCGCACACCTCATTCTGAATGTTCATAGTCCATGTTGACCATGGGTCGGAAGTATTCATTCAGGGCTGTGATGGCTGCGGCATATGACTGATTTGTGGCCCTTAGTGTCTTGAATAGCCTCTGAACAGCCAGTCCGGCGGAGTACAGGAGTGTGGGGCATTTGGCTGCATCCTTAATCTCAACCGCCTCAAAATACAGCTCCAGGTTCTCCACCCAGGCTATCCACCGGGGTCCCAAGCTGGCGGGCGAACCCACCACATCAAAATGGTGTAGTGGCGCGAGCTGTCCTCGACATACCCCTTCGTTGTCGTTGTCTGTCATGATGGACACTGGTCGAGATCCCGGATGCCACTACTGCTGGCGAGTCTTGGTGCATCTGCCCCTTGTGGACACTTTTGTGGGCGCACGAACACTCCTTCAGGAGCCGCTACCCTCAGTGGCCTGGTAGATGATGAAATTACTCCAGACAGGTGGACCACCTCTCCTCCTGCAAGTGTACGAGCGCTCCTCGGGCCCGCAATCCGTGTTGGAACTGTCCCTCGCCTGAGAGTCACAGTGCTCACCTGCCCCCCTGCCACAGGCCAGAGTCCCCCTCCCCATGTCTTCTCTCTCTGGGCTGCAGCAGCCTCGTGGGGTAGCACCATCCACCCTATTCCCCTTTTCCTTTTTTTTTTTACTCTCCAGGGCTGTAGCCACGCTGACCTGAGTGGGAACAGCTGTTCTTTCTTCTTCACCGCCGTGGCCCGGAGACCTAGACCACACCCTTGCCTTTGTTGATTGTATGATGGGGTCCTGTGGAGGCCATGCCCCTTCTTGTGTATTCCTCTGCGTGCCACCGGTGTGGAGAAAATTCTGGTTTAAGTTAAGTTTCACCCGGCGGCCTGGGGCGTGTTGGGGCCATTTACCCCAGCCAAGGTGCTCCGCACTGCTCCCCTGCGCTCGGGAGCCCTTTGTTCGGGGAAGGCTGAGTATTCCGGTCCCACGCAGAGGAGCGTTCGACGTGCAGGCCCTCTTTCACGGCCACAGCTCCACGCGGCCTGTGCCGCAGCTGACAGTCTGTTTTCTTCTGTACTGGCGGCCTGCATCAACGTGCGGCCAGCGTTGCCACGCCGCAGCCCAGGGTCACGGACCGCAGCCGCACACGCAGATTCTTTGCTGCACCCCTCCCCGAGAGGAAAACACAGCCTCCGGGAGCCCACACACAGAGGTGCGCGAGGGGGTGAGACGTCCTCGTTGCCAATGTGGAGGGTCCGCCCCTGGTCACCGGGGCGGGCCACAGATTGTGTCGGGGCCACCCGACACGCCTAAAGACGCCGCGTCCACACAGCGTGGTGGAGGCAGAAGCACCTTAGTTGGCCCGGATCACCAGACCGTCGAACACCAGGCTGGGGATCACCCCGGCAACGGCAGCCCAGGCTCTGGGGGCACCCAGGCCAAAGCCGCCAACCAGACCGTGAGCACGCAGCAATAAGCCCCAATAAACACACGCAGACACAAGTTGCTGCTTCCTGGGGCTCTGCTGCACTGCCTTCTGCGTGCCAGCAGAGCCCCTTTTATTAGAGAGGCGTCATGACGCAGTCATGAGGCTCTCTCACATACAACCACCAGACCAACACTCAACAAGAATCTCGGAAGCAAGACAACGTGGCGCAACGCAGGTTCGAATCCCCATCCTGCTTAGAAACCACTTGCTGGTATTAAGGTCATTATAAAAGAACAATAAAACAAATAAATAAGAATAGACAGCAAGAGAGAAAGTCTGCTGTTTCAGCAGTATAGTCTGTGGTCAGTAAATGAGAGCAAATATGTAGAATTGGACAATGCAGCTCTGTTACAAAATAGACATATATGAACCTGAATAGGATGGAAGCAGCAAATTAAATAATGCCACACGGTAGGAATGAGTTATGTTCTTATGTGTTTCTTATTGGTAAGGTGCAAATATGTAGGTCTTTCTTGGAGAGCCTACCTTCCCCAATTCAGGGGAATAAGTATTCTCTAAATGTTAGGCCCAATTCGCAAAGAAATGGGAAGCTACAAAAAATCCTCAAAGATGCCCTACTCTCTGTTGCACGGGTCACCTGATTCACAGAGACGACCGTTACATTTCGTGGAGGCTGTCCTCCAACGCAACTGATGCGCTCGCTAGCTCCCTTAAATATGTATGTTCAGCACGCATGCTTAACAAATATATTCAAAGGCCGCTAGCAGCCAGGAGGGTTTCACCACGATGGGACCGTCCAAAAAAACATTCTAACCCCGAGTGAGCTATAGGACAGCAAGCAGGACTGTACAGTTTATTTTTTAAAATGCACGTAAACGTCAGAAATGACTTTTCCCTGTTGTTTCTGCATGAGCCCTGCTTGAAAATTCCCTAAGTGACAATGCAAGTTATTCTGGTGTGGTACAATAGTGCCGGTAACTCATTAGAACCCGTTGCGAGCGGCGTGATTAAAATGCGAAGCAGCGAAATGATAATTGCTGGAACCCTTCCAAGCATTGCAATTGCATTTGCACCCATAATCCGCATTCATTACGAAAAAGCCTGAAAGGTTTGGTAATTGACACTGAAAATGACATCAGTTCTGGGTTTGTCTGGAACAGTTCTGAAAAATAAACTGCCTCTACCTGAAATGTACTTTTGGCGTGGTCGCTCAAGAATCAGAAAATGTGCTTTGTCGGCCCGCAAATTAAAAGGTTTAATTTATTTTCACTTTCATTACCATTCGCGTATTCTTAGCCCGCCCCCAATGTCATTGGGTTAAGCCCCAGAAACGAATGTCACTAGAACGGTGATATGTGCTCCACTTGTAATCTGTTCACCAGCACTAGTCGTTACCAATTGCAGCATGTACCATTGCATTCTAGGTAGGGTGGTCATTTGCCAATGGTAGGCTGTCTTCTGGAGTGAGGCCCTGTTTCCGAAAACAAGTGAGTGTAGCCTCAGAGGTAACGTTGGCGCCAGGACTTTCATGAAAAGAACCCTCATTGCAATGTTTCTCTATCCTGGACGCTGGTGTTATTGGGGGGTTGGGGGTGGGGGTCAGTTCCTAGCAAGCTATAGGTCTTCTCTAAAGATAAAAGGCCTTTGTACTGTGGTCGAAGTGTACGAAAGAAAAGTAGTGGAACTATGTTCCCTGCTGGCCTGCCCCTGCTCCCCACAAACCCCATTGCCCTGCCCCCTTCCCAATCGCAATCCAAATCCCCTAGCAAACACACCTGCTGTTTAAGGAAATGTTCAGTGCAGTGCACTGAAGTGCAAGTTTCAATTTATTCCTGCATTTCCATTTTAAAACGAAACCATTCCGGAACCGTTTCTTTTTAAATTAAAAGTATTGGAACAGTAAAGCTTAATTAAAAAAAAGTAGAGGAGCACAGCTCCCAACCGCTCCTGCCCACTTCGACCACTGCAATCATCGCCAGTCTCTGTGCTGCATGCATTTACTTAATTTGAAGAAACGGGCGCGGCACTGTTTCTTGTATCAATTTCGGGACCTACCTTTTCATGATTTGCTGAAAACAAGTGAAATTAATTGCTTGATGTGTTTTTGGTTTTTTTTTTCTTAAAGGGGGTGGAATCCCACTTGCTCACACCCCTCCTCTTCCCCTTTTTTCCTGCACTTCATTTCCAACCCCGCCCCTTTACTTAACTTTCCATATCAACAATACGAGTGCATAATTGGTACAGAAAAATGGGCATAGGACATGGGGGGGGGCAGAGGGGAAAAATCCCTCCCACAATTTTAAGTGGGGGGATAGAATGGCATTTATCCCCCCAGAATAAAAGTGTTTGTTGGGTCCTGTCTTGCACAAACCCAGTGCAGTGCTCTACAAACGGCTGCAGGATGCTGCAGCGGTCACTACTTGTATGCAAAAGTTTTTCGGCAGACTGTCTGCAGGCTAAAGATACATTTATTTTCTCACAGCTCGCTCATGCATGCTGCGCGCTTGCACATTTGGAACGTGCCCGGGCCTGTGGGGAACAAACTGCATGTGCCCCTGCGTAGTGCACTGCTGCGCAGCCTCAGCCTGGATTTTTTTCCAGAAAGAAGGGAGCAGCTGGAGCCAAGCAGCGACACCCGCTCTCGTCATGCTGACTGAGAACTTGAAGGCTGGGCCGGCCTCCGCTGACGGCGTTATCGAGGAGGCAGAGAGAGACAGACACTCTACTCGACAGCTACGAGCTACCGAAGGTAAGTCAAGATCCCCTTTGCCCATTGCTCCTCCAGTGCCCCTTGTGCCCTCAAGCACCCTTGCTTCTCCTATTCCATCCCTGTGCTCCTTGCTTCCCAGCGTTTCTTGTGTACCCAGTTGTGAAAACAAAGAAATAATATGAGGCTGGGTAGCCCAAAAAGGAAATACACCAAACACAGGTAACAAAGGAACATACAATGGTCTTTATTTTATGCTAAACAGTTACAAAAAGTAAAAGACAAATCAGATAGCTATCGGCCCTCAGTACAACACAGCGAACTCCAGCGTGGTTCGGTGTGCTCAGTGAGTGCGAATATTCATTGAAACAGTCAGGCTTTTATACAATTTTCAGCCTGCTGTCCAGCCCTACTGCGGGTTAACTATTCCATAAATACATTACTGATCGAGGCTTCGTGCCAGCTTCGCTTCTAATTTGTTCGTCTATATGTATCTAGTTCATCTTTGGTTTACACACCAACAAGTCAAAATGGCAACAGTGTATTCTCTAAGTTTAACATTAAGCCTTAGGACATAGTTTATACAATGTAGTTAAACAGGCGTTCCCATTCAGTTATTCAAACAACATTGCAGTTAATATATGTTCATAGATCAGTTTAGTTGACACAGGTAATCCATTACACACAGGTCTGCAAAGGACAAGGTCTCAGTTCATGACCCTAACAAATGGCCTGCAGGTAAGTTACATATTAGCTGTACACAGGGGTCATGATGGCCGTGTTCTATTCTGAATGACACCGTCCACCATTTTAACTCACAGGGTGACTTTACATGGAGAGATAACCTAAAATGGTGGTTTACATTGATTCTAGGGTCAGGACCTTGCAACACAAATATCTTCACAAGTAGCTTGTTAGCAGCTTGGCGTAGGCCAATATACGTATATTCATAGCAATAGAAGGCACGATATAATTTCCAGTTTGACAAACCCTCCTTTTGGCCTATGCCAAGTGCTAAACTACTTCTGATCTCCTTGCAAATAACTCCATGCATCATCGTCCATACACCCTGAATCGCTGTCAGAAATATCTATTGCCATCAGATGGTTTACTAAAATCTCTTTCAGTACATATTCTTTGGAGGTTTTATCCGGGGCATACACTTTATGTCCTATCGCACCTATCACCTGAACGCAGCATCCCCCTAGCATCGAACATATACTAGGTAGACATTGGATACAACAACAAAGGAACAACAGAACTCCCAAAATGATCAGCAAGACTGAAAGCACTTTCCAACCCCAAGATCGCAAGAAGTCCCAGAACCAAGCGCTAAAATCCCAGTTTCCCTCGGGAACATGCACTTCTGAACTAAGGACGTGCAGATTCTGTATTGCCTTGAAGATAGTTGGGGAGGAATCTGGTACGAAAACACAGCAAGCGGACCCCACTAATTTACATACTCCACCACGTTCAGCCAGAACAACATCTAATGCCATTCGGTTCTGAAGTGCTACTAATCTGATCGCTTTCTGCTCTAATGTCATGTTATAGAGTATATCTGTGGTCCGGTTGATGGTTCTCTCCAGTACTCTCGCTAGTCTCCTGATGTCTTCGGAATTCGCTATCTGCCCAAAGAATGGAAGGAATGATTTTGCTACATCTCCCAAAACCTGTGCCGGAGTGTCACCATTCTCGTCCCGCCGTGGACGAGCCTTTGAAACTTCTACAGTACTTGCTATGAACACCCCAGGTAATAAGATTCCTAGATAACAAGTTCCCTGCCAATCCCTGGGTAACCATGGAAATGCTACATTACCGCAAACGAAATAGACAGGTTCGCCTACATACAAAGGTCTGTCTTCCCCAGTCAAATTTGCAACGTTGGCACAACCTTTAAAATCCCCCATTGACCGAGTGCCATTCCTCTGTATGCAGAAAGAAACTGAATTGGGGCTATGGTTAACAGTGTAGGAAGGAGGCATGTCGTCCTTATTGCCTATCAGAGCCATTTTAAAGGAAATCAAAGACTGGAAAGGACAAGACAATCTATCAGAAGGCCTAATAGAAGCAATGTTGAGCTTACTCCTATTTGCGAAAAGCGAGCATCCCAGGGGAGTCAAAACACGTTTCTCACAACTATTCAAATTAGTGCCATCAAAGTTCCCTGAGATGCTATCGTTCCAACGGCCAAAGAACAGTGCTCTGAGAGAAGCATAACAAGCAGTTGTCAAAGGTAAAGGGTGAATATACCAACCTAGCCCCTTATCGCCATGTTGCGGTAAATGTGAGCAGAACCAACAGTTGGACCTATTAAAGATGGCATGTGTAGCGTTCATGATAAGTAGCAAAGTATTATTATGATATTTTTGTCTATGCTGGAAATCTCTAGGAGACAAAGTATGCAAATGTACAATAGGTGTAGGAACAGTGGGTACATTTTCAGTCGGCAGCAAAGACTCTAAAGGATGAGTTTCTACAAAGTACCAAAGGCCTAACACAGTGACTATTATAAAACCAAATATTATCATAAAAACACAGCAATACGTTTTCGGGGCCCAGGCATTCAGTCCATTATCCCGGTTTGTCACCCGATCATTTACAAGTCCAATACGAGCCGTGGCGGTAGCAGGCATTGTAGTCTTTGGATGGAAACCCCAATGTTCATTGCTGGCGACCACCCGGTCGCGCTACTTCTTAGTCCTTCCACAACCCTAGCCAACAGAATCCCCTTTCTCAAATATGGGCAAAAGCAAGCCCTCGATGACTCTTTTCCTTCTCGGAATGCACAGCCGAACCGTGCCGTAAGTCTATCAGATGCACAGCAAAACCATGCCGTATGTCTATTTTCTTGGACACAGATTGTACTTTGCTGTTCCTGGTACTGATTGATCCGGAAACAATGTGTTGTCACTTCCTGTTGGAAGCTACGTATCAGGAGTAAATACAGATGCAGAGCCTGAAGCAACGATTTCTGGAAGCAAAAGTTTTGGAGAGTGTGGAGACAAAATGGCAGCTTCCCCAAGCCTCACATGCTCAGAGAGATTCTCTGACACACTCTCTGCGCTTTTTACTGCTTTGGGATCGTTGGTTCCACGTTAGCGAGGGGTTCTGTTTCTTCTGTAACATATGGCACTGAGTGAGGAAGTTTCTTCAGATGCGACGCGTGTATCCAGTGATGTTGGCCTGCTACCCGCGCTGCAGTCTGGGTGACCAGCAGGACTTGGAACGGGCCCTTCCAGCGGGGTGCAAGGCAAGTGGATCACTCAAAAGCCTTTACAAGCACCCAATCCCAAGGCCGCATGCTGTGGCCCGGGCCCTCATATCGCACAGGTAAAGCTTCTCGTACCTGGTGATAAATCAAACACAGGTTTTTAAGTCAACTGGCTACAATAATCTGAAAGTAATACATTTTCGACATTCTTCAAAGCTTTGTATTTAGGAAGATTACAGATATTGGCAGGTCTCCCCATTACCACCTCAAATGGAGAGAGCCCAGTCTTAGTTTGAGGGATTGTACGCATGGATAATAACACGATCGGTAAGGCGTCCGGCCATTTTAGTTTGGTGCCGGCACAGTCTTAGCGAGCTTGTTCTTGATGATACCATTGTGTCTTTCCACTAGTCCGGCGCTCTGAGCATGTCTGGCCGAATGGAATCGTTTGTCAATTTGCAATGCCGCACATATCTGTAGAATTATAGCAGCGATAAAATGTGGACCATTGTCCGACCTGATAACTCTCGGCAAACCGAACCGCGGGAAGTACTCTTTTAACATGGTTTTCGCAGTGGTCATGGCTGTAGCATCTTTGACAGGTAAAGCCTCGACCCATTTACAAAAGGCACAAATGACCACAAGGACGTATTTTAAATTGCTACACCATTCCATTTCAATAAAATCAAAGTGGATGACTTCAAATGGGACAGAGGGTGGCCAAAAAAACTTCCCCTTGGAGTTGATGTCCCCTTTCCCACATAGTGTTGTAGGCAAATCATGCAATTCTGGAAATAGCGCTGGGCAATTTTCGAAATCTTGTAATTTGCCCAAACTTTCTCTAACATCTTCGTAACCTGCTGGGCACAAACATGTGTAGGGCCGTGTGCCATGACGACCATCATCCTGACATAGGCGTCAGGTAGCAGCCATTTCCCTTCGACCGTATCCACCCAATATCCATCATCATCAAGTTTCCCCAAGCCTTCAGCCCACCTCTTAGACTCTTCCATTGTGGCATCAGCTTGGATATCCCGTACAGACCCAACACCCTCATCCATTACATAGGCATCTACAGTCTCCCTTGAAACATACATCTCCGTGAAGAGATCAGTGGCAGTTTGTCTAGCTATCTGATCAGCGAAAGCATTCCCTTTTCCAATATCATCTACAATCTTACGATGTGCTGCACATTTCACGGCCGCTAACTGAGTAGGGAGCGCAAGCGCTGAGAGCAGTTGTACTATCAGGGAGCCATGTTGAATCTTGGTGCCATGCGAAGTTAAAAACCCTCTCTCTGACCAAAGTCTCCCAAAGTTGTGAACCACCCCAAAGGCATACTGACTATCGGTATATATATTTACTGTAAGCCCTTTGGAAAGTTCACAAGCTCGGGTCAATGCTATAATCTCTGCGGCCTGCGCGGAGTTATGCGTGATTCTCTTGGTCTCCACAACCGTGCTGAATGTGGTGATTGCATAAGCAACTGTGGATGTACCATCCGGAAGTTTGAAGCAGGAGCCATCACAAAACAGCTCCCCTTGTGCATTATCGAAAGGAGTGTCCTTTAGATCAATTCTACCCTTTGATTCTTGTTCGGTAGCATACAGACAATCGTGTGACTCTTCGTCACTGCAAGCAGTACCTTGCGGGAAAGGTAGGAGTACAGCCGGATTAAGAACACACCACCTCTTAATTTGAATGTGAGGAGCAAACAAGATCAATTCATATCTCATCAACCGTGCGGAAGTGAGGTGTTGCGTTTGGGTTTTGTTCAGTAGAATATCTACAGAGTGAGGCACCATCAGGGTTAGATCATGGCCTAGAACCATTCCCTCACTCTGCTTTACAGACGCAGCAGCAGCAGCGACAGCTCGCAAACATCTTGGCAAAGCGCATGCTACAGGATCAAGGGCGGAAGAAAAGTAACCGCATGGCCTATTCTTCCCTCCATGTTCCTGCGTTAAAACAGCCAAAGCACATCCATCACATTCATGCACAAACAACACAAAGGCCATTTCGTAATTTGGTGTGCCCAAAACTGGTGCCGAGCATAATGCAGTCTTGAGCAACTCAAATGATTGTTAGTGTTCCATATTCCATGGCAATGGCGAAGAAATGCCCTTCTTTGTCAAGGCCAACATCGGTTTTATCACTAGTGAGAAGTTTGGGATCCATAACCTACAGTAAGAAGCCATACCTATCAAAGCTCTAACTTCCTTCTGTGTATTTGGGACAGACATGCCAGAAATTAACTTTATCCTTTCAGGTGTCAATCTTCTTCCCTCCTTTGACAGGAGATAGCCTAAATAGGCGACCTCCTGGCAACAATATTGAAACTTTTTAAGCAAAGCTTTGTGACCATGTTTAGCTAGATGAATAAGCAACAACACAGTGCCCTCTTTACAAGAGCTCTCGGAGTCGGCAGCCAAAAGAAAATCATCAACATACTGAAGCAATGTACAAGTAGGGGGCAATTCAACGGTATCAAGCTGTTCTTTCAAAGCCCTACTATAAATACTAGGACTCTCAGTGTAACCTTGAGGTGCATGAGTAAATGTGAACGAGCGTCCCACTAAGGTGAACGCGAACAAGTATCTACTATCCTTGTGTATAAGAATACTAAAGAAAGCATTCTTCAGATCCACAACACTAAAGTAAGTAGCTGTAGCTGGAATCATAGTTAATATTGGGGGTCATTACGACCCAGGCGGTAAGTACGCCAACTTTACCACCATGGTGTAAAGTACGTTTACACCATGGTGGATGGCGGATTTACCGCCCCATTCCAAGGTGAGTGGGGCGGTAAATCCCCATTTCCCATTTTACCCTTCCCCATTCCCATTTTTGCCACATAGGGCATAATGGGAGTGGGGAAGGCGCTAATTACGCCACCGTAAATTACGGTGGCGTAATTAGCACCAAGGCGGTTTAGCGCCATGGATTTTAACGGCTGCTAAAAGCAGCTGTTAAAATCGGAATCAGGCGTTAAGGGTTAACGACGGCATTAACCCTTAACGCCTGAGTTGTAATGAGGCCCCTTGTCGTCGCATCGGGCACAATTGGAAATTGCGGAGCGACGACTTTATTAATGGCACGCAAATCAATTATGAAACGGAATGGAATTGCATTATCCCCTTTCTTGTACACGGGTAAAATCGGGCTATTGCACAAACTACCTGCAATTTCCTCAATCACCCCACGATGCACAAAATCGGAAACAATGCATTTCAAGGCTTGCTCACCCTCAACTGAAATCTTATACTGTGGAATGCGTGGCAGCTTAATTCCATGTTTCAAAACTATTTTAACAGGTTCAATCTGCAAAACACCGACATCATTGTCGTCAACTGCCCACAAACACTCTGGTACATTACTGAATTCAGGCGGCAAAGGTCTAGTCAAGAATTGAGAGACAGAAAGTTGCTGTGGTGAAATCGTCAAACGCACTCCATCAGAAGAACAATGAATTACCGCATTTAATTCCTTCAACAGATTTAACCCCAACAAATTCTCTCCACAATTCAAAGTCAAAAGAAATGGACAGTGGTCCGTAAAGGGACCCAAAGAGATAGGTACCGGCGAAGAAACTGGACAGACAACTGGTGTGCCAGAAAACACTACAGGAACGTTGGTTTGCCCTGACAGTGGAATGTTTGGAACCCGGGAATGATCAATAGAACACTTCTGTGCTCCAGTGTCTATCAAAAACTGATGTTTCCTATTTCCCACTACCATTTCAACGTAGGGACCTTTCTGATTAACGGGAATAGGTGTAGGTTCCAAACCTTGCTTCGGGCAATCCTAACAAAACAAAATATCATCGAAAGGAAGCTCCTCAGATAGATATGTAGCAGAAGGATGATCAAATATGTTTCTAGTATCCACACTCAAAGTCTGATTGTCCTGTGGGTCCTGTGAAAACTGACCTCTACCAGGGCCCCCTACACCCAGGCGACCTCTGAATCGTCTACCCATATTTCCAAATGTGTTATTCGACCTCTGTCGAAGGACGGGGCATTGTGCACGCCAATGACCCTCCTGGCGACAATAGGCACACTGGTTAATGTTCACAGGACTCAAGGGCACATTCCCTTGTGGCACATACTGACCTCTAATCTGCGAACTACCCTCTCTGGGGCCTCTAACAATTTTTTGTAACAATACTTTAGTCTTTAAATCACCTTTTCTCTTCTCGACTCTATCTTTTTCATTATTGACACAGTTCTCGTAGTACTGAGCCATGTGCAGTACTTCTGATTGAGATTTTGCCTGCCAAGCGCTCTCGGAAGACATCATTTGTGACCGGATGTCAGGCAGCAATCCACGTACAAATTTGTCCACAAATAATCTTTTCCCAGGCTCTGTGCCTAAGTCTTGTCCACTGAAATCCGAGAATACTTGTTCGAACCGATTAAAGAACTCGGCAGCACCCTCAGACATTCCTTGAACACAGGCCGTAAGCTTGTCCCAAATAATTCTCTTTTCGGGTTTTTAATTTAGCAACGATTCTGTCAGGCAAAGTTAGTATCACCTGATGTGGTCTCTCTCCAGCTGGCCTTTCTCCGTCAAGCCTAGTTATGTTAGCCCACGTATCTCCCAACCCAGGTACGTCGTATATAGTTCTAACCTGTTTCCACAAATCTACAGGCAGGAGTACAGGAAACAACAAATCAATGTCGCCTAGGGTGAACACTGAGGACTGCAAAACGGACTCTATCTCTTTATAGAACCCTGTCAGATTTTTCCTAATGTCAGGAATAGACTGTCTAATGGTGTTCACTTCCTGCCGTGAAAACAGGACGTGAACAAACTGTGATACTTAATGAGCAGGAATGTTCATAGCGACTATATTATGTGCAGGATCAGCCGCAATCTCAACCTTCGGGACAAATATCGGAGGAACCTCTCTCATAGGCAACTGAGATGTAGGCAACTCCGAACGCTTACTAAGCAACAAAGCCAAGTCGAGCGCTAAAGCAGTCGAAGAAGTGTCAAGTGAAAAAGCTCTCTTATAAATGCTCAATAACTCTGTGGGACAACTAATCTTCCTTTTTACACACTCATCCTGCAGGTACTCTACCATTACCTGTATCACTTTCCTCTGCATTTCTAGCATATATTGACTGTATGTGTCATATACCTCAACTGGAGTTATCGATATGTCTGAAATCCATCTAATCGCGTCTTTCTTACAAATTCGCGTTTCCTCAGATATCGATTTACGACACGGAAGAAACCGTTTCTGTACATACTTTCCCCTTCGTCATCCTCATTCTGTAACCTTTCCAACTCCTTTCTATACTCAAATATCCTCTCAACATGTTCATTTTCTTTCTCCACAGTGTCTTTTGAAAATGCTAAAGTGTTCAAATCTCTTAACCCTTGTGGGAGATCTACATTATTTAATCCTCCCCACATTACACACAAATGAATCCCTAAACCTTCAATGAAAACATTTTACTCAGGAAAATTATCCATATTAGAAAGTGTGGCAAAAACATTAGATTGATCATCCCTCTCTATACAATGCTTAGCCCATGCAAACAAATCCTGTTTCTTTTCTGTAGGAACAGTATTACGAGTAACAACCCTCGACCTCGCACCCTCTTCAACTACAAGCGGTACAGGACTACTTGGGAGTGGGGGTGCAGACAAATTCAATGGAGGTACTATTACCGGTGCAATGGGAACAGGCGGAGGAGCATGTGGAGGAACAACAACCGGAGGAATAGGAACAACAGGTTGAGCAGGAAGAGCAGGAATAACAGCAGGAAGAGGTACATACGGAGGTGGTGCAGAGGCACCTGGCCTTCGTTCATTTAGCAATTTGTCAATAAACTCATCAGAAACATGAAGATCTTTAGAAGGATAGATTTTCTGAATACCGAGTGAGAAAGCCCTATTCATATTTTTAGTCGACTCAGACTGTTTGTCCTGATCATATAACAACGCTTTTTTCAGCGTTCGTTTTACGACGGCGCGCATGTTTTTCCCTACTTTAAAGCTGTTGCAACGCTTCTCTTTTCCAATTCTGCAAAACATCAAATGCTGCAGGTCTAGCTTTTTTCTTTAACAAGACTGACTCCAAATATTCAATACGAGGGATCTCAAAACTCCCATTGATTGGCCACTGAAGTTCGTAGGCATGTCTGGTTTGTCTGTGCCAAATATCATTAAATACTATACTTCCAATGCCATGCTTACAGTACATAGTACATGCCGGCGACCCCTCCTGTGGTTCGGGACGGCTAAATTCCAAGGATTGTCTATCGCTGTGGAATAATGCCCTAAAGTAGGTAGACAATTTCCCAGGCATATCTCAAATTCTTGGTGTTACCTGGTCAATAATTGTGTCTGCAGATACAATGCGCCAAATTCAAATTGTCAGGATTAAATTAAGAATCGGGTCACGACTCACCTGACCAAACCTAAGGAGGTCCGATTGGATTTCAAAGAACTTACCTAACAAATTTTACCTTGTGTTTGGTGATTTCGGCAAATCTGCCCGCCTCAAGAAATGGACCCTCGTCAAGATGCCGTCTCGGACCACACGCTTATCGTCTAAAGATCGGGTCGTGCAGCGCTGCTGAGGTGTCGCGTCTCGTTCAGTGGGGCCCTTTATGTCACACCGTCCGATCCCCGTCCGATAGCGTGCATCAACCTTCAACAATCGGGCATCAATCTTGAGGGTCCCTATTCAGGGCACCAACTGTGAAAACAAAGAAATAATATGAGGCTGGGTAGCCCAAAAAGGAAATATACCAAACACAGGTTACAAAGGAACATACAATGGTCTTTATTTTATGCTAAACAGTTACAAAAAGTCAAAGACAAATCAGATAGCTATCGGCCCTCAGTACAACACAGCGAACTCCAGCGTGGTTCGGTGTGCTCAGTGAGTGGGAATATTCATTGAAACAGTCAGGCTTTTATACAATTTTCAGCCTGCTGTCCAGCCCTACTGCGGGTTAACTATTCCATAAATACATTACTGATCTAGGGTTCGTGCCAGGTTTGCTTCTAATTTGTTCGTCTATATGTATCTAGTTCATCTTTGGTTTACACATCAACAAGTCAAAATGGCAACAGTATATTCTCTAGGTTTAACATTAAGCCTTAATCCATTACACACAGGTCAGCAAAGGACAAGGTCTCAGTTCATGACCCTAACAAGTGGCCTGCAGGCAAGTTACATAGTAGCTGTACACAGGGGTCATGACGGCCGTGTTCTATTCTGAATGACATCGTCCACCATTTTAACTCACAGGGTGACTTTACAGGGAGAGAGAACCTAAAATGGCGGTTTACATTGATTCTAGGGTCAGGACCTTGCAACACGAATTTCTTCACAAGTAGCTTGTTAGCAGCTTGGCGTAGGCCAATATACATATATTCATAGCAATAGAAGGCACGATATAATTTCCAGTTTGACACAGTGGCATTGTACCCCAACATCGTTTGCCCCACCAGTAGCTGGTACATTGTCATGGGAACGCTGTGTGCCCTCCAGTGCCCCATCAGCTTTGCCAGTGCTCTAGGTAGCCCTCCCATTGCCCTTGTTCCCCAGGGTACCTTGTTCCCCAGTTCGCCTTCCATGCTCTTTGGTTCCCCAGTGGTCTGTATTCTCCCCAGTGCTTCTTGCTCCCACAAAGGACTCCTTCCATCCCACAGTGCTCCTTTAGATCACTCCCACTGTTTATTCTGTCAGGAAGTAGTCAGCACCCGTAACCCCTGTGCCCCTTCCATGACTTTATATCACTGTGAATCCCCCACATTCACATTCAGAAAGTCAGACCAACTGGCTTTGTTAAAGCTTGTTTCATCACTTGCTAGCTCCTCTGCGTCTTCAAAGCGAATGTCCAGTGAAAGTAAGCAGCCCTTCACTTGTGGCAGGTCTTGGCTGCTGGAGCTGCCAGAGAGCACTGTGGCAGATGCTGGCTGCTAGAGCTGCCGGGGGCACTGTGACAGGTCCTGGCTGCTGGAGCTGTCAGACAGCACTGTGGCAGGTGCTGGCTACTGTTGCAGCCACAGGGCACTGTGGCAGGTCTTGGCTGCTGGATCTGCTGGTGGCTCTGTGGCAGGTCTTGGCTACTGTTGCTGCCACATGGCACTGTCGCAGGTCTTGGCTGCTGGAGCTGCCAGGGTCACTGTGGCAGGTCTTGGCTGCTGAGCAGACATGAGGCACTGTGGCAGGTGCTGGATGTTATTGCTGCCATGGGGCACTGTAGCATATGATGGCTGCTTTTGCTGCCACGGGGCACTGCGGCAGGTCTTGGCATCTGAAGTTGCTGGGGGCACTGTGGCAGGTCTTGGTTGCTGGAGCTGTCTGGGGCACTGTGGCAGGCCTTGGCTGCTGAAGCTGCCTCGGGCACTGTGGCAGACCTTGGCTGCTGAGCAGCCAGGGGGCACTGTTGCAGGTTTTGGATGCTGTTGCTGCCGCGGGGCACTGTGGCAGGTCTTGGCAGCTGAAGCTGCTGGGGGCACTGTGGCAGGTCTTGGTTGCTGGAGCTGTCTGGGGCACTGTGGCAGGCCTTGGCTGCTGGAGCTGCCTCAGGCACTGTGGCAGGTGTTGGCTGCTGGAGCTGCTAGGGTTACTGTGTCAGGTGCTGACTGCTGTTGTTGCCAGGGGGCACTGTGGCAGGTGCTGGCTCCTGGGGAATAGTAGGGGACACTGTGGCAGGTGCTGGCTCCTAGGGAATACTAAGGGGCACTATGTCACGTGATGGCTGCTGGAGCTGCCATAGAACACTGTGGCAGGTGCTGGCAGATGGAGCTGCCAGGGGCACTGTGACGGGTGCTGGCTGCTGGAGCTGCAAAGGGGCACTGTGTCAGGTGCTGGCTGCTGTTGCTGACAGGGGGCACTGTGGCAGGTGTTCGCTCCAGGAACTGCCATGGGGCACTTTGGCAGGTCTTGGCTGCAGTTGCTGCCAGGGGGCAGTGTGACAGGTCCTGGCTGCTGGACCTGAGAGGGACACTGTGGCAGGTGCTGGCTGGTGGAGCTGCCATAGAACACCGTGGCAGGTGTTGGCGGATGGAGCTGCCAGGGTCACTGTGACAGGTGCTGGCTGCTGGAGCTGCAAAGGGGCGCTGTGTCAGGTGCTGGCTGCTGTTGCTGACAGGGGGCACTGTGGCAGGTGTTCGCTCCAGGAGCTGCCATGGGGCACTTTGGCAGATCTTGGCTGCAGTTGCTGCCAGGGGGCAGTGTGACAGGTCCTGGCTGCTGGACCTGAGAAGGACACTGTGGCAGGTGCTGACTGTTGGAGCTGCCATAGAACACCGTGGCAGGTGCTGGCGGATGGAGCTGCCGGGGGCACTGTGACAGGTGCTGGCTGCTGGAGCTGCAAAGGGGCGCTGCGTCAGGTGCTGGCTGCTGTTGCTGACAGGGGGCACTGTGGCAGGTGTTCGCTTCAGGAGCTGCCATGGGGCACTTTGGCAGGTCTTGGCTGCAGTTGCTGCCAGGGGCAGTGTGACAGGTCCTGGCTGCTGGACCTGAGAGGGACACTGTGGCATGTGCTGGCTACTGTTGCTAACAGGGGGAACTGTGTCAGGCAATGGATGCTGGACATGTAAGGGGCACTGTGGCAGGTGCTGGCTGATGAAGGTGGCAGGGGGCACTGTGGCAGGTGCTGCCTCCAGGAGCTACTAGAGGACAATGTGACAGGTGCTGGTCGCTGGAGCTGCCATATAACACTGTGGCAGGTGCTGGCAGATGTAGCTGCCAGGGGTACCGTGGCAGTGCTGGCTGCTGGACCTGCCAGGGGCACTGTGGCAGGTGCTGGCTGCAGTTGCTGCCAGGGGGCACTGTGACAGGTCCTGGCTTCTGAACCTTAGAGGGACACTGTGGCAGGCAATGGATGCTGGACATGCAAGAGGCACTGTGGCAGATGCTGGCTGATGAAGGTGGCAGCTGGCACTGTATCAGCTGGCTGCTGGAGCTGCCAGAGAGCACTGTGGCAGTTTCTGGAAGTTGAAGCTTCCAGGAGCACTGGGACGGGTGATGGCTGCTGAAGCTGCCAGGGGGCACTATGGCAGGTGCTCTTGCTGCTGTTGCTGTAAGGAGCACTGTGACGGGTGCTGGTTGCTGGGGCTAGCAGGGGTACTGTAAGAGGTGCTTGATGCTGGGGTTAGCAGGGGGCACTCTAAGAGGTGCTTGATGCTGGGGTTAGCAGGGAGCACTGTTGCAGGTCTTGGCTGCTGTTGCTGGCAGGGGGCACTGTGGCAGGTGCTCGCTCCAGGAGCTGCCAGAGGGAATGTTGCCATTTGTGCCCATCTACCGCACTCATCGAATATTTTGTTAAAACATTTGTGGTAATTTCCCTCCTCACTCTGCAAAAAAGATCTCTCCGACCGTTGGCTCTCTTCCTTCGGGCCCAACAGGTCCGCTACAGGTGGCTCTTCCCAACAGCATTACAATTTATCTATAAAGGCACTCTACGAAGAATTAACCACCTGGAGGACGCCGCACAAATAATGCATCCACTCCCACCCGGAACAACTTCCCCGGGGACCTCTGAAAACGCTACAGAAAGGGACCCTGTGCCCCCGCCAAAAGAAAAGCGACATACATGGACAAGAGTCCCGAGGGACAGGAGGAAAAAATGACCGAACACTACAAGATGGCACATCAACAGGAGGCCGGGAAGCGAACACATTGGATATCGACATCCCACAACCCTCACACATCCGGGGTCCGAATTGATGCGCCCCACTTCCCCGTCAGCCCCGGTTCTCCTCGACCCTGATGTGTCGCCATACATTGAAACACTGCAGAAATACCATCACACATCCACAGCAGCGGCCCCCCCCCCCACGACTCCTGCCCTCTTCCGAGGTATGTTACACCTACAAATCCTTGGAATGCCAGTTATAGTCTGGACACAAGTTTCAGCCATGTTGGCTGACGTCAGTTATCTGGCCCAGTTGGCCTGGGGTGATGCCGGCCCCACAATGCCGGCCCCCCGCTAGTTAACACCCGGCCTCCCTGTTAGAGGCAGGGACTAAAAACCCAAGAGCAGGATAACAATCATTCCTACCCATCCGAGCAATGGCTGACTCCAACCCAACCCATACTTCTCACATGAACCCACCAGAGGCTCCTCCCCCCCTACCCGAGACCATAGCACTTTGAAAGTCATCTCCCTCAATGTCAGTGGGCTGAATTCCCCCCCAAACGTAAATCTATCCTACAGAAGCTCCAGGACGAGGAAGCAGCAGTGGCCCTGCCCCAGGAAACCCATCTGTTGCCAGCAGACTTCGGGCGCCTACGTTCCCAACATTTCCCTAAACAATTTATTGCCTCAGGTGGCAGCAAGAAAGGAGGCACAGCAGTTCTCTTTAGGAAGGGGCTGAACCCCCACATACTGAAAACTAAACTCTGCCCAGAGGGAAGATTTGTGGCGGTGACGTGTCTCCTGCTGGACCAGCCATACACTTTCATCTCGGTCTACGCCCCGAACACAGGACAAGTCGCATTCTACGAGGCCTTGACCACCGCCCTGGTTGCCTTTACAGAGGGCCAAATCGTGATGGAAGGGGATTTTAATGGAGTGACGACCCTTCAAAGGACAAATCACACTCGGCCTCCTCTGGAGACTTCGCCCTGGCCCTCGGTCTGCTACGATTATTCAGGATCCTGGAGGTGGTCGATGCATGGCAGGCACTGCACCCCTCGGAAACGGACTTCACCTTCCACTCCTATGTCCACAGAACCATTTCAAGGATTGACCTCCTGCTGACATCACCACAGGTACTCGCCTTCACAAATGAGGTGTCCATTGGATCAAGAATACTGTCTGATCACACTCCGGTGACCATGGAAATCCACATTCATGACCCAACCCCCACAGCCCGCCGCAAATGGTCCCTGTATGACCCAATACTGAACGACATGTCAATAAGGTACACTATAGCAACATCAATTTCGAATTTCTTCAGGGAGAACCCCAACAAAAACACCTCCCCGGCCAATACCTGGGACGCCATGAAGGCGGTCATCCGGGGGAACTGATAGCCCGTGGAGTGGCATACCACAGAAGCAGGAAGCAGACCCGCATGGCTCTTGAGGAAGACCTTCGGGAAGTGGAGGCTATGCATAAAGAAAAAGGGTGGTCCCCCAAAATACAACGAGCGCTCCGAACGGCACGGGTGAAAATTGAGGCGCACTATGCCGAACACACGGCGCAACTACTAGCGAAGGCCAAACAATTTTATTATGTCAGGAACAACAAAGCAAACAAGCTAATGGTAGCAAAACTCGCCAAAACCAAGAAGAACAACACCATTATTGGACTGCGAGACCCCCAGGGCACAACCCACTACTTGGAGCCGGAGAATTTACAGCTAGCAACCGATCACCTTGTACAAGTAATGTCCGCACAGCCACGGAATAGGCAGAAGCAGACAGAATATCTACATAAGGCCTCCCTCCCTCAGCTGAAGCTCTCAGCTTGGGACGCCTTGGACGTGCCAATCTCAGCAGAAGAGGTCGAAGAGGCCATAAAAACCCTCAAATCCAGAGCTCCCGGACCAGACGGATACACCACTAAATTCTACAAAATCTTCAGGCATCAACTACTACCACCATTGATGAATCTCTTTAATTCCTTTCGGAGCACAGGCACTATAACCCCCTCCATGCAAGAATCTATCACCGTCCTCTTGCCTAAATCTGGGGGGGACCCAGCAAACTCAGCCTCCTACAGACCTATTGCATTGCTGAACATCGATGCCAATATCTACTTGAAGGTCCTGGCAACACGCCTCTCTCGCATCCTGCCTGACATAATCCACCCAGACCAGACTGGATTTATTAGATACAGAGCAACCAGTGACAATATACGCAGAACGCTGGATCTGGTAGACCTGGCCACCCGAAACTCTCAAAGCCTGGCTCTCCTAGCCCTTGACGCCACCAAGGCGTTCGATAAAGTGGACTGGACCTTCATGAAACTCACCCTGGAGGCCTTTGGCTTCGGATCGGAGTTCCGAACCATGGTCCTGGTGAATTGCAGATCTCCAAAGACCCTCTTGAGAATTAATGGCACCCTCTCGTCCCCAATCCCTCTAACTAGCGGGACCAGGCAGGGATGCCCGCTATCTCCACTCTTATTCGCCCTGGTTATGGAACCTTTTGCCCAAAGAATTAGACTAAATGACTCCATCAGGGGGCTCCAGGTCAGAACCTCCCAACACAAAGTGGCCTTATACGCGGAAGACGTTCTATTCACCATCTCACAGCCCTTCCTCTCACTGAAACACGCTCTGGCCGAGATAAAGAACTATGGAAGAGTCACTGGTTTCTCCATTAACTTCAACAAATCTACAGCTCTCGGGCTAGGCCTGACTCCGACGGAAAAGGCAACCCTGACCCCGCTTTGTCCCATTCAGTGGAAGACCACGGCAATCCCTTACCTGGGGGTCCAAATCCCAGCGAACCCTAAGGAGGTCTACCACGTAAACTCCCCCCTCTCTTTAAGGATCTGGCAGATGACTTGAAGTGATGGAAATTACAGGAAATCTTGCTAATGGGCCGCATCACTGCTTGCGAATTGAACCTTCTTCCCAGATTCCTATATGCCTGCTCCTCACTCCCGGTGGCTATCCCACCCCAGGCTCTTCGGGATCTCCAAAGGAATATGCTGCGGTTTATTTGGAGGGGGAAAAAACCCAGAAATCCCCCTGAGAACAATGCTGGGGAATGCCAGGTTGGGCGGTCTGGGAGTACCCGACCTACAAGGATACCAGATGGCAGCACAATTGGCAATCACCCAAGCCTGGCGGGTATCCTCTGACTGCCCAAGATGGGTGGAACTGGAACAATCTCGCCTTGCCCTCCCCTTACGCTTCCTCCCGCACATTCCACCGCCTATGCGGCAGACAGAGAAACTACTGCTTGCTACCAGGCACACCGTGGACACATGGGATAGGGCACTCAAGAAAGAAGGGGTCCCTAGAGGACTGAGCCCCTCATCCCTGATATTTCATAACCCAATTTTTTCTCCGGGTATGAACCCCCGGAACTTCAAGAACTGGATTGCAGGGGGTCTGGAATCGCTGGGACAACTGTTTGAAGGGGGGGAACCGTGCACGTTCTCACAATGCAAGGAGACCTTTCGACTTCACGAGACCGACAGGTTTTCCTACATCCAGCTTCGCCATTGGTGCACCCACCCGCAAACTTGTCTTGCAGCAGTCCGCCCTCCTTCAGCACTGGAACTAACCCTGATGGACCTCCCGGCCCGAGGTAAGATCTCTGCCATATATAAACGTTTCCACGGGGACTTCCTCACCTCTAAAACCCGCGCCATGGCACAGTGGGAGGCAGACCTAGGCCATCCCATAGAGGACCAGGCCTGGACAGATATATGGTCCCGGGCACACTCATCCTCAGCCTGCATCACCAACAGGGAATGTGCTTATAAAATACTGTTACACTGGTACTATTCCCCCCTGAGACTCCACCACATGAACAGCTCCCTGGACCCGGCATGCTGGAGACAATGCGGACACACGGGGTCCTTCCTCCACATGTGTTGGACGTGCCCACAAGCCCAACAATTTTGGAAACAATGCCTGAATATCATTGAAGATATCACTCGAACGACGCTCCCCCTAGAACCTGAACCCATCCTGCTGGGCGCTCCAATCCTGGGAATATACTTGAGGTCGGGCCCAAGGCCAAGCTCCTATCCCAATGCCTTCTAGCAGGAAGAATAACAATTGCCCGCACCTGGAAAGCCAGAGAGGGACCTCTCCTGCCCTTCTGGTGGACCAAAATGTGAGATATTCTTATCGCAGAAAAGGTGACGGCGGCTAAGGCAGGGACTCTTCACCGCTTTCAAAACAGTTGGGGCCCATTTCTTGACTATGACCGAAAATTCCCGGCTCTCACATATAAGCCCCAGCAAGCTAAGCGGATTCTGGATAGCGGAGACACACTCGATGAGGGGGGCGGTGCTGGGGGGAAGGGGAAGGAGTACCAACCTCCAGGATCGTAACCCGGACTGGCATTCAAGGGGGGGGGATGTTGGGGGGAGGGATGGGGAGCGGGGAAAAGCATCCATAATGTGATTAAATGTGTCCGGAAGGTTGCAGCAATGTATAACTGTATTTGTTTCCTGCCTTGTTAAAATAAACATATTAAAAAAAAAGGGGTGCTTCATGCTGGCGTTAGCAGGGGACACTGTTGCAGGTCTTGGCTGCTGTTGCTGCCAGGGGGCACTGTGGCAGGTGCTCGCTCCAGGAGCTGCCAGAGGGAATTTTGCCATTCGTGCCCATCTACCGCACTCATCGAATATTTTGTTAAAACATTTGTGGTAAATGTCATGTTAACACACACACGGCAATAAAAAGCCTGTGGAACCAATGTGCATACAGGGCACAGATCGGTTACATTCCTACCCATGACTGATCCGACGATCTCCAAGGCATGTACGGCAAAGTAAACACAAACCTCCTAATTTAGATATTGACATCACAGAAAAGTCTTCTTCAAGGATTGTCTTTCATAGTTAGGACTACCACGGGAAGTTTCATAACAAGTAGTTGTCATGAGGACGCAAAAAACAACTTTTGTGGTGTGAGATATAAGAATGGTCACTATTAGTAAATGTGGTGCAACTTCATGGTTAAGTAAACCATGAGTGGGGCTTTATGACAAGATAAACAATAGCATAAATTGTGAACTGAATCCATTCCAGGAACTGTAGGCAAGGCAAAGATTAGGTAATTTGCCCAAGATCACACACGTTGGTTAAGTGGTGAAACTGATTTGTTGGTGCTTTAAGCAATTGCCCCTTAATATTTTCAAAGCTGTAAATATTTGTTTAGGTTTCATGTGTTTAAATAATATTTTGTTTTATTGTCATGCTTTGAAAAGTAAATTAGTACAGCATTAAAAAAAAGAATGGTTTTAGCTTTATTTTCCACATCCCTATAGAGAGTCACAGTGGATGTTCCTAAATAAATCCCCCTTGGGTTTTACAATTGTTGTGATTATTTCACACAGCATGTAGCATTATGCACCCCTCCCATTTCTTATCACCCGCCATTCACTCCTCCAAAGGGACGAGAGTCCTTACCAATAGCCTCTTCACAGCTTTGCCAGCTTCAGTTAGCCTCCTATTGCGCTAAGAAGAGATGTTTCATATATCCTTGTGCTGCTCTGCTGCCCTGGACTTCAAATGTCACAAGAAAGTGCGAGTGAGCGGGAACGCTTTGATCATGATGGTGCAAGCTGCGACATTTGCGGGATGTCGGACACAACATATTAAATCGGGGCAGTCATGCAAAATATGGGAGGGTTGGCCTCCCTAGTTACCAGATTAAAAGTGGTAAAAACACAACTCCATTGCCTCCACATGAAAAAAGTTGATTTATGTGACCGCCACAACATGCAGATCATGCCCCTCAATCCTCCTTTTCTAGGGGGTTCTCAATGTTGACGTTAAATGTTCAGGAGTTAACATGCAAGACATTCTCAGGGCAGCCAACTGGTTGAGGGACACATACAGGAAATTTTATTTTAAGCCAGTGTCGGAGTTAGCAGCAACAGTAGTAAGAAGCTTTAAACAAGCATAATGTGAGCCTCTGGTCTTGACATAGAATGATGATTACCCAGGCATATAGCACAGGGAGTCTTGATTATATTAAAGACACAGAGGCAAGCATTATGCTTTCACTTCTTTTAATGCTACAAACCAACAGCTTTCAAATCTCAAATAAAACTTTTATAGTAACTTTTAAACACTTCTTTAAACAAAATTTTAAATGTATTCTTTCTTCTTTCTTTCTTAAAATCAAACTAGAAACCATCTCAGGAAAAAACACCATCTCCCATGAGTCTTTTTCTGCGACAGTAGTTTCTTCTCAAAGTTCCAGCCAATCAGGACCCTCTAGGCCTTCCCATGTCACATCCTATCTTTGCCCTTCCTCTTCTTTTTGATGAATTAAGTCCAATGTCAAACCAAACCAACAATCCACACAACAAAGGCCCGGGCAGGGCAACTAGAACTCTGCCACATCATAGTGGCACGCAAATCCGACTCATCTCTGCAGCGGGCACCTCCGCCTAGCCGGCCTCAGGCCCGATAGGAACTTGCAGGTTCTTCTGGTTGTCCCCTGTAACAGAGAACATAATCGGTGTGGGAAAATACACCTCAATGCTGTGCACTTGTAACATGTGCCACGCTGCTCATTTTGCCAACCGCTCCACCTCCTACACGTATTTGACTGGGCGGGATAATGCTCACCCGTGTCTTTAATAGAATCAAGACTCCCTGTGCTATACGCCTGGGTAATCTTCATTCTATGTCAAGACCAGAGGCTCACATTATGCTTGTTTAAAGCTTCTTACTACTGTTGCTGCTAACTCTGACACTGGCTTAAAATAAAATGTCCTGAATTTATCCCTCAACCAGTCGGCTGCCCTGAGAATGTCTTGCATGGAAACCCCTACTGCAAAAGCTCTAGACGCCATGGCCCCTCTTTCGAAATGTGCTCCAAACACTGAGGTGTCTACCCCCGCTAATGCCAGTACCTCTCTCCCCCATCTGGCAATGGTAGCTAGTGCCACCGCTTTGAAGGGCCTTCTATGTGCTATCAGAAGCTGCAATATGCCTAGAGGCCTTACTCACGCTGATAACCTCTCGTATACATTGGTACACTGTGCTACACACTTTTTTGCATTATTAGTAGAGTATGGATAGGAAATAACTTCTGAGTTCCCTTTAGTCTGTCTGGCGATGTTGAATGCCACGCCGTCCAGATAGAAAACCTTCCTGTCAATCTCCAGATCCCTCACGTCAGAGACTCTCCTGTCCTGGACTCCTGGGCCAGGTAAACTAGCCATGTGGCTATGCCTGGTGATATCACCAGGCATAGCCACATGGCTAGTTTACCTGGCAGATGCTTGTTTGACAATAGGTCATTGTCCGGCCATCGCATGAACAAGTCTAACACCTTGTTGATGTCCCACAGTGCAGCATATCTAGGAGTAGGTGGCTTTATCATCTTAACCCACTTAAGAAGCCTTACTACTGCTGGGTGCTCTCCTATTGGTGACCCATCCAATAGGAGCTATCTCTGATGATATAGATCAGCAGAGATGGCTGATCTATATACCCCTATTGTCCAAAAAGCATTCCCTCCTTGGCATGGAGAGGTTAAGAAATTCAGTATTGGCACTAAAGGGGCAGAAACAGGATGAACACCCTGCTGCTCGCACTAAGATTCCCACCAACGCCATGTGGCTCCATAGCTCAAGAGGTTGGAAGGAGGCCAGGACTCTCTGATAAAGAGAGCAGCGTGTTCCGAAATGCCCAGAATATTCCGCTGTCGCCCGAAACTCTGCAAGCCATCAATCAGAGGTTTTCTGTCTGAACCAGGGGATGAAGTTGCCCCTCTGGATCGGAGAGCAGATCCTCCCGGAATGGTATCCTACTCGGGAATTCCGAGGAAAGTTCCATCAGTACTGGAAACCACGCTTGCAACTTCCATTCAGGCGCTATCACTACTGCCTCCCCTCTCCCTGCAGATCTTTGAAGGGGTCCTGGCTATCATGACAAAGGGGGGAAAGGCATAGTGTGTCGGACAGCTCCAATCCTGGAGGATTGCGTTCCATCCCTCGGGTGTAATGCTCACCTGATCTCCACGGGGACGTCACTAAGCCTGTTCTGACCACTTACGACCTCGAACCCTTCCCTGGAGTCTACTCGACTGGAGACTGGGCCTGAAACACAGGATTGGTAGGGTTTAACTCCCTATTGTCTCTGTGTGCTTGAACCCCTTCTTCCTCAGGGTCTAACCCTTCCCTTTGATCCACAGCTCACCTTGTTTTCTTGGAAAGTGTGCTCTCCGTCCTGCTTTCAGCACAGGGGCACATTGATTGATGCGGGCTCATTGCTGCCTAGTTACTTCACTGGCAAGAGTCCGACCAGTAAGAATAATGAGTCTTTTGAACAGTTCTCTAACTTCATTCCTTTCCTTCCTTAGATGATGGCCGGCGTCCGGGGATGGCGGCGTGCTGCTGAGATGAGTAGCACTGAAGGTGAGTGAGAGCACGATGCGCGATGCGACCCTTTTCTATTTGTATTGAACTGAGTTCTTTTTCTGTGTCTTTTAGGTGCTGTGACGTTTTCAGCGTGGAGGCCGGTTATGAAGAAGAAATGCGGTGAGTAAGCGCGGTATGCGGCTCCTCTAGATGTTTCCATGCTAACCTGGAGTATCTTTTCCCTCTTGCAGATGGATGAGAAGTTCCGGAAACATAGTTCCCCCAGAGCGGCTGGGATTCAGGTAAGCGTTTGAAGCTCGTACAGTCTTTAAAAATAAGCAAAGATTTGCTGAATGCTTTCTAATGCCCTTTTTCTGTTCTTTTCCCTTTTCCTTAGGAAGCGGTGTGCCGGGGTGGGAATGACACCGCCGAAGATGCCCGCAGAACAGAAGGAGCGATGAATGATGGGCAGAAGCGCCGCAAGGTAAGGCTGTTCCTAACGGTGTTCTTGTTCTTGCAGGAGCTGAGCGCAGAAGAAAGATGCAGGCCTACTGAAGACCGATCCGAACACGGTGAGTGTCACGCTGCAGGTGCAGAAAACGCAAAGCATGTTTCTCAGCCTGGGCGTGGCCTAAATAGTCTCTGATTATCCCAGGTATCTCTGGGCTGAACCACACCCAAAAGACTAGACTGCACATGCAGTTCTGGGAACTGAAATATGTGGGGGCATCCATCTTGTCCCCATCAATGCACTACAAGTCCAATCCCCAATGTTATCCTATGGGAGTGAGTGAGTCTGGTGCCACAAGCGCCAAGTCTGAGTCCAAGTGGGTCTTTGGAGGGATGGAGAGGCCCTTGAGGGCCAGGTAGGTGATTGTTGCCTGGCTCCAGCCTGGCATCTTGGAGGGCTGGGGACACGAGGGGCAGGAATCATGACATTGGGCTTCCGGATCCAGCCTCCAGCTGAAGTACTTGGGCAGTTGTGTATTCAGGTGCGATACAAATAAGTCTGTATGGAGGGGACCCCAAAGCTCCTCAATCTCCTGGAATGTCTCCTTGTGAAGCTTCCAGTCGCCGGAATACCTCAGGTAATGTGAATTCCAATCCAGAACTACGTTCTGTACTCCTGGTAGGTACTCCGCTGTGATGGAGACCTGGTTGCTCAGGCAATAGTGCCAGAAATCCTTCAGTAACTCTGCTAACCTCCTGGATCTAGCCCCCACAGAGATGATTTTAGTTGCAAACTGCAGATATGTTGTCTTTCCAAAGGAGAATGCAACATCTCACTCAGTCTTTTGTAAGTGTTTTTACTGCAAAAGATTTTGTACGAGGGGGTAGTCCTGTCCTCAGGATTTTACAAACAACAATGATTCGTTGCAGGAATTATTTACAACCTCCATGGATTAGTAGTAAGACATTTCAACAAGTATGTGTTACTGAAAGAGGTAATAATCCAACTACTGGAAAGAAACTACTGTTGCCTTTATTTTAATTAGGCCCCACATGTAAACATTAAAATGAAGAGCAAGTAAACACATTAACATTTGAGTTAAATCAATGACAGGTTTCTCAAGTGTTCTGTACACCAGTGTTCTATACACATACATTCAAAAAGTGCATGGACAATTATTGCGGGTGGACACTGAACAACACATTTAGAATTAAGTTGAAAGCAGAGTTCCAAAGTGTCCTGTAAGAACATTCAAAATACAAAACACACATAAGCAGTTGTGAAATGCATTCAAAATACACATAAGCAGTTGTGTGGTGCGGTCTCACCTATATACATGGTTTGGCTAAATATTACTTCATATTGGTCAAACACAATGTACCAAATAGTCAATTAATGTGGTGAGAGTATTCAAGCCAACTGCTTAGTGACCAAGACCTTAAAAATAGGGTCTGCTGTAGACTGGTTTGGGAGGGATTACCAAAAAACTGATCGACGTCAACATAAAGGTAGTAGTTGTTCGTGTGGTCATAGTTCATAATAGTTCCAACTGGAACATGGTGACTTTGGACGTTTCGGCTGAAAGGTGTTGCAGACTTCTCCTGGGGCCGAGTGTAAGCAGGTCTCCCTATGGGTAAAAACAATATGGAAACATATTGAGTAATGGTCCAGAAAGTGGATCATACCTAAAGTCGTTAGAAGAGAAGTTAAAAAAACACGGAGGAATGGAGTGCTCCCCTAGGCAGTGGGAGCATGCTCTGTGAAAGGATATAGTTTGGGGTGGGCCAGAGACCCAGTGCACTAACCTTGCGTGGTGAAATAGAAAATTCAAAGATTCAGAATTGGAGTAGAGTACAGCTTGCTTGGAGGAGAAATTCAAAAATGTATTGAGTTCAAGCTGTCTGTGGTTGCCTGAAAATAGAGAAAGAAATGGAGGTCCCAGTCAGCTAGTGCATGGCAGAGGATGCCTGCAGATATAGCCTGGGTAAGGACAAATGAAGTACCTTTGTATCTGGAAACTGCTACGCTGTTCTGCTAAGTAAAGATCATTAAGGATCCTCAGAGTCGTGATCTTGCGTGCACCAGCCGGTGGGTCTGGAGCCTGAAGGGATACATAAGCGGAGGGCGGATGCCCAGTCACTGGGCGGCGTAACAAGGGGGCCACTGAAAGGTGGAAGAGGAGGGACCAGGGACTAACCTGTAATGTCCTGTGCAGAGATGCGGGGTCCGTGCGAACGAGAACGCGTGACCGACAGCGTTCATGGGCTGGAGCTGTGTAATTTTCTCTTGGTGCGCATGTGCAGAGAAGTAGTGTCTCTGGACTGCACATGCGCAATGTTGGCCCGGCTCTGTTGCCATGGTGTCCGTGATGCTTCGGGGACACGTAGGCAAACAGAGTTGTGGGTCGCGCTGGCTGCATTGTTAGAACAGTGCTCGGAGCCATACTGAAGGTACTGTGCATGGCGTGAGTGGAGGAGGTGGAGGGTTGCTGAACTACGAGCTGGGGTAAGGGAATCAGCTAGGACTGGGTGGAACGTGGCCAGAGTAAGCGCTGTGTGTGGCGCATGGAGAGGGAGCGGGAGATAGCTGTTCTCTGGTATGAAAAGGGGCAATTAGCCCGCATGTGCTGAGCTGTGGCTAGTGCCCAAGACTTGATGTAACCTTGGGACTGCTGCAGCTAATAAGTAACAGTGTCCCCGGGTAGTCCAGTCATGTGTTGTCTCGAGCTGAGACTGCTGGGCTAGGATGTAAGGGAGTGGAAGGACATAAGACACCACAAGGAAGGGGGGTGTGTGTTGGGTGGGCACAAATTGTGCTACTGGGTGAGTGCATAATGTTCATGCTGGATCACTAGGGCAGGAGGAGAATGGTCGGAATTTAAAGATATTCAAAAGGTGTAAGCTTGTTTAGCCCTTTGGCGGTGGTTTGTAATTTGAATATCCACTAGGTCTCTTTGAAGTTGAGGGCATTGGAGCTATTCAAGGAGTCAGGCACCTTGTCAATCACCCACCATTTGAAGGAAGCAAAGCTGTGCTGAAACTCTAGGTAATGAGAGACAAGAGGGGGCGTATGTGTTTTGCACCTGATCCTTGATTTATGTTGTCCAATCCTTTTGTGGACTGGTCTAGAAGTCTGCCCTATATATTGGAGTTTGCAAGGGCATTCAATCAGATAAATGACGTTCTGTGTTTTACAATTGGAGAAATGGCATAGTTCCCACTCTTTGTCTTCTATCGGGAAGGATCTGGTTTTCCGGGTTTGGTTGCAGACTGCACAGTTGCCACAGGGATAGTGGCCGCGGATTTCCCGCATATTCCATAGAGTGGATCTAGCATCTTTGCGTTTAGTCCTCTCTGCACATGCGCACTGAGAGAAAACGACACAGCTCCAGCCCGTGAACGCTGACGGTCGCGCGTTCTCGTTCGCACCCGCGCCTCTGCACAGGACATTACAGGTTAGTCCCTGGTGCCTCCTCTCCCACCTTTCAGCGGCCCCCTTGTTACGCCGCCCAGTGACTGGGCATCCGCCCTCCGCTTATGTATCCCTCCAGGCTCCAGACCCACCGGCTAGCGCACGCAAGATCACGACTCTGAGGTTCCTTAATGATCTTTACTTAGAAGAACAGCATAGCAGTTTCCAGCTACAAAGGTACTTCAATTGTCCTTACCCAGGCTATATCTGCAGGCATCCTCTGCCATGGACTAGCTGACTGGGACCTCCATTCCTTTCTGTATTTTCAGGCAACCACAGACAGCTTGAACTCACCACATTTTTTGAATTTCTCCTCCAAGCAAGCTGTACTCTACTCCATTTCTGAATCTTTGAATTTTCTATTTCACCACGCAAGGTTAGTGCACTGGGTCTCTGGCCCACCCCAAACTATATCCTTTCACAGAGCATGCTCCCACTGCCTAGGGGAGCACTCCATTCCTCCGTGTTTTTTTAACTTCTCTTCTAACGACTTTAGGTATGATCCACTTTCTGGACCATTACTCAATATGTTTCCATATTGTTTTTACCCTTAGGGAGACCTGCTTACACTCAGTCCCAGAAGAAGGCTGCAACACCTTTCAGTTGAAACGTCCAAGGTCACCATGTTCCAGTTGGAACTATTATGAACTATGACCACACGAATGACTACTACCTTTATGTTGACGTCGACCAGTTTTTTGCTTATCCCTCCCAAACCAGTCTACAGCAGACCCTATTTTTAAGGTCTTGGTCACTAAGCAGTTGGCTTGAATACTCTCACCACATTAATTGACTATTTGGTACATTGCGTTTGACCAATATGAAGTAATATTTAGCCAAACCATGTATATAGGTGAGACCGCAACACGCAACTGCTTATGTGTATTTTGAATGCATTTCACAACTGCTAATGTGTGTTTTGTATTTTGAATTTTCTTACAGGACACTTTGGAACTCTGCTTTCAACTTAATTCTAAGTGTGTTGTTCAGTGTCCACCCGCTATAATTGTCCATGCACCTTTTGAATTTATGTGTATAGAACACTGGTGTACAGAACACTTGAGAAACCTGTCACTCATTTAACTCAAATGTTAATGTGTTTACTTGCTCTTCATTTTAATTCCTACATGTGTGGCCTAATTAAAATAAAGGCAACAGTAGTTTCTTTCCAGTAGTTGGATTATTACCTCTTTCAGTAACACATACTTGTTGAAATGTCTTACTACTAATCCATGGAGGTTGTAAATAATTCCTGCAACAAATCATTGCAGTTTGTAAAATCCTGAGGACAGGACTACCCCCTCGTACAAAATACTAGCTCAGCCTTTCCTTCCTGCCCGACTCTAGGCCATCCCTTTTGTTACAAAAATGCACTGCAAAAGAGCCTGCAAGTAATTTTAGGCAATTGATATGCAGTGTCAGCTCCTCCTGCGACCGTCTGTTCTCCCGCCTGTTTGCAGTAGGCCGCATTTACGCCCCAACCCGACCTGCTCGCGCCTGACTCTATCACAAGGTCTGGAGCGTCACTGAAAATGGTATGGCCGTTCCATGCATATTGTGGAGCCACCACTTCAGCTCCGCTACCGCTTCTCTGTCCAGAGGAACGAGCTGATGGTGAAGCAGTCCCTCCCTCTGATGCCTAATCTTTAGCATTTGAAGAGCCCTGTAGTGTAACAGGCCCGGTAGGTTTGCCTGTATCGAAGATGCTAGCAGACCCACTACTCTGGATAGAGCCCAAAGCGATATAACCTGTTTACATATCACTGCCCTGAACTCTTTCTTGATTGGCCTTAGTTTGGAGCACGGCAACTCTATTGTTGCCTTGGAGGCGTCTATGACGAACCCTATGAACTCCATACGCTTGCTGGGGATAAGATCTGACTTTTCTTGATTTAACCTAGAGATGCGATGAGACTGCTTGCCCACTGCACTTGCACAAGTAACTGTGCTTTATCCTGACCTAGGAAGAGAATGTCATCCAGATACACTATCATTCTCACGCTTCTCTCTCGGATACCTGTTGCGACTGGTCGCAAGAGTTTGGTAAACGCCCAATGTGCAGACGACAGCCCGAAAGGCAGACATTTTTAATTGCCAGGCTTGGTCTTTCATAGAAAACATAAAAATGGGCGTTGCTTGACTGCACCTGGCATGGTTAGATATGTGTCTTTGAGTTTCAGCCTCACCAGCCGGTCTTTCTCTCTGAGGATATCCCAGATGAGATGGATCCCATCCATCTTGAAATGGCGGTAAACTAACCAGCTGTTGAGTCTCTTCAAGTTTATCACTGGTATCACCGTTCCCTTTCTGTGCACAAGGAACATGGTGCTGAAGAACTCCCCTTCTGGGGAAGGCCCTTTTCTATAGCCCCCTTCAACCTGAGCTGTTCCAGCTCTATCTTGGAGGATCACACTGGAAGCGGGTGCTGTGCTTGCTGTGGGCAACCCACGAATTCTAGCCTGAATCCCGCTACAGTCTGCAAGACCCAGGCATTGCTGGATAGCCTGCGCCAGTTCTCTAGATACTAGCTTGTCCCCCCCCCCACTGAGGGGTATACATGTCAGACTGGGCTCACCTGTACTTGTGCCTTGGTTTCGGTAGGGCCCTCTGCCTCTGTGGCCCCTGAACTCCCTTCCCCGGGAAGAAGGTGTCCTGCTGCCTTGTCTCCCAGTATTAGGCTGTAGGCCCCCAAGGTCGTCTCTGTGCCTGGAAGCAACCGGCCGATCAACCTTTGTTCCGGACGTTCCCGGTGAAAACCCGGCTGTGAAAAGCCTTCCTGATGGAGAATTGTGCTTTCTCAAGCACAGTGAATGTCCAAACAAATGTGTTCATTCCTTTTTTGAACGTTTAACCGAATAACAGGCCCTGTGCACTCTTGCCTGCTTCGTAGGTGGCCAAATCCCCCAGCTTATTATCGATCCTGAGCAACATGCTGTGCCTTCTTTCTGAAGACAAGGTACAATTTGCATTGCCCAGCATGAAGACCGCTCTCTGCGCCCAGTTTGCGAGCGTTTGAGCGTCAATAGGCTCTCGTGTGTCTTTCGCTCTTTCTGCGAGGTCCGTGATGTGGTGATGGCGCCCGCCAGTTCTAGGAGCTTATCTTGGCATCCCTTCCAAATTCTGCCCATGCCCTTGCGAGCATTCTTGGTTGCTTTTGTGATGAAGATGAGTATTCTTAGGTCCAGCTCTGCTGTCTCTGCTACCTTACCCGGTAGCTCGGGTCTGGGGCACTCTGATTTCATTCAGTGTCTTGCCTCCTTACCTAGGCGCTTTCTTAACGCTGTGCCATATAAGCGGTCTCCTTTGGGGATGGTGACCACTCTGAGGACCTAGGATGATGAATGGCTTCTGGGCCGAACATATCAGAGATCTCCTCCTCTTGCTCCATATGTATCTTAAGCCTTTTGGAGGGTTCTACCTCCGAGTCCCTGTCCCTTATATTTTGCACCCCTGGGGTAGGGGGTAAGAGACTAGGCTTAGCACTAGCTGACTGGGACCTCCATTTCTTTCTCTATTTTCAGGCAACCACAGACAGCTTGAACTCAATACATTTTTGAATTTCTCCTCCAAGCAAGCTGTACTCTACTCCATTTCTGAATCTTTGAATTTTCTATTTCACCACGCAAGGTTAGTGCACTAGGTCTCTGGCCCACCCCAAACTATATCCTTTCACAGAGCATGCTCCCACTGCCTAGGGGAGCACTCCATTCCTCCGTTTTGTAAGAGGATTCAATTCAACACTACAGCTAAGTCAACGCCTAGTCTATAATACTGAATGAAAAGCCTTATTGATATATCTTTATGTCCAGTTCATGCGTTCTGGAGGACTACCCCTATATAACACCCCTCTGTTGGAATCCCCCTGACCCCACTGAGCCAAGAAGTAGTTCTGTTTTGCAAGTTAAAAGGTTTATTTGAGACTTTAAACAATATAGATATATATATCACACTTTATAATAAATTAATAATTGAATATCACACTTAATCTGATATGATAAAGATTAACAACGGAGAATCTGGCACTAGCACACTTCTTTATAATCACTAAGGAGTTGACATGAAATGGATAAGATAGCAACAATACTTTTATGGTTTCAAATGGATGCAATGTGGAATGAAATGCAGTAAAGAAAATAACTTGATAGGATTTCAGCAAAGACAATGTAATCACTTTCTTGTACAATTCACCCCCCCCCCCTTTTATGCTATGCAAGGAAATGGAAGGAAGGCACACAGTTCTCAGAAATGCGATCAAATGTGATTCAGTTCACCCAGCAACTTAGACTACAGACGTTGAAAACACAGGCCCAAATGCTTTTAAATGTGCCGGAAATGAAGAAAAAAATATGCTAAAATGCTTTTAATTCCCTCTAGAGGTTCAGGGTGAGTGGTATCTAGTTAATATTAGTCCAGGCTCACTTTAGCAAGGATCTAGGGTGTAACTAGCAGGTAAAACGAATTTCTGGCAAATGGAAGGCAAGCAGCAGCAGATTTTTACACGTGGAGAAATTTGCAAATTGCGGTAAAATGTCAAATCGCGGCTTAATTTGCGAATGCGCCGAGCGCGATTACAGAGGAACTACAAGGACTATCACTATCGTTTTGGGGTCCTGGGAAAGCCTAGGATCTCAGCTTCCAGATGAAAGTTACTGCAAGTCTCTAGCACAAACGGTCACGGAGATATGAGCGATTAAATAAAGGTCGTTTTTCAGATTTGAAATTTTAAAGTTCAAAAAGACAAGTGCAGCTTGCAACTAGAAAATGACAGGTGACAGTTAGGAGGCAGTTCTACTTAGATTAAAATAGCTTGGATTATATTATTTTAACTAAGAGATTGGTTCTGCACAGTTTTCTAGGTACTCACACTATATTCTTGAGTTAAATGGGCCTCGCCACGGATCTGGTCAGGTTTTAGACTGGACTCTGGTCTCTGCACTTCACAGTGATCTGGGTCAGCTCTCTCTGGTTCTGCTAACAGTGGTCTGGATCAGCTCTCTCTGGTTCTGCTAACAGTGGTCTGGATCAGCTCTGCTCTCTCTCTGGTTCTGGAAATTTGATAGATTTGAAGTCTCTATGTCTGCTCTCTGAAGGTTGAGGGAGGTAAAGTATGGATTTTCCCGGCAGAGCTTCCAGCTGCAAATAGATTTGAAGGTCCCTATCTGTCCTGTCTGTCTGCTTTTATGTGTTTTTTTAAAATGGGTGTGTGTGCAGCATCACTAGACCCTACCCCTCTCCACTTATCATTGGCCAAGCTTTCATTTCTCCCCTGATTGGGGGAGCTAAGTTGTGTCAGAGTGATGTCATTTTACAGCCTGCAGAAAGTCCACTCCTCCTGTCAACTTACACACAAATCTAGATTTGAACCAAATACATATTTGCAGAGGTACATATTGTTTTAAAATCATATGCACCCATCATGCATTACAGGAGGTATACCCTGTTCAAACTCTGCTCTTCCTGGGAGCTTGCATTCAGAAATGGAAATATTTTGCACTTTTTAACTGGTTTGCAATACCGAACATTACCCCAAATTTACACACATGTGCGCAAGGAGTATGGACATTAGTTGATGAAGTGTCAGATTTTTCACATGCACACATTTTGAGTAATATCCTCTTTTACGCTAAAACCCCCCTGAACATACCACCGGTTCTAAAAACCTCTTAAAATGTGGGCAGAAAAATCACAAGAATTATGGTATCATTTATAAAATGTTCACATGTCCGTACTACAAGTTATTCATCTTTTTAGAGTTATGTTCTGGCCCCAAAGGGGTGTGGTTTTCCCCAGCACAAGGTTGAATTTCTGGTTTTTCCAGTTCTGCCAAGCCAGCTTGCTCTCACAGGCAGTGCTCCTCCCCTTTGCTTCAGGAGGAAGCTACTTTTACAGCCCCCGTAATAAAACCTTTGCCTGAGTCAGGACAGGGCTTTGTTCAGAGCTCCTGTATTCTGTGGGGGCTCCCCTTAATTCAATTATCAGAGAGATGGCATATCCTTAGTGTGGCCAGCAAACGGCAGATAGGCCTGGGAACACAGCTGTGACTCAAGTTTCACTCCTGATGGGGGGTAGTTGCCAGGCAAAATTGGAATCTCTTTAAGCCAGTTTTTAGCTACATGTCATTTCTGTTCCCCAGTTTTCTGCATTCAAATAAAACTAAACATTTTTACATATGCAGCTAGAATGCTGATTCTAAGTTTAAAACTATGACATTTAAACAATTGAAACCTATGTGACACTCAAAAGTAGGTCACTCAGTCAATTTAAACATTTAGATTTTTAATGTCTTTCAGTCCAAATTTACTTAAACTGCTGAAATCCACAGCTCAGCCAGTCTTGTTATAAACCTTCAAGTCACTTCAGAATATAACTTTACATTGGATCCACCTCTCAGTAAGTCTTTCTTTGGCTTGCCTTGGGTTCATTTATTCAGTTTTACACAAAAAAGTAAAATCTGGTGTTGTTTTAAAACGCCGGCTTTTTGATAGTGGTGAGTACTGGTACTGCACCCCTTTTTGGGATTTAAGAAAATGAATTCCCAACAGTTATGGGTTTGCTTTTGGCAATCAGCATTGCCATTCCCAATGGTTTCAGACTACTGTGTGGGTAGTCCAATGGTGGTTTTAGGCAGTGTCCTTCTGTGCCCATAACATCGGCAAAAATGGGTGGCCGCCTATTCTTCATGCACTTCCCTGGGCATTTTCTGGGAAGCTCTGGCCATCATGATGTTTTCATGTCAGTACTGCACAGTTTTGAGGTAGGGCTCGGATGCATGGGTAAATACATCCCACAAGCCCCCCTTCTTGCGGTGGCCATTCTATTTCACTAATGGGACTCGCAAGACCCGGGATGTTTCCTCATCTTCTTCCAATAGATGGCACAGTTCAGCATATTTTCCTCCATCCGGTACTGGTCGATCGGTTCTCCTCGCCGGTCCTGATGGGAATATTGGGCGGTACCCCGGGCCCCCTTGCGTCATCCTCCCAGTCTCCGGATCATCCTCCTTGGTCCGTCTCCAGGTTTTCTTTCTCCTAGGACGACAAAGGAAGAGCGGCAATACCTACTCATAGACGTTTTTTCACCACTGTTGAGATAGTGGGGCAGCATATGCATTTCATCATAACGAAACATTACATTCTTATTTTGAAAAAAAAACAGTATAACCAAGAGACAGTTTCATGCAAATCACAATATTTTAGAGACTAGATGTGGTATGTTTTATGGTTGGAACTGAATTAATCTGAGACAGTACCCGCTAGGATTCCAGAGGATTCCTCCAGTTGTTGCAGAGTGTGCCTGGGATGGCAACATTTCAACTGGTTTATGTGGACCCACTTGTCTTCCCCCGCTGCCAAAGGACCTTTGGGGATGTGGATTTTGTAGGCCACAGGGGAGATTTTGTCGATGATCTCAAAGGGTCCCTTCCATATAGGCAAGAATTTCCGCTGTTTTGCCTGGTTTCTTTGGAAGTTGTATAGATAGACCCGGTCCCCCACCTGATATTCCTTCCTGGAAGTCTTCAGGTCATAGTGGGTCTTCATGCTATCAGCCGATCTTTCTAGATTCCGCTGAGCGTAAGCAAAAGCATGTTGGAGGTGTTTCCTTAAATTCTCCACATACTCATGAGTAGTGGAGGCATTTATCAGTGTCTGCTCTTGGGTCCTGTAGAGCAAATGCTGAGGAAGCACCATCTTGCGCCCAGTCATCAACTCAAATGGTGACATTTTGGTTGCAGATGAAGGGGTAGATCTGATGGCCATTAGGACCAGAGGTAATCGGATATCCCAACTTGGCCCAGAATCTGCCACAAACTTTTTTAGTATGCTCACAATGGTTCGGTTATATCTCTCTACTGCCCCAGAAGAAGCTGGTCTATAAGCAATATGCAACTTCCTTTTGACCCCCAGTATCTCCCACATCTTTGTCATTACTTCACTGGTGAAGTGGCTACCTCTGTCTGACTCAATCCTTTGAGGTAGACCGAAACGGGAAAAGATGTGGTTAATCATCAGGGCAGCTGCGGTTTCTGCCTTGCAATTTGGGGCTGGGAGACATTCCACCCACTTGGTAAACAAGCATGTCACAGTCAACATGTACTTATTCCCCCTAGCAGAGCGAATCACAGGGCCTACAAAGTCGATTTGTAAATCTGACCATGGCAGTGTCATCCCCCTCTTTTGGAGAGGCGCACGGTGCGTGAGGGATGATGGCTGAAATTGTGCACACACAAGACACCCCTTCAAGTATTGGTCGAGGTCCTGCCCCATGTGTGGCCAGTATGCAATCTCTCTTAACATTTCCAATGTTGTGTGAAACTCCCTCTGACCGGCGGTGGCCGCATCATGGGCGTGACTTAACATCAGGCTTCGGAATGAGGTAGGAACCACCCACTGATCGTGGCCAGCTTTGGATTTCCTTACCAACAAACCGTCTTGGATCCGGAACATTTTTGGACATTTCATCAACACTCTTAGGTCCTCTTTCCCAATGTAATCGGTATCCGTCAGGGGAAAGTTCTCAGGGTCCTCAAGGTGCTGGTAAAATTTACCAATTATTGGATCCCCCTTCTGAGCTGTAATCAAATCAGCATCAGGGGTCTCCTTACTCCATTGTGCAATTGAAAGGTTGTTGTGAGCATTTGTCTGGGACCTAGTGATAGCAGTGACCTGGATTTCCCCCAACAGGGACTCAATCTCAATTAGATCCCCTTGGATGGCCCCAGTTTTGGCCAGCTGATCAGCTAAGTCATTTCCAGTTTTGTCTGGTCCCTCTACTTTGGAATGACCCTTGATCTTTTTCCAATAGATGGTCATCTCATTCGAGGTGACCAGATCATCAATGTTTTGGATCAACTTCCCATGTTTCAAGGGTTTGTTGTTAGCACATAACATGCCTCTGGCTTTCCAATTAACCAGGTGCTCCACGAACCCGTTCCGTACATAATCCGAATCTGTGATTATGACCAGTTCGTGGAGTTGATGCTGGACAGCAGTGAGGATGGCCTGATGCACAGCCATCAATTCTGCCACCTGACTACTTCGGGGACCAATTTTGTATCCAGCGGAGGGTTCTGGGGACTCATTCACCCATGCATTCCCTACGCCAGCCACCAGTTCTTTCTCCCCGTCGTTGTCAACATGGTAAGAGCATCCATCCACATAGACAGTGGGCATTCCCTCACACTTGTCCTCTTCAAAGACTTTGTGTGGGGAATTAAGGTATGCCTCCGTGTTGTCCTTGATTTTTAGACTTTCGTCCTCGAGACAGTTTTCTCTGGCACAATCATGCAAGTCAGCCAGACCTTGCGCGAGTGGACTCTTCTTGTTTTGGCCATATCTGACCTCCACAGGAAAGCCTTGCATTGACAGAATCCAGGAAGTAATTCGGGAATTAGTCACATTTCCGGCCCGGATTCTGTCACTTTGGAGATACTGCAGAGGCTGGTGTGGAGTCTCCACTATGATGTGTTCCCCCTGGATAAACGGGCGGTAATTCTTCAATGCCCACACCGTCGCCAGGAGTGCCTTCTCACAATCGTTGAATTTTTCCTCCACAGAGGATAAAGTTTTGCTCGCATAGGAGATTACTTTATTGACCTTGTCATGCTTTTGGTATAATACTGCCGTCAAGCACGTATTAGAGAACCCCGTCTCCAGGAAGAACTCCTTGTTTCTGACAGGGTAAGCTAGGCAAGGCGCTTGTGAGAGGCTTCTCTTGAGTTGTCTTACTGCCTCGGCTTGTTCTGGACCCCATTCCCACTTGACTCCCCCTTCAGGAGATGAATCAGGGGTCTGGTGATCTCTGCGTAGCCCTCAATGAACTTTCTGCTGTAATTAGTCAGTCCAAGGAGGCTCCTTAGTTCCCGCAGAGTTGTGGGGTCTTTCAGTTTCTGAAGTGCTTCCACTTTCTTTTCCTGGGGACAGAGACCCTGAGGAGTAATCTCATGCCCCAAGAAATTAACACGGGTTCTACACCACTGTGCTTTCTGAAAGGAAAGTTTTGCTCCGGCGGCCCTCAACTGCGTCAGAACATAACGGATCTCCGCTATGTGTTCCTCCACAGATGAACTTTTGATGAGGACATCATCTACATAAGCCAGGTTACCCCTCGCACCCAGGTCGGGCATGGCCTTATGTAGGAAAATATTGAACTCATTACCGGAGTTAAGGTATCCGAAGGGAGTCCGGGTCCATGTGTACTGCTGGCCCCCAAAGGTAAAAGCCAGTTTGTATTGGTCCTCCCTACTGACAGGCACAGTCCAGTATCCATTGGTCAGGTCTATTGCAGTGAATACCTGTGACCCCTGGATCTGGGCCAGCCCTTGGTCAATGTAGGGCAGAGGCCATCGGGAAGTATGGACCCGTTTGTTGAGCTCCCTAAGGTCAGCACAGAGTCTCCACTGACCGTTCGGCTTCAATATTCCCAGCACCGGATTATTGAAGGTGCTGTGGACTGGACGGATTATTCCCCTGGACTCAAGGTTCTTAATTATTTCAGTAAGGGACTCCATGGATGCGAGAGGCAAGCGATATTGCTTCACAAACACTGGAGTCATGCCAGGGTCCGTGGGGATTGTTGTTGTGTGGATGTCGGTGCGACCACAGTCATATGAGTCTACCGCAAAGAGATCTTGGAAATCCAAGAAAACTTGTTTCAACTTTTGCTTTTGTTCGGGAGTCACACAGGCATCAGCTAGGTTGACTCTCTCTTCCACCATCTGCCTAAAGCCTGGAAAGACTTCTGGTTTGGCTATCTCCGCGGCCTCCTCCAGCTGGGTGGAGAAGTCCCTGGTCAGAGTGCTGATTTGGACCGGAGGCTTCAGGTGGGAAAGGCAGCCCTCATGGACCTGGAAAATCACCTCATCCCTCCTGAAGTCACAAGTCACATCTTCCTTACCATAAGGGCAAGAAGTGTACACCAGGAAGTTCCCCCCATGCCGGGTAAAAATCCTGTCTGGTGTTGTATTGTCATCACTGTCACTGTCAAAACAGTCCTTGGGGATTGGTCCTAACAGTTCATTTCCAAGGTCAATGGAGAAATGTCGGTCATCAACCGCCATTCCAATAATGGTGCCTGCGGCTAGAGTAATACTCTTTAAGTCGCTGTTATCCACCTCTATTGGAATGGTGTCATGTTCTATGTTGACTAATGGTGTTGGGTTTACCCCCAACCCTTGCTGTTGGAGAGAAGCATTTAAATGTATGTAAGCATCAGGGTTTTTCAACTCTTGTCCCCTTTTAACTTTCACTTCCAGGGAGAATTGTCGGGTCATTTCTGGGATGGTGACTTCCTCTTTAACCTGAATTTCAACTGCATAAGGTAGCAATTGAGCTGACCTAAATGCTTTTTCTGGATCATCAAAGCCCATGGGATTATCCGCTAATCGGGACCAAGCTTTGAAGTTTATTAGGTCCAAACTAATGGCAAAGCGATTGAGAATGTCACTGCCTAAGTAAAAGGCGGCAGTGACGTCTCGCACGACCCAACAATTATGGACTATGCTCTTGTTGCCAATGGAGATTTTGAGCATACACCTGCTTGGCAGGAGCTGTTTGGAATTAGGTGCTTCCAGGTCCATTTCCCATTTGTCTATCAGTTTGAATGTGGGAATGGCTGGATCTTTTGGGAGTTGGCGGAACATGGCTTCGCTGATGAAGCTCTTACCGTTGTTCACACACACTCGAGCGAGAACAGAGTCCTTCCCATCATTTAATTGGACAGGGATGAACAACTGCTCTCCAATTTGCTGAATATCAGCCAGGCTCTGAGCTGATTTCACATCTTTCTGGACTATAGGAGTGGGAGTTTCTGATTGTGGATTAGTATAGAATTTCAGGGTGTTTCCTTCCAGCGTGGAGTACCACTTTAGACTGGAAGGAAGGTTGATTTTCAGAAATAGAGAGGACCCCCCATCACCAGTCTGTTGTCCTACTGCTATTACTGTCACGTCTGGAATTTGGCTATTCTGGAAGTGAAATTCTACTTGGTCAGGTTTTTGTTCAACCATGTGGCAGGTGCCGTTTAAACTAACATGGTTGACACTCTGTTTTAATTTTATTGGTCGGCTAGTCTGGGTCCAGAGGACCTTGTTTACACAATCTATTAGGGGTGACAACCTTCTCAGGAGGTCATTCCCTAGTAAACAAGGGGTGCCCTCTGGAGTCACAACTATGACTGGGTGTTTCACCTTGTGTCGCCCGATCTTAATGTCCAAGTCTGCCGTCCCCTCGACGGGGATTTCCTTCCCGTCAAAGTTCTGCAGTTGTCCAGGAAGAGAGGTGAGAGGAATTTGGTAATTCTCTCCCCTTCCTGCATTCAGTTCGTCAAAGGCCCTTCTGGACAGAAGGGTAGCTTGAGATCCAGTGTCCACCAGTGCCGAGATTGTACCCTGCCCCTGTACTTGTACCGGGGCATAGTATCTTCCCTCCTTCTCCTCAAGGGGGCACAGATAATGCACATTTTTGGACAACTGGTGGGCTAACTTTCTGGTTTTGGACATTGCAAGAGAAGAAATTTGGGCAGAATTCTGTGGAGAGCCTTGGGAATCTGAAAGAAAAATTTGGCAACTGGAGATCAGACCCATTGTGGGTTCCCCTGGTTCCGGTTCTGGGCCGCCCCCCCCTTTTTGGAGGCAGTCCCCAGGATGGGTTTGAACCAGGGGATTTTCTTGCTGTTGGTTCTGGGATGAGATGGTGGGCGGCGGTAGCTCAGTCTCCACATCTCCCCAGTCTGGATTTGCATCCCTAGGGACCCATTTTTCTTTGGGAGGAGTTCCCCCCTCTCTGAAGGAGAAGATCCTTTTCCCAGGATCCTCTGAGGATCCCTCTCCCTCAAATTGGAAGATCTGTACTTCCTCCTCAAACTGAGTCTGTTTGTGTCTTTTGTTTCTCCTACCCCCCCTCTGCTCCTTAGGAGGCAGACTTTCAGGGGCAAGAGATTTTGTTTCCGGTTCCTGGGTTTCCAGGGGCTGTTTACAAGTGAGGAAGGAAGCTTCCTCCAAGGCTTTACACCCCCCTTCCCTTTGTGCCTCCTCCCTGGGAACCGGTGAGTTATCGGGGTGCTGCCCCCGTCATTGTTCTGGGGCACCAGGTCCAGAGTTGGGTGCGTTCTGCGCCGGCATGCCGATCTGAGGGTTCTGCTGAGCCCTCAGTATGTGACCCAGATCCCGCGCCATGTTTTGAACCTGGCGCTCTAACTGGGAAACCCGCTCAGGCTGATACGGGGCCCTGTTTTCTCCCCTGGGCTGATCCCGGGAAGGGTAGCTATCCCTTCTTTGGTAGTACCCCTGGTTGGGAAGATTTGGGTACCCCTCCACCCTTGGCCTCCCCTCTCCCGGATTCAGTGGTCTGGGCTCAGGGAATTGGGGAAAGAAGGATGGATGGTTTTGGGGCTGAAAGTCGGGTGGATATCTGGGGAAAAAGTTCTGCCCAGGGTTTGGTAAATTTCTGCCGTCCTGTGGGAAGTTTGGAGGGAAGTTCCCTGGGTTCGGTGCTCGGTTGGATCCCCCCCCTTGGGCTGGGGGAGTCCACACATAACCCAGGATTGGACTGTTACCTTTGTAGCGAGGACTTACATAGTCAGGAGAGCGAGGGACCCCATTGGGGCTGCCTCCCTGGCTCCCTGTCTGTGACTGGCCCGAGGACCTTCTGGGCCTAGCATTATTAGGTGCAGGTAGGTTTTTAGGCCCCCCATCTCCAAATCTAAAACGGGGGTGACCTTTACCTCTGCCACCTTGGCAGCAGCAGGGGTGCTGTTGGCTTTGGGGTTTTTCTGGGCATTACTTTTGCTATCTACCGGTTTCTGCACCTCATAGATCCGGGTAGCCTGTTCAATGACCCAGTCTAAAGATCTTTTCTCGTGAAAATCCCTCACGAGCTGGGTCATTATGTATTTGGGCAAGGCATGAAAAAATGTATTAATGAATTCTCTACTGTCTGTGCGCACCCTTCTGGTGGTCTGCGCAAAAGCACGTTTCAGTTCCTGCACAAATTCTTGTGGGGCCTGATCCTCCCCACATTGTAAATTGTAGGCTGCCTTGCGATCCTCTTGAGGATTTCTATGAATGGAAAAATGTTTCAAGATGGCCGCCTTATAGGTGGACCATCTTAAATGATTTTGGTCCTCCAGCCCCGCAAAGAAACTGGAGTATTCCGGGGAGAAGGTCCACTTTACATATTGAATACAGCTTTGGCTGTCCTTCAAATGGAAAGTCTCCATCATTTGCTCAAACAACTCTAAGTGCTCCCAAACAGAATACTTAGCGTTCTTATGGTAAGGCGTGATGACGCTCCTGATCGCCTTAATCTGCTTTAAGGGGTCCTTAAGCAAGGCCCTTTTTGCCTTATTGGCCTTTTTGGTTCGGGTAACCCTTGTCCATTCATCCTCTGACTCAGAGGCACTGCTCCCAGAGGTTCCTGTCTGCTCTTCCAGGTTTTCCCGGATTCTGCAAGCCTGGGAATGGCTGGCAGAATGTGGGGACCTGGTCTCCTGTGTCCTGCGCAGTTCAGAGGAGTCTTCAGATTCCTCCTTGCTGCCAGGATTTGATGGGTACCCCCTCCACTGACCTAACTGGGCATAGGTTTTCAGGATGCCCTTAATGGGCCTACTCTCCTGGGGTTCCCCATTAAATTGCACTGTGCTTGGGTGCCCATACCCGGATGCCCGCCCCTCCATTCCTGGGTGGTACTGGCCTATGAGCCCCATGCTTCTGGCTGGATAGTAATCTGCCATCCCTGTGGCCCTGTGCTCACGTGCGCCAGGGGACATGGGGGTGGCAGAGTCCAGGGACTGAGAGGTATGAGGGCCTCTGGTACTAGGGCTCCTGAGGTTATGCTCCGGAGTTTCCATTTCCCAGCGAACCTCATCTCTATCCGCCCCTGCTCACTGTTGCAATGCAAGAGCCTGCATTTGTGCCTTCAGTTCCTCAGTTAAGGCCTTACTAGACTCTATCAGTCTCTCCTGCATCGCTACCTGTTGTTGGAGCCTATCATTGTGTTGACAGAGGGCCTCATTTTCCCTCTGTGCTTCCTGGTTGGTCCTGGAGAACTGGGCCAGTCTTTGCTGCAGGAGGTTTACCTCCTGAGTCCCATCCCTACTGGCCTGCTCCTTTCTTGCAAGAGCCTCTTCCACCCTTCTGGTGTGCTCTACCAAGTTCTGGTTTTCTTTTTGGAGGTCACCCAGCCCCTGGAGGGCCAGGTGATTTTCTTCAATTTCCTTTTTTAAGTGGCAGACTTCCTGGCCTAAAGTGTCTCTTTCCTGACTGAGAGCCTGCATCTCTGTTGCCAGGTCGTCCCTCTGCCGTTGAAAGGCACCAGCTTTTTGGCGCTCCTGATCAAACTCTGCCTGGGTATCCAGGTCTTTCAGAATTAGTTTGTTGTTCTCTGCCTTCACTCTATCTAGGTGGCCTTGCAGGGTGACTACCTGCTCAGCACATGCCCTATTGAAGTCTAGCTGTTGCTCCAGCTTTTTCTGGCTCTGCAGTAGGGAGTCCAAACCTTCTTGGTACTCCTTCTGCAAGGCCAGAAATCTGGTATCCTGTTCTGCCTTTTCCTGTTGCAGGATGTCCATATCCTCTTTTATTTTAATGATATACTGCCTACTATCATTTTCTGACTCCTGGCTCCCCTGCAGCCTCTGCTCAGAAGAGACCAGGTCAGATTGGACCTTCTCTAACGCCATCTGTTGCCTATTTGCCAGATTTTGGCTTTCAGCACATCTATCCTGCATGTCTCCCACATATAGGTACAGGTATGCCGCTATCCTAACAATCTTGTCGTGTTCATCTTTGGCCTTAGGGGCCATATATAGTTCACTCAGGGCCACATGTAATGGACCCTGATCTCTCCATAAGTCTGACCCTGTTTCAGTGACCTGTCGCGTGATGGCCTGCAACCAGGCATCCTGGCCCTGCTCAGCCCATTCACCTCTCACAAATAGTTTATGTAAGAAGTGCTCTCTGGCTATTTTCATATCTACCAAGGTCGTCATTCTAGAGATTGGTCTCTGTCCTGACTTACAGAAGTTAGTATTTTATTTTTGCAGAACAGAACTTTTCTTGGAGTGTCCCTTTTGAGGAATGCTTCACAGCGTGATGCAGCGTGGTGATCCGACTGGATGTATGTATCCCGTCAGTTAGCACACTGTATTAAGCTGCACAAGTGGTATTCTAACCCAGAATCCCGGCTACGAGCCCCCAATTTGTAAGAGGATTCAATTCAACACTACAGCTAAGTCAACGCCTAGTCTATAATACTGAATGAAAACCCTTATTGATATATCTTTATGTCCAGTTCATGCGTTCTGGATGACTACCCCAATATAACACCCCTCTGTTGGAATCCCCCTGACCCCACTGAGCCAAGAAGTAGTTCTGTTTTGCAAGTTAAAAGGTTTATTTGAGACTTTAAACAATATAGATATATATATATCACACTTTATAATAAATTAATAATTGAATATCACACTTAATCTGATATGATAAAGATTAACAACGGAGAATCTGGCACTAGCACACTTCTTTATAATCACTAAGGAGTTGACATGAAATGGATAAGATAGCAACAATACTTTTATGGTTTCAAATGGATGCAATGTGGAATGAAATGCAGTAAAGAAAATAACTTGATAGGATTTCAGCAAAGACAATGTAATCACTTTCTTGTACAATTCACCCCCCCCTTTTATGCTATGCAAGGAAATGGAAGGAAGGCACACAGTTCTCAGAAATGCGATCAAATGTGATTCAGTTCACCCAGCAACTTAGACTACAGACGTTGAAAACACAGGCCCAAATGCTTTTAAATGTGCCGGAAATGAAGAAAAAAATATGCTAAAATGCTTTTAATTCCCTCTAGAGGTTCAGGGTGAGTGGTATCTAGTTAATATTAGTCCAGGCTCACTTTAGCAAGGATCTAGGGTGTAACTAGCAGGTTAAACGAATTTCTGGCAAATGGAAGGCAAGCAGCAGCAGATTTTTACACGTGGAGAAATTTGCAAATTGCGGTAAAATGTCAAATCGCGGCTAAATTTGCGAATGCGCCGAGCGCGATTACAGAGGAACTACAAGGACTATCACTATCGTTTTGGGGTCCTAGGAAAGCCTAGGATCTCAGCTTCCAGATGAAAGTTACTGCAAGTCTCTAGCACAAACGGTCACGGAGATATGAGCGATTAAATAAAGGTCGTTTTTCAGATTTGAAATTTTAAAGTTCAAAAAGACAAGTGCAGCTTGCAACTAGAAAATGACAGGTGACAGTTAGGAGGCAGTTCTACTTAGATTAAAATAGCTTGGATTATATTATTTTAACTAAGAGATTGGTTCTGCACAGTTTTCTAGGTACTCACACTATATTCTTGAGTTAAATGGGCCTCGCCACGGATCTGGTCAGGTTTTAGACTGGACTCTGGTCTCTGCACTTCACAGTGATCTGGGTCAGCTCTCTCTGGTTCTGCTAACAGTGGTCTGGATCAGCTCTCTCTGGTTCTGCTAACAGTGGTCTGGATCAGCTCTGCTCTCTCTCTGGTTCTGGAAATTTGATAGATTTGAAGTCTCTATGTCTGCTTTCTGAAGGTTGAGGGAGGTAAAGTATGGATTTTCCCGGCAGAGCTTCCAGCTGCAAATGGATTTGAAGGTCCCTATCTGTCCTGTCTGTCTGCTTTTATGTGTTTTTTTAAAATGGGTGTGTGTGCAGCATCACTAGACCCTACCCCTCTCCACTTATCATTGGCCAAGCTTTCATTTCTCCCCTGATTGGGGGAGCTAAGTTGTGTCAGAGTGATGTCATTTTACAGCCTGCAGAAAGTCCACTCCTCCTGTCAACTTACACACAAATCTAGATTTGAACCAAATACATATTTGCAGAGGTACATATTGTTTTAAAATCATATGCACCCATCATGCATTACAGGAGGTATACCCTGTTCAAACTCTGCTCTTCGTGGGAGCTTGCATTCAGAAATGGCAATATTTTGCACTTTTTAACTGGTTTGCAATACCGGACATTACCCCAAATTTACACACATGTGCGCAAGGAGTATGGACATTAGTTGATGAAGTGTCAGATTTTTCACATGCACACATTTTGAGTAATATCCTCTTTTCCGCTAAAACCCCCCTGAACATACCACCGGTTCTAAAAACCTCTTAAAATGTGGGCAGAAAAATCACAAGAATTATGGTATCATTTATAAAATTTTCACATGTCCGTACTACGAGTTATTCATCTTTTTAGAGTTATGTTCTGGCCCCAAAGGGGTGTGGTTTTCCCCAGCACAAGGTTGAATTTCTGGTTTTTCCAGTTCTGCCAAGCCAGCTTGCTCTCACAGGCAGTGCTCCTCCCCTTTGCTTCAGGAGGAAGCTACTTTTACAGCCCCCGTAATAAAACCTTTGCCTGAGTCAGGACAGGGCTTTGTTCAGCGCTCCTGTATTCTGTGGGGGCTCCCCTTAATTCAATTATCAGAGAGATGGCATATCCTTAGTGTGGCCAGCAAAAGGCAGATAGGCCTGGGAACACAGCTGTGACTCAAGTTTCACTCCTGATGGGGGGTAGTTGCCAGGCAAAATTGGAATCTCTTTAAGCCAGTTTTTAGCTACATGTCATTTCTGTTCCCCAGTTTTCTGCATTCAAATAAAACTAAACATTTTTACATATGCAGCTAGAATGCTGATTCTAAGTTTAAAACTATGACATTTAAACAATTGAAACCTATGTGACACTCAAAAGTAGGTCACTCAGTCAATTTAAACATTTAGATTTTTAATGTCTTTCAGTTCAAATTTACTTAAACTGCTGAAATCCACAGCTCAGCCAGTCTTGTTATAAACCTTCAAGTCACTTCAGAATATAACTTTGCATTGGATCCACCTCTCAGTAAGTCTTTCTTTGGCTTGCCTTGGGTTCATTTATTCAGTTTTACACAAAAAAGTAAAATCTGGTGTTGTTTTAAAACGCCGGCTTTTTGATAGTGGTGAGTACTGGTACTGCACCCCTTTTTGGGATTTAAGAAAATGAATTCCCAACAGTTATGGGTTTGCTTTTGGCAATTAGCATTGCATTCCCAATGGTTTCAGACTACTGTGTGGGTAGAAAAACAAAGATGTTCCCAGTCTCACTGCGCCAAGAAATTATAATTAATTGTTTGTGCAAAGAAAAGCCTTTATTGTTTGTGCGAAGAGAAGCCTGACACGTGTTTCAAGCTGTGTACAGCTTTTCATCAGAGGCTTAAATTGCGTAGTACATCATTCCCATACAAATTGGGTAAAGTTAGAAATAAAACATACACATGATTGTTTTGTGCAAAGAATTGTTACATAAAGAACATAGGCACAAGTTGTGAGCAAGCAGTCCAGGGCGCGATGCAACCACAAAAAATATAACACATGTACATCACATGTAGGAAGAGTAAAAAAGTAGAAATTAAGTTACCACAAATTAACCAATTTCATTCGTAGTAGTCCGTTGACAGACAAACAAAAAAAGAAGAAAAAGAAACATAATTTTAGAAACAAAAGTTGGCCATAGCAGCGCAATCAAGTTCCACTTAGTAAGCTAAGTCTTAAATCAAAGACTGTGTAATGTATTCCAAAAATAAGTACCTTAGGTTGCAGCAATAAGAACTCCACATTTAGAGTAGGACAATGCCAAATACAGTTCTGTAGGCAGATAGATTAAGTAATTACTGGAAAGCCAATTGCAAAAAAATATTACATAAGTTACCAAAACAAACCGTAATGCTGTCAATAAAATCAATAAGAACATACCTCAAAATGCCTCGCAGTTGCGGAAAGCTAATTTAGCCAAAGAAAACAGGAAAAGAAAATAAATCTCAAATTAGTATTCAAAAAACCACCAAAGTACCCATTAGATTAACTCCAATTAACTTATGATTCAAAAGGACTGTGGACAATTCCTGACTGGTTAACCAAAAAAGCCAATTAAAAGTTAAAACTACAACATGGGGAGAGCAAAATAAACAGACCTACCTCAATGACCGCTTGTTTCAGTCTACTCGTGTTACCATTGCAAAATGCACGAAAGAAAGGTAGGACTAAATATACTGGAATGCAGTATAGCACAATGCATGGCCTTCCAAGTTAGACAAACAGAAAGGGGCAAAAGGGATCGCCATGTTGGGTGAACTAAGCACACCTTTAGAAAAGCCTGAACTTAGTGAAACCGGTCCATAAACCCAAATTAGCCAAAAAATAAAAAGGAGAATTTAGCAAACAATTACTCATGTTTTGCTGATGAAATTTATTTTTAGTTTTTTGTTTAAATTTATTTATTTAAATATCTATATATTTTTTTTTTTTTTTTTTAGAAACAAAATTAATTTAAAAGTAACAAGCCACCGCTAGTCAAAAAAAAAAAATAAAAAAAAAAAATTAAAAGTGTGTGGTGCCTGAGTGCGCTGCTACTGAACAACATTACAAATAGAGGCGCATTGCACAGTAATAAAACATATGGAACAAGAATATAATTACAGGGGGGGCTCCCCCCAAGAGGATAATGTAAGGCACTTGTCAACCCTAACAGAGGAAATATGAATTATAAAAATATGGCAAACTCATGATCTGAATTAAGTCCTTCAGAAACAGTGCGATATTTACAGATTAATTTGGCCTCCAATTGTCGTAATTTTAGTGTAAGGTTACCACCCCGTGGGGGCAATGACACTTTGCACAGCCCCACAAAACGAATGTCATTTTTGCAGTCCATTTGATGAGATTTTTGCCAATGATAGGCAAGGGGATATTTAGCATCTTGGCTCCCAATGGAAGCCAGATGTTCACGAATTCTAATTTTGAGTGGGCGAATAGTGCTCCCTATATATTTCAGGCCACAGGTGCATATAATGCAATACACTACATACTTAGAATTGCAATTGATGAAAGACTTGATTTCATGATTACCTCGTAGCCCAAAAGAGACTGCGGATGTTTCAAATGTAAAGTTGCACATATTACAAACACCACATTTATGAAAGCCAAGGACTCTGGCGGAATTGAGCCAAGTCTTGGGTATAGATAAGGGGCTCATAAATGATGGACTCAATACATTTTTAAGGGATGTACCTTTGCTGTAAGTCACACTGACATTAGTGTCCAACCAATTTGAGATGTCTTTGTCGAGATGTAACAAGTGCCAATGTTTACTTAAAATAGCATGTATTTTGTGACTATCAGAATTATATCTTGTGATAAACCTGATATTTTCAGAGTTTAATGATTTAGACCGAGTTTACGGCACCAATAGATCCGCTCTCTTAACCTGACGTACTGTGGCTGATGCTTGTTCGACACACTTCTTATGGTAACCTCTATTCAAAAAACGGGATTTGATAAGAGCACATTCTTGATCATAATCCACTGATTGGGAGCAATTTCTCTTAGCACGAATGAATTCCCCTTTGGGAATATTGGCAATGACATGTTTTTTATGGCATGACTCTGCATGTAACGTGGCATTCACTGAGGTCGATTTGCGAAAGGTTTTGGTAATTAGGCCGTTAGGGGTTAGTTCTATGGAAAGGTCCAAAAAGTCAATGTGAGATTGACTAAAGGTTGAGGTAAATTGTAATCCCCAATCATTATCATTTAAACAGGATACAAATTCAACAAGAAGATCTTTTGTACCAGTCCACACTAAAATAACATCATCAATATAACGTTTCCACAAATAAATAAAAGGTGAATACATGGATTTAGAAAACACACATGTTTGCTCGAAACAATGCATAAAAGCATTCGCCAGTGCAGGTGCAAAGCTTGCACCCATGGCTATACCAATCAATTGCTTAAAGTACATCTGATTGAAAACAAAAACATTGTTTTGCAAAGTAAATAATAATAATTCCTTGACCATTTCTAGATGCTCAAAATAAGAAGCAGAAAATTCTCGAAACAAAAAATCAACACTTTGTAATGCTTTGTGGTGAGCTATTGACGTGTACAGAGCTTTGACGTCTAAGGTAACCAACCAACAGTCTTGGTTAAATTTGAGGTGATCTAACATTTCCAAAATGTGCATGGTATCTCTAATAAATGTTGGGGTCCGCAATACCTCTGGTAGTAAAAATTCATTAATGTAAATGGATATTGGCTCAAGTACCCCACCGCCTCCACTAAGTATCGGTCTCCCTTCAGGTATATCTGAGAAAGCCTTATGGACATTCTACATTCTATTCATGAAATGGCTAATGCACTTATTTTGAAATGGCATAAATTAGGTTGTTTAACTGATGTTGAAAGGAATTTCCTCACAGTTGATGGGCCCATCATGCCCACTGTATATTTTCTCCCGAAAATCCATAAGGCTTTCTCAGATATACCTGAAGGGAGACCGCTAGTTAGTGGAGGCGGTGGGGTACTTGAGCCAATATCCATTTACATTAATGAATTTTTACTACCAGAGGTATTGCGGACCCCAACATTTATTAGAGATACCATGCACATTTTGGAAATGTTAGATCACCTCAAATTTAACCAAGACTGTTGGTTGGTTACCTTAGACGTCAAAGCTCTGTACACGTCAATAGCTCACCACAAAGCATTACAAAGTGTTGATTTTTTGTTTCGAGAATTTTCTGCTTCTTATTTTGAGCATCTAGAAATGGTCAAGGAATTATTATTATTTACTTTGCAAAACAATGTTTTTGTTTTCAATCAGATGTAATTTAAGCAATTGATTGGTATAGCCATGGGTGCAAGCTTTGCACCTGCACTGGCGAATGCTTTTATGCATTGTTTCGAGCAAACATGTGTGTTTTCTAAATCCATGTATTCACCTTTTATTTATTTGTGGAAACGTTATATTGATGATGTTATTTTAGTGTGGACTGGTACAAAAGATCTTCTTGTTGAATTTGTATCCTGTTTAAATGATAATGATTGGGGATTACAATTTACCTCAACCTTTAGTCAATCTCACATTGACTTTTTGGACCTTTCCATAGAACTAACCCCTAACGGCCTAATTACCAAAACCTTTCGCAAATCGACCTCAGTGAATGCCACGTTACATGCAGAGTCATGCCATAAAAAACATGTCATTGCAAATATTCCCAAAGTGGAATTCATTCTTGCTAAGAGAAATTGCTCCCAATCAGTGGATTATGATCAAGAATGTGCTCTTATCAAATCCCGTTTTTTGAATAGAGGTTACCATAAGAAGTGTGTCGAACAAGCATCAGCCACAGTACGTCAGGTTAAGAGAGCGGATCTATTGGTGCCGAAAACTCGGTCTAAATCATTAAACTCTGAAAATATCAGGTTTATCACAAGATATAATTCTGATAGTCACAAAATACATGCTATTTTAAGTAAACATTGGCACTTGTTACATCTCGACAAAGACATCTCAAATTGGTTGGACACTAATGTCAGTGTGACTTACAGCAAAGGTACATCCCTTAAAAATGTATTGAGTCCATCATTTATGAGCCCCTTATCTATACCCAAGACTTGGCTCAATTCCGCCAGAGTCCTTGGCTTTCATAAATGTGGTGTTTGTAATATGTGCAACTTTACATTTGAAACATCCGCAGTCTCTTTTGGGCTACGAGGTAATCATGAAATCAAGTCTTTCATCAATTGCAATTCTAAGTATGTAGTGTATTGCATTATATGCACCTGTGGCCTGAAATATATAGGGAGCACTATTCGCCCACTCAAAATTAGAATTCGTGAACATCTGGCTTCCATTGGGAGCCAAGATGCTAAATATCCCCTTGCCTATCATTGGCAAAAATCTCATCAAATGGACTGCAAAAATGACATTCGTTTTGTGGGGCTGTGCAAAGTGTCATTGCCCCCACGGGGTGGTAACCTTACACTAAAATTACGACAATTGGAGGCCAAATTAATCTGTAAATATCGCACTGTTTCTGAAGGACTTAATTCAGATCATGAGTTTGCCATATTTTTATAATTCATATTTCCTCTGTTGGGGTTGACAAGTGCCTTACATTATCCTCTTGGGGGGAGCCCCCCCTGTAATTATATTCTTGTTCCATGTGTTTTATTACTGTGCAATGCGCCTCTATTTGTAATGTTGTTCAGTAGCAGCGCACTCAGGCACCACACACTTTTAATTTTTTTTTTTTGTTTTTTTTTTTTTTTTGACTAGCGGTGGCTTGTTACTTTTAAATTAATTTTGTTTCTAAAAAAAAAATTAAAAAAAAAATAAAAAAATATATAGATATTTAAATAAATAAATTTAAACAAAAAACTAAAAATAAATTTCATCAGCAAAACATGAGTAATTGTTTGCTAAATTCTCCTTTTTATTTTTTGGCTAATTTGGGTTTATGGACCGGTTTCACTAAGTTCAGGCTTTTCTAAAGGTGTGCTTAGTTCACCCAACATGGCGATCCCTTTTGCCCCTTTCTGTTTGTCTAACTTGGAAGGCCGTGCATTGTGCTATACTGCATTCCAGTATATTTAGTCCTACCTTTCTTTCGTGCATTCTGCAATGGTAACACGAGTAGACTGAAACAAGCGGTCATTGAGGTAGGTCTGTTTATTTTGCTCTCCCCATGTTGTAGTTTTAACTTTTAATTGGCTTTTTTGGTTAACCAGTCAGGAATTGTCCACAGTCCTTTTGAATCATAAGTTAATTGGAGTTAGTCTAATGGGTACTTTGGTGGTTTTTTGAATACTAATTTGAGACTTATTTTCTTTTCCTGTTTTCTTTGGCTAAATTAGCTTTCCGCAACTGCGAGGCATTTTGAGGTATGTTCTTATTGATTTTATTGACAGCATTACGGTTTGTTTTGGTAACTTATGTAATATTTTTTTGCAATTGGCTTTCCAGTAATTACTTAATCTATCTGCCTACAGAACTGTATTTGGCATTGTCCTATTCTAAATGTGGAGTTCTTATTGCTGCAACCTAAGGTACTTATTTTTGGAATACATTACACAGTCTTTGATTTAAGACTTAGCTTACTAAGTGGAACTTGATTGCGCTGCTATGGCCAACTTTTGTTTCTAAAATTATGTTTCTTTTTCTTCTTTTTTTGTTTGTCTGTCAACGGACTACTACGAATGAAATTGGTTAATTTGTGGTAACTTAATTTCTACTTTTTTACTCTTCCTACATGTGATGTACATGTGTTATATTTTTTGTGGTTGCATCGCGCCCTGGACTGCTTGCTCACAACTTGTGCCTATGTTCTTTATGTAACAATTCTTTGCACAAAACAATCATGTGTATGTTTTATTTCTAACTTTACCCAATTTGTATGGGAATGATGTACTATGCAATTTAAGCCTCTGATGAAAAGCTGTACACAGCTTGAAACACGTGTCAGGCTTCTCTTCGCACAAACAATAAAGGCTTTTCTTTGCACAAACAATTAATTATAATTTCTTGGCGCAGTGAGACTGGGAACATCTTTGTTTTTCTTCAACTATTCCTGTGGATGTGTATTGGCAGTACACCCACACCGCCCAGATACCCGCAGCCTTGATGTTTATTTTCTTAATCACTGTATAAGCGCTGTGAACTTGTGACTTTTTCTGCCATTACTGTGTGGGTAGTCCAATGGTGGTTTTAGGCAGTGTCCTTCTGTGCCCATAACATCGGCAAAAATGGGTGGCCGCCTATTCTTCATGCACTTCCCTGGGCATTTTCTGGGAAGCTCTGGCCATCATGATGTTTTCATGTCAGTACTGCACAGTTTTGAGGTAGGGCTCGGATGCATGGGTAAATACATCCCACAGTGTTTTTTTAACTTCTATTCTAACTACTTTAGGTATGATCCACTTTCTGGACCATTACTCAATATGTTTCCATATTGTTTTTACCCATAGGGAGACCTGCTTACACTCTGCCCCAGGAGACGTCTGCAACACCTTTCAGCCGAAACGTCCAAAGTCACCATGTTCCAGTTGGAACTATTATGAACTATGACCACACGAACAACTACTACCTTTATGTTGACGTCGACCAGTTTTTTGGTAATCCCTCCCAAACCAGTCTACAGCAGACCCTATTTTTAAGGTCTTGGTCACTAAGCAGTTGGCTTGAATACTCTCACCACATTAATTGACTATTTGGTACATTGCGTTTGACCAATATGAAGTAATATTTAGCCAAACCATGTATATAGGTGAGACCACACCACACAACTGCTTATGTGTATTTTGAATGCATTTCACAACTGCTAATGTGTGTTTTGTATTTTGAATTTTCTTACAGGACACTTTGGAACTCTGCTTTCAACTTAATTCTAAGGGTGTTGTTCAGTGTCCACCCGCTATAATTGTCCATGCACTTTTTGAATTTATGTGTATAGAACACTGGTGTACAGAACACTTGAGAAACCTGTCACTCATTTAACTCAAATGTTAATGTGTTTACTTGCTCTTCATTTTAATTCCTACATGTGTGGCCTAATTAAAATAAAGGCAACAGTAGTTTCTTTCCAGTAGTTGGATTATTACCTCTTTCAGTAACACATACTTGTTGAAATGTCTTACTACTAATCCATGGAGGTTGTAAATAATTCCTGCAACAAATCATTGCAGTTTGTAAAATCCTGAGGGCAGGACTACCCCCTCGTACAAAATACTAGCTCAGCCTTTCCTTCCTGCCCGACTCTAGGCCATCCCTTGTGTTACAAAAATGCACTGCAAAAGAGCCTGCAAGTAATTTTAGGCAATTGATATGCAGTGTCAGCTCCTCCTGCGACCGTCTGTTCTCCCGCCTGTTTGCAGTAGGCCGCATTTGCGCCCCAACCCGACCTGCTCGCGCCTGACTCTATCACAAGGTCTGGAGCGTCACCGAAAATGGCATGGCCGTTCCATGCATATTGTGGAGCCACCACTTCAGCTCCGCTACCGCATCTCTGTCCAGAGGAACGAGCTGATGGTGAAGCAGTCCCTCCCTCTGATGCCTAATCTTTAGCCTTTGAAGAGCCCTGTAGTGTAAAAGGCCCGGTAGGTTTGCCTGTATCGAAGATGCTAGCAGACGCACTACTCTGGATAGAGCCCAAAGCGATATAACCTGTTTACATATCACTGCCCTGAACTCTTTCTTGATTGGCCTTAGTTTGGAGCACGGGAACTCTATTGTTGCCTTGGAGGCGTCTATGACGAACCCTATGAACTCCATACGCTTGCTGGGGATAAGATCTGACTTTTCTTGATTTAACCTAGAGATGCGATGAGACTGCTTGCCCACTGCACTTGCACAAGTAACTGCGCTTTATCCTGACCTAGGAAGAGAATGTCATCCAGATACACTATCATTCTCACGCTTCTCTCTCGGATACCTGTTGCGACTGGTCGCAAGAGTTTGGTAAACGCCCAATGTGCAGACGACAGCCCGAAAGGCAGACATTTTTAATTGCCAGGCTTGGTCTTTCATAGAAAACATGAAAATGGGCGTTGCTTGACTGCACCTGGCATGGTTAGATATGTGTCTTTGGGTTTCAGCCTCACCAGCCGGTCTTTCTCTCTGAGGATATCCCAGATGAGATGGATCCCAGCCATCTTGAAATGGCGGTAAACTAACCAGCTGTTGAGTCTCTTCAAGTTTATCACTGGTATCACCGTTCCCTTTCTGTGCACAAGGAACATGGTGCTGAAGAACTCCCCCTTCTGGGGAAGGCCCTTTTCTATAGCCCCCTTCAACCTGATCTGTTCCAGCTCTATCTTGGAGGATCACACTGGAAGCGGGTGCTGTGCTTGCTGTGGGCAACCCACGAATTCTAGCCTGAATCCCGCTACAGTCTGCAAGACCCAGGCATTGCTGGATAGCCTGCGCCAGTTCTCTAGATACTAGCTTGTCCCCCACCCACTGAGGGGTATACATGTCAGACTGGGCTCACCTTTACTTGTGCCTTGGTTTTGGTAGGGCCCTCTGCCTCTGTGGCCCCTGAACTCCCTTCCCCGGGAAGAAGGTGTCCTGCTGCCTTGTCTCCCAGTATTAGGCTGTAGGCCCCCAAGGTCGTCTCTGTGCCTGGAAGCAACCGGCCGATCGACCTTTGTAGCGGACGTTCCCGGTGAAAACCGGGCTGTGAAAAGCCTTCCTGATGGAGAATTGTGCTTTCTCAAGCACAGTGAATGTCCAAACAAATGTGTTCATTCCTTTTTTGAACGTTTAACCAAATAACAGGCCCTGTGCACTCTTGCCTGCTTCGTAGGTGGCCAAATCCCCCAGCTTATTATCGATCCTGAGCAACATGCTGTGCCTTCTTTCTGAAGACAAGGTACAATTTGCATTGCCCAGCATGAAGACCGCTCTCTGCGCCCAGTTTGCGAGCGTTTGAGCGTCAATAGGCTCTCGTGTGTCTTTCGCTCTTTCTGCGAGGTCCGTGATGTGGTGATGGCGCCCGCCAGTTCTAGGAGCTTATCTTGGCATCCCTTCCAAATTCTGCCCATGCCCTTGCGAGCATTCTTGGTTGCTTTTGTGATGAAGATGAGTATTCTTAGGTCCAGCTCTGCTGTCTCTGCTACCTTACCCGGTAGCTCGGGTCTGGGGCACTCTGATTTCATTCAGTGTCTTGCCTCCTTACCTAGGCGCTTTCTTAACGCTGTGCCATATAAGCGGTCTCCTTTGGGGATGGTGACCACTCTGAGGACCTAGGATGCTGAATGGCTTCTGGGCCGAACATATCAGAGATCTCCTCCTCTTGCTCCATATGTATCTTAAGCCTTTTGGAGGGTTCTACCTCCGAGTCCCTGTCCCTTATATTTTGCACCCCTGGGGTAGGGGGTAAGAGGCTAGGCTTAGCACTAGCTGACTGGGACCTCCATTTCTTTCTCTATTTTCAGGCAACCACAGACAGCTTGAACTCAATACATTTTTGAATTTCTCCTCCAAGCAAGCTGTACTCTACTCCATTTCTGAATCTTTGAATTTTCTATTTCACCACGCAAGGTTAGTGCACTGGGTCTCTGGCCCACCCCAAACTATATCCTTTCACAGAGCATGCTCCCACTGCCTAGGGGAGCACTCCATTCCTCCGTGTTTTTTTTAACTTCTATTCTAACTACTTTAGGTATGATCCACTTTCTGGACCATTACTCAATATGTTTCCATATTGTTTTTACCCATAGGGAGACCTGCTTACACTCGGCCCCAGGAGAAGTCTGCAACACCTTTCAGCCGAAACGTCCAAAGTCACCATGTTCCAGTTGGAACTATTATGAACTATGACCACACGAACAACTACTACCTTTATGTTGACGTCGACCAGTTTTTTTGGTAATCCCTCCCAAATCAGTCTACAGCAGACCCTATTTTTAAGGTCTTGGTCACTAAGCAGTTGGCTTGAATACTCTCACCACATTAATTGACTATTTGGTACATTGCGTTTGACCAATATGAAGTAATATTTAGCCAAACCATGTATATAGGTGAGACCGCACCACACAACTGCTTATGTGTATTTTGAATGCATTTCACAACTGCTAATGTGTGTTTTGTATTTTGAATTTTCTTACAGGACACTTTGGAACTCTGCTTTCAACTTAATTCTAAGTGTGTTGTTCAGTGTCCACCCGCTATAATTGTCCATGCACTTTTTGAATTTATGTGTATAGAACACTGGTGTACAGAACACTTGAGAAACCTGTCACTCATTTAACTCAAATGTTAATGTGTTTACTTGCTCTTCATTTTAATTCCTACATGTGTGGCCTAATTAAAATAAAGGCAACAGTAGTTTCTTTCCAGTAGTTGGATTATTACCTCTTTCAGTAACACATACTTGTTGAAATGTCTTACTACTAATCCATGGAGGTTGTAAATAATTCCTGCAACAAATCATTGCAGTTGGTAAAATCCTGAGGACAGGACTACCCCCTCGTACAAAATACTAGCTCAGCCTTTCCTTCCTGCCCGACTCTAGGCCATCCCTTTTGTTACAAAAATGCACTGCAAAAGAGCCTGCAAGTAATTTTAGGCAATTGATATGCAGTGTCAGCTCCTCCTGCGACCGTCTGTTCTCCCGCCTGTTTGCAGTAGGCCGCATTTGCGCCCCAACCCGACCTGCTCGCGCCTGACTCTATCACAAGGTCTGGAGCGTCACCGAAAATGGCATGGCCGTTCCATGCATATTGTGGAGCCACCACTTCAGCTCCGCTACCGCTTCTCTGTCCAGAGGAACGAGCTGATGGTGAAGCAGTCCCTCCCTCTGATGCCTAATCTTTAGCCTTTGAAGAGCCCTGTAGTGTAACAGGCCCGGTAGGTTTGCCTGTATCGAAGATGCTAGCAGACCCACTACTCTGGATAGAGCCCAAAGCGATATAACCTGTTTACATATCACTGCCCTGAACTCTTTCTTGATTGGCCTTAGTTTGGAGCACGGCAACTCTATTGTTGCCTTGGAGGCGTCTATGACGAACCCTATGAACTCCATACGCTTGCTGGGGATAAGATCTGACTTTTCTTGATTTAACCTAGAGATGCGATGAGACTGCTTGCCCACTGCACTTGCACAAGTAACTGTGCTTTATCCTGACCTAGGAAGAGAATGTCATCCAGATACACTATCATTCTCACGCTTCTCTCTCGGATACCTGTTGCGACTGGTCGCAAGAGTTTGGTAAACGCCCAATGTGCAGACGACAGCCCGAAAGGCAGACATTTTTAATTGCCAGGCTTGGTCTTTCATAGAAAACATAAAAATGGGCGTTGCTTGACTGCACCTGGCATGGTTAGATATGTGTCTTTGAGTTTCAGCCTCACCAGCCGGTCTTTCTCTCTGAGGATATCCCAGATGAGATGGATCCCATCCATCTTGAAATGGCGGTAAACTAACCAGCTGTTGAGTCTCTTCAAGTTTATCACTGGTATCACCGTTCCCTTTCTGTGCACAAGGAACATGGTGCTGAAGAACTCCCCCTTCTGGGGAAGGCCCTTTTCTATAGCCCCCTTCAACCTGAGCTGTTCCAGCTCTATCTTGGAGGATCACACTGGAAGCGGGTGCTGTGCTTGCTGTGGGCAACCCACGAATTCTAGCCTGAATCCCGCTACAGTCTGCAAGACCCAGGCATTGCTGGATAGCCTGCGCCAGTTCTCTAGATACTAGCTTGTTTCCCCCCCCCACTGAGGGGTATACATGTCAGACTGGGCTCACCTGTACTTGTGCCTTGGTTTCGGTAGGGCCCTCTGCCTCTGTGGCCCCTGAACTCCCTTCCCCGGGAAGAAGGTGTCCTACTGCCTTGTCTCCCAGTATTAGGCTGTAGGCCCCCAAGGTCGTCTCTGTGCCTGGAAGCAACCGGCCGATCGACCTTTGTAGCGGACGTTCCCGGTGAAAACCGGGCTGTGAAAAGCCTTCCTGATGGAGAATTGTGCTTTCTCAAGCACAGTGAATGGCCAAACAAATGTGTTCATTCCTTTTTTGAACGTTTAACCGAATAACAGGCCCTGTGCACTCTTGCCTGCTTCGTAGGTGGCCAAATCCCCCAGCTTATTATCGATCCTGAGCAACATGCTGTGCCTTCTTTCTGAAGACAAGGTACAATTTGCATTGCCCAGCATGAAGACCACTCTCTGCGCCCAGTTTGCGAGCGTTTGAGCGTCAATAGGCTCTCGTGTGTCTTTCGCTCTTTCTGCGAGGTCCGTGATGTGGTGATGGCGCCCGCCAGTTCTAGGAGCTTATCTTGGCATCCCTTCCAAATTCTGCCCATGCCCTTGTGAGCATTCTTGGTTGCTTTTGTGATGAAGATGAGTATTCTTAGGTCCAGCTCTGCTGTCTCTGCTACCTTACCCGGTAGCTCGGGTCTGGGGCACTCTGATTTCATTCAGTGTCTTGCCTCCTTACCTAGGCGCTTTCTTAACGCTGTGCCATATAAGCGGTCTCCTTTGGGGATGGTGACCACTCCGAGGACCTAGGATGCTGAATGGCTTCTGGGCCGAACATATCAGAGATCTCCTCCTCTTGCTCCATATGTATCTTAAGCCTTTTGGAGGGTTCTACCTCCGAGTCCCTGTCCCTTATATTTTGCACCCCTGGGGTAGGGGGTAAGAGGCTAGGCTTAGCCGATTTTAATAGGAAAGCTTCTTTAAGCTTTGGAATGCATCGGCTGCCTCCTGGGGCTTCTCTCTTATCCCCTTATATTCACCCGGGGGAGTAGAAGAGGCCTTCCTCTTCCGGGTCGTATTATTCCCCTGATGTTCAACCCTACCTTGTGGGTGTAAGTGGGACGGCCCTTCCCCAGGACTCTTGTCTCCTTTCTCTCTGCCCATCTTGTGCCTGGACTAGCCTTTTGTTTCCAATGAGGGCTTCCAGCATCTCCAGTCACTCCTGGAGGGGTTTAACCCCTTGCGAGATTGCTTGAACCAATGAGTCCCCTATGACTCTTTTGAAACTAAGGGTCAAGCCTGAATCCTCCTCACAGAGGAACTCCTCTGCTTCCTCCTGGGCTTCAAAAAGCATCTCGCATTCTTCTTGGCTTTCCTCCTCGTTTGTGCCTTCGCTGCAGGATTCTGCCATTGTCCATCCACCTTGTGATGACACATTATCACAATGTTATGCCTTCTCTATTTGCACTCTGTCTTCTTGTATGTCTTATCTTTTATCTTAGCCAATTCAATATTGTTTTTCCTTTATTCTTTTTTTTTCTTTTTCCTTTTTCTTGTTTCAATGATTTCCCTTCTTGCCCTGCACTTTAGGCAAGTGGGGCATAGGGCAGCTGAACTGAGCGCTTCCTGCTCAGTAATAACGCTGAAAATGCTCCTGACAAGGCTTCTGTTGGTGCTCCACGAGGCGAGGAGATGCAGACTCGGCTTGTGATTGAAAATGCACTGAAAATAGAGGTGCTTTCCTCTAATACTGACGCATCGCGTGTCGAGCCACGTCAGTATGAGAACGCGCTTGGGCACGTCGAGCGCGTTATGCTTAATGCAGCCTCACAATTCATTAAGGGAGACGCGAGCCAGTGTCTCAGCATGAGCGATGTTGCCCACAGACCCGGCTCGCGTCTCCTCTAGTACCTACCTGCCTGCGTTCACACCTACTAATGTGCACGGAAACTGCCCTGCAATATTAAACAAAATCAGAAGCTTGAGCTTCCCGGACTTTAAGCGCGCAAAAGCATCTTAATGCAGCTAGTGTCTAATGCACAAGAAATATGTGTTAATATATCAATAAACGCACCAATGTGCAGATAGATATTAATACAAGTGCAAATATAGAGTCATGTGCCCCTAACCAGCTAAAATAGGGTGAACGTATCTGCTGGAAAGCAGCAAAAAGAAGAGGAAGGGACCCAGGCAGGATGTGACATGGAAAGGCCTAGAGGGTCGCGATTGGCTCGAACTTTGAGAAGAAACTACTGTGGCAGGAAAGAATCAAGGGAGATGATGGTGTTTTTTCCTGAGATAGTTTCAAGTCTGATTTAAAGAAAGAAAGAAGAAAAGAAAATGAAAATGTGTGTTTAAAGAAGGGTTTAAAAGTTGTTATAAAAGTTTTATTTCAGTTTTGAAAGCTGCTGGTTTATAGCATGAAAAGACGTGAAAGAATGATATGATCCACCGGTCTTGACATAGAATCCAGCCCATTCTGTCCTGATGACCATACAGAGAAACTCACTTTACAACACAACACTATTTTTTTCAGTCAGTGCACAGTCCTCATTTGGAAGCTCCAACTAGTCGCGGACACTTCTGCTCACTCTGAAAAGTAAACATGTTTCTGTTGGCACGGGTCACAGCCCTTTCGATTTTTTGGGGTGGGGGAGTTTGTAAGGCAGCTGTTCAGCCACCTGCTAATGCTCGCTGGCTTATGAAATCAAAACTAAGAAGTGTGCAAATTAAACGATTGTAGACCAAAAGGTTTGGGGTATGCTCAGTACCAAAGCAGTCTACGGTAAGAGGAGAATGCAAATGCTACCAGTATTGTAGGCAGGGGCGTTGCTAGGCGGGGGCTAAGAGGGCTATAGCCCCTGATCTTTTGGTTGTAGCCCCGGATAGAATCTAAGGAGCTACAGCGAAAAGACTAGCTAGCCCCCAGTCCCAACAGTTCCGACCTCAGCTTAGCCCCGGGTCTTTTCCAGGCCTAGCAACTCCCCTGATTGAAGGCATGATAAGTGTGCAAAGCATTCAGGAGGCATCATCTGGAAAAGGAGAAGTTCCTCAAGGGCCAGGGCAGAGGAACTTCACAATCACATTTGAAACTCCAGGCCTTCAGCAGAAGTGGAACGAGTTATGAAAAGTCGGCGAAACTCCAACAGGAGCAAGAGAGAGATTCCCATGGACCTGCAACCACGTCAGAGGAAGCGTAACAAGCCATGCTGAGCGAGAATGAATGAGACCCGCAAATCAAGGAGTAAAGCGGACTGTTAGTGACAGGGGCACCGGGGCCTGAAGCACATTAGCAGGGGCCTTCCAGAACTGTGGAACAAAAACACAGTAGGGTGGGACAGTGATTGACAGCCTGTTATGACTGGACTTGAGTATGTATGACTGGACCCAAGTGTGTGCAGAGTTCGAATGATGTCAGTGACTGAGTGATCTCATGTGTGGAATGTTGGATGAGTTGGAATGTTGTCTTGTGTGAGTGTTCAACCCTAGGCAGTTGAAAACCATGTAGCGTGAGTGGTGCGAGCCAGTGGGCTTCTTCCCTGCTCCTGGCTTGTCTTGTCATCTTATATGCCCAATTGATGCAACTAAATTAAGTATTAAGACTTTTAAAAGCATAAACTTTGTGACAAGACCTACAAAGTGTGTTACTTTGCTTTACTGTGATGTTGTGTGGTGTGCATGGCATGTACAAGTTAGGTTATGTGCTTGTGTTGCTAGTTTAACCATTTGAGGATTTACAGGTCGTTCTAAGGACTTGAAGGTGATTCTAAATTTTAGGAAATGTTTTAACAGTTTAAAGGAAAGCGCGCCCAACATGCTTTGGTTTTGTTGAAGTAGGCTATGGTATTTGCAACGCAGACCAGCGGAGACAATGTGTTATCAGTTGGTGTATATTTTAGTGAGTGTAGTGGTATACACAGGTGTGAGTATGTGCACATTGAGGTTAATGTGCTTGTAGAACACAGTGTTTTATCAGATGGGAGTTGATCACTGTGAGGGTGTTGATGTACACCTGACTGTGAACGGTTATATCAATGCTAGTGAGTTCTGAGCACTGGTACGTCACTGATGAGTGTGTACTATGGTGAGAGTATTGTGACTGCAGCCCTGAGTGAATGGTCAGTCATGCCAGCGTATCTAAGATATTGTGCCTTTGGGCAGGTTAGAGTATTTGTCAAAGGTGTATTAGGAATTTCCCTTGGTGGGCAAGGTAGTTTATGTGGTCAAAGGCATGAGTTTTACTCGCCCCAGTGCTGAAAGCTGGCCCATGTTTGCCGGATGCTGAGTGTTCTTAAGGCTGTGGCATAGAGGGTTCACAGTATGTAGTTGGTAACATGACTGTAGGATTGGATCCTAGTTGCCACTGGGTGGAGGTTTGCCTTTGACAATATTTTGCTATTACTTTTCATCATCTCAGCAGCACTGTGTGGTATCCCCACGCTCATGCTGTTGGTTCTTAGTACAGCCAAGTGTTGAGTTGTGGCGCTCAAAATGTTCCACCGCCGACTGGAAAGTTGTTTTGGTTCTTGCTGGTTGCATGCTTGTCTGGCCAACAAACCTTCATTTTTGAGTATGGTATAGACTTACTGCCTTAGAGCACACTGGTAGCGATGATGTGGTGCGGTTTTGCCATCCTGTGTTGTGGTTTGTGTTGTGGCCTCTGTCTGATGCGTCTGCAGTTTTTATTGTGTGTACATTTTGTTCTCTTTGGTGTTCCTGGATTTTAGGTAAAGAGTGATGGACATGCTTAGTGTTGGATTCCGGTGTAGTGTTAGATACGCCCTAGTTGAGTGGCTCACCTTTGTGTCAGTGCCCCGTTGGGCAGCTGTGCTTAGGGGTGGCAGTGAGGGTCTGTTATTTCAGGAGGCATGGTGGGTTTGGTTTGGTTGCCCTCAGTGGGCAGGTTTGTGCTTGGGGGTGGCAGCCTCAAGATGATTCATGGGTGGCAGCCATGAATGGAAAGTGATTGGTAATTTGCTTTGGTGGTTGGTGAACGTTATTTGGTTGGCCCAGGTAAGTCACCGGTTGGTTAATTAAGCCCTATTGGTCAGTTTCTGCTCTGTGTTTTGCCCAGTTGTGAGGTTAGTTCAGTTGAGAGTATCTGCTGTGTGTTGATGTGTTCTTGGTGGTGGGCACGTTAGGTTTTTGTGTTTGATGGAGAGGAGGTGTGTTATGTTGCTCTGTTTTGGTTGTAATCGGAAGGAACTGTTATGACTGGACTTGAGTGTGTGCAGAGTCTGAATGATGTCAGTGTCTGAGTGATGTCATGTGTGTAATGTTGGATGAATTTGAATGTTGTCTTTGGTGAGTGTTCCACCCTGCGCAGTTGGCAACCATGTAGCCTCGGTGGTGGGAGCCAGTGGGCGTCTTCCCTGCTCCTGTCTTGTCCTGTTATCTTATGTGTCTAATTGATGCAACTAAATAAAGTTTTAAGTACTGCCTTACCTCAGCTGCCTGAAGAAGTACATATCGTGACACAGCCCCAGAGTAAAACTAAGAAATAATTTGAATAGAAAATGCTCTGTGTTGTAAAACCAAGTCTCCACAGTGGACCACAAAAGCAGTTGGGTAATGAAACACTGCATATTCCGTCACTTAGTCGCAAGTCCCACAGCAAACTGAGAAATCAGTTGTGCAAGAAATGATGCATGTTGGTTGGTTGGGGGGGGGGGGTAAATATTTTATGTGATTTGCATTTTTTATATTGTTGCATGTATTATTTAATTGAGTTATGATTTGTGTATTTGCTTATGGTGTTTATGGAAAATGTGAAAATAAATGTATCAACACAAATAAAATGAAATGGTGCATGTTCGGAAACTGAGTCACAAGCCACAGAGTGAAGTAAGAAATCATTCAGGTAAAGGAATGCTGCATTGTGGAAACTGATTCATTTCCCAGAATGAACAACCACATCATTTGGGTGAAGGATGGCAGCCCATTGCATAGGGTGGAACCTGATGTAGTATTCACAAAGAAAACCTGTGAGTAGTTTCCTAAAGCTTTCAATAGCATCAGTGAGAGCAGAGAGCCTTCAGGGGTTCAGTAAGAAGCAGGGTAGCAAGGTCAATGTCCTATTCTAAGTCTTTGGAAGTGGCTGTACGCAATAATATTGCATGTTTGCCCATACATCATGCCCACCTGCTGCAGTCGATCAAAGAGACAGGATAGGCTAACAGTGTCGATGGCATATCGAGACGATGAGCTTGTGTTGCAATCCTCCAGACCATCCCTGACAATGAACAGGGCAACTTCTTTGTTATGTCGAGGCTTCGAGCCTGTTCTTAAGGGGCTCAGTAGGGCTATGCTTACCACCTAAATCACGATAGTTACCTGCACACCGTGAGAGTAGGATGTACGGAGTATTACATCAATTTCATGAATGCTTGGGTGCAGGGCAGAAAAACAACTTTGGCACAGAAGTTGTATATACAATGAGCAGCAATAGGAACCCAATATGCAGACTCCCCTGTCCCCTGCACACCATAAGACTGGGATAAGGTACAGTCCAGTTGTTTCCATGGAAGACGCACAATGGGGCAATACTTGGCAAGCATTAGGTTCCATCGAAGTGGGTCCAGAACCTATTCTTGTATCAGGAACAGGATGATAAGTCTGTTACAGTGTCCATGGGGCTGTCTGTGCAGTTGTCAGAAATGACTGGCGGGAAAAGATTACATTTTTGTCAGCTTTAAGGCTTTTGATAAAGTGCATGATGTCTTCAGCAAATATCTTTTTGAAGATAAAGGATGTTTGCAAGGAATCGGGACATGCATTGATCACTTAAAACAAAAGGTTGAAATCTTGGTGATTGCTTAAGCTACTTCGGTGCTGAAGAATGTGTTAGGCTCGTTGCAGCATTGACACGTAGTAGGTATAGACACAGTAGGTATAGACGCAGTGGTATAGACGCAGTAGGTATAGACGATTCACCAACATCTACGGGAACGAGTTTGTTTACCATTCTGAAATTCTCCTTACGTTTTCTGATAGCTGATAAGAATTTGTGAGGACGAGGATTATTTTGGCATTGAATAGGACTAAGTGGGATTTTCTAGCCATTTTCTATTCTCTGCTGTTTTGACTTTGGGTTCACCCTGCCATGTAGTTCCCAGTCTTCTGAAAAGGGCTTTGCTAGAAGCAAGGTTTTTAGTAAATCAGCCAAAATGGGTCTCTTGAGGTATGACAGTTTTGATAGGTGCCAAATTATCAATGATGACCAGAGATCAGGTTTGTGGTTCACAATAAAGGAGACTGATGATGTCAGCTTCGGGACGACCAGCATGTCAGCTTTGATGGTGTTCTTCTTTTTTTTTAACCACTTTATTTCAATTTTGAAAAAACATACAGGAAAAAAGTACATCGTATAGATCATAAAACGCATAACAGTTACAAAAGTTATAAGACAATCAATATGAGTCATAAAATAGAAAAGCAAACAAATCACAAAATACAATTTAGCAATCCATGCAATTAATAAACTTTGGACACACAACAATCAAGACAAGACAACATGAAATAGCACAACAAACAACAATGCATATATCATCCAGTCCAAACTCCCCATCCATGTATACAAACAAATGTGTATAAAACACAGTAAACCTAGTCATATAATGCATTGAAGGACCCCCACAGTTGTAGATAACAATCCTCCCTTCCCTGTTTTAAAAACATAACTTTCTCATAATTTCACAGAGTCCTCACATCCGATAACCACTCCTCCACCTTAGGTTTCTTCCTTGACTTCCAAACCCGTAATATCTGCTTTGTCGCCACCGCCAAAACCTCATTAATCAAATCCACTTTTTCCCTGGCCTCATTCCCCCTACCCCAGTTTGAAATAAAATAGTGGAATAAAAGTCACGCGGGAGGTGCTCCTCCACCACAATGACCAATCTATCCAACACATCGGACCAAAAGTCAGACACCCTCGAGCATTCCCACAGCATATGCGTCAAAGTACCCACACCGCACCCACAACCCCAACAAGAATCTGTGTCCAAAAGTCCCAATCTTGACATCCTGGATGGCGTCCAATACAATCTGAATAGGATCCGTTGTCTAACGTAACGTAGCCCCAGATTTAATTTTGCTCGCGCCCCCACACAAAGTAAATATTCTCATTCCCGTACAGGGATATCAAAACCAAGGTCTGCTATCCACGCTTGCCGAAGCTTATCCCAGGCTTCCACCGCCCGAATATCCATTGGCATCAACTGTATGTATGTGGATACAGTACACTGACAGGAGCGAATAATCTCACACATTGAGGGTCTCTCTTTCATTGTATCATTCAGCATACCGGTTCGTTCAATCAAAAGAGCCTTCAAAGATCTGTAACGTTCCCGTTCCCTTCCCCCAATCCCGAAAGACGTCCTCAGTTGATCAAAGGGAATCATACGATCATTGTGCCACACATCACAAATCTTGAGTATGCCTTTATTAATCCAACTTTTCCAGCACAAAGGCTTATTTGCCAATTGCAGACCCATATTATGCCACAGAGAAGCGTCACAATGCACCCAGACATCATCACCACTGATGGCACTTTAGGTCTATTGCCGTTCCCCCAGAGGAAGGACTGAAAAACTTTATCAATAGAACCTAGGACTTTATTAGTGAATTTCAAAGGAATGTATTGTATGATATAGAGAATCTTTAGCAACAGAACCATTTTTACTGCATTCACCCTGGCCTATAATCCCAATTTTAATTGACCCCATTTTACTATATCCCTTTTCACGTTCTCCAACACTTTAGACACATTGGGCCTCATTACAACTCAGGCGTTAAGGGTTAACGCCGCCGTTAACCCTTAACGCCTGATTCTGATTTTAACGCCTGCTTTTAGCAGGCGTTAAAATCCATGGCGCTAACCTGCCATGGTGCTAATTACGCCGCCGTAATTTACGGCGGCGTAATTAGCGCCTTCCCCACTCCCATTATGCCCTATGGGGCAAAAATGGGAATGGGGAAGGGAAAATGGGAAATGGGGATTTACCGCCCCACTCACCCTGGAATGGGGCGGTAAATCCGCCATCCACCATGGTGTAAACGGAGTTTACACCATGGTGGTAAAGTTGGTGCACTTAGCACCAAGGTTGTAATGAGGCCCATTGAATCCAACCATCCTTTTCAAGTCCAGGATCAAATAAACACCCAGATACTTCATAGTACCCACTTCCCAACGACAATTCCATGAACCCAAAGCATCCCGTGATTGTCCCACATCCAGCGGAAAGGCCACTGTTTTCCCCCAATTTATCCTGTGACCAGACAACTGACCCACCTCATCAAACATACATTTAAGCTTATTGCACCCCTCCTCTGGATTAGACAAGACAATAGCCATATCATCAGCATAACAAAGAACTTTTACCTCATTATCCCCAAATTGAAGGCCACGAAGACTGGGTTCCTGTGTGAGGTATACAATGAGTGGCTCCAGTGCCAAATTAAAGAGATACGGCGACAATGGGCATACCTGTCTTGTTGCCCTATGTAGGAAAAAAGAAGAAGACATAGCACCATTCACCCAAACCTTTGCATGAATCTGGAAGTTCAACGCCCGAATGGTATTAATGAACGTGTCCCCAAATCCCATTCTCTAAAGGGTATGGTACAGGAAGGACCAGTTGACGCTATCAAACGCTTTCTCAGCGTCCATGAAAATTAATAGGGTGTTCCAAGTCATGTGGTAATCCCATAATGTCAATCAGTGTCCTAATGTGATCATACCTGTATCTACCTTTCATGAACCGAACTTGGGAGCCGCCAATCAAACTACCAACACATGTATCTAATCTATTCGTCAATATTTTTGTAAAGATCTTTAGATCCACATTCAAAAGCAAAATTGGTCTGTAATTTTCACACTTCCTACAATCTTTCCCTGGCTTTGGCAGAACCACCACACAAGCTTCCCTCATTGTGGGACACACCATCCCGTCCCTCAAAAAACCATTATACAGATTGCATAAGAAGGACGCCAACACTCCACTCAAACCCTGGTAAAATTCAGCGGGAAGACCATCCAGGCCCGGCGATTTACCCCTATTAAGTTGTTTAATCGCTGTCAGCACTTCATCCTCCGTTATAAGACCATCAACGAGCCCTGCCTGGTCCCCGCTCAACCTGGGCAAGACAAGTTTATCAAATAAAACATCCATATTGTCCAGAGTTGGAAATTGCTCCTCACGATACAACGCAGCATAACATTTCCTGAACTCTTCACATATTTCACCTCTCTTGACAGTAAATTCCCCATTTACATCTTCCAATCTCTGAACAAAGGAACCCTCAGCGAGACCACAAAGTTTATTCGCCAGCAGTTTACCACTTATGTCCCCCTGCTCCCAGAATTTGTGTTTCATATAGAACACACCTTTTTCATATAGAATATCCATCACTTGTTAACCTGTTCCCTCAGTCTCCCCACCTCAGCCTTGTTCTCAAAATTGTTAGACACTGCATATTTTTTATGAGCTGCATTCAACTTATCCTCCAATTTCTGAAGGTCCGCCATCCCTTTCCTCCTTACCCTTGATGTGAAGTTCATGAGCACCCCTCTCACGGCTGCCTTATAACTATCCCAGACCATATAATCAGAAGCTGAATTAACATTGAAGTCAAAGACATTTTTAGTGTATTCTTCCAGGAAATCAATTACTCCCGGTTCTTGCAGGATATAGGGTTTCATCCGCCATCTAGAAAACCCCGGACCCTGCTGCCCCATGGTCACTTGAATGGTCATCAATGAGTGATCTGATATCCCCCTCTCTTTAATATTTACAGAATGGACTTTTTCACTCAACCTATCTGAGATTAGGAAATAATCAATTCTCGAATGAGAATCATGGACAGGCGAATAAAAGGTGAACACCCTGTTTGTAGGGTGCATCAACCTCCAAGTGTCCACCAGGCTGAAACTGTCCAAAAAAACCCTAAATGCCTTACTAGAATTCTCAGCCGTGAATCTACAATGCTCTGCACGATCCATCCTCCCGTCAATCACACAATTGAAATCACCCCCTAGTATTATGTATTGGCCAGGCATGTCCCTCAAGAGAGACAATATCCTATTAAAAAAAGAATCCCCACCAGAACATGGACCATAGATTGACCCAATTGTGACTGATCTACCTTCATATTTAACATCCATGAAAACCATTCTACCCTCCCCATCCATTACCACCTTATCCCCCACCAAATTTAACCCTTTGTGTAATAATATACCCACCCCTCTCGATTTGGTACAGTAACAGTTTAATATAACTTTTGTGAACTAATTATTTTTAAGAAGGTGCATCGACTCATCCAGCAAATGAGTTTCCTGAACCAGAGCAATGTCAATCTTTTCCCTTCTTAACTTGGTTAGCATCTCCTTCCTCTTCCGCGGGATGTTGAGGCCTTTAACATTCCAAGAGCATATGTTCAATTCAGCCATTCCCAGAATCCACCTGATCAATGTTTAGCCAATCAACCACACCATCCAACGATTGATAACCATGGGAGCTGAAGTGGAATAATTGCAAGTGTGCCCTCAAGACAATAAACAACATTAAGAAACACGACAAATAGAAGGAAAAAAAACCCAAATTAAACCACACACCCAGCACTATCGCCAGGTGATACTGAGTGCCTATATTTACAACTATTCCTGTTTCCAGAATCATAAGCACTCCAGAACCTACACCTGATGCTTAATCCCAATATAACAACTTCGAAATAACCAACCCCGCCCCACCTCCCTGTCCCTTATTAAGCATTTGGAGAATCCAAAATCCATTAAACTACACACCAAAGGCACCAATAGCCAAAACAACCTCAAAGTAAAGGAAATAAACAGTTGCCTCTACATCTCTACTCCCACAACTCCAGAAAACCCCAATCATATCACCGCCCCCTTGATCCTCAAGGATTGGTGGGGCAGCAAGCATCTACACAAATTAGTAATGAGAATACAGACACAAAAAATAGCCTGCATCTCAGCATTCTGAATTGGCCTTACTCCATAGACCGAAGGTAAATTTGTGAAGAGGCATAAAGTGATTCTTTATAGAGCCAAAAACTGCGAAGAATCCAGGAATTTGCAATACCCATACAGCAACCAGTGACCCACGATGCCCACGATGTTCTTTTCATCTGAACATTTGAAAATTCAGGACATGCATCAAATCAAAGACTTCCTCAATGCATCAAGGAGCCTCAATCATAACTGAGTCAACCCCCCCACCCCCAAGCCCCAGTAGACCATTCGGTCATGTTCAATACCACACAACATTGTACTGAACCCAGAAACGGAATGGCTACACAGGGGGTCCAGCATCACATAGAAACCCATCAAAAGCCTCATTCATCCATACGAAACAAACAGAAGGCTCACATCCATTTTCTAGCCCCCCCCCCCTGCAACTGGCCATGAAACGAAATACAGCATAGAGGCATCCTTCCTCCAGATCAAGTAGTCTCCACCCGTTAAGTCGATGCATTGCCGTTCAAAAAGGAACATCCAGGGAGCAGGTAACCATTTCCAGAAAGAAGCAGTACTGATACACATCCAAATAATGTAGCGGGAAGTCAACTCTTCCAGCCGCGCCCACCGATGGATGAAAACCCCCACAGTAAAAACAATCTCCAAGCAGTCACTGTTATGTGCTTAAACGACTGGGTTTAATGTGCGTATAAAAGCCACCCTTCATAAAGGATCCTTTCGGCAGTTCGGCGGTACACGTAAAGGGTCACGGAGCGCCCTCGTCATGTGGGCTGGCTCCGCCCCCTTCTCCTTGCACCGCCTGTCAGCAACGTCTTACCCACTCCCTCACCTGCGACAGAGCTGGTGATTCATTTTCTCCATGGTCGCAGTCATCAGGCAGGCTGACAGACACGGAATCGCTGGAGATCCGAATCGCGCATCCATGTACTCTCTACGTTCCATCCCCAACCACGTTCAGCGCATGTCGTATGAACGTAATCAACGTTGTATGGGCCTTTCCTCTAATGGCTCGTATCGCGTAGTATGAAATCAACATGAAAGTAAACAAAACGTAACCAACATAACGGTTCACCACAAAGCGACTTTTTAAAAAAAAACATTTTTTAAACAGAGCTTAAACAGAGCTCATTAATAAAAAAAAACAAAGTAATGCAAACACAAACCCTGGGAGGAAAAACACTAACAAAGATTCCAACAAAAGTAATTTATCTTTTCTTCTTGGAGGGTAATGACCTTTGTGAAGTGGAAGCAATTGCTTCCATGGGCTGCTCCAAATCCACCTCATTTCCCAAGTCACTGAGGTAAGCCTCAGCACTCTTACTGTCACGAAAGGAGAATAATCTACCATCCTTGACAACACAGAAGTTAGCAGGATACACCATGTAATATTTAAGGTTCTTCACCTTTGCCTTATCTTTTGCTGCTTTGAATTCTCTCCTCTTGTCAAGGATATCACGGCTAAGATCTCCAAAAACCATCACTCTATGGCCATTCCAAGATAAATCATGCATTTCACAAGCTTTTTTAAGTATAATTTCTTTTACAGGAAACCTCAAAAATATTACCACAAAATGTCTGGATCGCTGGCCCATGCTAGGTTTGGGCCCTAAGCTCCAGTGTGCCCTCTCCAATTCCAGATTCATTTTAGGGTCCAGCTTGAGCAAAGAGATTAGCATTTTCTCCACAAACTCCATGGGCTTTCCCCTCTCAGTGTCTTCAGGAACACCAGCAATCCGGATATTACTTCTCCTAGAAATGTGTTCCTGTTCAGAGAGCTTCCGGGACAACTTCTCATTCCTCAACTGCAGATTTTTGATATGATTTTCCATCCTTTCCACATTTCCATCCATTACATTCAAATGAGTCTCCACTCTATTTAAGTTAGTAGTCAATTCAGTGTACCTTTCTTCCGCCTTGGTCATCTTTATTTTAATTTCATTGACTTCCAGAGTCAGTTTAGTCAGCAAGTCCAATATTTTGTCCACTCTTTCATCTGAGGGCACACTTCCGTCACCACCCCCTTTTTGTCGTGTTGCTGGTTGTTTGGAGTCTGAATTGATTGAATCAGCCATGGCAGGGCAGGGAGTTCAGTGCAGTGTAGGAGCTCAGCCTTCAGGCAGCCATCCCTGGAGTTGACAATTCTTGGTGTTCTTGAGATATTTAGAAACGATTCCTATTCAAACAAAGGGAAATGCATGAATTAAGGACAGGCGTGGTCATCAGAATAGATGTGTTGCACGTGGTCTTGTATATCATCCTTCTGCCACTATTGGTGGCCTCGATGCGCATGGTTGTGCAAGAATAAATGGGTTAGGGTTCATTAGTGGGACAGTGAGAAAGGCATATGTGAAGGCTGCGGTGTGGACGGATGCAGATCATCAGTACTCTATTGCTGAGGGCCATTCTCCTTTCTATGGGATTAGTGGAGAAACGTGGGAGTGTGTTATCCATAGGGAAAAGTCCAATATCTGATCGATTACAGCACTTTTGGGCTGGTTAGCCACTGATGTGGGAGAGTGCAGTAGGGCTAAAGAGGAGAGCTTAGTTGTGGCTCAGTTACTCACTCTAGGAAACCAAAGCTCTACCTTCAGATTGTGCCCCTAAAGAAAATTGGGAATGCTATAAAAATAGCGAATTCCGGTTGTGCCTGTGCCTGTGGTTGCCGTCTGTGGGTGGTAGGTCGGTGTAGTGTAAGATGGTAAAAGACCTTAGTGGAGAGATGGTTAGTGAGGGCAAATGGAGGAGTAGGCATTGCAAGGCAAAACAACCTTCAACCCCTGCACTGCTACCTCTAGCCCTTTGCAGAAAGGTCCCATTTCTCTAACTCACAATGCCACCTGTCAATGCCACTATCTGTCTCTTGCTGTCTCTGTCCCTCTTTCAGTTTCAGATCCTCTGTATCCCATGAGGAACATAACAAGCATCTGCAAGTTGGCAGATGAAAGAAAGTGGCAGTCTGAAAAGTCAGACATTACCATGAGCTACCTTTAAAGGGTCACGGAAGGCAACGACTTTTGGCTCAGGAATGGCTGCTTGAAATTCGAGGACAGCAGTCACACATTTCACCTTCCTTAGTATGTTGGTTGGTAGGGTGAGAGATGCCTCAAATCTCATTCTAACATGCTCAGGTGCTATGCTCAGCGGCCTGCTGGGACTTTGGGCATAGTCCTTCAGGGCAGAGCAGTGTTTCTTTCAGTAGTTTACCAGGCTTTGGTCAGGGCAGGGGCCAGAATTCCTGTTAGCTTCACCTAGTTTGTCTTCCACAAACCTGAAACTCTTCTCGCAAAGTCCAAAATGGAACTCCTTCTTGTCCACAGTCAATGGCCACAACTCACCAGGTTTTCACATGGCACCAGGCCTTAGGTATCAGAGTGAAGCTGTAAACCTGCAGGGGAATCTTCACGATCAAACGAGGGGTAGAAAAGGTGGAGTGTAGATTCCTCCAAACATACAGCCCCTTGGCCTAAGAAGGGCTGTGGCAGCCGCAGGATGGTGAAGGGCAGTGTGTTGGCAGTGACAGAGAGGGGATTTGGCTGGTGGCGGGATAGGATGGACTTGTCAATAAATCTGCAGTCTCCTGCTTGCAGTGTCTGACTCCTTGCTAGCTAAGGATATTGCGGGTATTTCCTTACAAGGCTGTGTCCTTGTGCCACGGCTAATGGTGGAAACAGGTTACAACAGCCATGCTTTAGTCATCTAGATGTTTAGGGCTGTCCTTCCAATGGTAGTAAGGGGTTCTTGTGGATTAGCACATGCACATGGTGATGTTCCCCATAGGGGGCCTCCTGGGCCAGGGGTAGGTACCAGGATAGCCATAATAAAATCAAAAAAGAGTCACATTCTCTTGAATGCACCAAATGAGCATATTTCAGTATCTTAGCATCTGTCACCTACCATCAGGTTAGTATGATGCTCTTTCCCCTTAAAGAGGAGCCCTCCACCCCATGTCTTCTATAAGTCTCTGTTTATCACCAGGGTGGGAGACCATTACTATTGCAGTGAGCTGCAACCTGCAGTTTGCCAGTTGTTTTGCATTAATGCCACTATGATCCTTCACCATTGACTATGCTTGAAGGTAGTTGTAGCCCAAAATATCTAGAGAGCTAAAGGTTTAAGACCCCTGTGCTTTGCCTTGACTGTTCAATCCTAACATGTAACAAGGACATATAATGAGCCTAGTCTTGTTCGTAAAGTCGATAAGTAGTAATGTCCCATCTGGGGAATTGAGAAGATTCCAGAAGAAACCCCCTCCCATCTCGGTTCCCTCTCGTCATCTGCTTTGACTCTGTCAGGATCAGGAAGCAGCAGTGCTGCTTTCTTATTTGTCTAAGGAAAGGACAACCCTTCCTCATAACCACAGGAAAACAAAACTGTACCGAAACCGACGAAAGCTTCCAAGACATGCATGCAAGGAGCCAAGTATTGAGGAGTCCGGAAGAAACCATGAAGGGAAAAAGACTTTCAATTCACTCTCACCCTGTCACCCACAGCTTAAATACTCTTCCGCTGCTCTGAGACAGGAAAAGAGCATCCACGATATCTACCAACTTCCAATAAAAGGACCCATCCGAGCAGAACATTTAAAGGAAATAAACCTACATGTCAATCATCTTGTAATGTGAGAACATCCAAAATTTGATTCTTCACACTGGGCTTCAGTAGGCACCAAGCGCAGGAGCAGCATGATAGTGATGTTCCACAATGGAAAGCTGGTCTTGTGATGCGTAGCTATGTATGGCCTGAGAACTTGGCTCACCGTGATAAAACAAACCACTCCGGGCGCCATGAAGGTCTTAGTGACACAGAGCCCAATGACCCAGGTGTCAATCCAAAAAGACACATGCACATTGCAGTCTGCATGGAAGTACATCTATGGCTTCATTCATTCGGGTTATAGCCTGGATATCAGAACCATTTGGAGTCCCTGCCTCTGCAAGCAAAGAAATATGCGTGTTGCACTGCATGACTAAGCTTGACAGAGGCTAGCAGGTGGAGAGAAAAGATTGCCTGATTCGTTTGTGAACCACAAGAGTCTGAAAATAGGACTGGATAAAAACAGGACAGTGATCCAAGACTCCTACGGGGACCCCAGCACACCCGCCACATGTACATCAGAGGTAGCTGTGCGACTGGTTCCCCCCTCACCGAGAGAACACAACTTCCTTGCACCTTCATGCTTGAAGTATCTCAGAATATTAGGTCTGCCTCTACTGCACAGCACACAGAAAAAACTCAACATGTGCTCCACCTGATCACTGGGTGATGACAAGTATGAAACCGGAAAAGCGTATTGCCAATTGTTTTTTGCCCGACTCCAGGATCTCCTTTGTGTTATGTGAACAATATTGCTACGCTGAACAGCCATCAAGAAACCCAAGACTTTTAAACTACTTTCTCTAAAGCCTGGAACCCATCCTGATGTCTTGCTTGAACAGTGCCCATGTATGCTATGATATGGTATTTATAACACGTCTGTATACAAGTGTTTCTAGGCATGAAAAGACAAGGAAGGGAGAACAGAGGGAGGACAAAACAACGATCTTACTAGGCCTTGTGTCATTCAGATCGACAAGAGCAGGGAAGGGGAAGGGGAGAAGTGCCAAAGGGGGATGGGATGGAGAGGTGCAGCCAGCGGGTGGCACAGTGCAGGTACTCAGAAAGTGCAGCCAACGGGTGGCTCATAAATGCAGAGAAAGGGGACTGTAGGGTTACAGATACAGACGACAAGTGCTGGGGGAGCCAAGAAGCAGTGTGGGCTGCAACTGGACAGGCAGGGACCTGGGCCCTAATTCAGAGGGTGACCAGGTGACCAGTGTGTGGATCAGACGGGTCATCAGCAAAGGGGAGGAAGAGAGAAGGTGGAAGCAAAGAGGAAGGTCTTGAGTTGCTTCCAGAACCAGAGGTGGTTCTGCTCAAGTTTGAGAGAGGCAGGGAGATCTGCCTCCAAATCTCTTCTTGGAAAAGTGACTGACACTCAGAGAGTTGGAGGTGGATGAGTGAAGAGCTTGAGAAGGGAGATGTTTAGGAACAGAGAGTTGGCGGTAGTGCAGCCCCAGGCCCCAGAATGCATTGTGGACAATGCAGGGGGTCTTGAACTTGATCATTGCCACCACTGGGAGCCAGTGAAGAGATGTCAGAGCTGGAGAGATATGATCCCTGGGCTTGAGACCAAGAACAGGTCTCACAGTATTGTTCTGGATATGTTGTAGAGGATGGAGAGTAGAGGCAGGAAGATTTAGAAAGAGGCTGTTGCAGTCTTCCAGCCTAGAGAGGACGGGAGCTCTGGAGACAGTGAGCTTCTGGGGGGAAGTGAGGAAAGGAAGAATACCTCTGAGGAGGTGCAGCTGTTAGTTTGCCTTCTTAGAGATGTGAGGAGAGAAGGAGAAGGTGGAGTCAAAGATGACCCCAAGGTTCTCAGCCTCACAGGTATGATCAGGAAGAGGGCCAAGGATGGGCGGCCAGAGAGTAAGAGGAAAGGAGGGAGCTGGTGTACCGATGAGGAGGATCTCTCTATTACTGGCAGTAAGGCAGAGATCATTGGTGGCACACCACTCCAGAATTGTGGACAGACAATCTGGAATGAGAGAAGGAGTACAGGTGGTGAGGGGAGCCTGAAAGAGAGCTGAATGTCATCTACATAACACTGAAATTTGGAGCAGAGAGCAGCAATGTGGCAGGCAAGAGTTGCCAGGTATTGGTTGAACAGCTAAGGAGAAAGGTTAGACCCCTGGGGAACACCACAAGTAGTGAGACAGATAGAAGAGAGGAAGGACCCCAGTTGGACCTGAGAAGTTTGATCAGAGAGAAAGGAGGTCAGTCAGGCCAGGGCCTTATCAGTGATACCCAGGTTGTCATGGAGGCGAGTGGGCAGGATGGCATGGGTGACCGTATCAATAGAAGAAGAAAGATTGAGGAGAATGAGGACAGAAGGAAGGTTAGAATCAAGGTTAGAGAGCAGGTCTTCACGGATGTTCAGGAGAGCAGTTTCCATGCTTCTGGCTGCTCTGAAGCCAGACTAGTGGTCATGGAGACAACCAACAGATTCAGTGTGAAGGTTAAGCTGGGAGATGGCCATCTTTTCCAAGAGTTTACCCAGGAAAGGAGTGATGGAGATCAGGTGATAGTTAGACCCGGAGTTGAAGGATCGGCAAAGGGCTTCTTTAGGAGGGGGTGCACAAGGGAGTGCTTCAACGGGGAGGGAAATGTTCCAGTGGCAAAATAGTGATTGCAGAAATCGGCTAAGGTTGGAGCAAGGGTGTCGATGTGGTCCTTGAAGGTTCTGGAAGAACAGGGAAGAACCTATTTTAACTAAACTTTCATAGATCGAACTTGTCTAGAAACGTCTGGGGTGAACAAGGGAAGGGAAGAGAGGCGGCCACAGGAAGGCCAGGAGTGGAGGAGGAGGAAGAAGAGGAATGGAGGATGGCCATACAGAGGGACTTGGAGGGAACAGGAGAGGTAGAGGCTGCAGCAGGATTGGCCAGCTCCTTGCAGATTTTGAAGAGTTCGGCTGAGTTGTTAGATGCCACAGAGATGCGGCCTTGGATGTGTGCTCTATGGAGTAATACCTTTCAAATTGTAACTGCAGACTGGGGAAAAATGTAAATCGAAACTCATTTAATTGTAGTATTGTTTAATGCTAGAACCCCCAGATTTGAGTGAGGGCTAGTGTGAAAAGGAGATGGTGATAGTGTGTGAGGGGGGCTGCTTATGTTCCCGTACAGAAGGTAAGTGACTTACAGCTTGGGCTAGATAACCCATTTTGGAGTGGGCCCATGATATGGTTGCATGTCTTATTTCTTCTCTGATTGCACAGGGGTGCTTAACAATGTTGGAAGGGAAATCTGCCTATAGCATCGCAAGCATTTTCCCAGGGATGCAAATCATAAGTAGAGGTTTAAACAGACTCGCACCCAGACTCATTAACCACTTCATCTTCCCCCTCAAGCCAACATGAGTCACATCATTTTGAGTCTATAAGACAGCCTTGCAAACAAAGTTGGGTATAATATTGAGTTCACCCTCAGCCGATCTTCCTCTACCTTCTACATCTGGAACAGTAGTCGGTTGCGTTGTCTTCTATAAGCCGGCTGTCCAGTTGAAAGCATGACAGTAACCCACTTTGCATGCTTCATGTGCACCACTGCGGTGCAGTGAATTTCAATTAATGCAAGAGTGGGGCAGGAGGGTGGGAGTGTAGGTGACTATATTATCCAGAACCTTGGTCATAACGTGATTCCAAGAGTCTCATGCCCCTCAACCACTGCAATCTCCTACACTCTCCGTCACACTGAATTCAGCTTTAACTTTGCCAATTGGAACTGTAAGAACAGCAATCATCCAATGCCCCACTTTAGTATAGAGAATTATAATCAATGCAGGAAGAGGTGGGTGACTTAATAAGCCATCATCTGGGTTAGAACACTTTTTCAAATTGTCTCATGTCACACCACCAACAAAATCTCCTACACGCCCCTCACATTGCCATCTGTTTCAGTTTCACCAGAGAAAACCGTAAGAACAGAATGTATCCTATGTTCCACTTCACTGTGGTGGATTTCAATTGATGCACAAGGGGTCTGATGATAAATTAGCCAGTTTCTGAGACAGAACTCTGTTCAAAGCGTTGCACAGTGCACAGCCACCATAATCTCACACAGTCTCCCTCACACTACCTTCTGCTTCACCATTGGGAATGATAAGAACAGCAATCATCCAACGAGCCAGTGGGTAGATGGTTTACAGCTTTCACACATCTCTTTTTAGTTGCAATGAAGCTGGATCCTAGAATCTTTAAGGCAGGTTTCCTGTGTTACCCAGTCAAAGAAATCTAACTGTCCAGATTATTAGGGACAACTTCAAACCTTCTATTAGAGCTTCCTGGGGGTCCCAAATACACTTCATTAGACCAAATGATCTGTGGCAACAAGGTCAGTATATTGAGTGATGGGAACTTAATTAACTGCATTGTACTCCCAAGTGGGGAGAGCAAGGAAGAGCTGCACAGTGTTTTGCTCCTCTGCAGTGGCCCTTTCCAACACCTGTGCTATGAAGATCCAAGATAGTGGACAACCTTTTAAAGGGGTAGCCCAAGGAGCGGAGAAAGATGGGGCATGGCCTCCAATGTTGCGAGAAATCTGTGTACAGATAAACATTGACCAGTCCTCTACCAAGGCCAAAAAGCACACATGCCTAAACTTAATTGACCAAGGAAAGAGAATTGTTGGCGAATGTGGGATGCCAGAGAGCAGAGGTGTGGTACAGGAACATCTTAGAGTCAGAAGATGTTGGAGAGGATAATGCTGGAGTGAGAGGGAGGAGGAGGTAAACCTGGAGAGAAGGTTGATGAGGGGAAGAAGGAAAGACAGGAGGAGGTAGTGGTGATTCAAGGGTGATAATTGTGAAAGAGGAGGGAAGCAAGGAGATGGAGAAAAGATTAAAAAGGCATGGAGGAGGATTAGGTGTTGGGAAAGAACCAGTGGGGAAGAGGACTAGAACTAGCAGATTCTGAGTGACTTCAGAAGAAGGGAGGAAGAAATGCATGCAGGGGGAAATGGAGAAACATCAACCAACAAGATGAAGGAGATCGGAGTCAGCCATGGCGTGTGGAGTTATGGGCACATGGCAAGGCACTGAGGAACAACAGTAGAGTCAGGTCAAGAACAGAAGAGCAATAGCAGAAGATCATCTCCCCTAGTAGCAAGACCATCCTGGTTCAGCAATAAGGCAGAGCGATGTGGAGTATTGAGGAACAAAGAAGGAGTGAAAGACCACATGCAGCTTATAGACCAAGCCACAGTGGCCCAGTCCTAGGTGGAAACTCTGGGACCTTGCCTGGAGGAAGCCCCCAGAAAGTGAGTGAATGAAATATGCCCAGGATGGGATCCAGAATTGGAAAGATATGTTGGGGTGGCACAGAGAAAGACTGGCATTTACCCCAGAGACTTTGTAACAAACAGGATGTCCTCTCCAGAATCTTCACCAAACAATCTTCCCTTGATAGTTGTTTTCATCTGGGTGCCCCTTTTTCGCAATAAACCAGCTCATGGATCTCCAGAAACGTGTTTGGATAAGTTAAGCGACTTAATGTTTGCCTTGTGCTGCAGGCAGAGATATACGTCTCACAAATGTTATTATTTAAAAATATTGCCCATAACAAAAAATATATATTAAAATTGGTTTTTTTTAAGTTCCCATGTAAAATAAGTAGCAAATCTGCTGTAAAGTCCTGCATTTAAAGGACTTGGGGGCATCCATTTTGTATGTAGAAACAGTATAATCGATTTCTTTAATTATCTGCTCAGGTGGCAGTAATAAAGTAGGAGACTGCTACTGGGAGCTGGAGTTTACTACTGAAAGAGAGCAGAGAATGCAAGCACACCTTCACAGAACAAGCAGTCTTGCGAATGCCAATCCTAATACAGCAAACAAACACTTTTCAGCAGAATAAATACACTGAAAAGTGTTTGTTTGCGATATTAGGAGGGCATTTACATGACTGCCTGTCCTGTGAATGAGGCAAACATACCCTGTGTATTTAACAGGGTGTGTTTGCCTTGCTCTCTCAAAGGGACTTGTTGTCAAGGAGTTCCCCCCTTCTCACCTGGGTCCGGAGTTTGCCGGTGTCTTCGATCGCTGCCTTCTTGCGAACGCTCCTGGTCTTGAACAGCGCTGCTCGAGTCTCGTCTGGTTCCAGGTTGCCTTTAGTTCCGGGAGCGCAGAGTCCAGGAATCCAGGAGTCTGGGGAAGGCTAGAAATGCTCGGAACCAGGAAGGGGGAAAGGGTCAGGAGCGGGTAATAGCACTGGGACAAAGGAAACAATACCGCGAGCTACGAACACACGTTTGAGGCTACTCTGCAATAGCATTGAGAAGCGCAGAGCCGCGGACGGCGTGGTCTATAAATAGATCACGCCACGTTCAGCGCATGGAGCGAGCAAGGGCTTCAGCTCTGGACGGCCATGTTGGAAATTGTATGGAATGTAAGTCCCCTTGAGACAAGGGCCAGGAGGTCCAAAAGGGGCGTGATCTGAAGTTCATGACAGCATGCCTCCTCCGAAGGCCTTTCCCTCCAGGTTTGCCTGGGTGTATTAGGTGAAATCCTCTGAGCAACCGAGGAGCCTTGATATTTGAAACAGGTTCCCAGGTATTTTCGCTAGGAGGATATCCTTTCCACTCCACTAGGTATTGAAGATGGCCCCGCTTATACCTGGAGTCACAAATCCGGGACACCTCATATTCCAGTTGGTTGTCAACCAGTAGAGGAGGAGGTCTACTGGATTTTCGAGAGGATTGGATGTATGGCTTCAATAGGGATGTGTGAAAAACTGGATGAATTATTTTCCAGGAGTCAGGTAGCTTGATTCGATATGAGACAGGATTGATAATCTCCTTGATGGGAAATGGACCATAGTAGCGGGGAGCCAGCTTGTTTGGTCGCAAGTGTCGGGGGAGTAGTTTTGATGACAACCACACTCAGTCACCGACCGTATAGGAAGGACCTGGTCTTCTCTTGGAATCTGCATACCTTTTGGTCTGTAATCTGGCTTTCTCTAAGTGTTCTTTAGCCTCCCGGTGAATGTTGATAAGAGTTTCGATCCAGGAGTCAACAGTAGGTACTGGTGTAGGGTAAGGAAGAACTGAGGATAAGACCGATGGATGGAACCCCTGGCTACAATAAAAGGGGCTGGTCTGTAGCACTGAGTGTTCGGAGTTGTTGTAAGCGAATTCCGCAACGGGTATCAGGAGAGACCAGTCATCCTGGACCTTGGTGGCGAAACATCAGAGATATTGTTCCAGGGTCTGATTTGCACGTTCAGTGGCTCCGTTGGTTTGGGGGTGATATCATGAAGAGAGGGCACGTTGGATTCCTAGTACCCGACAGAGGTGTTTCCAGAATTGTGAAATGTATTGGGGAACCCGGTCAGATATGAACTTGGAAGGAAGCCCATGTAGTCGGAATATGTGTTCCAGAAATATTCCAGCTAGCTCTGAAGAGGAGGGTAGTTTCATCAGTGGCGTAAAATGGGCCATATGGGTAAACAAATCTATGGTAACCATGATGGTAGTATATCCTCGGGAAGGTGGTAACTCCACTATGAAGTCTGTACCGATGATTTCCCATGGTTTAGAGGGTAGAGTGGGCTGCAGAAGACCCGCCGGTCTTTTGTTATCATGTTTATTTTGGGCACAGGTTATACAAGCCTGGATGTATTGCTGTACGTCAGACTTCATTTTAGGCCACCAGAACTGTCTCTGTGTAAGTGGAGGGTGTTAGTGATACCTCGATGCCCGGAATGGAGTGTTTCATGACAAAGGTTTATTATTTTTTGCTGTAACTTCTGTGTAGGAATGAGTAGTGCATTGTCCTTGAATAAGTAGCCTTCCTTGGCTCTTAATTTCCAGTGATTTCGTGTTGAGATGTCCTTCCATATTTCCGAGGATTGAGTTTGAGATCAGACTTCTTCCAGGAGATCAACTGCTTGGGCTACGAAGATCGTGGGAGAGAACATTTTAGGAAATGCCTTATCTTCAGTGATCACGTAGTCAGGACGGCGAGACAAGGCGTTAGCGATCAGGTTCTGTGATCCAGGGACATGGGTAATGTGGAACTGACACTGGGCAAAAAAGTAGGTCCAACGTGCCTGACGACTGTTCCTGCACTCCAGAGACTGTAGAATCTGAAGGTTTCGATGATCAGTACGGACTTAGACAGGATGTCTGGCTCCCAGAAGTAGGTGTTGCTATTCAGTGAAGGCTTGGCGAATGGCTAAGAGTTCCTTTTCCAGGACAGAGTAGTGTGTTTCACTAGGAGTTAAGGTTCTTGAAAGATAAGCAACGGGGTGTTCCAAATCGTCCTCCATCTTCTGCTTCAACAATGCTCCTATAGCGTAATTAGAGGCATCCGTTTCCACTAAAAAGGGTCGACTTGTATCGGGTTGAGCCAAAATGGGAGCTTGTGTGAACTCGGTCTTCAAACGCTAGAATGCAGTTTCTTGTAATGTTGACCAGACAAATGGGGTGTCTTTCTTTAGCAGAGCCACTATGGGTTGTACAATCTCGGAAAAGGTGGCTATCAACTTTCGGTAGAAATTGGCTAGTCCTAGGAAGGATTGGATTTGTTTCACAGACGTGGGAGTAGGCCATGCGAGAATGGCCTTTACTTTTGAAGGGTCCATGCCAATCCCCGCTGGACTAAGGATAAATCCCAGATAGTGCACAGAGGTAACGTGAAACAAACATTTCTCAGGCTTGGCTAAGAGGTGATGTTCCCAGAGTCTTTGTAGAACTGCCTTAACATGTCCTTCATGCTTCAGAGGGTCTTTGGAAAAAAATCAATATGTCGTCCAGATAGACAATGACGAAGAGAAACAACATATCAGAGAACACCCTATCCATAAAACGTTGGAATGCTGCTGGGGCATTGGCTAGTCCAAAGGGCATGACCAGGTACTGGTAGTGGCCAAAGGGTGTTCTAAAGGCGGTCTTCCACTCGTCTCCTTCCCGGATACGGATCAAATGGTAGGCACCCCTGAGATGCAATTTGGTGAATATTACGGCTCCTCTCACAGCTTCCAGGATATCCGAGATCAGGGGCAATGGGTACCGATCCTTGAGGGTGCATTGATTTAAGCCTCTATAGTCGAGGCAAGGTCTGAGTTCCTTGGTATCCTTCTTGGGAACGAAGAACAACAAAGTATTCGCTGGAGATTTCGAGGGTCTTATGGTGCCGTTTTCAAGATTAGTGTCTAGGTGTCCCGAAGGGCCTTTTTCTCGGGTTCGGAAAGAATGAACATTCTGCTGAAGGGAATTACAGCTGAGGGATCCGTATCTATGGCACAGTCTTCGGGCCTGTGAGGGGGTAAGGCTTGGACTATGGCAGCAGAAAATACATCAGCATATCCCAGCATATCTCTGGAACTTGTATGATATTGGAAACCATGAGTGGTGTTTTTTTGGTCTCTTGGTGGTTCTTTAGAAGTTACCGAGGAGGGGTCCAGGGATAGGCAGTGGGACATACAGAACTCTGAGCCCAGGAATAATGATCCTGCTGTCCAATTGATATACAGATTGTGCTTTTGTAACCAGGGCATTCCCAAAACCATGGGGTAATGGGCTGACTTAATGATGTCGAATGTAATCCGCTCTTGATGATGGTTTATGGAAAGTTGGATCTCTTTAGTCTGCAGGCTTATGGGCCCTGAAGAGAGGTGTCTTCCCTAAATCGCTTCCACCTGCTGTATTGTGTTTCGTGTCTCGTACGGAATATGATGACTAACAACCCAGTCTTGATCAATGAAAATTCCCATAGCTCCGCAGTCCACCAAGGCCAGAATGGGATATGTCTTGTCTTTGGAGAGAGACAGGAAGGCCTGTAGTATCACCAAACTGTTTTGTCCAGGAGAGTTCAAGGATGGAATTGATGTGGAGCAAACATCTCTCTCCCGAATCTCTGCTCCATTTAAGATCGGGAGCTGGCGTTTCCTGAACGCCGAGGAGGTGCCAGAGGACATTCCCTGACCAAATGTTTGTCTGAAGCACAATACATACACAAACCCGTATGGATCCTTCTCAATCTTTCTTGAGGTGATGTGGGTTCACGAAAGGCTCCAATTTGCATGGGTTCAGGTTCTGGGGCTGGACTTGGGTTTGCGTCTGTTCTGGCTGTGCTCTCAAAGGACGTCTTGGGTAGGTTTCCCTTGGATTTCTTCCTTTCAGCCTTCCTTTCCTGTATGCAAAAGTCTATTTGCAAAGCCAGGACCATTAGTGCTTGGAATGAATTTGGTCTGGCCACCCTGGCCAGTTCATCTTTGATCTCATCGTTCAGGCCTCTCCTGAACAGGGTAAAACTAGCCTCAGAGGACCAGTCTGCTTCCTTAGCCAATTGTTTAAATCTGGTCACATAAGTGAGCATATCTTGGGAGTCCTGTTGAAAGTCCAGCAAGCGCTCTTGGGCAGTATAGCCTGCTCTGGATGGTCAAACATGCCTTTAAGGGCCTGTATGAACCCATCATAGTCGTCTAGGAGGGCATCGCTGGAGTTAACAAGGGGTGTTGCCCAAGTTAAGGCGTTGCCGGAAAGGTGGGATATAATGAAACCCACCTTAGCCCTAGGAGTCGAGAAATAATAGGGTTTAAAGGTAAAGTGGACCAGGCATGAATCCAGGAATCCGCAAAGAGTTTTTGCCGAACCATCATACTTGTCAACAATACCGCCCAATAGGCACCCTCCTTTGTAGCACAATCCCGGGATAAGACCAATTGTTTGAGCGCGGCGTTTTCCGCCTTAAGATTTTGAACCTCAGTTGATAATTCTTGCATGCGTTGCATTAAGTCCTGCACGGCGGCTTCCATCTCGTTTTTAGGTTCGATCGGGTGGCGTCTCAAACTGTCAAGGAGTTCCCCCCTTCTCACCTGGGTCCTGAGTTTGCCAGTGTCTTTGATCGCTGCCTTCTTGCGAACGCTCGTGGTCTTGAACAGCGCTGCTCGAATCTCGTCTGGTTCCAGGTTGCATTTAGTTCCGGGAGTGCGGAGTCCAGGAATCCGGGAGTCTGGGGAAGGCTAGAAATGCTCGGAACCAGGAAGGAGGAAAGGGTCAGGAGCGGGTAATAGCACTGGGACAAAGGAAACAATACCGCGAGCTACGAACACACGTGTGGGGCTACTCTGCAATAGCATTGAGATGCACGGAGCCGCAGAAGGCGTGGTCTATAAATAGATCACGCCGCGTTCAGCGCATGGAGCGAGCAAAGGCGTCAGCTTTGGACGGCCATGTTGGAAGTAGTACGGAATGTAAGCCCCATTGAGACATGGACCAGGAGGTCCAAAAGGGGCGTGATCTGAAGTTCATGACACTTGTATGGTCCAGTTGTGAAGTTTTAACCCCTTAAGTCACTCGGCCAGAGTTCGAATCCCCTCCTGTCTTTTTCCGGTGCATCATGTGAAGGCTCTGGCAGTCCCCTCAGTCCAACAGCTACGCAGACCAATAAACGGGCAGACACGAGAGTATGATACACGTCTTACTTTAATCAACTCAACGGCAGAACTACCCCTTTTCCCTCGACCCCCCTCCCTAACCCAACGTCACTTCCTTGCCCTCGAGGCCGCAACGGCGGACCTCCGACCAAACGATGTGGGTGGGCTGTATTACCAGTCAGGGTGTTATGGCACATCCTGACATCTCCCCCCTTTTTAGGTTGTGACCCAGGAGGTGTCCTTTACCCCATCTCTTCAATGAGTCTTTGTGGCTTTATGCGACTCCTCTGTGGCCTTCCTTGCCTGCATGGGGTAGCAGGTATTGACCTTGGTGGCACTTCTTCTTTTTCAGTTTCAGATGCCTCACTGTCTCCCAGATATGGTTCATCTCGCCATCTTTCTTCCCTTTCGTCTTCAGTTCTCCTCCAAGCCTGTTCTAGAGGGGTCGCCACTCTCCTAAAGTGGGACACGTTGCGCGTCGTTGAGGTGCAACATTCTCCGTCCGCCGTGATCATGCTGCCTTTCTTCTGAGTCACTGTGAGTAGTTCGGGCACGAAGGTGGCATCCTCCTTTCGCCCTTTTTGTTGTTTCACAATCACAATGTCCCCCGGCGTTATGGTTGACTTTTGGGCTTGTCTTTTCTCATCTGCCGTATCTTTCATTTTCCTCTTTCCTTCTGTTTCCTTTAGCCTGGCCTGTTGTTTAGCCTGGCCTGTTGTTCTAGGCCTGTTGTGGGCTCTGCCGTGGATCCTCTGGAAGTCTTGTCTTGACCGGCCTCCTGAACATTAGGTCTGCAGGACACACCCCCGTGGTGCTGTGAGGCGTGTGCCTATACTCCCTCAGGAATTGGTATAAAGCTTGTTCGAACGGTTTGTTCAGTATGTTGGCTATTTGCAGTGTCCGCTTGATGCTGGCCATGAACCTTTCGACGATGCTGTTCTCTTGCGGCCATCGGGGAGTGATCTTTCTGTGCCGACAACCCATATATTTGGCAAGGTTTTGGAAGTCTGTGCTGAAAAATGGCGGGCCATTGTCTGATTTAATTATCCTCGGGACCCCGTATGCTGATAGCATCCGGTCCAGCGCCGGGATGACGCAGGTAGCAGATGTGCTCTCAATCAGCTGTGCTTCCGGGAACCGCGAATGTTCGTCGATCAATACTAGCACATATGTGCCATTTCGGAGTGGTCCAAACATGTCCACCGCCAGCTCATCCCAGACCTGTTCCGGGAGCGGGGATGATTGTACCGGGTTTGGGCGCGGCAGCGGGGCTACTTGTGCGCAGATCGTGCAGCCCCCCACCAGCCGTTCCACCAGTGTGTCCAGTTTGGGAAACTACACTTTCTGCCTGAGTAGCCGCTTGGTTGCTGCGACCCCCCGGTGTCCTTCATGAGCCACCTGGACTATCTTTTCATGGAGGGACTTAGGTATGATGACTTTACACCCTTTTAGAATGATATGATCCTCTACAATGGACAGTTCGTCTCTGACTAGGTACAGCCATTTGACGTCATCCTTAATTGGCTCCGGTTCACGTCTGGCTTGTTGTCTCATGTGTGCCCTTTTGTCGAGTTGTATGCAGTGCTTGACTATTCTCAAGGCCGGGTTCTGTTCCGATTGCGCAACCAGTTCGGGCCATTCAACAGGGAGTGGTTGCAGATGATGTATGATGTAGTTAATGTATGCATCCGCTATGGATGGGTGGACGAACGCTGGTCCCGTAGGGTGGCGGGACAAGTAGTCTGCGGGGTTGTCCTCCTTGCCAGGCCGGTGTACAATGTTGAATTTATAGTCTTGTAAGCGCAATCCCCACCTTGCTGTTCTTGGAAGCATTCTTGCCTTGGGGTCCCCGTAGATTGTGAGAAGAGCTTGGTGGTCGGTTACGATGGTGAACTGTTTTCTGTACACGAATAGATGGAAATATTTGAACGCCCATACCACTGCTAAGCTCTCCTTCTCCGCTTGGGAGTACACCTGTTTCGGTGGCGGTGAGGCTTCTGCTGGCATACGCCACTACGAACACCTCAGTTGGTTTGGATGGATCCTTTTGTGTAAGGATGGCTCCCGGCCCAACAGGGTTGGCGTCGACAATGAGTTCTGTATGACGTTGGGCGTCGAAATATGCCATGTCCTCTGCACTGGAGATGGCATTGCGGATGGTTTTGAATGCGTGTTGGCAGTCTTTGGACCACTCGAAGGGTTGGTCTTTGCGGGTGAGGAGCCATAAGGGGTTGCTTATTGTGGCGTAGTCCTTTAGGTACCTAGCACAATAGCTGGCAAGTCCGAGGAAGGAACGTAGTTCCATTGTGTTTGTGGGGGGCGTGGCTGTGTTGAGAGCGGCCACTTTGTCTGGATCTGGGCGCATGCCTGTCTCCAAGAAAATGTGCCCAAAGAATCGCAGGGACCTTTTGTCGAATTCACATTTTTCCTTGTTGAGTGTGAGACCTGCTGACTCCAATGCTGCACAGACTCGATGTAAAGCCACGTCGTGTTCTTCCTTGGTCTTTCCAAATACCAACACATTGTCTGAATAGTTTAGACAGTTGGGCACATGGCGTATGACTCAGTGGATTTCTTTTTGAAAAATCTCTGCGGCCGACGAGATGCCGAAGCTAGGCCGCTTATATTGGAAGAGTTCCATGTGGGTCACGAAGGTTGTTTTGTAACGAGATTCAGGACTTATTTCAATTTGATGATATCCCTTTGTCAAGTCCAGTTTGGAGAACGTAGTGGCTCCGTGGAGTAAATGGATCATGTTCCTGATCCTTGGTGCCTGGTGTCTCTCTCTTTCAATGGCCACGTTCGCCCTTCGCAAATCTACACATAGGCAAATCGAGCCGTCTGGGGACTTTTTGGGGACGGGGACTATGGGTGATACCGAGGGGGTCGGTCCGGTGACAGGCTCGATGACTTGAGCCTTGATGAGTTTTTCCAGCTCGTCTTCCACTTGTTTTTGAATGTTTACTGGTATTTCCCTGTAGTGCTGTGTTACTGGTGGTATGTTTGGGTTGATGTGAAGGTGGACTTTTCTGTTTTTGAGCTTTCCCAGCCCTTTGAACAGCTTCGGGAACGTGTGTTCGATGGTTTCAGGCTTTGCGAAGTATTTATGTGCCATTAGCTGGTATAGAATGTGCACCAGCCCCATGTCATCTGCTGTCTTGAAACTCAAGATGCACCTGCTGTTGTCCTCTGTCTTGAGTATGTGTAGCGGTAGCTTTGCGGCATGAGATTTGTGCGCACACCACACCGTGATGGTGCCCTTGCATGGTAGGGGCGTGGTTGCTCCGTATGGGTATCTGTCCACCTTGGCATTTTGTATTTTTGGTGGGTTAGTTAGGGTGTTGTATGCCTGCTCACTGATGATAATGACAGTCGCCCCGGTGTCTATGAAAAATTCCAGGGGCGTATTGTTGACTTGTAACGTGAGCATGGGACTGTGCTGGGTGGCCGTTTAGTTGTTGTTCAAGGCCCAGACATACCCTTTTTTTCTTTGATCGTCCTCAGAGGAAGGAGTGTCGGTGGACGAAGCGGACCTCCTTTCTATGTATCTGACGAATCTTCTCCTTTGACTGCGTCTTGGTGTTTCTGCTGACCGCCTATCTTCTCTGGCAGGGGCGTTCCGGCCTTCCCTTCCTTCTCTGCGTTGTGCCCTGGAGTCATCCTCATGTCTCGTTTACGTCGGGCTCTGGTGGGTATTTTTTCTGCCTTCCGACGGTCTTTGCCTGCTCGATGTGGCAGCGTGTGCATTTTTGCACACCGCTCTGAACTGGTCCATCCCGCCACAGGCGGCGCATTGCTGGCCTACTGCCGGGCACTCTCCTGTGTGCGGGTATTCATATCCGCACCTGTAGCACATGGCTTCCAATCGCTTGTTGTTGGAGTTTGTGAGTGCGGCCAGTTTGTTGACTTGGTCCTGTGGGTGTTGTTGTAGTGCTATCTTGCCAAGGCTGTCCAACTGGGTTTCTAAGGCGGCTTCCATCCTGGCTAGGGCCAGTATTTCCTCAAGAGTTCTCTTCTTCTGCAGCAGTTGCTTCCGGAATGGTTGGGATATACATCCTGCGATAACTTGCGAGCGTAACGCCTCTTCATTGGAGTATCGGTGTATTTCGCAGTATTTAAGTTTGATGCGGAGACGCATCACGAAATTGTCGAGGGACTTGTCCTTTTCTTGTCTGGTAGTGTATAATATGTGTCGCTCGTGATCAATGTTAGTATGTGGGGCGAAATATTCTGTTAGCTTGCCATGTAGCTCTCCATAAGTGGCATTGTCTAGGTTTAGTAACTCGCCCACTATGTCTCTGACTGCCGGCCCTACTGCTATGGACAGAGTGTTCTTTAATCTGTTATCATCTGTGAGACCTATGGCCCCGTCATGGAACTTGAAATCCCTCAGCCATATGGCCCAGCGGGGTCCTAGGTTGGTGGTGTCACTCAGGTCGAACAGCGGGGGCATGTTCAGTGTTTGAGTAGTCCCTCCCGCTGCTGCAGCCTGATTTGCGTTGGCATTCACATTTGTGTCTCCATCCGAGCGTGATGATGACGCTGTGGTGGCTGTGGAAGCCGAGGATGCCACCGGACTTGACATGGTGGTGCAACGGATGGTGTCGTTGATGTGGTGGTAGTGGGTTGCACCCTTGTGGGGTTGATTGGCCTTGGGGGAGCTTGATTGGCGCTGTGTTCTTTCTTTAGTTTCTTTTACCTTGTGGGTGGTCCATATGGGCTTGCTCTGGATGTTTTTCCCCCCTTTTAACATTTCCCTGGGGGCTGGTGTTATCCCTCACCAGGTGTTTCTGTAGGCTACAGGATGTACATGCTCTATGGGCCGTTGAGCGCTCTCCTGCGCAGCCTGCCGGCGTCTCCTGCTGTAAGCAGCGCATTGCGTGTGCTACTGGACGCACTCTCTGCTTGGGCTGCTGCGGGCTGCTCCTCAAGGCCTCCCGGCTCCTTCCACGTGGGCAGCAGCGTGTTGTTGATGGCGTGAGCCGCTGGGCACGCCCTCCACGTGGGTTCTTCTCTGGGCCTCCCGGCTCCCCCTGTGTGTGCCTGGCTCTGCCTGCGTGTTATGGGGCGTTGCTGCTCTGACTGTAAGCAGCGGGTCCGTGTCTCTCCGCACGTGTGTAGCGGGCCATGGGCCTTTGGGACCGCTGCTCGCGGGAGGTGCGCCGACGCGCTCTCGCTGTCCGAAGACAGCCCTCCTAGTGCGCTGGGTTCGGGGTCCGCGACTTCGTCGCCATTGTGAAGGCTCTGGCAGGCCCTTCAGTACAACAGCTACGCAGACCAAAAAATGGGCGAACACGAGAGCATGATACACATCTTACTTTATTCAACTCAACAACAGAACTGCCCCTTTTCCCTCGACCCCCTCCCTAACCCAACGTCACTTCCTTGCCCTCGAAGCCGCAACGGCAGACCTCCCACCAAACGATGTGGGTGGACTGTATTACCATTCATGGTGTTATGGCACATCCTGACACATCAAAATGTGTTTGAGTGCCTGGGGACCAATTCCATTGGTGACGGTGCGTGGTACAAATGCCTTAACATTAACATTAACATTTTTTTAAAACTATATTTAAGGCACCAGAAAAAAGAAAACACAAAGACAGGCTAGCACTCGGACTGAGGTTTTATGGCTGTAGGGGCTAAACTTTCACCACTGACAAGCTCAGGCTCCCAGTAGGGGGCTCCTGCTCTATTACTGCTGGAAGAGCAGAGAATTAAAGAAACAGATTATACTGTTTCTACATACAACACGGATGTCCCCAAGTGCTTTAAAAGCAGGACTTTAAAGCAGATGTGCTGCTTATTTTACATAGAAACTTTAAAAAAAACAATTTCAATATATATATTTCTTGTTATGGCAATATTTTTAAACAACATTTTTGAGAGAACTTCTCCTTTAAAGAAAAAAGCCCGCAAACACCAAAGCCTTTGTCTCACGCCTGAAAGGAAGAAGTAGGTCAAATCCAGAAAAGGAAGAGGGAGGACAGGAATTGTGAGCTTTTGCTATATATATATATATATTTTATTAAAGTAGTTTTGAGGATGATTCTGAATAAAGAATTATGTAAATAACCTAAAATGGTGTTTGTGTGTGTTGATCCCACTTGGCTTCGTGACAGTCAATGATTCCGGGACCCGCAGCCCTGAAGAAACATTAAAACAAGTCCTGGACACTACCTCACTCCCCCCGCCACCATCAACCTTTTCCTTGCATTTTACATGTCCCTTCAAGTAATGCCCAACCGAAATTGACCAACTGCTTAAACTCTGTGATAGGCTGTGTGAATGGGGTTTCAGTTCATACTGCTTTAAATGTCCTTTGTCTCTTAACATCTCACAGAGCCACATGTGTAAAGATCTGCTATGCCAAGAATGAATACGGCTCTTGCATGGCATTTCTCACACCACTGGCTGTGCGGTGGGACATAGTGGCACCCCACACACTGATTTTAACAGAAATAGCCAATGAAGACCAGTTACCCCCTTCTGCCAGATGACTCCCACTAGGAATTCCTCTGGTCAGCGTTCCTTCTTTCATTTCTAGTCCTTCTGACCAATTGCAAAACCTCATGCAAATGAGCCTGGACCCTTTTTCCAGATGGAGAAGTATGGTCTGAACTGCTTGGCCACTTTCCCCTCTGCACAGGAACACAAGCAAAATCAGAACTTGTCTTCACTGGTCTGTCATCATCAGTAAGATCCAGCCAATGCACACCATGCAAGTGACCCACGCGTGGGCATACACTCTCCCTCATAGCGATCGGAAACCTTGACATAATCAGAACAACTTAAAATTTCATTGGGCATCTTCCATTTCATCAATGTTTAGGCTATGTCATTGAAGATGGGGTCATGTCAATGGGGCTCTATAGCTGAATTGCTAGGCCTTGACCCGTATGAATGGAGGAACAATGTGGAAGTCATCCCGTTGGAAAGGAATTCTGAAATTGATGAGACATTCATACTACTAACTTTTGTAAAAACATCATTGACGTCTGGGGGAGTGGTGCCCTCAATACATCCATGTCTTGCTGCCTATTGCACAGAGAGCCATACCCAGTGTCCTGTCTGGGAGAAGGGGAGGGCAGAATACATGTCAACAGGACCAAAGATACTGGGCATACGGATCATCTCAGATACTGCAGTCTAGTATATAGATAATCCAGGACAACCGCAGCTCGCAGGTTTCTCCTGCAAGTAGACCCTGAATCCAGAGGCAGTCTAGGGGTGTCTGGAGGACAATCATATTTTCTGTCCACAAATCCCAGAGATCGGTCCCAACAAGTGCATTAGCCTTCGATATGTAATCATGCTGTTAAAAGATGGATCAATAAACTTCCCCTATAGTTTGTATTTTGGTAGGGGAAATCATAAAGAACCAGCTATCAAGAGAATCAGAACACTTTAAAGAGAGCATTTCTTGTAGCAGGAGAATCTTAATAAAGAGGAGGAGTATATAGAAAAGTACAAAGTGTTGTTTGAGATTGAGACAAGATAACAGAAACCAAGATGCCATTCTAGGCAGAGATCTGCAACCTTTAGCTCTCCAAGTGGTTTGTACTACAACTCCCATCAGCCCTAACCAGCACAGTTAATGGCAGGGGGTCATGGTTTCGTAGCCTCAAGGGGACCACAGAGGATTTGGGAAGACCAGACAGGATTAATCCACACAGGAGCCAAGCTGATGAATAAACAGATTTCTTATTATGCACAAGACAGATAAACAAAGGTCAGCTGAGATTTGGGGAGTGCATTGTTACAGGTCACAGAGGCAGGAGCCCAGGGCAGTGTCTTATAAAACCATAACAATCATATGAAATCCCATTTGGCATGAGTGCAGGTGCCACTTTGCAGAACAGTAGCAAACTGTTGGCCTAGCTGTACTTGCAGGTCCAAGCCCTGCGATTACATTCTGGTGTAATACAGATCAGCGAGCATATCATAGGCGAAAAACAACTTAGCAAACAATCCACATATGGTAACAGTATGGAGCTGTATGGAAAGGAGAAGTAGGCAGAGGGGGATATGACGTGTGTTAAGGGCAGCTGAGGTCAGACCTGGGCAGTCACATGTGCAGTGTGGAACCACAGAATGGTACGGTGAAAGCAAATTAGCACCCGCGGCGGCTGCGGGAGCCGATCAGGTTGCTCCATACCTGGGGCTGTATCTACCGAGGTAAGCCCGGGTCCGGAGCAACCACAGCGGGCTGTGCACCCACCCTCCACCCACTGCAGCTCTTATCCCTCATCCCCTGCCTCCCACCACCTAAATCCATTCCCTCCAGAACCGCAACCCCCCTCTCCTTACCTGAAAGGGGCTCCTCCATCCCAGGCCAAACAGGCAGCTTTGCTTCCTGGTGATGCCATGGAAATGAAAGAGGGTCTCCGAGTGGAGCCCTGCCTTCCAATTCCATAGCAACCCTGCCTAATTCTCCCCGGCCACTGCTGCCAACGAAGCAGCATGGACGGGTTTTGTTTTCTTTCAATTTGCTATTAGCATCTCGAGGGTTTGCCTCAGGGTGCTAATATCATTAGTATCTTGTTCCAAGGGCTTCACAGGCCCGGTAACGGCTGCGCAGCATGGTATTAAGACCCTCACTTTGCTTGGGTCTATAATTTGGGCCCCAGGCCGTTACCAGCTAGTCAAGCCCTTGGTGCACAGTATTAATGCTTAAATATAGGCCTAACGTAATGTAGGCAACATAGCATAGATATTCTCCCACATCAATGGGATGGAAGTAGCAGTCCAAAACATCTGTGAAGCCTTATCTTAGGGCAGTCAAAACATGTAATTGTGACAGCAAAAGGCATGCAGATTGTAGAGTTGTCCTTTTTACAGATTTACACTTTACACACATTCACACATCAAGAAACAGTGAGATGAAGAGGTTTGCCAAAACTCACAACATTTTATGGTCAGGTTTGGTTCTAAGATTAGAAGTGTCCAAAGCAAGCATCCTAATCACACGATCCCATATCCTCCTTGTGCTAATGACCACAAGGCCTATTCATGGTGCAAACCTACATAGGCCACCAAAAGCAAATCGGATAATGCCCCCGATTGCTGGTGCCCAGTTTCAAGCTACATTTTATTCACAACACTCTTGTATGGCAATCCCTTTGTAAATATACGCAATGCAACAGATTGAATCGTGCATATAGCATTCAAGTGGATGGCACCATGGAAATAGCCATTATAGGATACCAAACTTTGGCAATTCGCCAATGCCACAATTTGACTTATGCAAGTCAGAAATATTCTGCCCAATGATATTTAATACAATCAGGTTTTTATTCATTTATTTAGTTTTTCATTTGTAAAGCATGCTAAACCCATAGGCATCAAGGCGCTGTTAAGTTACCAATTACATATTCATTCAACAGTTACAAAAACGTAGGTACACATCGGAACGGACTGTGATGTTATGCCAACAGCCAGGTTTTTAGAGTTTTCTGGAACGTCCAGTATGATTGCTGAGCCCGCAGTGCTGGCGGCAGTAAGTTCTATTGAGTGGCTGCAATGGTCGGAAAGCTTGTGCCGCCGGGGTTGCCATATTGAATTATAAGCAGTGTAACAATAATAGCCACATTTAAAAGGTATGCAATTTATCGACGTCAGAATAGTGAAGGGCAGAGCTGGCCTTTTCAGGTATTCAAACTTGAAAAGTGCAGGCTTGTCCATCTAAAGGACTAGCGCTCAACACGCGAGAGATCTACCTAGCAGTACTTAAGAGTTTGTGCCACAAATTTTTTTCTGTTGAACGACCATCCCTGTGACAGGTGCTGACTGGGAACCTAAAATTGCAAGGGTGAGTGATCAGAGGGGAGCAATGCCTCAGATGGAGACCAAACATGTTAATCTCAGGATACACAACAGAGGTTGTCATACACAAAAATCAGAGTGGCCCAAGCCCTTAATTCGGCAACAAGTTGTCTAAAAAAGTTGGGCTCCCAGTATTGTGGTGTGCAGCAATACAATTGCTGCAAAAACGTTGTCTGTAAAAGAAATCGCAGCAAAAATGTTGTGGTTTGACCCAGTAAAGGTGTACCCATTATACCATTTAAGGGGAGCAGGGGTTGTGGGGGTGTCCCTGCATCCATTACGTGGGTTGCAGTGGCAAAACCACAACCTTTTTGCCACAATGTATTGTGTAAACGCCAATTTTTGAGTGATTTAAATACATGGAACCAGTATTGTGAGCTGCCTGCGGCCTTTAACATTAGCACCCAGCCACTTTCTTGCACCAGGTTATGCTTCCAAATCTTTATGATTCATTTTGCACATGCCAAACCTTTTCACATACCGAGACTCCATGTTTGATTATTGATTGGTGACAGATTTTTTTTCAACTTGTATACACAAATTCTTTATGGTTTTTTGGGGGTTTTAGTTTTATTTTGTATCGTGCGTTTGGCTATTCAGCAAGCCTTCACCACATTTAAAAACAAATAAAAACAATATCTTAAGCAATACAAAATTTCAAAAACACAATTTAAATACAAATTGAAAACCAGACCAAAGGCCATGTTTACCTGTAGAGGAAGAGTCAAAAGTCCCTTCCAAAATCTCTGCCCCCATATTGCCTATATGTTGGGAACCGGAAATTGCGACACGTGCAGTACCAGTGTGGATGCCTGTACCACAGAGAATCCTGGAAACAAGGTATCCATTGAGAAAACCCTAAATGCATTCACGAAGATATGATGGTCTTCTGGACAGAGTCCCGGAAGAAGTGTGAAAGTGAGCGAGAAAGAAGATGGTGACGTCATGCGAAGCAGAGCTGATGCACCCTGAAAAGTAACACAAGACAAAGGAACATTGACTTTCTATAAGATCAGAAGAGGAGGTGTCAAAGATGAGCAACATTTCAGGCTCGAGATGAAGATGCTCATGCAAAGAAACGCTGAAGAAAATGCAAAGTCATTTTACAGTTGTACAGATCCTGTAACGCAAGTAGACAAAGTAAACTTGAGGCTGGCTACGTAGTGAATAGATTGCGGTGATGCACCAATGTATACACATAGGAATGTATAGAACCTGGATGTTTCACGATGCACTTTAGCAAAGCTTGAGCCCCGGGAATGGAAAGGGTTTCAGTGTGGCGCATTTGGAAAATAGCTAACGGCAAAGGAGAATCCAAGAAAGGCTGGCTGGCCCAGCGCCAAGAGTTGAGACCACCGTGACCCTGGTTGTCTGTTAAGTAGCTACATGAACGTGAGAAAGAAACAAACTTCTTTTTGAGGTGGAATGAAAAAGCACTGAAGGTGTCAAGAGTTCATCATTTAATAGCATTATATGCAGCAAAGAGCTCGGAAACGTGGTCTCTGGTCACGTGGTCAGATGAAAATATACTATTGGGTCGAGCTACACTGAAACCAGGAGATAAAACCATGCCACAGTCCCTTTTTATTCTCAGGCACAGAGAGCTTCTGCAAGGCCAAGTTCAAGGCCTTAATTGAATGGCAGACCGCAAGAGTGATGATAGATGGCAAGCTAATTATGTGGGAAGTTATGGTCAAGACTAGCCCACAGGCACCTGGGGTACCAACCTGCGTGCTGCTAGCATGTGGAATATTCCAGAAGGGTACAAGTGTGCCAATCAATTATAGAGAGCCATGTAACAGAGAGCCCTACAGTTTGTGTAACCAATGGATTGTTGTGTATTTTGTGACGATGAAGATGACTTGCACTAGAGGAGGGCTTGGTTGTCCACCTGATGTTAGAGACCCAATTACAACCCCCATCAGTATGGAACATATACTTAGATGTTCCCTGTAATCCTATCACATCCCCAAGTAGGTTTTTGTAGTTTGCCATGTAGTGTGACTTCACGGATGACTTTAATGTGTTTTTTGTGAAATTCATCAAGATTGTGCTTTGCGACGTCCGTTGATGTCCGTTGTAACTCCCTGTTTTAGATAATTGCAAATAAAACAGTACTACAGTTTGCCAACTTCCTGAGTCAGTTTGATTACTGATGTATGAGTAAGGTCTGCATCCCCATCCATCTCTAAGTATTGCTACCTCGTCCTAAAGGACCCAGGTCCGTGGGTTCATACCATAAAATCATGCACTCAGTCTGTTCCTTAATATACTAATAATCTATACATAATAACAGTTAAGATCAAAGCAATTTTTAAAATTCTTTCCAAATGTGGAAAGCCAGGGCCATTATAATCACTGATTCCGCTCTATACAGTGTATTCCAGAATTGATCGCTCTATACAGAGTATTCCAGAATTGATCTAATTCGATCTGGTCAATATGTTTCTTCAGGTGACACCAGACACAGTTGGGCCCTGAAGTGTCCCAAGTCCTTTACAATTCTAATTTCTGAAGCCCTCCAACCTTTCCTTTATGACCAAGCTTGAATTCCACAAACATTGTGGCTTGCAAATTGGCACCGCCATGCCACGGCAACCAAATGTTGATGCAACAGAATGAATGGCAAAGAGTGCAGTGCAATTTCTTAACTAGATGATCAGGGGATGCTTCTTTCCATGCGGACCAACCTCCCCGGGATGCTGCTTCCAATTCTCACATCTGCAATGCCACCTGGCATCCCAAGCCTGAAGAGGCAGCAAGACCACATTGGGTACTATGTTTAAGTCTGCGTGAATGCGTGTGTGACCATTACACCAGTTCAACCCCAAACCAATGGCTTCCCCAGACTTAAAGTAGGGATGGTTTCAAAACAATCTCAAAGGTCTACTGATTGCCTCATAGCTATGCCCTCCAGGCTACCCTTTTCAAGCCATACCACTCCCACCTTTTTTGCACCCAGGCACCCGTCAATAGCACGGTTTGAATAGATTCAAAGGGTTAATCCAGTCATTCCATGCATTTTGCAATCCATGCACATGATGCAGACTGGTCCCACTTTTTAGAATGGGCCCTCCAGCCTATAGAAGTAATCCCCCTCTCTAAGAATTCATTTTTAAACCATTCTTTTGGTGGACTGTGGTTTCCTTTTGACAGTAACACTCAGCCCTATATATAAGGGGCGTATTGGCCTGTGTTTACTCCCTAACAAATGGCAAATACCCCTGCCCAAAACAAATGAGGGATTAAAAAAACTCCCAACAAAAAATAGGAAATTGACACTAACGGGGTAATTCATAGAATTCGGCGCACAAGTGGCGCACGCGGCTGGCGCACAGCCAAAACCCATTTCGGCGCACAGCGTATTCATGGATTTATACATCCATAAGCAGCCGTGGCCGAGAGTGGCGCAGCGACCTTTCAGCAGCACCAGTTACGCTCCCAACCCACCTCGTGCACCAAAAACATCGCACAAATCCAGTACATGGCGCAAAGGCCAGTGGACCAGCATACAGCCCCCCAACCATGAAAATGCATGTAAAACAACCCGCGGGCATGGGGAGGGTGGATGGGCTGCCTGCGGGGCATGGGGAGGGTGAAAGGGCTGCCTGTGCGTATTCCGGGGGTGCGCGTGCAATTCCACACAATTCCACACGTGATAGGCCTGGCGCGAGTGGGGTACGTGTATTCCTAGGGGTGTGCATGGAGTTTCACACACGTTTGGCCTTCCGCGAGCGAGGGATGTGTATTCCTAGCGGTGCGTGGGAGTTTTACACGTGATTTTGCAGTGTCGGCCCTCCCGGGTGTGCCCTTCCCCCCTCCCCATGCCCTGCAGGCAGCCCACCCACCCTCCCCATGGACCGCAGGCAGCCGATCCACCATCCCCAGGTCCAGCAGACAGCCCATCATCCCTGAACATGACCCGCAGGCAGGCCAAATGGAACCATGCACTTGGGAGCCCCGACTCATGTCCCCACCCCACCCCCAGTGATGGGCACCTGCAAGCAGGCCCGACTTATGTCCCCACCCCACCCCCAGTGACGGGCACCTGCCAGCAGGCCCCGACTCATGTCCCCACCCCACCCACAGTGACAGGCACCTGCCAGCAGGCCCCGACTTATGTCCCCCACCCAACACGTCATCACAATCCAGATCCATGGCCCTTATGGCCACCCAAATCCTACCCATGCCACCCCAGTTCAAACACCCAACCAAGCATTCCATCCACTCCACATTGAAATCCCCATGTCATGATAGATCCCAAATAACCAGTATGCGCATCAGTACAAGTCCGTCAGACTCACAAATGGCGACACATGACTGAGAAAACCCACATTGTGACATGCACAAAACCAATGAGAGAAGACCACATAAATGAAGTAAAAAATAAAAATGTATTATATATCAAAATGAATGAATGAAACCAAATTACACAAGAAAAAAATGATAAAAGGATGTCCGAAATGAAGGAAAAAATATTAATGGTGAAATCAATAAAATGCAAAGAAAAATGCCTCCAAAGTGTCCGTCCATAACACCAAATGCAAAGTCAAAATAAAATTAAAACCATTCCTCCATGGTAAAAATAAATATGTAAAATCAGGTCCATAACTATGTACAATGTAAAAATCAAGGGTCCATGTGCCCAACAATCCAAAGGAAACCTAAGAAAAAACCTACCTAATACTAATAAATAACTATTTACAAAAAGGCGAGGCATAGTCCATGCACCCCAAAGGAAAAAATAAATAAAGGAAACCTACAACTACATAACTATTTACGAAGGCGGCGGGCTAGTCCCATGGCTCACTGTTTCATGTTCCGGCCCAGGGCATCATCGAACTACACGTCGATGTTCCGGAGGCGGGCCTGTTCCCTGGACTTGAGGTCTCGCAGGGATGCAGCCATGGAATCCCTCAACTCCCTGCGAGTTTCCTCGAGGCCCTCCGCCCAAAGCCCGGTGCATGAAGTTCTCCGCCCTGACCATCCTGAGCCGTGCCCTCTCCGCCCGCCTCTCTGCATCTATTTGCCGGCCCAACCGCTGCCACACGGAAGACACTGCCAGTCCGGGGTCCTCCTGCCCCTCGGCCGATGCCTGCCCCTGGGGTGTTGATGGCCCGGAGCCATGATGCCTCCCACGCTGAGCCTGCTGCCGCCTCCGACGCAACTGCCTCTGCCACCACGAGGGCATCTGGGCTGATGGAATCCCGCGACGCCGTCGTGCACGTGCCCTGCCCGATGATGCCGGCACATTCTCCATCCGTTGAGGTCCAGTTGGTGGGGTGGCCACTCCTGCTGGACCTCCGACTCCCGAATGTGGCAGGGATGGGATCGCCACCTGGCTGGCTGCGTTGGTTGGGACAGATCCACAGGGGGCCCTGGTGGCATCTGGGCCGGAAGACGGCACGGAGAACGACTGGCGTATAGTGTGCACAGAGGAGGAGAGGGCCGCAAGACTGGCCGACACATGGAAGAAAGCCCCGACCATGGACCCTCCCAACTGGGCCACGTTGGCACACAGCTCTTCGTGATGATGTGTGTGGTCTCCCCAGGAAGCACGCACGCCATCACGAATGTCATGTGTGCGCAACGCGACACCAATCAGGACGGACTCCATCCGGTCACAGGTCCCCTCGTCCGCAGGTAGAGGAGTGCCAGATGACTTGGACGTCCCCCCTACCTGCGGACGGGCCTGGAACGGGGCATCCCTGCTGGTGCATGGTGATGCAGTCACAGTGTCAGGGACAGAGACATGCACAGGCACCTCTGCGGCGACCTGTGCTGCCTCCTGCCCCTGACCCTGGACTGCACCTCTTGGTACCAACCCCATCAGGCCCCATGTGCAGCTCTGTAGCGACCTCCTTCTACTCTATACACACCACCAACCTGCATGGCTCTGCATCGTCTACCGCCGTTGCAAGCCCCTGTGGGGGCTCATCCGCCCCTTCCGCTACAGCCGTAGTGGCAGACGCGGCACTGTTAGGGAGGATTCTCTGTTTAGGCTGAATTTCCTAACCTAGTGAGTCCCCCAGCAGCTTTGCTGGATTTCTGGAGTTTGTTTTTTTCCATTCTGCCAAGAGTGAGACTCTTTTTCTCCCACTCTTGGACATGAATGTGTGTAATTCCTTTGAATGTCAATGTGTTCTATGGGCTATGGGGTCTTTTACTCCATAGGGTCTCATATGTTTTTCTATGTGTGTTACACCGCACCCTCCGTGCCGTAGCACTGGGGCGTCCTAGCGGACCTCCATCATAGACTCCATACCCGGGGACTGACTACTGTCTCCCCCGGCATGTAAAGTCACCATTGGCTTTACTAGACCTAAATTTACTAACAGAACTAGTACAAACCATCCTATTGTGGACGTACTAGTAGGGGTAATTCAATTACTCCTGGGTCTGTTATTCGAGGGGGCACTGTCCCGTCCCCCCTCGTCGAGTTTTGGCTGGTGGCAGTGGAAACTAATTGTGATATTCGACCCCGAATATAATCCTATGGGATTCTTCCCATTGTTGGAGGTTAATACTTTTTCTCGTTAATCTCTAACATACCACCGGTTTATTTATCTTAAATAAATCTATCGGTTGGTATTTTCTGCCAGAACTCGGTTTGTAAAATGGCGTCTGTGTTCGTCTCTGTGACTCCTAAACCAAAGGTTGAGCCCTTTGTTCCACTTTTGGGGGGCCTCTACACAGAGGCCCTCCGAAGTGGTGCCATTCTGTCTGGGTACCACAGGGGGTGTGGGAGGGGGTTTAGGCACCCTGGACTGAGTTGCCTTGCCAACTCAAGTTGCACTCTGGTGTGATTGGCCCAAGTGGTGAGCCACCACGCTCACCACTTAGCGTGTTTTGAATGACAGCTAGGCTGAATGAATGGGGGTTTTCTGCATAAAAGCAGGGCTTTTGGGACAGGATCCTCAGAAGTCGCCACAGGACCTAAGAATCCGACGAGGGTAAAGCTGAGCCGACCTGCAACGACGACACCTCCGGTGGAGCCCTGCTGAATCGACTCACCACTTCCCGACGACAGAGGAGATCTCCCCGCCGGAGAGTCTCTTCCCCTGACTGGTGGGAACAACCAGTCCCCTTTGTTTTTTCTTCGTTCCAGGACGTAGTGGTCGAATTGCCCGTGCAGAGCACCCCGGCAACCGGATAGCCACTACCCCTGTACCGTGACCAAAAGGTGGTGCCTTGTGACGGAGCACTCCGCAGCTGGTCTCTTCCCTGGTGGTGCAACGATCTTCAACTTTCCTTCGACGACGAGATCATCTCTTCTCTTGGCAAAGACCCGACGCGCATCCACCACCAGGAACAACTGCCCCCGCCGGAGCTGTCTCTCCACAAACAAGGTACCGTGTCCGCCTGGCTTCCCTTGTGTCGGTTAGTGTGAGGTGTCTGAATCCTCGCCTCTCCATTGGGTCGCCTCCAAGCTTTCTCATCTTTCTGTTCTGAACTGGTCCAATCTTTCTATAACAATTTGCGACAAAGACTCGAAGTGCATTTCCACTGTGATACTTTTTTGGACACATCGCCTTGCCTCTCTCCGAGTGGGCCTGGCCTCTGAACTTTGCGATCTACAGTAGACCCTGCCTTACTTGCCTTGCGTTTTGTTCGTAAAAGTGTTGGTACCGAGTTGATTTCATACCCTGCCTTTTCTCTCCCATCCTAACGAATACTAGAGTGCCATCTAGGTTAAAGCATTCACCTCTGTCTGCAAATAAGTGGTGCCATTGAACCTAGACTTGTCGAACTATTGTTAGGGGGATTGATTTTTCTTATAGTAATTGTGCTTGAAGTGTTTACCGTATTAGTGCCAGTGTGTTTTCATAGATGTGTGTTTATAAATAAATAACTATATATCTTTACACCGAAGCCTTGTTCCGTGTTGCTTGTTCTACTGTGTAAATTGCCCTATTTTGTATACTCCACATACTGCCTAACTCTTCTTGAGGGAAGTCTGACTGCTCAGCCACAGCTACCAAGTGAATCTGTGTGGTACAGACTGCTACCAAGTGGGTTTACTGCCAAACACCTGTAGTCTTAAATCTTTTGCAGTGGTCCCAGAGGGAACTGCACAGGTTTCCGTCTAACAGGCACCAGTCCCCTCAATGCCGGATGATGGAATTTCTTGGGAGGGTGACTGGGCCTTTGCGTCGCCGGTCGGTGGAGGCATCCCTGCCTCTTTCCTCCACAGTGCTATCTCTGCCCTCTTCTTCACTCGCCGCTGTATAAAGGGAGACATTGAACACAAGCATCAGGGTACTGTATAATAGTCCCCTAGACAGAAAGCAATAGCATATGAGTGGCACTGTCAAACGTCACTTCCATCATATCTCCCAACAACACATGGGTCAGTGCAGGCAACACACATGCAAGAACCGGCATGGCGCATGCAACAAACATTTGCATCCATGTCCACCGCACCATAGAAACATCCAATGGTGGGCTGAAACTCACATGCATCATGGGACATGCTGATCACATGCACATGCATCACCGGAGGGTCATGCATCTGGCCCCGTATACCCACAGACACAGTGGATACAAGGATGAGTAGGCTGTATCAGTGAAACAACACATCGTCACAGACATGTGTCATGCATCCATGGCGCACACACTACTCAGACACACAGACATGTACATCATGCATGTCCATGACAGCAGTACACATCTCTCACACCCCAAACATGTCAAAGTACAGACACAGGCATGCATACATGTGTGCATTCTGCATGCTGCTCTGCATGATGCATTGTAAAACATACACCATCCATGTGGGTCACGCCTGACTGGACTCACATGCAGCACTATCATGTCCCTGCACACACACATCCATACATGACCCATGTCACACATGCAGCCAAGTAGCTAACTACCAGCACACTGCAACATGCCCTTTTTAAACATGAATGCATGGCCACTTACTGCTCAACTCCAGATGGGCCTGCATCCTGAGGATCTGGTGGTGAAGCATTGGGCGAATGCACTCCAGGACCCTCATCTTCTGGGTTGTAAGCGGGGCCCGGCGCCTCACTGCATCCGCTTCTCCAAGAGGTGCCGGGCCTTCTTGAGGGTCCTGGACTTGTAGTCCTAACAGCGCTTTTGGACGTGTTTGATGACGCGGGGTGCCACCCCCTCCGCGTTGATGGCACTCACTATGTGTTTCCAGATACTCTTCTTTCCTTCCTTGTCGGCGCGCATTGGTGTGAAGAGGGCATCATAATGCCCCAGAACTTGCTCAACCAGGATACCAACTTCCTTTTCACTGAAGCTGGTAGCCCTCTGCCTCTCTGCTGGGGGTTTGCCACTGGTGCCGGAAGGTGTTGTGTCGGACATGGCAACCCCCGAGGTAGGTGTGGGTGGGCAACTGGGTCCTGGGGCTGGGCTGTGGAGTGATGGAACACCAGTAGGGAGTCATCTGTTCCAGCAGGGGTGGTCACAGCAACTGGACCCCTGCAGATGGCAGATGTGCAGGCACCAAATGGCAGGGCACGGTGGCAGCAGCCAGGCAAGCAGCAGCAGATGGCTCGTGGGAGGCTACTCTGGGATCTGGGAGGCAGTAATTCAGCTTTCTGGGCAGGAGCGTGGTCTTCCATGTGTTGTCGCGTGGCCAGCTTGATACGGTGTGATTTGGCATGTGAAAAACAGCACATTTGCGTGAATTCCAAGGAAAGGCCCTTGGTGTGTAAGTGCGTAGGTGACGTAACGTGCGCGCGGGCATTTCCCTGGCACGGGTTGGAGGTCCCACGTGGGTTTCCATCACTCTGTATGTGCTATTCGTGGAAAGCGGTGTATGTGTTTTCTAGACGTTGGGTTCACATGAGATTACTTCACAGCGGCTACAGTGCGTACTTCTTCTTTTCGCGTGGGTGTTGGCTATGTGTTCTTCTTCTACACGCAAGGCAGACGGTGAGTCGCACACGCTATTTTTCCTAATGCGGGTGTCCCTGTTAGTCGCGTACCCCTTTTTTCCGGGCATACTAGCCTGCGTGTTGATCACATATGTATTTTTAGTGTTCCTGGCTGCCACAGCGTACTGCGTGTGTTTTTTTTACACGCACGTGGGCTACAGGGGTCGCTTATCTCTTTTTCTTGCTTTTTTGGGATGCCTGAGCATTGCGTGACACGTCCTTTCTCCTAGGGGGCCACATAATGGGACATTCATCGTAGCTGTATATACGTGTTTGTTGTTTGCGCGCATTTTTGTAATGCTCAGGCACGCTACCGTCTGCCTTCATGTGGCGGACGCGTTTAGGGCTGGCGTGTCTTTGGCCGTGAGTGGGTTTCCCATATTCGATTCCATGAATACATGTTGGCCGCGTGCGTGTGGGCGTTCCGTGTATTTCCCTGCAGTACTTCCCCAGTTACGCCTTCTTTTTCACGCGTTGTTGTTCCCCATTCCACGTGTTCCGCCCCGTGTTCCGCCCCCTTTATGGTGTGTGCGCTGACATTGTGCGCTTTCACTGTGCGCATCGCGCAAAGTGTTCTGGATGTTGCAAAGACGTGTGCGCCCGTGTGCGCCACGCAGGCTTTTGGCGCACATCCTGGGGAAAACACGCACGTGGTGGGCTTTTCCCTCTTCTTTTATCAAACAAATAATTTTCGGTGCCTTACTCCATAGCACTCATGCATCAAGTGAAGCATTATCTCACTGTGCCAAGCCTACCAGCGGACAAACCCCATTGTGTGCACCCACCAAAACAAAGTACTTGCGGTGAACTAGTTATTATGGGGCCTGCATGTAGCCAGTTGCGGTGTGACCTCCTCCCTCTCAGAGATCCAACCATAAGCTGGTTTCTTTCCAGCTTCAAAGAGCACAGTCATTGAAGAGGTCAAGTCAACCTTCAGGTGCCATATCTCCTCCCTCTATAGGCTGTGAAGGCATCATGAAGCAAGACACAGACAACAGATTCAAAGTTCAAAATAAAATGGTTTATTAAATCAAATGTCAGGATGGTTGAAGGCCTAACTTGCCCTATGCTAAGGTGGTATTTCCCTACCCGAATGAAACTAATGAAAGGCTGAGTCAGAAAGTTCAACTTAAAACATCTGTCTGCGTTCAAAACCTATCCTTGCACTCGCAACTAAAACTAAACAATGTGGAGGGATGTTAATAATCAAAGAAATAGTGATCAAAGCAAAGTTCTGAGCTTCTTCCCACTCCAAGCTTCCTTCCGTGAAAATACTATGAAGATTATGATTTGTTATTCTAATATGATTATTTGGATGTGTTGAATGCAAAATATATAGAAATACAATTTGTATCTATTTTTATAGATAGATACAAATTCAATAAATGTTCAGTACAGAATTGAAAGAACATCGCAAATTGACTTGTTTTACCCGACTTATACATGTAAGGTTTATCCGATTAAAAGTGACTTGGGTTAATCATTCGGTTTGAACAGGCATTTTTGTTAATTCCGCACATATTTCCTTATACCTGAACAATTGTGATCTGTAAGGAACTCATGGTGGCAACAGTAAAGGCAGTTCAAGAGTGTTTATTAAACTGCAAGTGCATGGTGGAAAAACGCCTAACCTACATCTAAGATGGGAGCAAACGTCTACCATCAAATGAAAAATAAGGCAGTCCTTGTGGCGTCTTGTCAAAGTGAAAAGGGCTATACTAGATAAAAATAATGCCAAATCCTTAAAACTAAAACTAATTAAAGAAAGAGTGTGGGATAGGGTTTTCAATAAAGAAAAAAAGGTTCACAAATAATAAGTCGGGATGTGATTTCCAGGGGTCTCCCCTCTCAACGTTTTCAGCACAGGACAATGTGGGTCTCTTGAGCAGGAGCACACCTTTAAGCTTCCCCAGCACGAGCAGACAGTTCCGTTCCAGCCATCAGGTTCTTCAATGGTTAAGGCTCTTTTCAATAAAATGTCTCTTGCCTTCGAGGGTCTGATATTTTCAAGAACCTAACCAACACAAAGTTCTGTTCCACGTATGGCTTTGGGTGATTGTTTCACCCCTTGGTCCCAGTCTTCTGGGCGCAAACCCCTCACAGTCTTACTCAACAAATTAAGCAGTTCTTTTCATACAGTCGTTAGGGTGATGACTTTCCACCCCTGGATCTTTCTCCTTCGGGTTCGGACCCCTTTTCAGCTGCCAGCCACCCTCCTTTGGGTTCACTCCTGTCAACACAATGTTCAAGGGACTTCAGACTTCGTCCCCTCCGGTTAGCATCCCTCCGCCGGGTTCACTCTTGCCAACACAATGTTCATGTATTGTTCATACCATGCAGGATTTGTTTCCTTTTCATCTGCCGGTCAAAGACTTTCGACTGTACAGAGGATTTGATTAGACCCCCCTATGAACACTTTGTCCCCCTTCAGCCTTTTCCTAATGCCTTCTGGTTACTGTAGTTCAACAGCAGGGTAATCGCCTAGAGCTTCTTAAGTGAACACCCAAATGGTGTTTGATTCTGTTATGCTGGCTTTCCCCTTTCCTTATATCACTAGTTCTTTGTTCAGGCAAAGTTCAATTATCCACTTGCTACCTTCGTTCAACACAGTTCGGTTTCTTTATCGACTTTCCCCTCGACTACCGGCTGCAATTAAATGCTTTGCTTTCTTGTCTGTAGAGTAAGGGCCGGTCCCATGGGCCCTGCGTGTCTCTTCGGCTTGGCTGTCAGCAGAGGAGGCGCCCAGGTACCATTGACATCTGCTGCACCACACCCTGGCTAATGTCCACAACCTTACGATTCATTCTCTTGAGGCTTCAGGGGTCTCTGTCGATAAGGGCAAGGTCACGTCTCCCCTTGATATCCTCTCGACTTGTGCCGTCTTTCACCTTCTCTTGAACTGCCGTGCTGAGTTAGCTCTCAAGTTGTGCGTTCTGCCTTGCTCATAGTGTGCTGTCGTGCTCCCCCTTTTGTCCCTGAGGGGAAGGGGAAGGGCTGTCAGGTGTGTGTGTTATTCTGATCAATTGCCTGATTTTGCCTGACCCTTGTATTGGGACATTGCTCTGGTGTTAATCCGTTGTCTTTCGCATTTTGAAAAAGTGTTCATGTAAGAAAAGGGAGAAGGCAGTGTTTTGGAGTATCCTATGTGGTAGGATGGGGAAAAGGTATTTAAAAAAGGGTGATACCGCGTCCACCCATCGGTATTCCCACTCCCCAAGGACCCCCATTCAGGAATCCTCCCACACTGGTCCACCCCCAGGAACTGGAACCAAAAGCGATGTCTGTGTCCTGGCCACCTGGATGACATATCCCTGGGGACGAGACAGGGAGACACCTTCAGGTTTTAGGGTGCAAACGAAAAAGAATCATTTCACTGCCAGATATGGCCATTGGGAGCAGAAAAAGAACTGCCAGATGCAATGAATCGTGGGTTAATAAACTAAGGGGCCCACTGCCCGATTATTGCCCTTTAATCTGCACTCGAACCAGAAAAATCATAGTGGGCGAATTTTCCTGGGCCATTTAAATTGCACAGGCAAGAGACAGTCACCTATATGCCCCCGACCCCTCTCAGAGGCAAAGTCAACTGAGGTGTATTCCTGAATTTCTGACTAGGTTCATATTTGGCCATTGATGGGCTTTCCTTCGTCGGCCTGCGTCATCAGCATAGATATCCTTTAGCTCAAACTATAAAGCATTTAAATGAGCTACATTTACATCAACTACAGCTTGGGTACAGTGTAACTTAATAGACTTGCAGAATCAGGGCCTGTATCTCCCATTCATGTAGGTGTGATAAACATTCTTGAACATTACTGAGTTCCCTTTATTCATCTCTTAACCCCAGCTCTAGCCATCTGGCATTAAGAAAAGTATGCACCAAGACTGCTCTTGACAAGCACACAATTGCTATGAACCCTGACATACAAAAAGCTCAATAATTAGGTGAAGTAACAGGAAGTGTTTCCTGTGTGGGCATTCTGTCAGGCTTGGACGTGCTTCACTCTTTACATGCCTGATTGCACACCACGGCTTCTTTAAATCATACCAGATAAAGACTCCACACATCCGCGAAGTGACCTGAAGTGACAGGAAGTGTTTCCTGTGTGGGTATTCTGTTGGACTTGGACATGCTTCACTCTTTACAGCCTGCTGCCTGCCTGCACACCATGGCTCCTTTATCTTACCAGATAAAGACTCAACGTGTTCGCGAAGCGACGTGAAGTGACAGGAAGTGTTTCCTGTGCTCCGGCCGCCCTTCGTACCTAGGATTTGCAGTCATGGATCTGGCCATGAGAGGCACAGGAGCAGCTAGCTCTGGCTGACAGGCTTAACAGCACTCATACGTGCTCTGTTATCCAGCAAGCTCAATATTCCACACGGTGCAGGATATTTTCTTTGTGGAGATTGCTGCGTACTCAGTATTTGTATTTGTATTTATTGATTTATTAAGCGCTTTACGCCTTGATGAGTGGCATTGATTTAATTAATTACTCATGTAAAATGACTCAATCCCTGAGTGTTTTGCTGAACTCACAACTATGAAGGCACAAAGGGGGCGGAAATCGGGCTCGCAAAGTGCAAGCATATTTGCGGGCAAGAGGATCAGAAGCCCTCCTGTGAGTGATATTTTGCCCATTGGGGTCCCCTGCCCCAAAAATGACAAACAGGATGCCAACCCAATGGCACAAAGCAAGATCACAGGCTAGTTTGTGGAAACATCCTGGGCCGTGGATATGCTCCTCCAGCTGCAAATCTTTCCCCCAATATTTCCACTGTGGTGGCAATTGAGTAATCAGTGGTGCTTTCACCACCCATTGACAATAATAACTCTTTGTTCAATTTGTGTCTAAGCCTACAGAAGAGCTCATTAGGGACAGCGAATAGAACACCAAACTTCTCTACCATCTATAACAACATTATTGGAACACAACTGTCAGCAGCCCCTGATTGTGAGCACTTGTTCTCAACATACAGCTTGCCTGGTTCGTATGATAATGATAGTGACAGTGACAGCGACTGATGGAGCGGGATTGATGGTATCCTTACGTCTTCCCAGTGTTCGGGTAAAACCGGTGGATCAAGCACAGACCACCCTAAATGCGGTTGCCACATCAATTGAGTCTCTTCTTATACTGTGCACAAATATGGCCAAGGAACAATGTGAACTGAATGCCATTCTTGCCAGGTGGTGGATGTCATTTTGGATTTGTGTAGTGAGCTGGAGGAGCAACTTGTGACTGGCCAAAGTGGTGCAGGAATGGCGCCAGCCCTCCTGAGCACCTTGCATTTCTGTTCCTATCCCTTTGCGTACTGTTCAGGTTCTGGAAACCACCTGTTCCATTATTGATTTATCTTCACAAGGTACCAATGCTGCAACTACTAAGGTCATTGCTATCCAGGGCTTTGTTGGGATGACAGATGGAAGTGATGAATGAGCTTTGCGGTGTGATAACGTACGCACTTCCGCCTCTCCACCTCCAAAAAAGTGTTAAGAAAAGAAAGCAGAGAGGCTGCTATCTGTCGTACGCCTCCAGGAGAATGGCATCCTTGGAGCACCCTACCAACCAGGATGAGACATTCATAGCCTCAATCACAAATACATTGGGGGAATGGCACGATTCGTCAAGTTGACCTGCACCGGCCTCTTGAAAAGTGGCTGCAGCCTGGATGAGAAAATAGTGTAGAGAAGGAGCTAAATACCCCCACCTCAATCACTTCGCCCATATTGCCTATCTGCTGGACACCAGAATGTGACATACGTACAAAGCCTTTTGAACTACAGATACCAAAGAGAATCCTGGAAGCAAGTTTCCCATTGAGACAACCATACCCGCACATGAGACAGTATGATGGTTGTCCGAGTGATAATCCAGAAGAAAGAAGGCCAAATTGAAGAAACAAAGAGAAATAATGACGTCATACAAATGCAAAGCTGACGTATACAGAGCAGAGATGCAGAAACCAGAGGATGTAAATAATTCTATTAGGCATCAAGAAAATATCGAGATGAGTGATATCTTGGGATCAAGATGAAGACACGTATGCTACAAAAATAAGAAGATACTAAACAATTTCACATGTGTAAATATGCAAAGAAACGCAAGCAGATGAAGTATTCTTGATGCTAGCTTTGTAGTAAATAGCGTGTGCATGCGCCAACATGTACATATATATATATTGGAGTCAGTAAAGGATGGGTGTTCCCACTGCGTACAATAGCAGCATTGAGCAAAAGAAGGAAAGCCGCTTTCCCCAGTCTCCAGGTATGGTGCAGTTAAAAAACAAGTGAATTACAGGCGAAAACTCAGAAAGGCGATGTTGGATGAGCCAAGAAACCAAGGCCTTATCAGACTGGGGTGAGCGGACATTGGATAGAAATTGTGTGAAAAAGTGAAGCTTCCTGTTCAGAAGGCATGGAAGAGAACAAGAAGACGTCAGAAGTCTATTGGAAAATAGCATTTTAATGCACTGAAAGCTCAATTTCGTGGTGTTTAATCACGTGGGGAGGAGAAGCTGGACGAGCATGATGGTCACACCTATGCACAAAGGCAGAGTGTGCCTTCACTCCCCTGAATTCTTCGTAGCAAGGAGCATTTCCAAGGACGAGTTCAAAGCCCGAATTGACAGCAGACCACTGAGGTAATGACGGATGGTCATGTTAATTGGTGGGAAGCTATGGTTAAGACTAGCTTATCTGCACCTGGACGCTCAGCCTGCGTACTGCTAACGCAGGTTGGGAGGGTACTGACGGAGGTTAGAAAGTAACCAATAGTAGGGACTGCATGATCAAGGGTCCTATAGTTGTGTAGCCAATTAGACATCATATATTTAGTGACGTTCATAGTGACATATTTCAGGGAAGGGCTTAGTTGCCCCAACTGATGTTAAGAAGCCTATCACTTTATTTCACTGCCCAAACGAGTATGGATTGTATACCTAGATGATCCATTTAGACCCTATCACATTCACCCATAGGTTTTTAAGTTTTGCCACGTAGGATGACATTTGTAATACGCAGGTTAACGTCATCAATTATGAATATTTATTATAAAAATGTGATTTTTTTATAAAATGATTTGAGATTGTGATAAGAGATGGTTGCTGATGTCTGTTGAACTCCCTGGTTTAGATAATTGATATTAAAACAGTTATCCTTTTGCCATCTACCGGAGTTGTTTAGTTTATTGGTGTTTGAATACAATTCTGCATCCCCATCTATCTCTATATTTTTTTAGGGGCAGGATTAGTTTTATGAGAGAAGACGAGAAGTATATGTGGCCGGCCGAGTGTGATTGTATAAAAAATGATAAAACGGTAAAACGAAGTTGATGAAAAACACGAGACTTGTTAAGGACTAAGCGCATATTCAGAGAACTTGAGGTGATGATATTTTTAGCAGATTAATGTAAAAACGAAATTATAAAAGGTTTTGAGCTTGCGACGATTGGTGATCGCTCACATTGTTTGACTCTATTAAAAAGTATTAGCATAAATTTGCAAAGAGTAAATGGTAAGTATTGACGGTCAAAGAGTGACGTGTCAAAATGGAGGATATTACTCTGCTTATTCACCTTTGCAAGCAATTACCAAAACACGCACCCAAGCTTAGACAGTATAGAGCGGAATGGGTTAAAGGAAGCGCGGACAAGATTTTGCATGCCGTGGCCACAAGGGGGATTGCTATCGAAGGCAGCATTGATGACATATTTGCATGCTGCATATACTGGGAAAAAGTTAGACAAATGACTAGTGAGCTTAGAGCTCTGGAAGATGTACCAAGAGGAGAGAGATGATCCGCCTCCTGTAGATTGGATACTTAATGTATGCACAGAGGGGTGTGAAGAGCCGTCTGCTCCCCCCGCTGTGCCTGAAGCAGACAGCGATAGTAAGAAAGATGAAGAGCTGTACCCACTAAGGGAGCTCAAGTCAGCAACAGGGTATTTTAACCCAGCATATGAGTCGCCTGCGCAAAGCAGCGACGAGGGCCTGGAGAAAAATACTGAGAGAGATGTAATCTCTAAGGTCCCGAGGGACAAGGAGAGATGTGATAAGGAAAGAAGTGATTGCCCAAGTACATCTTTAGATACAGGACGAGATATAAACAGATGGAAAGGTGAAAAAGATAAAACTGATGAGTTAGCGCCTATGCAGCACGAATGGATGGGTGGTCAGATTTTGCTCAACTCGATGGTAAGAGCATTGAGGACGTAAGGCAAAGGGAAGATCAAGATGATCAGGACAAATAGGATAAGGAAAGAGAGGAAAGATTAAAAGACGATAGAACAAAAAGAAAAGATAAACAGAGATGAGAAGAGTTGTACCAAGAGGAGCAACTGAAAAAACAGAAAAGATCAGAGGAACACGGAAAATATAATAACAGGCAGAGGGCGATCGAAGAGCGAGAAAGATTACAAAGGAAAAGAATGGTAGAAGAGGAACAGAAATTAAGGGATAAAAGAATGCAAAAACAAAGAGATGAAGAAATACGAAGTGCAAATGAGTGAAGGGACATGAAAAGGAAAGAAGATAGGGTAAGGGAAGAAGCAAGGAAGCAAAAGGAATTTGATGATGAAATAGAACAAAAGAGAAGACAGAGAGAACACGATCTTGATTGCATGGAAAAGGTGGTAGTGGATCATAATCCAGTAGTGTCGTGGGAGGATTCAAAAGAGTTCTTCCCAGAACATGAGCTGTTAGCAGGTCCATCCAGAGCAAATCTTGAGGATGAGTTTGGCTCTAGAAGTATTGGAGAGGCAATCAATAAAGATTATCATGACATGAAATCCCAGAAAACATTGCAGGAGAAAGGTAAAAATGATCGACTTGAGAGTATGCAGTTGTACGATAAGGAAGGAGCCTCATGTAGTTTTGAACCAAAGGAGCTGTCTTGACTCTGAGCAAAGATGACGAAGAGAGAGGTCACATAAGTTGAGGACAAGAGATGTCAGATGAAGATAGAGAATCTGCCTATGAAGAAGAAGGCAACATATGTGGACCTGAAGGGTGTTTGTCAATGGACAAGGAAGTAAGATGGTTGGATTTAGACCTCCCTAGACCTCCCTATATCTCGGGCGTCATATTCTGTGATGCGGCTAAATCCACCTAAAGAGAGATCCCATGGTCTGAGGGGGGACTCGCCACCATATGTGAGCAGGCTAAGATCACTCCCAAGTAGAAGGTGGTGTGGAACTATTGTTCCGGCTATGGATAGGAAAACGATGAGTGATGAATGCGTGTTTGGGGTTTCACAGTTTCCTTTGTTTGAGAAGGGAGGAACGAGACCACAGTATATACTGTGGTCGCAAATGGATAAGGATAATTTAAGGTGCAAACTCCTGAGTGGTGCTGGGAAGTGGATGCATGAGCTAGAGAAAATGACAGGCGGAAATAAATTAGCTATAGGGGATATTAAGGTTCTCCTGATTGCTATTCTTGGGGAAAGAGCTGATGATATCTGGTCCAGAGCAGGATATTCTAGTTTTACCACGATTAACACTGCTCATGGTGGAGCACCATTCAATAATTGCAGAGCGGCAGTTTGGAAAGCGCTTAGAGTGCTATATCCGGACACATCAGATATGGGAGCAATAATGATGAAAAAGATGCAAGAAGGGGATGATCCGCTTGTTTACATTCAGAATTTCTAAGAGCAATGGGCTTTGGAGACACGCAAGGCTTGGGGGAAATCAATACCTGTGTACTATCATATATTATGCCAAGGGCTGCCAGACCCGGTACAAAAGCAGCTCAAGAAGTTAGTGGGCATGGAAGCCAAGCCATGGCCAGAGATTCATCTGACCATTGCGCATTATTGCAGGCTTCTGCAAGAAAAGAATCGAAATAAAGATGATACTAGGAAAGGCGAAGAGGCAAAACTAGTGCAGAAAAAACTTTCCAAGTACGCCATTGAAGGGGCAATGCTGAAGAGTGGAGACGGATCTGGTTCACAGCAATCAGCAAGCATGCGGCAAGGGAATAATCAAAGACAGTTTGACCAAGGTAATAATGGGTTTATACCACAGGGAAGCGGAGGTTTTCGAGGAAGAGGAGACCTCCTGTATGTTGGACATGTGGAATGGCAGGGCATATTGCACGTATGTGTGGAAGTCACGGATTTGTACAGAACAATCAATTCTCAAGAGGAGGGATGTTAAACCCGCCTGCATATTCGCAGTAGAATGGAGATGGGTTTGCTCAAAATCAGATAGTGCAGCAGACTCAAGTACCGAGTGTACAGCAACATTTTCAAACACAGCAGCCGCCAATGAATCCGCTGCAAGGGCAGTCGCAGCAGTCACCTTTGCAAATACAGCAAAGTACGAGCACAGGGCAGTTAATGTCACTGTCGATGGAGGGAATCCTTTCACAGGTACGGCAATGAGACTATACCCGCAATAGGACAGCTTACTGGGAGACTTGTGTGTTCTATACTATCAATAACGCCTAATCCTCAAGAGGAACCCATGGTTGACGTTAATATAGGAGGCAAATCTTTTTAGTTTTTAGTAGACATGTGTGCAACGCGCTCATGTATATGAGAGGAGAAATTTTCGATGTCAGGAAATGCCATGAATACTCAAGGTTTCACAGGAGCTACAAGGAGAGTTCCTTTTACTAATGCACTACCAGTCTATATAGGAGAGTGTGATATGTCTGTAACGTTATTATATTCAAGACAGGCGCCTGTCAATATATTGGCCCGAGACTTAATAACCAAGTTGAATATGACAATCTTGTTTACTGATGAAGGCATAGTGTGTTCGACACCGGGAATGTATCATTTAAATGTAACCGAATGTTTTATGGTATTTGCAGGAAAGGTAGCCATACGAGGAGTGCCATTAGAACCAGAAGTGTTTTACTATGGGGTATGCATTCTGTTGACATGGCTACCAGACTAAATGGGTAGAACTATGAGAATACCTAATGAATTTCTATTCAGACCAGAAATACCTATGGATGAAGAGGAAGGGCGAATCTTTCCTTTAGAATTACAAGCAGCCATAGTGCGAGGAGATATGGCTTTGCTTAATGGGAATGACCATGAAGGCAGACGATGGAGCACAGTGATTGCCATTGTAGAGTGTTCTAGATTGACTGACGTCATTGATAAGGAGGTGTTTGGATATTATCTATCTGATGATCTAGTGATTTTTGAGATAAGCATTACTTATTCGGTAAGAGCATTAAACGAGAGTTTCCTAAGAAAATGATGTTAGCACTAAAAACGCCCAGAGTATTACAAGGAAGATATGGCAAATATACCTGTTTCCTTATGGACAAAAGGCCCCTAATGATGTAGGCCTGTTGAAAGGGGCTGGGGAAGTAAAGATTAAATTGAAACCAGAAGCAATTTTACCTTGAGCATGACAGTATCCCATGTCTCAAGAGGCAGATGTTCTATCATGGCAGATAAGACGATATGTGCGTTGATAGAACAGCGTATTTTAGTAACGTCAAAATCATGTGCAATACCGCTATCTATTCAATCAAGAAAGGGAAAGGGGGTTTGTGGCATTTAATTCAAGATTTAAGACCGATTAACCAGATTGTAGAGGCTAAGTTTCCTCTACTTCCTAATCTGGCGACAATTTTATGTAACAAACCTGTTGAGGCACGATTTTCACTGTGATTGATTTGAAAAATGCATTTTTCTCAATCCCATTGCTCAAAGACTCACAAGACCTGATGTCATTTATGATTAGACAAACCTGTCCGAAAAGTACTTGCTTGCCCCAGGGGTACTCTGAGTCTCCGTCGATTTTCAATAGAGTCCTACAGATGGACTTGAGCAATATTGATTTAGAAAGTATTGTATTACAGTACGTGGATGACATATTAGTCTGTAGTACCACAGAGAAGTGCAGACGCGATTCAGTTCAGTTGATGATTATTCTTGCAGACAAAGGATATAAAGTGGACAAGAAAAAGTTACAGTACTGTCAGGAGGAAGTGCTGTACATAGGACAGTTAATATCACATGAAGGAAAGAAGGTTACTCAGAGAGGGCTGAGGCTATCTTAAAAACAGTAAAGCCAGCCACAGTAAAACACATGCAGAGATTTTTAGGACCATGTAATTATGTGAGAGCATGGGTCTTAGATTATAGTTTATACATAATGCCCTTGTTGCAAGCTCTGAAAAACGTTATTTGTTGAGCATGCATTGTTTGCCATTCTGGAAAAACCTAAAAGTACGTTGACATCTCAAAGAGCTTCTGCCTATGAGGTGGTCATATCAAATCCAGGGATCAAAATAGTTCGATGCAGAATAGTGAATCCTGCCATGTTAGTAGCTGAACCACTGGCAGAGGGTGAGCATGCGCACGATTTTTCGAACTATGAAGAGTTCTATGCGAAACTCCCAAGGGTATAGGAAAATGCATTGGCAGCTGGGGAGATTCTCTTTATTGACGGTTTGTCTAGAATCAATTAAAATAATGGACAGAGATATACAGGCACTGCTTTCATAAAGCACACAGCCAATGGAGAGTTTGAAGTAGTGTCAAGTTCATGACTTCCGCCTCATTTTTCAGCACAAGCTGCAGAGTTAGTAGCACTGATTGTCACACTTGAGAATCATGCAGGCCAGGAAGTAACAGTGTACAGTGACTCCGCCTACGTGATGTCAACAGTGCACGCAGGATTGGCACGTAGGAAAAGGAGGGGCTACATCTGAGTGGATGGCACGCCAGTGCAGCACGCAGCCCTATTGGACAGACTCATTAGAGCACTACAACTCCCAGCAACCATTGCAGTCGTAAAATGCACAGCTCACACTAAAAGGGCAGATTTTATTTCAGGTGGGAATCGAAAAGCAGATGAGGAAGCCAAACGCATGGCATATACAGAAGTAGAACACTGATTTCTTATGAATTCTTTATGACTTTTCATGATTTTCTATGATCTTTTATGATGGTTACAAAGAAATGTTTGTCTGTTTGCTGTTGGCACATGCTCAATTTGTTGTTTTTTATGGTTTGTAATATGATAAATTGGTCTATTCTGGGCCGATAATCCCCTTCTAACCTGCCCCGGCTTAATGATATGCGTTTTTGATTTGTGATCAAATATCAACATTGTAATTCAGGCCCAGCCTTGAAAAGGACCGAAGTCGATAGAAACACTTGTCAGCTTAAATTGGGCCAATTTGTGTTAAATAAACAGTTTATCTTTCTTGCACTAGGATGTGTTAAATTACATGTTAACTTTATTTAGTAATTTTTCGACATTATTGATGAAGTCCATCTAATTGAACAATTGGACAGCGCATATCCGGAGATACATTTTATGTTTGACATATACAGAAGTAATTATGTCTTTTGATATGCCTGATGTAAATCAAAGTATGGTGGTGATGATGAGTGTGCCAAATTGTTATAATAATTGTTATAAAAATCTGTCCAGAACTCAATTGGGGGAACTCCAAGGGGAAGCGCCCCAAGGTGAAAAAACCTTCTGGACACAGAGAGGGTATTTTTTAAACCCCTCTAAGGCATTATGGTGACAAGACAGCACTGGTAAACCGGTGATGCCTGATGCCTGTAGCCTTAAGGGTGGCATTGGAACAGCTACACTATCATGTGCATACAATTAGAGAGAGCCTTGCTGCAAAAATAGCGGAGGATTGGTTTGTTCCAAATATAGTAGAACATGTTGCATGTTATGTAGTAAATTGTATCATATGCCAAAGTTCACTGCTGGGCACACATTGTGCACAATAAGAGGACTGTTTCCGAGACCTAATGGTGCCTTTCAGCATTTACACATCGACTATGTTGACATGCTGCAAGTCTGTAATGGATATAGATATATGATAGTGGTAGAATGTCCTTTTTCAAGGTGGATCAAAGCTGGACTGTGTGCACACCGAGACGCCACCTGTGCAGCCAAATTTCAAGTGTGAGTGGTGTTTCCTAGATCGGGAATATGTGAAGTATTAAGATCAGATAATGGCCCTCATTTTGTCAGTGAAGACTTTCAACAAATAAGCTTGTTGCTTAGTATAAAGCACAAGTTTTCATTGGCTTATCACCCGCAAGCGAATGGTGTCTGTGAGAGACTCAACGGCATGCTTAAGGAGAGAATAGCTAAATTGAAATTGACCCTGACAAAAGGCAGGTTGCATTGTCTACCACAGGCATTATATGCATTAAGAAACCAGCCATGGTCAGACCATCATCTTACCCCTCATCAGGGAAGCGGATGAGGACACCCCTCCCACAGCCATCTAGAACTAGAAGTGATGCCCAGCCAACAGCAGAACTGTTAGGAAAGGAGTTACGTGATTATCTTACATGCATAACTTCAAGTATCTCTGTCATTTCAGCTCAGCTCAAACAAAAGGGGTGTAGGGCAACGAAGAACACAGAAAGAGATGAGACAGCAACAGGAGCAGATCAATTGTGTCTTCCTAAACTGTTTCCTGGAGATGCGGTTCTAATTTGCAATTTCACTCGGAAGTGGCACGAACCACGTTTCAATGGCCCTTTCATTGAGGAAGATGTCACGCCGTCTGCAGTCAAAGTACAGGGCAGACAAGCTTGAATTTTCCTCAGAGGTGTAAAGATCTACACTGGAGAGCCCACATCACCCCACCCGAAGAGAGCATCAGGGAAGAACCACAGCATGTGCAGACTAATTCTAGGACGAGGAAGAAGGACGCAGAAGCTGCTGCCAAGTAAAATTAAAGAGTTTTATTGGACTGTGGCTTATTTCGGGACATTCTTTTCAGTCACTAAGAGAGAAAAGGGAAATATAATTGGTTTTGAGCCACAGAAGCTTTTTGACATTGGACTGTGGCACACTTAAGCCTTGATTGAGCAAAAGGATATGCCAAAATCTAAGTTTCTTTTTCGCCATCGGGAAGAGGGAAGGGGTCCCCTATTTCTTCCTTGCTGAAAGTCCTTTCTAGGGTGCCTATGGTGGTGCCTAACGACAACGCTTTCCGGATCATTTTTGCAATCTTTGTGTTCGTGTTGCGCACTTACCCTGCACTGGTGGAGAGAGCTACCAATGTTCACTTGTTCTTGCAAGATCCAAAAAATGGCCCCATTGTGAGAAGGTTGCGCGTAGCTATAATCGAGCAGATCCTTCAACATTCTGAGTTCAGAGTGAAGAATACAAATGCCCCCGTCACTGATTAATGCTCATATACTGGCCAGTACAGTGTTTCTTTATCTAATAGAGGAATGTCCGTATCTTGTTGGAAGACAAACCGATGTCCGAACCTTCCTGAGAGATCCGAGAAACGATGCAGCTCTCAATGAAATATTGAAAGACATCATCAACAAAGTGAATGGATATTCCGAGAGAACCTTGAGGATGCAGTGAAACTTCCAAGGAAAAGAATCAAGAAAGATTTTCCAAATGAGGAACTTTTGTTTCATGCTGAAAGAAAATCTTCATGGTATCCGGTCGGAGGCCAAGTCATGGCTTTTATTGGGATTTTGTATAATCAGTCTGCTGAAACTAATCAAGAAACCCTTTGAGCAGATTCTGCAGATTTTAAAAAAGTGCATGATGTCGCCCTATTAAAAAAACATTTTCTTTCCTTAAACGTAAAATGGGCAGCATCAGTAGCAACTTCATCATGGAAAGCATGACAGACGTCCACGATGTATTAAAGGTTGTTGCTTTAAGTGGTCATGTTAATGCACAATTTACACCTGTATTCTGTTCATGGTAATACTGATCTCACTCACTGTACGAACGTCATATTATGTAGACATAAGTAAAGTGAAAATTCCTGTGTATCCTCCTGTGCAAGAAAAGAAGGATACAGACGTGGCAACTACAAGGCAGCGGAAACCCTATGTGATTGTTCCTACCCTAGAGATACACACAAAGGCACCTGGTCCTGTGATAAGTGAGCCAAGGTTCGTTTCTAGAAGGAAGTCACACATGGAGATTTTGCAAGACATTTGTATGCCTAAGGATCATGCTGAGAGGATGAAACTTCTAGAACTTTCTCCTACTCAGGTAGCACATATAGATGCATCTAGTTCACTGACGAATAGTTCTATGATTGGTCCAGTAAGAAGAACCTATGCTGACATACTTCATGAGCTGATTATAGAAGCTCATGCGAAAAAGAAGAGACCTAAGAGAAATACTAGGGAGGATGATCATGAGCTAAATGATTACCTGGATAGTACAGAACACTTGGGGAACAACATTGGGTACCAGAAAGAAGTGGGAAGGGTGACTTCGAAGGAGGAATGCTTTGTATGTGCACTCCAGCCTTATAGCATGAGGAAGTATAAGATCTTCATAGCTATTGAAATAGACGTCCAGATAGCACATTGTCTATCACACATAGTACTTTGCCTGACAAGAGGCCAGTTCATGGGTCGAGATGCCCATCTCAAATAGCCAACTGAATGGACAGATCCAGATGAAGATGATTATGTACAGGATGGAAGGCCAGAGATTTAACAGATGAAGAGATCAGAGACTTTGTGAAGGCCAGTATCCATGCAACTGAGGGAACGAAGTTCCTGTATCCAAAGAACCATAAGGAGTATTTTGGAAGATTAATCTATTGTAGTCCAAGTGGGCAGTGTATGCTCATGACTTGGAACAAGAACTAACATGTGAAATCAGATGGATGCCTGAAAGGAGTTATAAAGATATAGATTTAATCACTTTGCCCATATTGCCCATCTGCTGTGCACCAGAATGTGACACACGTACAAAGCACTTTGAACTACAGATACCAAGGAAAATCCTGGAAGCAAGGTTCCCATTGAGACAACCATACCCGCACATGACACAGTATGATGGCTGTCTGAGTGATAGTCAGGAAGAAAGCAGGACAAATTGAAGAAACAAAGAGAAATAATGATGTCATACTGATGTGATAAAGCTGACGTATAAAGAGCAGAGATGCAGAAACCAGAGGATGTAAATAATTTTATAAGGCATCAAGAAAGTATCGAGATTAATGAAATCTTGGGATCAAGATGAAGACACGTTTGCTACAAAAATAATGAAGATACTAAGCAGTTTCACACGTGTAAATATGCAAAGAAACGCAAGCAGGTGAAGTTTTCTTGAGGCTAGCTTTATAGTAAATAGAGTGTGACATGCGCCAACATGTTCATATATATATATATATATATATATATATATATATATATATATATATATATATATATATATATATATATATATATATATATATATGTGTTGGAGTCAGTTAAGGATGGATGTTCCCACTGCGTACAGTAGCAGTGCTGAGCAAAAGAAGGAAGGCCGCTTTTCCCCAGTTTCCAAGTATGGCGCAGTTAGAAAACAAGTGAATTACAGGCGAAAACTCAGAAAGACGAGGTTGGATGAGCCAAGAAACCAAGGCCTTATCAGACTGGGGTGAGCAGACATTGGATACAAATCGTGTGAAAGAGCGAAGAGCGAAGCTTCCTGTTCAGGATGCATGGAAGAGAGCAAGAAGACGTCAGAGGTCTATTGGAAAATAGCATTTTAATACACTGAAAGCTCAATTTCATGGTCCGTAGTCACGTGGGGAGGAGAAGCTGGATGAGCATGATGGTCACACCTACGCATGAGAGCAGAGTGTGCCTTCACTCCCCTGAATTCTTCAGTAGCAAGGAACATTTCCAAGGACGAGTTCAAAGCCCTAATTGACAGCAGACCACTGAGGTAATGATGGATGGTAAGCTATGGTTAAGACTAGCTTCTCTGCACCTGGACGCTGAGACTGTGTGCTGCTAATGTAGGTTAGGAGGGTACTGACGGAGGTTAGAAAGTAACCAATGGTAGGGGACCGCATGATCAAAGGTCCTAAAGTTGTGTAGCCAATTAGACGCTGTATATTTAGTGACGTTCATAGTGAAATTTTTCAGGGAAGGGCTTAGTTGCCCCAACTGATGTTAAGAAGCATATCACTTTATTTCTACCTAAATGATCCGTTTAGACCCTATCACATTCATCCATATGTTTTTAAGTTTTGCCACGTACCATGACGTTAGTGATAAGCAGGTTAACCTCATCAATGATGAATATTTACTATAAAAGTGTGATTTTTTATAAAATGCTTTGAGACTGTGATGAGACATCTGCTGATGTCCATTGTACTCCCTGGTTTAGATAATTGATATTAAAACAGTTATCCTTTTGCCAGCTACCAGAGTTGTTTCGTTTATTGATGTTTGAATACAATTCTGCATCCCCATTTATCTCAAGGGTATTGCCATCTCATCTTAAAGGGCTGGAAGGTCCAGTTCAATAGACTAACAACAAACCAGATAGAGTACCCTGCACACCATATAACAGTCTACTAACCCTTTGACCTCACAGCCAATTTCTGGGTGGTTACGGATGAACGGGTCGGGACATCATGTTGAAACTAAACTCCAGCAATCTCAGGTGTACTCCTCTCAATCAAATGCTCAAGCTGGCTGGTCAGTAGAGGCGGCTGACCTGCCAGCCATTCAGTGTGTATAAAATGAGCTACTATTGGAGCGAAACTGGAAGAGCTTCTTCCCTTGGCTTCCAGCCCATTTATGAATAGAGGTTTCTTAATGAGATTATTTCAAGGTATTCTGTCCCTCAGAAAAGTCAACAGTGAGGATATTATACGGATTGTTTTTCCCGATGTCCATAGTCCTACTAACTGGGCTGTAATGGAGTTTGTTTCCCCTGCCATCACTGCACTGGTGAGTGCGCACCACATGGAGCTAAGGAAGTTGGTTTTTATCAGCCGATGGTCTGTCGTAAATCCTAACAGACTGTCAGGCTCCCCGCTACAACAGACCACTGTCCTCTATTCTAAATACCTTTTGGGATGTACTACCTCCTGAACATTCAAGTCTAGTTGCTATGACTTCTAAATTGCCCGTTCATTGTGATAATAGCATGATGGGATGATGAGTTCCGAATTCTTTTAACTGCACCACACTGTGAATTTTTAGGTTGCCTGTGCATGTCAGCTGGACCTCATGGAATTCGCGAGGATTTAATTATTTCCTGCCAAATCTATTGGGCCTTGCTATTTTGATGTCCCGTGAAGTATTCCTGCTCCAAGAGACTTGGTCAATCAACAACTTCTTTGTGGATGGCTATAGTATCATCTATAATCCAGCCAAACAAAATCTGAGGGTCCGCCCAATGGGGGGAATGGTGATAGGGGCTAGAGCTCATTACTCTATCACCCCGTTCATGGTTGGCACTGATTCACCACATGTTTTATCGGCTACCCTATGTGATCTGACTCATCCTAACCTATGTATTCTGATCATTAATATATACCATCCCCCTGGAGCGATATACTCCATCTCAATAAAGGGGAAAGTAGATGAGTTATTAACCTATTGCTACGGCCGATATACATCTGGTAAGGTGGTCATTGCTGGGGACTTCAATTGCCATATTTCCCCAAAAAATCATAGAGAGGAATTAGTCTCTAGCAATGTTAGCCTCAATAATCAATTGTTGAGTCACGCTACTGGTACTGGTGCCTGTAAAGGTTCATAGTGACTGTTTCGACAGTCAAAGTTTTGAATGACAAAAGCTTCGACAAACAAAGTTTCAAATGCATTTTTTTTATGGGCCCCCCCCCCAAACACCCGTTTTTCTTTTTAAAAACACTTATTTTACTATACGGAAATAAAATAAACCCTTTAACATTAAAAAAAATGCATTCGAAATTTATTTTTTCGAAACTTTGTATTCAAATGTTTTGTCATTCGAAACTATCAAACACATGGTCGAATGGAAAGTGTTCTTCCTGCCTGGACTATGTGTTTATTAACTACAGATCCTGGTCCCAATTTAGTCCCATCAAGGTTATCCAGACTACTCTTAGTGACCATTATCTGTTAGTTTGGACATGCTCTTTGGGAATTACTGGGAAACCCTCTCCCAAATGCATTTCTCCCAATGTGATGATAAATAAGCAATCTTATCAGATCAGCTGATCCGAAATGAATATAGTGAAAGTCAACTTATTTGTTTGCAACGATCATACATGGATTGGGAAATGGCTGCCTTATTACGATTGGGATACGATTACTATTATGATGGCACTTTCTGATAAACTGAAGATGCGAAGTGTGAATGCTGGCCAACAGCAGCATGTGAGAAGCTCCTTTGGTACAATTATTCACCAAACTCTACCTCTAACTCCCTCAGGGTCAGTCGTTTCTCAAAGAAACGAGCTGGGGGTAGATCTCTGTCTTCGGTTGGGGCCTCCCTCAAGAACAGCCTCCCTGCCACTCTAAAACTTGAGGCGAACCATCTCCGGTTCCAGAAGCACCTCAAAACCTTCCTCTTTGCTTCTGCCTTCTCCTCCCCTCTCCCCTGTTGATTCTACTCTCCCTCGGCACCATGCACCTGGCCATCCTCTGTCCTCTGGGCCCAGGTACCTCCTCATCTTGCCACCCTCACGCACTGCCTCTGAGCCACCCCCTGCACTGGGGTCTGTATCTGTACCCATACAGCCCTCCCCTTTTCTTCCTGCACTTTCAGACCTACACGGCCTGCTGCCATAAACCCAGCACTTGCCACTTGCTGGCTGCACTCCCATTTTTTGTTGCCTTGTTATTTGTTATTTTATTATTATTTTTCTTTTTTCCTTCTCGCTCCGCACTCTCCTTTTGTTTCCCCTTCCATGCACTTCTCCCCCTTCTCCCTCTACCCTGCACTTGCACGTTCTCAATGTCACTGGGCCTAGTAAGATCGTTGTTTTTGTTCTCCCCTGTTCCTCTTGCCTTGTCGCTCTGAAACACTTGTGTATGAGCGCGATAGAAATAAAAGATCAATATCAATATCAATACCAAAGAGAAAAAGATTATCGCAGAGAAAGGGCCATTATTGTCAAAACGATGGGATTGACCTGTACTGTGTCTCGGGAGGATAGCTCAGGGGCAACGTGCTCGCCTTGGAAGCAAAATGGCACAGAGCACCACAGGTTTGATCCCCGGTCCGCGCTTAGAAACCTCTGAGTATTAAGCGTGTTATAAATAACCTATCATATCATATCATACTGCTTGTACTGCATTACTTACCTCACTTGCAACCAAATACAAAAATTGGCTCCAACAGCATAAAAGATCATCAAATAGTGCCAATTGGAGGCTCGTGTTTAGATTATTGCATACTAATGACAATAGAACATTTTGGGCACACTATAGAGGCGTTACCTGGCTGGACTCTCAGCACAGGAGTTGAACCCCATCTCAGGGGCAACTTGGATTGCCCGTATTGAGTCCCTTTGCTATGACGGAAGCATAGTCTATCCTACGATGATTCCTTCTGTGAGCAATCCACAGACGTTAACTGGTTTTGAGGCAGATGACATCCTAGCAGTGATTAAATGTTTATAATCTGTCTGTCACATAGCGCTTGCTTTGACATCTGTGCAGAGCCTGCCGATGCAGGTTCGAATCCCGGCAGGGCCAAACTCAGCCTTTCATCCTTCTGAGGTTGATAAATGAGCACGACACACCGTGGGTAATAATAAGCAGCACTCAGATGCCTGAGGGTTTGTAGCGCTATGTAAACGGTAAATTATTATTATTATTATTATTAGATTCCAGAGCGCGTGACCCAGTAACTATTCCTAATGTGGTGTTCAATTCTAGTCCTTTGTTCTCGGCTGGGACTCTGGCATTTGGTTTAGGAGGATTTTGACAACTGGCAGGATCCCTGATACTTTGAAGGAGTCCATATTAGTACCCGTCTATAAGAAAGGCGGGGTACCTGACCCCTCCAACTACAGGCTTCTTGCCGTGCTCGACACTAGTGCTAACATTTTTGCCTCATTACTGTTGAAAAAGTTAAATAAGTGGGCTGAGGAAACAGGGCGTCCGAAAAAAGTTTCAAACTGCTTTTCGTAAGGCACACAACACCGTGCATAGTAACTGCGTGATCTATTATCTATCCGCTCAAGCGATTTCTACTTTTTTTTTTTTCAGGGGAATAGTGAACATTTAAATATTTATGCATGTTCATATGTACACATTTGTCGGGTCACGAAGCACACGCTGGAATCCGAGGATTCACGCACCGGGTTGTGCAAGACCCGAACAGTGCGTAAGAAGGCAACTTCGAAGATCCCGAACAAACAATACAGACAGGTGAGAAGGGGGGAAACCTGTGACAGATTGAGACACCAACAAACTGATACAGTTACGGAAATGGAGGCTGCAGTTCAAGACCTCATGCGCGGCATTCAGGAGTTAACAACAGAAGTCTTTAAAGCCGAAAATGCGGCACTGAAACAACTGGTCCTATCACGTGACTCCGCAACCAAGGAAAGTGTGTTGTTGGGCGGAGTGGTGGATAAATATGATGGCTCTTCAAGGACCCTTTGTGGCTTCCTCTATCTTTTTTTCGTAGACTTTTCTAAAGCATTCAACACAGTTTCACGTCAGAACTTGTGGAACAAATTGTCGCAATGGGGCCTTGATTCTACATTGGTGCACTTTGTAAAAGCCCTATACACTGGCACAATGGTATCTATTCGGCTGGCCCAAGAGGGGAGGCTCTCCAGTTCAGTCAGTACCAATATAGGGCTGAAGCAGGGGTGTGTTCTTGCAGCCCTGCTGTTCAATCTCTATGTATCAGATCTGGATGAGGTGCTTTCTGGGCTACAACTTCCCTTCCAGGAGCGTTAAAGAGCCAGTATCATGGCTAATGTATGCCGACGATACTGTCCTTCTTGGTTATAAACAAGTAGGACTCCAGCACTCCATTAATGCCCTATCTTCTATTGCAGCATGTAACAATCTGGGCATCAATACATGTGAAACTAAAAGTCTTGCTGATCGGTAGAAAATCTAAAAACAAATTGCCATTTATCTGGAAATTAAATGATTGTAACCTGGAGTTGGTTGACCGATATACATATCTAGGTTTTTCCTTTCGAGCTTCAAGCACCCACTCCTATTACGGTGAGTAAATTTGGTTTATAGTCATAATGTCGACAACAAAAATGTCGACAGTCAAAAAGTCGAAAAAAAAATGTCGAAAAAAAAAATGTCGACTTTTTTTTTCAATGCATTTTTTTTCGAAATGGGGGGGTTCCCCCCCCCCAGCCCCCCTTTTTTTTTTTATTTTTTTATTTTTCCCTTTTTTTTTTACTCCCGAACCCCTAAAATAAATATATAATTAAAAAAAACGAAAGTCGACATTTTTTTTTTCGACATTATTTTGTCGACATTTTTGTCTGTCGACATTTATTTTTCGACATTATGACTCCCCACCAGTAAATTTAACTTTGTATCCTTAAGAAGTGGTTGTTAATAAAGCGCTTTGTCGCTAGCTCAGGTGGAGACGACTTGGAGGGTCTAAGATAAATCTATTGCACTACTATTACACCTGGGCTGACCTATGGACTTTAACTCCTCTCTGATCTGTTTGTGGTCTAGCCTGGAGGAGTGCAACTCCGGTGGAGGTACTTAGATTTGAGTTGGGCCTGAATTTGCTGCGATCGAACTGGCTTATAAAACGGTGTAAGTTATATATGTCATTGTTGGTGGTTACGCCAGACAATAACACCTTGCTAGGACTTATCGCCTCTAATTTAGGTGCAGAACATCTCAATCCTTTTTTATCGGCGCTAACTGTGCTTTTTTATCGGCCTTCTCACATTTGCGCAACATTGACTTCCGGGAGGATAGCATATCAGAGATGCTGGGTGTTTTAAACCTGGGAATGGGAAAGGAGATATCATGAATACAGTCTGCAAGGGTTTGAAATTTGCAGCCCCTGCTCCTATCTGCTTAAACTCTGCGATGGGGAAATGAGGATGTTGATTTCCTGTCTCTGCTTTTAATATTCTGCCCACTTTTGAATATATTGGAAGTTGGACCGGAATACCGTATGAAACCAGTCTGTGTAGGTTATGGGCCTCATTACGAGGCTGGAAGTAGCCGTGCCTGTATCAATTTTTTTCCTGGCACCCGCGAGTTTGGGGACCCGGTAATTGCCCGTTCGCAGGTGCCGGTAATAAGGGACTCCCCATCCCCATTCGGCCCCATAGGGCTGAATGGGAATGGGGAGATCGGATGCACGAGTTGTGCTTGCAGGTGCCGCACTGCCCGCCAGGTCCGACCTGACGGGCAGAACGAGACCCGCGAGCAGAACACATAGTATACCGGCGCCGTTGTTCCCTTACCGCCATACTTATAATGAGGCCATATGTCATGGTGAGGTGGAGACTAACCTCCATGTATTAACGCGGTATCCCCGTTTAGTTGAGCAATTACAGAAGGCCTATCAGACTCGTATTAGTGGCTCTGAGAACGTTCAGGAGCGCACGTGTGGAGGCACTTGATTGGTTATCCCAGGGGTGGGGTATTACGCATGGGAAGAGGCTGTGATGTTGCTTCCTGGTTTACTGGTACAATGAAAATGAACTGAATCTATATTGAGGGGATCGCCATTTTTTGGACTTGGCAGTGCATGTATTAATATGCATATTGTTGTTTTTGATTTTATTGTATTTTGATTGATTGCTTGTTTGTGTGTAAAGTTTGTTTCAACTAATTCACACAATAAATAAATACATAAAATATACATAACTCGTTTTTAGAGCTGTGTTTGGTATTCTGTGTCGCGGTGCTATCCATCCTTCTTATCTGTGTGTATGCTGATTGCATGAATTTTGCATCTTATTTTTATGACCTTATTGATCCTATGAATTTTGCATGATATTTTATTGACTTTATCTCAAGTTGTATTGTAATATGTGTCTGTTTTAAGAATTAAATATTGATTTCGCAAGCGTTGTTTTTATTCGCAAACGTAATATTAAATAGTGCTTAAAGGTTTTTAACTAAATGCATTAAAAAAAAGAATAATTCGGTGAATTATTAGTATGTTTTCTGCATGGCAGGATACTGCCACCTTCTGGCTGTTGTATGAACACATAATGTTGTTACCTTTCTTTAGTCATGCATTTTAACAACAAAAATCAGGTTAGTAGGATATAATTCGCCGGCAAATTATTAAATAAATGAAAATTGTGTTATGTGCTCCTAGTGCAGTATTTTGAAAAGATAAATATTGAAATGCCATTTGTGCAACATTAAATATATATATGCGATATGTTTTCAAGTAATTACACAGCCACGACAATGGCTTTGTAGTTATGGTTAAGTTGCTGTTTCCATAGGAAGAGCACTGTTTGGGCGGCTTATAACTTCGCTCCCCCTGGACGAATCCTCACCAGACTTTGCAAAAAAGTACATGGGCCTCTCTGAATTTTTTTGCAAAGTTTGGTGATGTCTGGTCCACGGTGGGAAAAGTTATAGGGGGGGTCCCAAAACGTCTTTTTTTCCCATAGACTGAATGGGGGAAAAGGTTTGCGCATGCCTACAGGACAAACCGCTGGATGGATTTTCACCAAATTTGCGGCAGGGGCAGGTGCTTGGTCCCGAAAGCGTGCTTTTGTAAATTGGGTGAGAATACGTCCAGTAGTTTTGTTTAAAACGACCAAAAAGTAGGTCTAAAAAAATTAGTGATATCTATGTCCGCTCCGCGGTCACACTTCCCTGTTCGCTCCGCGGACAAGATACCGGTTGGCTAAGGGACTGGCGGCATGACCGCAGACACGCGACGTCTCCCCCGATTGGCTGCAGTGAGCTGTGTTCTGTGTCAGATTGTTTGGAAGCGCCTGACATCTTGGATCTGCCTACAGCGCGGCGGAGACCAGCGGCGAAATGCTATTTCGGAAACTGTTTTGGTGTGTCAGAGTGCTTGGGGAGGTTCAGAGAGTAAGAGATGGGTAAAAAACTGTATTTGTTTAGGCGGTAGGTGGTAATGATGTATTCCCTATGCCTGCCTTCTTCGGGATGTTTGTAAGTACAGAAAATTAGGGGTCTCATAAGGATAGTACTTCAGTCTGTGCTGTGTGCAGGCAACTTGAAAGTGTTCTAAGGACACGCATGGTGTTAGCAAACATTGAAATTGAGTACATGTCGTGGTTCCATTTTTTATTTCTATGGATGTGCTATTGATTTATACGCTGCCATGGGTGTGATATGCTGCGATGGTTGTGGCCAGGGCCTAGAGTCTTGGGTGCATGGCCGTAGGCTGTAGGCCATACTCCCAAGACGCTAGGCCCTGGCCAGCCACAACCACTGCAGCATATCAAAGCTATAGATACACCCATGGTATTGCATATCAATCAGGTGGTTGTGGGGAGGGTCTCAAGTCTTGGTTGCATGGCCGAAGGCCATGCACCCAAGAACAAAGTTATAAGCACTGGAGTTATAAGCCACTGCACACCCATACATTCAAATATCTATGGCCTTATACCCAAGACTTTAGCCTCTGGCCACAACCACTGGAGCATATCACAGCTATAGGTATACCCGTAGTATCAAACATCAATCAGGTGGTTGTGGGGAGGGCCTAGAGTCTTGGGTGCATGGCACCCAACAACAAACTTATAAGCACTGAAGGTATAAGCCAACATGGGTTTTATATAGTGCGGTAGTTGTGGGCAGGACGTAGACTTTTGGGTGCATGGCTGCAGGCCGTAGGCCATACACCCAAGAGTGTAGACCCTGCCCACAACCACTGAAGCATATGACATTCATACAGTACACCCATACAATCGATTATGTATCTGGTAGGTGTGGGCAGGGCCTAGAGTCCTTGGTGCAAATTGAGTACATGCTACAGTTAAAATGTTTCATTCTATGGGTGTGGTAATGATTTATAAGCGACCATGGATGTAATATGCTGCAGTGGTTGTGGCCAGGGCCTAGAGTCTTGGCTGCATGGCCGTAGGCTGTAGGCCGTAGGCCATACTTCCAAGACTCTAGGCCCTGGCCACAACCACTGAGGCATATCACAGCAATGGATACACCTGTAGTATTGCTTATCGATCAGATGGTTGTGGGGAGCGTGTACAGTCTTGGGTGCATGGCCAAAGGCCATGCACCCAAGAACAAAGTTATAAGCACTGGAGTTATAAGCCACTGTACACCCATACATTCAAATATCTATGGCTTTACACCCAAAACTCTAGCCTCTGGCCACAACCACTGGAGCATATCACAGCTATAGGCATACCTGTAGTATCAAACATCAATGAGGTGGTTGTGGGGAGGGCCTGGAGTCTTGGGTGCATGGTCGAAGGCCATGCGCCCAAAACCAAATGTATACGTAGTGAAGTTACAAGCCACAATCGGTGTGATCCGGTGTGGTGGTTCTGGACAGGAGCTAGAGTCTTAGGTGCATGACCGAAGGCCATGCACCCAAGAACAAAGTTATAAGCTCTGAAGTTATAAACCAACATGGGTTTTATATAGTGTGGTGGTTGTGGGCAGGACGTAAACTTTTGGGTGCGTGGCTGCAGGCCGTAGGCCATACCCCCAAGTGTCTAGACCCTGGCCACAACCACTGCAGCATATCATATTCATACATCACACCCATACAATCGATTATATATCTGGTAGGTGTGGGCAGGGCCTAGAGTCCTGGGTGCAAACTGAGTACATGCTACAGTTACATGTTTCATTCTATGGGTGTGCTAATGATTTATAAGCGACCATGGGTTTAATATGCTGCGGTGGTTGTGGCCAGGGCCTAGAGTCTTGGCTGCATGGCCGTAGGCCGTAGGCCATACTTCCAAGACTCTAGACCCTGGCCACAACCACCGCAGCATAGCACAGCAATGGATACACCTGTAGTATTGCTTATCGATCAGATGGTTGTGGGGAGTGTGTAGAGTCTTGGGTGCATGGCCAAAGGCCATGCACCCAAGATCAAAGTTATAAGCACTGGAGTTATAAGCCACTGCACACCCATACATTGAAATATCTATGGACATACACCTAAGACTCTAGGCCCTGGCCACAACCACTACAGCATATCACAGCTATAGATACACCCATAGTATCGAACATCACTCAGGTGGTTGTGGGGAGGGCCTAGCGTCTTGGGTGCATAGCCGAAGGCCATGCACCCAAGAACAAAGTTATAAGCACTTGAGTTATAAGCCACTATGGGTTTTATATACTGGACACCCATACATTCAAATATCTATGGCCTTACACCCAAGACTCTAGCCTCTGGCCACAACTACTGCAGCATATTACATCTATAGGTACACCCGTAGTATCAAACATCATTCAGGTGGTTGTGGGGAGGGCCTAGCGTCTTGGGTGCATAGCCGAAGGCCATGCACCCGAAACCAAATTTATACCTAGTGAAGTTAGAAGCCACAATGGGTGCGATATGCTGTGGTGGTTCTGGCCAGGGCCGAGAGTCTTGGGTGCATGACCGAAGGCCATGAACCCAAGACTGAAGTCATAAGCAGTGAGGGTATAAGTCAGCATGGGTGTGCTGTGGTGCGGTGGTTGTGTGCACAACCTACAGTCTTAGGTGCATGGCTGCAGACCATGCACCCAAGAGTAAACTTATAAGTAGTGAAATTATAAGCACCATGGTTTTGATATGCTGTAATGGTTGTGGGTAGGACCTATAGTCTTGGTTGCTTGGCCGCAGGGTGTAGGTGGTAGGTTATACATCCAAGATGCTAGGCCCTGCCTACAGCCACTGCACCATATTACTGCCATAGATTAGACGTATAGATTCGAATATGTATGACATGTGTGAAATTATACTTACTGTTTACTTTGTTGAGATTCCATATATTTCTTACATGACTTTAGTACTTGGCGGAAATATCCTTTTTTAATTTCTGTGATAAAAGAAAAGAGCATTTTAGTGTTTGTATTTTATAAAGACTTATTACATTGTACAATAGACATTTTAGCATTTTTTTTACCCTCATATTTAGTTTACAAACCAGTGTACTGTGCATTTTGCTCAGTTTCTGTGTTTGTTTTTCAAATCCTTGGGTCTGGGGGAAAGAAATCCTTGTTGGATTAAAAAAAACCTTTCTTTGCTATGCAACAAACTATTTCTTTGTTTTCTTTGAGTGTTTACTTGTTGTTTCTGATTAATGTTATGTCTGTTGGATTGTTGCAGATTTTTAAAAACAGTTAGATACCTGTTGGCGTATTCTAACTGTGCATTTTTTGTTACGGATCTGTGGTATTCATTTATCTGTGTGGTTGTTATACATTATTGGGCAGTTAGATACCTGTTGGCGTATTCTAACTGTTTATAGTCTTTTACTTGAATTTTTGTTAATGTTGAAGTACACATTAGTTATTAAATTTTGGCTTTAAGAAGATTAAATACGCATTTGTAAGATTAGCTGACCATCTCTGCTTTAGAGTAATGGTGCTATCATTACATTCGAACCATCCACATTTCTTTTTAATGCATGCAGTGAAGTGACCTGCATTGGTTGTAGCTCCTGCGTGGTAGATTATACTTATTGTTGTGAAGGTTTTCTTACCAAGTGATATTTGACCGTGTGTGAATCCAGTCAGCTTGCAGTTGTTTTTGGTACCATCTGCATTGTAACGTAGAAGCATAAGTATTATGTAGTTACTATGTGTTTGTATCAGTAACGTGGAGCGAGTATCTGAATTGCACATAGTACATAATCTGCCATGGTTTGCATTCTGTACAAGTTGCTGAAATGGAATGGATTCACAATTAGGCATGGATACATACACAAATCGCTAATTTGGGATTTGTTCCTGTATCACATTGTTACAGAGAGTGCATGTATGTTTCCACATGTATGAAATCTGGAAGACTTCATTTATAGGTATGTTTTTGTTTTCCAGTACTTGTAGTAAGTACATTAGAAATTCTTGTGGATCTTCTTGTGAGTTTATAGTGAATCTCACCATTCCAGCACAGTAGTCCAATTCTTGTCTTATTACGTGAACACTGTACGTGTTATCAGGATTGTTTTTTTGCGTTTCTATGAAGGACTAACATTTGCAAACACAATTGGTCTGTACTGTGTAAGTAAATGTTGTTAACAATTGGTGGCAATTGAAATAGAATATTCATTGCTACATTTGCATAGCAACTTACACCAGTTTCATTTGAAAATTTGAATGGACCAGCTAGTTCTGTCTCTGAGTGCTTTTTTCAGAGTTTCTGTTCCTTCTTTGAAGAAGTACCTGATTTACTTTCCCTAATAGGTTCTTCTTTGCTTGTGGTAATTGATGAAGTTTTAGCTTCTTTTGTTTTCTTTGAAGGATTTGCCGTCAGATTCTGTTGCATTTCTGTTTGAATTCGTTTTATTTTACCATGTTTCACTTTTTCTGGAACAGGATATGATTTCAGATGGGGGGTGTACAGTGAACGCAGTCTATTGTATTCTAAAAAGCAAGGAATATCAGCGTTCAGTTTACTTGCATCAAAGTTGATTAGAAATAGACCGTCAAGTGTACGTAAGCTTGATAGTGCTACGTAGCTCATGCCTTCTTTAAAGACTGTGTTTCCTATATCTATCAATGCTTTGTCTAGGGTAAGACCTTGGGATTTATGAATGGTGACTACATATGCAAGAGTTAGAGAAAATTGTTCTCTACGTACATACATGTCTTTGAAGAGAAGGAATCGAGCAGTTGAGCGCCCTATCCTTTTCACTTCTGAAAGTTTGCCAAAGCAAATATTGACAAACTGAATGTTGTTGTCACGTGGGTATGTTTGAAAGCCAACAACTGTACCCAGTGCCCCGTTAACTAGCCCTTGCTCCATGTCAAGGTTACATTTAAGCATTACTCTACAATTTAAGGATCATTTTAATATTTTTTCCAACCCAGCTGTGTTGGAGATTGAATTTTCTAAGGTATTTAGTCTTGTTGTGGCTTGCTCACACATGGGTAGTGTCACACCATGTACGTCTAGTTTGTCTGTGGCGCAAATTTCCATTATTGGTTGCATTTCTTTTTTTAACATTGTTTCATTGAATTTGAAACAGCTTGCAAGAGTTGGCATTAAGGCCATACAATTGACATTTTTGTGCGCTAATTGTTCCATAACATCAGTAGCACATGCGTTATCGCCATAAAGTGCATGAATGTGCCGGTTTTTCAATATTGCTTGTGCTTGTTGAGATAGTACACCAACTCTAATACTTTTTAAAATGTTGGCGTAAGTGAGATCTGAAGATTGCTGCACGTTTTCTGTTAATTCTCTTTATTGGAAAAGTTTCCAAAGGTTGACATTTCCTATGCTGCCAACAGTTTTACTGCAGAGTTTGTGTCCTAAGGTTTTAAAAATAGGTTCACCTTTCATTGGTGTCAATTGTAGAAGATCTCCGAAAACGATAGTGTGTTTCCCTGCAAAGAGTTCTCCGTAGTTTGTTTTAAGTTCTTCTTGCAATCTGAGGTGAATCAAAGCCAACATTAGGTTGGAGACCATGCTCACTTCATCTATTAGTAGCATTTTCATTTGTTTTAATACTCTGCGTAGTTCCATTTCAGCTTCTGCAGAAAGTTTGTAATAGTCTAATTTGTTTTGGTGTTCTACTGGAAAGAGTAGTAATTGGTGTAAAGTGACACTGCCTATGTTGTAGGCAGCTAAACCTGTGGGGGCAGTTACAACAGCTGACAGTTTGTTGTTTGTCAGTTGTTGAAAGAACTTGCTGATGATTTTGATTAAGAATGTTTTTCCTGGGGGCGCTGTTGCGCATGGAGAAAATGGCCGCCTAGACCCGGTGCTCCTGCATCACCACGGGATCCTGCGCTTAGAGATCCTTTTATAGGCCGTCTCTGGAACTTAAAACCTTCTGGTGTGACTGCCAGGGAACCCGACCACAACCCGTGAAAGTTTGGAGTCGCAGGGGAATCGGACGGCCGAGATCTGGCTTGAGGAAAACTGCCGAGGCAAGCGGCGGTGCCGCGCCGAGGCGCAACACCAGGAGAAAACACTCAAGAGCCGCGACTGCAGTGTTCTGCAGGCTGCGAGGGGCCGGAGCCTAGGCTGGTGGTGGTTCGCACCCAGCCCTGATACGCGACCCGCGCCTCTTACGGGACTGGAGATGCCTGGCTTCATCGTTGGTTGACCCGACTCGCCCCGAGCCCTCGGCGCGGACCTGCTGGAGATCCTGTCCCCGATAGCTGAGCTGCGCAGCTTCTGCCTGTGTGTGGACCTGCAGACGGCGTGACTAGAGAAGCAAGTAAGTAGCCAACTGGAGCGGGGACAGAGGGAGGCGATATACTGATCCTGCCAGCTAGCGGCTGTATCTTATTATATAAAACATTCTTTCGCTGGATGCACCCGGCTGACATTGCGCCCTCCCATTTTGTGATATGTGGCCCTGATTGCCCGGAAACTTCTGCAGACCCTGGTGCACTTGCGGAACGAGTAGTGTGATCGAGAGGAACGCAGGCAGTACCCCAAGAGAATACACTCTGCAACAGTGTGTGGTTGGTGAGCGGTTTACACACGACTGCTCTTCCCCGTAGAATCGGGCACACCAGGCGCATTGTAGACCAGACTGGGTGCCTGAGGAGCTGTGGGCTTCACTGTGCAAATTTGGGAGACGCCACTGATACACTACGCAACGGAACTCAGGGCCAACTCCGCTGAGACCTTGGCCCTCCTAATTCCCACCGCCTCCTGGTGTCCTCAAACAGTTCTTCAGCCTGAGCGGGGAGTGCTCGGCTGAGCCCTGCATTGATTGTGCTGGTGCTTCGCCTCCGCTGCAATACGGCCGCGCGGCCTTCCGTGTGATGCCTTGTGGGCCCGGATTGGCCTCGCGATGATGTTGTACTAAACGAGGTGCCTGGCGGTGCTCTGGGACCCACTTGGTGCTGCGCACGTGGGAGGACACAGTCCATTCGTGTACTACTACACTACATAGGTGATCCCCGAATCCTTGCCTGTGTGTTGCGGTTTCGGCGCCCTGAGCCTCCATGATCCACCCGCTTTACAATCTTGATTCAGCGACATCATGGGAGAGTCAAGCAAAACGAACAGGGTATCCAAGACACCCGGAGGCAAAGAGGGGTCCTATGGCCACGTTTACCGACGCGGCTAACCACGCTGTGACGGTGAACACATATCCAGATCCGAGTGTGCCGGGCGAACAGGAGGGGACAGACAGAGAAGATAAACTGGCCACACTTGTCCAAAATGGATTTCTGGCAGTAAACACCAAGCTGGACGAAATAGTTGCCACCATCGGCTCCATGAGAGCCAGAATAGACAAGGAGAGTGCACGTGTCACAGAAACTGAAAACAGGATAAGCGTGAACGAAGATACTATTGCTCATCACAGTCGCGACATCTCCTATATCAAGGATACGATAAGCAAGCTGCAGAACAAGTGCGAGGACCTCGAATCCAGGTCGAGGAGAAACAATGTTCGCGTGGTCGGAATGGCGGAGTCCTTTGGCAAGGGCCAAATGGAGAAACATGTGGAGGAACTGTTTCAATCCTTGTTCGGGCCGGAATCGCTCTCGAAACACTTCCTGGTGGAGAGGGCGCACCGCACTCTAGCACTGGTACCCAAGCCAGGAGCCCCGCCACGTACAAAAATTGCTCGCCTCCTGAACTATAGAGACAGAGACACAATCCTTTGTTTGGCAAGGGAGGCTGGCACATTACAATATGAAGGTAACCGGATACACATATATCCGGATTTCTCCGCCACTGTCCAGGCAAGCAGACGCTCTTATGAACCAGTTAAGAAACTCCTTAGAGCGCGACAGATCACATACGCACTGATGTTTCCGGCCAAAATAAGGATACAGCATGCAGGGAGGGCACGCTTCTTTGAAAATCCATCTGAAGCCTTATCCTAGATTGAGTCCTCCATACCCCTCCCCCCCAGAGGGCACCGGCCGGCATCAAACACCAGACCCCGCCCGACAGACTAAGACATACGTTCTTTACAAACTTGGGTCTGGCAGCTCTGGGCCTAACCTCAGGGTCCCTGGAAAACGGACACCTTAGACGGCCATTATCTGTAAGCTGGTGATGATAAGGAACCGGGGATAGCGGTCATGTGAGGCAACATGGCTACCCTTGGAATGCTCCACAAGTTGAGGGTCATGCATCATCAAGTTGGGGGGGACGGTGAGGGCGGCGGGTGAGATAGGGGATCTGGAATGGGCTGTTGCCGATATGATATCCCATGGTTTGAAATGGGACAGGGACCCCACTTCATGGCACTCGGCCCTGAGGATGTTACCGGGGGAATGAGTTGTTTGTTATTGGTTAAAAAAGTGGTCTTTGAGGTGCCGACATGATCTATGCTCTGTGCAAGCTATATACACGAGGTCGGGCATGATATTCGGACATTTCCATGTAAGACTTGGAACACACATTGAGGGTTAAACTACTATTGTGGAATGTAAGGGGACTGAACAATCGGTTGAAAACTAAGAAGGTGGGAAACTACATTGTAAGGCATGGTGCTCAGATTGTTATGCAGCAGGAGACACATACTGTGGATACTAGTAATGAGTCTACATTGCCTAGTTGGGGCAAATCCAGGTTTTATACAACCTATTCTTCTCAGTCCAGGGGGGTCATTACGCTCATACACCCAAATCTGGGATTCCGGCCTGAAGGCCATAAATCAGATCCCCTTGGTAGGTATGTTCTGGTGTGGGGCTTGATTGCAGGTCAACAGATGCTACTGGTGAACACATATGGACCTAACATCGATGACCCTGCCTTTTATACGGATGTATATCAATTAATTTCTACCATGGACGTATCTACTGTGGTGTGGGGTGGAGATTTCAACATTGCTATAGACCCCAGACGGGATAGATCCAGCACTATCATTAGAACACCGAGTAGATCTGTTCTTACTATGAAACACATCCTAACCCAGCTCTCCCTCGAAGACGCTTGGCGAGTGCTTCACCCGAATGGGAGGGGTTACACATTCCATTCCTCTGTTCACGATTCTGAGTCCAGAATTGATTTTTGGTTCATATCCGCTGGTCTGATTGCTGCAATGAAGGCATGTGAGATACTACCCCATACATTGTCTGACCATTCCCCGATAACACTAGAGGTTACATTTCATAACTGCCCTAGATCGCCCAGAAGGTGGAGAATGCCCAGGGGGTTGCTAAGCGATGCTGGAGTGGTGGAAGGGCTACACATCGAAATCTCGGAGTTCATTGAGAACAACGTGGGCTCCGTGGATAGATGTTCCACGGTGTGGGAATCCTTTAAGGTTTGGGCTAGGGGGACTCTGCTATCCAAATCCGTTGGTCTTATGAAAGGGGTCAGAACTGAGCTGACGCAAACTGAAAATGAACTTAGGAACCTGGAGGACACCTATACTCGTACACAGCATAGGACCACGCTAGCTGAGATTCAGATACGTCCCCAGAAATTTAGCAGCCTGGCTGCTAGGGAACTTCAGTATATGGCGGCCCCGGTCCGAGCCCGTAGATATGGAGAGGGAAATAAGGTGGGTAAGACACTGTCCAATTTATTGAAGCAAGGCAGACACACCAATCGAATTACTAGCATACAAACAGCGGGTGGGGAGATTTTGTTGAATGAGCAGGAGATTAATGCTGAATTTGCCAAATTTTACCAACGGCTGTATAGCAACAGAGACACTAAGTCGGTTACTGAGATCAGGGCATACCTAGATACACTGACGATGCCAAAACTCACTGGAGAGTCCCGCTTGGCATTGGACCAGCCTCTCACTGCTGAGGAACTTGCTGAGGCGATCAAGGATTTGGCATCCAACAAAACCCCAGGGACTGATGGCTTGGCAGAGTTTTATAAAGAGTTCCGTGAGGAGCTTGCTCCATTGTTGTTACAGGTCTGAGAAGAATCTCTCCAGTGTAAAATATTGCCTCCGTCCATGAGAGAGGCCTTAATAACTGTTCTCTCTAAACCGCGTCGCCCGCCCCAGGACATGTCGTCCTATAGGCCACTCTCCCTTATCAACACGGATGCCAAGATATTTGCCAAGGTGCTGGCCAATAGGCTTCTGCCTACGGTCCCCACGCTTGTTCACCCTGACCAGAGTGGGTTTATCCCTGCTAGATCCACGGCCCTAAACCTTTGTAGACTCTTTGGTATCATGGCCCAAATAGACCCGGGTAGGAATGCAGTTGCCATATCGTTGGACGCGGAGAAAGCCTTCAATTCTGTGTCGTGGGCATATTTGCTAGCAGTATTGGAGGCATTTGATATTGGCCCCAACTTCATTAGATATGTGGAGCTATTGTACACGGAACCCGGGGCTCAGGTATTGACCAATCAGTCGATATCAGAACTGTTCCTACTGGAGAGGGGCACCAGGCAGGGCTACCAGTTCTCGCCCATACTGTTTGTCCTGACAATAGAACCCACAGCGATAGCAGTCAGGCTTCGACATTCCAACAGGGGTATTAGTCTGAAGGGTGCTACACAGCTAATTTCCCTATATGCGGACGACATTCTATTATATATTCGTGAACCAGAAAACAATTTAGCGCCTATTATGGCGGGGATCCAAGAATTTACTTCATACTTGGGGTACTCCATAAATACAAACAAATCAGAAGTTTTCCCTCTCACACCGACAACCAGCCGCCCCGGTTCCCTCTGTGGTCTGAAATGGTCGGAGGAGTCAATCCGGTATCTGGGGATACTTGTCTCACGAAGTAAACACACACTGTACACAAATAATCACGATAATACACTACAGGCCTTAAATACTAAATTGCTGCTATGGGACCGTCTGCCGATCTCATTACATGGTAGGATAGCGGTCCTAAAAATGGTAGTGCTGCCCAAATTGTTGTACCTATTCGTTAATATCCCGATATGGCCGGGACGATCCTTCTTTAATAAACTTAGGTCAATGGTTACGACCTTTCTCTGGAATGGGAAGACTCCGAGAATAGGATGGGAGAAAATGATTGAACCTTACTCCATGGGCGGCATAGCAGCAGCTGACTTTGAACTATATTATTATACTGCCCAAGCCCAATTCTCGAAATACTGGTATACCAAAATCGAGGGCCCCCCCATGTGGCGATAGAGGAGCTCACCACCTCCCCCACTAACTTACAGTCCGTAGCCTTTGACTTGCACTATAGGGATACATGTGACTTCAACCCGTTGAGCTGCACGGTTGGTGCAAGGAGAGCTATATTTAAGAGACTGGGAGTGTTGGCCCCCTATAACCCCGAGGTTTCCCTTTGGAATTACCCTAACATACTGCCGACGCATGACATTGGCTTACGTGAGGCCTGGGATCCCAATGACGAAATGAGACTGGGTGACATGTTTATTGATGGGAAGTCCACGACCCTTCAGGCGATCACTGGGGCGTTTGGCAGGGGTCCACTTAGGGTACTACAATACTATCGCATGAGATCTGCCTTCCAGAGGCACTGGGCGTCCTTTCCCGATGAACCCCCTATACATCCTTGTGTGCAGATGATAACCTCTGGAGACCCTTTGGGGATTTACAGTCTGTATGGGGTAATACAAGAACACTCCCCCACGACTAACCTTGTGAAAGACAAATGGGAAAGCGACCTTCAGACAACCATAGACGACAAGACCTGGGAAAGATACTGCTCCCTCACCAAAAGGTTTTCCTTAAATGCTGGATTGCGTCTAATCCAATTTAAAATAATAAACAGATTACACTACACCCCTGCCAAAATAGCCAAGTTTGTACCAGACAATCCCGGTGTATGTCCCAAATGCGGGGCGGGTCAGGCTGGCTCGTTCCATATGTACTGGAGTTGTCCGGTGGTGGTTGGGTTCTGCAAGGAGGTGGCGGATATCCTTGAGCAATTTACACAAATCCCCCCGACATTAACCCCACAGAAATATTTGTTTGGGGACATAGGCAAGTGCTCTGAAAAGCGCAGGAGGCTGTTTAATGTCTCGTGCGCGGTAGCCAAAAAATGTATTTTACAACACTGGAAGAATGTTGCACCGCCAACTGTGCAACAGTTCCTCCGGGAACTGACATATGTTAACGAGGCGGAAGAGCAGTTTGTCCTCACCCGCCCAATGGCCAGCAGGCCTAAAGATATATGGGGACCCTTCAGAGTGTACTTATGTGACATGCTTTCTGATGATGATGAGATGAGATGATTATGCCACCTCGAGAAGATGTATGATATGTGGACTGATTTTCTCCCCTACTGCCTTTGTTCTTCCCTTTGTATTTTTTTTCCCCCTTTTTTTTCCTTTTTATTTTGTTTGTTTCTTTTACTCATTCATGCCTGTACTATGAAGTTGTAGCTGTGTTATGTATCTTTGCGACCACTAATAAAATAAAGTGTAAAAAAAAAAAAAGAATGTTTTTCCTGACCCAGCTTCACCACTGATGTACAGCAGTATAGGTTTGTAATTTTGGCAGGTACATTCTTTATTTTCGTGTTGTACACCATGTGCAATTTGTTTTGTTACTTCTTCAAAAATGGTGCGCTGATCGTTGTTAAGTTTTGCTTGTAGTACAGTTAAGTCTTCTATATCTTCTTCATAGTGACACATGGTGTTTTCCACTTCTGTCATAGCTAATTCTGCCTCATTTGCTATTAGTGGCTGTCCTAGTGGTTCTTGGCTTCCTGTTACAGAAGGTTGACTACTGTCGGAAGTGTCCTTATCTAGTTGGGCCTGAAGTTCTTCTTCGTGTTGCTGTTCATTGTGCAACATTGTTTTGTACTTCGTAAAGTTCACATCGGTGATAGCGCTTTCATTTGCTTTGAAAGCATCTTCATAGCAGTCATAGTTATCTAGTATCTCTTCCTCTCTTCTCCATGGTTTAAAAAGTTGTAGCAGAGGCATGTAATATAGTTCTTTCTGTTGAGGAGTTTTTAATGACAATTTGACATGATTAATTAAGCTTCGTTTGGTAAGTTTCACTAAGCTGTCTTCACAATCTGTCACTCTATATCTACCTTTGGTTTCATCGGGTTTTATATTGTTTTTGTATGCAAAGTTTTTAACTATGTGGTATAGACACATGCTTTCCAAAGTGCTACTCCTGTTCGGATAGTAAATGTCCAGTAAATTGTTTTTTAAAATGTCTTGGCTGTTGGGATCAATTCTGGCAGAACTCTTTTTCTAGATTTAGCAGGACCAGACTTAGCCATACTATGTTGTCTGATTTTCCATACAAAGCAGTACCGGTTAAACGATCTGCCGCTTCATAGGCACCACATTCTCTATGAGAGAGCATTTTTATGCCTAGGCTATACAATTTCTGAGATAGTGTTCTGTCTGATGATAGGTCATTCCAGAGGTGTTGAAGCTCTGTTTTTTCTGCTTTTGTTAAGTAGGCTGTAACATATCGTACTACTGCAGTGGAATTGTCTACAATGTACTGCACATCTAAGTTTGCATTCCATAAGAGGGCAATGATTGCATTGTAATCATTGATATTTTTTGATTCTTCTGTTCTTTTTATGTAATACATGTTCTTAGGTGTTTTACCTTTAACACTATGTTGTACTGAAGTCATGAAGTTGTTCACTTCACCTGTTTATGTAACTGGTCTAGGGAAACCAAAGCGGCATTTGGTGTAGTATTTCCCTTTGCTTTTGAATTTTTGCAACAACAATATTTGCCACATTTGTGTCTTTGAAATTGTAAATTCTGTTCATGCAGGTCACTATGTGTCCGTTGTGAAGGGATTTCACAAGTGACATATTTTTGGATGAACTGCAAAACAGTGGCATCTCTGTCGTGACCAATTTTAGGTGCACCTTTGATCCATAAAAGCATGTGAATATGTGGTGCTCCTCTCGCTTGGTATTCTTTTCTCCAAAACAAGTGTTGAACTTCTCCGAGGGGAGGAACAGTTTTATAACAAATAAAGTGTAGCATAGCAATGAAACGATGATGGAAATATCTTGACACATTAACTGGATCTAGAGAGCAAAGTTCTCCAGGTGTTAGTATATCTATGTTGGTTTTGTTGTTGTTTGATATGCATAGGAACTCATGTAAATCTTCCCATGCATACTCTGCACAACTTAGTGTAACTAACCAAGTCGGTGGTCCAAGGTTTCTGATCATACAACGTACGTCTCTGTGCCATCGGAACCAGTATTCTTTTGTACCACGCATGTTTGCAAACAGATTTGTTATACTTGATTGTAAAACCTCATCTTTTTCTTGTACTTTTTGTATTAATTGCGTAGCTGACATATTTTGAAAGTGGGTTCCAGATTTCAAAATGTGTGCAACTCCGTAACATAGGGTTGCTAGTTCACTTTCAAAGAGTAGGTGGAATATGTATTCTACATTTTGTCTAAATCTGGGATCTTGAGAATACATTCGTAATGAGCGGTATTCTGATGCCGTGATCTGAGTGGGTCTATCATCGTATCTTCCGCCTTTGCTAGTAGGAAATAGCAGTGGAAAAGCACGTGCTTCTATACTTTTTTCCCATATGCTCATTGGTGACCCTTTGGTTTGTCCCATTTGGTAAGTTTCTAGTGCATCATCTATGCTTTCATTGGAATGCAATGGATGAATTGTGTAATGGTCCAAAAGAGTGGATACTGCAGCAGGATCCAGAAGTTCAAATTGACTAGTTTGTGATGACTCTTGAATTATTTCAGTTGTTTCCCTTAAGCTTTCTTCAATATTTATTTCTTTGTAGTATTCGTTATTGTCTTTCAGATATTGCAAGGCTTGTCTAACTTTATGTAAGTCGACCAGTTGTTGCCAATTTTTTGGTCTTTTGTTGGTACACCATTTATCAAGACAATTAAAGAATGCTCTATTGGACGTTGCACTCCTAGAGTGTGTACATTTTCTGTTGGATCTAATGGCAACTAAACTACTTTGCCACAAATGCCTTTCACCAATTCAGAGGGAGGTCATTTTGCTGTTTTTAGTTGAAGGCGTGTTATTGCTTGAAATGGGTGAACTGTTTGAATTATGATGCTCTCATACAAATTGAGTTGCTGCAGGGGTTTTGGTAGTGGGAACAATTCCAAATTATTTGTGATAGCACGTGAAGGAGTTTGGTTGTTGTCCAATTTTCTAGTGCAGTAACTGCAACATATTAGGGGTTCACTTATTTGGTGTTTGTTTTCTGCTAAAAGGTAGAGAGCTAATTCAAACCATTTGGAATCTTCATTGTCTTCTATTTTGTATGTTACGTCTATAGTTTTTGTGTTCCTTTTGTAAAACATTCTGCGGCAACAGACACACACATGGTTTGGTACTTCAGCCGATGCACTTTTAAATTTTAGTATTTCTTTTTTGTATGTGTGTAATAGAAGGTTGCTCTGTGCAGAATTGTTGCTAGTCTGTTCTAAAACTATTGAATTTTGTAAGTGGCTTTCACTTCCAAAATATTTTCTCTGGATACGGTCGATTTCTTCTTGTAGGTAGTTGGGTGTACCATGTAGAAGAGTGTTATTTAAATTGGCTAATTCTAAAGCTGGACTTTTAGCATAGTATAGTTTATACACTAGATTTCTTACATTTGAATGATGTATTGATATCCTTTTGATCTCATGGAAGGTGCTTTTGCAAAAAGGTCCTGAAATACAGGCTAATGAATGTCCTTGTAGTCCTGTGTATTTGTGCACTGGACAGATATCCATATTTTGCAGCACTTACATTTTGATTTTGTCTTTACCTTTCACATACTGATTGAGGAACTGACGTAAAGATTTGAAAGATTTGTTAGGAATGTCACACATTGACGTGCACAGTCATTTGTATACTGGATGGTCTGGTTCAGTCAAATGGAGGGGTAATTCTGAGTTTTCAGGGTATACTTTTGTAAGCAGTGTTTCTTGTTCCATGATGGTATTATTGATTTTTTCATACCCTCGTCCACTGCTATGGATGGCAATTTTGTTTGTTTGATTTTGTTTGCATGCTTCTTCATTAAAATATGGTTCTGTGGTTGTTGTGTGACTCCATTCACCTCCACAAATATTTAAGAAGTTATTTTTGTTGACATTCCGTTTATTGATAAGTTTATTTTGTAGTTTAGTACTTAGTTTTGTTAGTGGTTTCATCCTATTTAACACTAAAATAAATAACTTCCTTTTGAGAAAGATTGCACTGTCTACGAGAGCTTGTAGGATTAATTTTCTACGGTAGGTTTTAAGGGTTGAGGATGATTTCGGTCCTCTTATTATTAGATTCTGAAGGACTCTGTGGCAAAAAATGTTTGCTAAAATACTTTTTTTACTATGGGTTCTTGTTACTATATCGGCATTAATAGGAGCATTGTTAGCAGTACTGGTAGCTGATTTTTTGTAAAGCTTTTTCTGTTTCGTGCCACATTTTGATAGAGGAGGCAAAGTTTTGGTAGTTGAAGCTTTGTTTCGCTAAACAACTGTATTAGCTGTTTTGTTCCAACGTTCTCTACAAACTCTGCTACAGATGGATGCTTACTTTGGACACTTTTATTTTCATTTGCTCTATTTCTGCGTTCCTTTCTACGGACTTGCTTTTTGGTAGGCATTCTTTGGGGTCTGTTGAAAAAAAAGAAGGCATGGTTTGGTCTGTTGTACAATGTATGTGTGCTGTGTGCTTGCATGCATGAGTTTGATTGGGAAGCTGTTTGTGGTGGTGTGTGAATGTGCATTGGGCAGTTACAATGAGTTGGGAAGGCTATTATTCTGTTTGTACATTACTACACTGTGCTTCAGATGAGAGTAGAAAGTGAGCTAGTGGTGAGGAGAAGCATTAATAGTAAACATAATGGTTTAAAATTGAAACAGCTATTTGTTTTCTAGTACTAACATTGTAAGGCTTCTGTATGTTATTTGTGTTCCAAAAACACAAGGATTTGGAGCCATTCTGCCTTTTATTCTTTCTTTTTTGGTGCGCCAATTACATAAATAACCCACACAGTCTCTTTGAGGAACAGTAAGAATATAAATGTAGTACTGTACTTTCTTTTTTTTGCGAAAAGACCAGGTTTCTTCGGATATGTCGTTTGCAGTGTAGATGCTGTTGATTTTCAGGAGAGTAGTCTTCACTGCAATTGTAAAAAGAAGAAGTTAGTAACTTTGTGTGTTTAAAGCAGTGATGTTACTGTACACGTTAATGATATCTCAACACAGTGCATGTGTGCATTTCACTTCACCATGTGCTGACTTTATATGTTATTTGCAGCATGTTAGTTGAACCTGATTCGCAAATGAGTACAATTTTTAGTTTATGAAAATGCCTTGTTTTTTTAAGCTGTGTTGTCGATAGCAGAGAGGTTTGTAAGTGATAGGTCATTATAGTAGATGGGAAAAATGTCACTACTTTCCTATTATAAGTACGAATCTGAAAAATCGGGAGACCTTCAGAGGGAGATGTCACCACAGCAATCGGGAACGTTTATTTTTCTCATACGATCGCATTGGAAGTAGCATTAATTTAGGCGGTACACAGTAAAAAATGGTTACATTGTTTAATGGAAAATCGAGTTTCGTGCTAAATCGGGGGGGGTTTAACGTATGTATAGGTTATGCGGGAGACAGTAAGAAGTAGTGCGGTTTGTCAATGAAAAATCGGAAGTCTTGCACTTAAAGGGGGAGCGTTGGTATGTATTGGCTATGCAGATTTAGTGGCATTCATTTGTTTAAATGAAATCATAAGGGTTGCACATGTTCTCTGATTAAAATATGCATACCTGTACTTTGTACTCATGCATGTGCGCATGCATGGATCTGTACATAGAAATCCGCGACACTTGCACTGTAGTTTTTGAAGTAGGTGCTTTGCAATGATATGCGACTTGCATTCAGAGTGATCAATAGTACATTTGAAGTGCGAAATTTTGATGAGGGAGTTAGATGTAGAGATGTTGAATGTGATTGGTGGATGGTTGTGTGACTGCTTAGCTGTGTCCAATGAAGGAATGGATTTGCGAGTGATGTGGAAAGGGTAGAAGGACTGGCTAAGAGTTACGTGGCGCACGTAGACAGCGCTTGTCCGCGGGTAGGTCATGCCACATACGGGGTTCTACAGCAAATCCAGCATGGAAAGGGGACTGTGGGCATCAGCCAATCAGATGTTCACATTTTTCTTTTGTGTCGAAAGACAGTGCGTGTACTGAAGATGGCAGATGTGGAGACAGTCAGGGTTTTGGTGCTTGGAGATATTTTTGTCCATGGTTTACAGCACTATTCCAAAAGTAGGCATGTGGCACACAATTTCGATGTGAGAGGAGTGGAGGTGGTGTGGAGCGCTGAGACTGATCGCAATGTTCCGGCAATTCTCCAAGTTTGCAGAGACATGCGTAGGATGACCAGTCCCCATGTGGTACTTTTTGAACTACAGTGCTTTCCATTTGGGCTACGTGAGTTCACATACTTTGTTGGAAGATTTGGAACAGTTGGTGCAAGCAGTCATTAACATCTTTCCAACTGCGAAAGTAATTTTTTTGGCTTACTCCCTAGAGGAAAATGGGACAACAGTTCTGTTTTCTGTCCTGATCAAAGTATTGGGAGGTGTAACATCAATCGTGGCATGCGTGCTTTCATGTTACGAGCTGGTATGTTTTTCTGCAGCCACGAGAACATTGTTCCCAGTAATGCGGCTTATTTTGAAGCAGATGGTGTTGCGTTATCTTCTTTGGGAAATGCCATGTTCTTTTGGAATGTAAGGCTTGCTTTGGAGAAGGTTCTGTAATGATTGTAGGAGTAAAGTAAGAAGAAAAAATATTTAAAAAAACAAAATAACAGGTGTCTGTAAGGCATCTGCTCAAAAAACAAACAAATAAATGGCTCTTTTCAGAGTCCACCTTAAAGGGGACAAGGGGAATAATATTTAAATGTACAGTCGTCACGCTCTGATCCTCTAAGTGTCCGCGGACATGGCGGTAGTCTGCAGGCAGTGCGTTTTACCAACGGGGTGTCTGGGGCCGAGACGCATGCAAATGACAATGTGCGAAGGTAGGGATTGGTCAGTAAAGTTCAGTGGGTGTGTTCTGAACAGAGAAATTTAGTGAGAACGTCTTTTCCCTGACAGGAGACCAGACGGCCATGGTTCTGTGTGCTCAAAAACAGACTATCTGGATTTTGGGAGACTCATGGATACATTGGTTGAAGGTGCATGCAGAACGTTGCGGTCTATCTGCAGATCTTGGATTTTCTCATGTGGAAGTGCAGTGGCATGGAGTGCGTGGAATGAAGTGGCTGGACTTGGTACCTCTCTGTGCTACTTTACAGACAGAGCGTCATCCTGATATAATTATCATTCATTGCGGAGGAAACAGTTTAGGCCATGTCTCTGGAATTTCTTTGCAATTTGCAATGAAGGAATGACTTGCGAAGGTCATGGACATGTTTTCAAATTGCAAAATAGTTTTTCCCGTATTGCACAAAGACAAATGTGGCTGCGTTCTTCTGCATTTGGTCCACAAATGGAGAAAGCGAGGCGCAATGTCAATAAGGCTGTTTATGCCTTTCTAAGAGATGTTGGCATGTCCTCATTCCACAATGAAAACATTTTGTTTCGCAGCACTTTCATTTTTCGCAGAGATGGAGTCCATCTCACATATTCTGGCAATCAGATTTTTCTTCGCAATGTACAAAATGCATTGCAACCTTTTTTGGATTCATATTCACCTATTTGGCAATCTGTTTGTTCGAATCCACAGTTTTTGAAACACACAAAACACCACTTAAAGGCTTTTTTCAGAGCCACCACTTACTCCCAGTGAAAAGTGCCTTGGTTTTGCTCCGCTTGCACCCTCCATTTTTGTGCGTCGTACTACTGTCCGTGGACTTTTTGAAAAATGCACGGGGGCCTACACCGGTCACTTGATAGTTCTATTGTTAAACTGAAAAAGGCGGCTCTGAAAAGAGCCTTTTTTGAAATTTTTGTCGTTTTCCAGTTTATTGTTTTTCGGCACACGACAAACTAGGAGAGGAGGGTAAAGGAGGGTAAGGAAGGGACACCAACCACGGGGATAAGAAAGGGCAGATGGAGAGAAAAAGATGTATGGTATGCTTTACTTAGGTAGGGAGCAGTTCTTCTAGTGCTCTGTGACCGTAGTCTCAAAAGCACTTCGAAGACTAACCCCCCTGCAGAGTACTGCGTCGCAGTACATACACAATATTGTGACCCTCACAAGGTAAGGGTCAACAACATCGCCTGTGAGGCAGCTGGAGGGATGCGCTCCCCCACACGAGTGTCTCTTGTGGTGAGAGGATCGAATATGGAGGATGCTGTGGAGGATGTCATCAAGGACATTTGTGATGCCATCTTTCATGTCCTGGGTGTTAGTGTTAGCAGTGCACAGTGGTACGGGCAGTTATGGTTGCTTAGCCTACCATAACTGGCGAATTTCAGGGGTTTTTCGGTTTTACTTTGAACCATAATGTCACCTTTATAAAGTTTTTTTAGTGAATTTCACAGGTCTTTAGTAGCGCAACTTAACCATAACGTCCCTTAACAAAGTTTTTTTTTATTAATATATAAACAAACCAGTGCTTAGATGTGACTCATCTGAAAAACAGTCGGTTTTATATTAGTTAAATAGTTATAGCCATCATCCAAACGGTGGCTTCCATGAGAGTTTAAACTTTAAGCAAAGCCATATATGTCAGTCCTTGCTTTTCAACTATCAGCATCTCACATTAACTGGACCAATTAGACAAGGGCCAGTCCGACCAGCATCATGCAAAGTGCGAAAAGGTCAGAACTGGATCACATGACGCTGCAATTCTTAGCTGCTTCTTCATGTATCTTCAGAAATAGTGTAATAAACGATCTGGACAGAAATTCCTTGCTCCAATGCTTAAACTGCCGCTTTCCCGGATTGGCTGACTCTAGTAGGGACTCTTGCAATGTCTTTACCTGGCCTCCGGTGTTAGCAGGGAGGCCGGACACGCTTGCATTCATCTCACCGCTCACACGTAGTAACACGGAGCAATGAGGCACACGACGGAATGAATCTCTTCTGCGCCTAACTTTATTACGTTCCCGGTCACGTGGTTCGGGTCTCCCCTCGTCCAGTGCTCGGGCCCTGTTTGGATACACCACATTCCTCCCAAACTTAGAATGCTTTTCTAACACAACATATCTACACATGTCTCTCACTGGTTTTCACCAACCTCAGTCCTTTCGTATGTAGATTCCTTGGAGTACGTAGCTATGTATTAGGGATGACGGCTGTAGCTTCTCTCAAAACTGGTACCTGAGGTGTGCTCTTTGAGGTGTGGCTCCCGTGTGGAGGTTCTCAGCTGGGGGGTCTCGCCCTGGAATGGATGTGCGCAGGCGATCACATGACATACATGCTCTTCCGTCTCCACAGCATGCTCCTCTTCATGGCTGGTGGCGGGTCGTGAGTGGCGGGACAAGTAATCAGCTGGGTTGTCCTCTCCAGCTCGTTACGCAACGTCAATGTTAAACGGCTTCAGTTGGAGCATCCACTTTTCTAGCTGTGCTCGGGGGTATGGTGCTGACCCCCTGAAAATGGCTATAAGTGGCTTGTGATCAGTGAATACTTTTGCCGGCTGTCCTAGAAGGTATACACTGAAATGGCGACAGCCCATAGGATTGCCAGTGCTTCCTTCTCAATGTGGGCATAATTTTGCCCCATCTTTGTTAGCGCTCGGCTGGCGAACATGACTGGGTACACACTGCCGTCTCTGTCTACTTGTGCGAGTACAGCCACTAGCCCGACAGGGCTGGCATCTACCAGGATTTCTGTGACCTGGTCTGTGTTGAAAAGGCACTCTTGTGGTGCTTGATAGCGAGTCATTTATGTGCTGGAACGCCTATTGGTGCTGTTCTGTCCATTCAAACTGTTTGTCTTTCTTTGTGAGCTCGCTCAGTGGTGCTGCAAGGGTGGCCAAATCAGGTATGAATCGTCCACAGTAAGTGGCCATGCCCAAGAAGCTTCTCACTTCTGATGCTGTTGTGGGGGCTTTTGCGCCTTTGATATCACTGACCTTGGCTGGGTCTGGTGATGCTCCGTCAGAGTTGAATACGTAGACAAAACATTTCAGTTCACGCTTGTTGAATTCACACTTTTCTGCATGCAAAGTGAGGCCTGACTCCTCCAGTCGTTTGAGGACTGTGGCTAGTCGCTTGTGGTGTTCACTTGCTGTGGTGCCGTATACCAAGATGTCATCACTAATGTTGGTGGTTCCGACCAGGCCATGGAGTACCCTCCTGATCTCATTCTGGAAGACCTCCATCACTGATGATATGCCAAAGTTCAGGCATTTATGTCTCCGCAGGCCCAAATGGGTTGAAAAAGTTATGATGTATCTGGACTCCTTGGCAAGGCATAGCTGGTGGTAGCCGTACCTTAGGTCTAACTTGCTGAAGACCTTGGCCCCCGTTCGGTCTACAATCAGTTCATCAATGGTAGGGGTGACATGGCATTCTCGTCCATTGGCCACATTGGGTAGCCTCATGTCGATGCATATTCTAACCGCATTGGGTTGTTGCGGTTTCTGTGCAACGACCATCAGTGATACCCATGGAGTGGCGCCGGATGTTTTTCGATTATCCCCTGCCTTTCCAGCTTTTCCAGTTCTTTCTATATCACCTCTCTCATGTGGAAGGGGACACGGCGGTGTCTTATGGCCTTGGGTTCTATCGTCGGATCAATGTGTAGTTTGATGGTTCTTCTGCGGAGGCACCCTTTTCCCTGCAATACCTTGTGGTGTTTGGCTAGAAGGTCTTCTATCTCCGTCGGGTGGACATAGAACGCAAAGTGTATTAGGTGTAGTTTTTCTGCGGTGCGACAGCTTAGTAGTGTTTCAAGTCCTGCATCTACTACATATATCCTTGCTCTGCACGTGGCTCCGTTGTATGCTAAGTATGATCGGAATGATCCGCTGACTGGTAGGGGCTCTTTGCACGCATATGCAAATAGCGTTACTCGCCTGTTCTGGAGCTCCAGTCTCGGGTTTAAATTGTTGTACGTGTGGGTGGGCATGACGTTCACCGTCCCTCCTGTGTCAATCACCACTTTAGTGGGGCTTCCATCTGATAGGATGGTGCACAATGGTCGCTTGTGTTGCCTTCTCTTCCGACCTTTATTCGTGCTGTTCGGCTTTATGGTGATCAAATGCACTCAATGTTCCTTTACTCTCGTTTTCTTCCTCTCCCTCTTTGTTGTCGTTGGAAGATGTGTTGTTGCTGCTGCGTCTCTCTCGGGTCGTGGAGTTCAAGCACACTGCTGCGAAGTGATTCAGGTGTTTGCATTTCCGACATGTTACTCCCCATGCTGGGCACGGTTCGGCTCTGTACCACGGGCCACCACATCACTTGCAGACGTCGTTTCGCCCCGGTACGCATCCGGGTCTTGTGTTGTTGGGGCGCCTTTCCTCTTGTCGCCTTGGATCCTGACGATCGCGGACTGCTGCTATTTCCTCCTCTTTTGGCGCGTTGTCCAGGGGCAGGCGCTGCCTCGCAGCCTCCATGACTGCTACTTGGTCATCTGTTCCCTCTCTGAGCCTGCCCATTGCTAGTATGCGATCTAACAGAATACTTTTCTCGGATAGTAGCTTCTCAGATATTAGCCCATTTATGATCTGTAGGCGGATTGCACATTCTTCATTGGGGAATTCACACTGATCGCTAGTTCACTTAACCTTGCATTGAAGTTGTTGAGTGTCTCCTTTTCTCTCTGGCAAGTCATGCAGAAGTGAAACCTTTCGTAGTCTGGGTTCAGTTCGGGCTTAAACTTGTTGGTCAGCGCTGCTTTAGCTAAATTGTAATCGTCCTCTGACCCTCTGTTGGGGAGCTTGTTGAATAGGCATAGGGCTGTGGTGCCAATGTTCAGTAAAAGGAGTGTCGCTTCATCTTCTCCTCTGTGATGTCTTTGGCCTGCAGGTGAAGTTCAGACTGCTGGAGCCATATGCCTCACTTGAGGGCAGGCCCTATTGTCTAGGGGTCGAATGGTTTCATGAAAATTGTTTGAGTTTTCCTGGCTCTCTGGTCTGAAACCACTGTCCCTCCTTGCAGCGCTGCCGCTGCTGCTTCTGGATATGGATAGCGTGGGGGCTGGTCATGATGGCTCACTTCGTAGTGGAATATTTGGGCCTGCTGATTGTTCATGGCGCGCCTGTCTACTGCACGCTATCTCCCTTCTCTACGTGCGGGGTGGCACGTGTACCCATGTGGTAGCTGTGCTGTGGGTGAAGAAGACTGGCCTTTTCTTGCCTGGTCGCACTCTGCGCCTTCCTCAAACTAGTGGGGAGTATAGTAATGAGGACTTGTCTCTGAGCCTTATTGGGCCTTCTGAGTAATCCCTGCTATGGAGCATTGAGCTGGTTGCAAACCGGGTCTTCCTGGTCCTTCTGGGCCTACCTGGCAGTCTTTCATGAAGGAACGTTGGCCCAGCAGCAGGGGGTGGGCATGCTGTTGTTCACGTGGATTTTTTCTATAATAGCTTCCGTGACATGCGTGCGGTGTTGGAATCCTTGTTGCCAGTGTTGTGATTTCTTTTCCCAGCCTCGGGTGTTAGCAGGGAGGCCGACACGCTTGCATTCACCTCACCGCTCATACCCAGTAACACGGAGCAATGAGACAAATGACTCCCTCTGGCAGTTGCTGGCGCCGGAATGAATCTCTTCCGCGCCCAACTTTATTATGTTCCCGTTCAAGTGGTTCGGATCTACCCTCGCCACGTGCTCGGGGCCTGTTTGGATACACCACAGGGACGGAGATGAAATCTAACAAGTTCATTGTTATCACGTAAGGCATGGACTCTAGAGAAGGAATTTCCAGACCGAAGTCTGTGACCGTCAGAGAGCCTTTCGTCAATGGGTGGTTTGGTCATGGTAGAGCTAAAAGTGGATGTATACTTTTATTTTACTTCATGTGTTGAGCACTCTTCACTGCACAGTGACCAAAGAGCACTGATGAAGAAGTAGCCAGAGAAACGCGTCGTCTAATGAGTCAGAGAAAGGCTACCGCCGATATTGCACGCTTTCCCGCGCAAAACAATATATGCATCAAAATGTCTATTTCCCGTTGGTGATGGAACTCATTTTAAAGGCAGGTCTAAACGCCTCACCGCGCAAAATGAAAAGCCAATACCCACACATCTCGCTTTCTAGCCCCCGCACTTACGCGCCGATGTTCAGTACACTGGGGGGCGGTCATGGTTCATGCAGTCAATGGAGGTTGGGGGTGTCGACTGGGTTCAACAATCATGGCAGTTGAGCAGATTGTCAAGGATACTATATGAATGGCAGCCAAAGGGGTGGAGGAGAAGAGTGTCCGAGGAGAACTGGGAGGGATATTTGATGGTGCCCAGGTGGAAGGAATGAAAGAATGGGTTATAATGCATACCCTTTCCCCCTTCTGGTTCTGCACTCCTTGGGACTAGAAGGTAGGTAATCTACCCTTGTTCTGCTATGAAGTGCACAGTACTATACTGCAAATGTGCCCTACGATAGTATCCTTCAATAATATGGTACAGGTTTCAAAGGTATAGCTCCTAGGGCAACATGGCCATTCCATACTGTCTTAGATCAAATTATAAAGTAGTCTCCTACTGAAGATGGATTCAAATACTAGGCTATTACAGATATGCTCTTCCCTTCTGTCTATGTTGGGGCATTTTTACTCCTGTTGATGGTGCATAGGCTCAATGTTACTCGTACAACATCTCATAGAACCAGAGTCTGGGAGCAGAGGATGCTTCAATCATGTACTGGGTTTTGTGTATACAGTGGGTGATGCACGAGCGGGTCTCTGTCCAGGTCCTCTCCACAGTACTGTATGTTGAGAAGATTACTGATTTTGACGGTCACATCACATGTCCAGTAATAGAAGTGTACCAAAAAAGTAGTGGAACTATGACTCCGGTGGGGGACAGAGTGGGAAGGAACAGAGCAACGTACAACACATTTTATGAGGCTTTCAGTCATGCTCATTGACAGCTAATTGAGTGGAAATAGATTTCAGTTTAGCTGTAACTGATATCCGGTGGTAAGGTGGAGAAGCGTGCTTTAACTTCATAAAGAACAGTTGCGTAATGGTGAAAATGGTTGCAAAAAGTAGTGGAGCTGTTAACAGTAAAAAAAAAAAAAGTAGTGGAACACCGCTCCCGACTGCTCCTGCTCACTTCTGGGACTGATATGGTATAAACTCGATAGGACCATCCAGCGGCGCAGGAGGCAAAAGCCAACTCGCGTTGACTGTGAAACACGACCTGGTCATCCTAACAGCAATCGGGGAGACCGGTGGAGGGGCCCTAAACAAGTGTTCCAACAGACAAGCTGCCGTTGAAGGGCAAACCTAGTAATCCCCTGAAACAGCTATGATACAGTGGTGTTTGCAGAAGGCAGACAAGATCTCCCTGCCCAATCGACAACATGCAGGGTAATCTGTGTTAACCACGTCATTGCCAGGAAAAGTTGAGTGAGTGGCATCTATTAAATGAAAGTTGGGAGCTTGCTGATGCGTCCAATGACAGGTCGCAGATATGTAGGTTATCTGGTGTTAAATGCATCCAGACACAAGTTTAGATACATCCACTGTACGTATCACATTCTTGGGCATCTTTGGGCTAAACAGGAAGAGAACACTTCTGACCAGGGACAGGCACAACCATGTGAAAAGGTATCTGGGGAATGGTGGTATGCATGGTTTCAGCCAGAGAAGGGGAACCCTATTTCCTGTGCAAACCTACGGGTTCTTCTAGGAATGGATCTTGACACGTCCTGCTAGCTTGTGGGGCAATCTTTGGTGAAGTGACTCACCTGCCTGGCATACAGTATTCATCAAAGGCATCAGTGGAAAGGCCAGCACTGACAAGTCATCTCGAGAGATCTCTAGAGCGCCTTCCATCGAGTGTGGACCCCGACCCTCCATGGAGGCATAGAAAAGGATACCTTTGTTGCAGAGTGTTGCAAATTAGTCGATCTAAGGAGATCCCATTTGCAGACAATGTGTGCAAGCTCTTCGTTATTCAGCTTTCATACATTTGTGGTTGCCAAGCAGCTCAATGAGTGTACCACTGAGTTCTCCTGGCCCGGAATGTATACAGCCTGTAGCCATATCCCCTCCCGAATGGCCCATTCCCACAACTGCAGAAACAGTAGGTTTAGAGAGGGGGACCTTGTTTACCCTTGCTTGTTGTGAGGGGTCAGAAATGTGAGCTGGACACCATTATGTCATGTTTTTGTGAAATATATTTATTAAATTAAAATGGGTTGGGAAAATGCATCTCTGACCCTATGGTAAAGAGGGGTTTCCCTACCTATAAACCAAAACTAAGGAGTCTGTCTGCGTCAGGATGTCAATAACTGAAAAGCTGTCCTTGTATCCAAAACACGCTATCCTGGCCCTCATACTATAAACAAAAACAATAAAAATGTTTAGGAAATATCTTCAACTTGATCCTGTTAAAAAGTGTACACAACTGAAGAAAGAATAGTTCCAACCAAAATGCTCTCCAAGGTGAAAGCTTCTTGGGTCCAGAGGGTCGACTACTTCCCCTGGAGTCTTAGGCAGGATTGCAATAGTTTCTTTTATCAACAGTTCTTTATTTTTTTATTATTGGATACGGTTTACAAAAAAATCCTTTACAAATTCAGTAGAATAGCACAAAGAAATTATAACAACTGAGTCAAAATTACAAAATATCACAATTTCATCTTAATATTTTTTTAATACATCTTTAGATAACATCGCAATTAACCTCACATTCAAATAACAAAAGAAGGTAATAACAATATCACGTATTAAAACAAGATTATAATCATAGTGGGTCCCAATTCAGATAATTAAAAAAAGCAACCACAGATAACCCATCAGATGAATTCTCTGAGCTTAAACACCATTTCCAAAGGTTATCCTCATTCTGCCAATCAATTTCGATAAACAATTTATGAAGAAATGGCATTCTCTGGACATTCGGAGCAGTACAGTGCAGAATCAAATGCTTCACGGTCTCTCGAGCATTTCTTATCTATCAAAATCTGCACATTGCGGCTGATTGATCAATCAGCCCTCTCCTCAAAAGAATCGCTCTAGTGGGTAAAAAGATTCAGTCAGAATTTTATCATGAGGGGCCTAAAAAGGTGATTTGGAAACAGATTTAAATATACGGCTATAGACCTTCTCCTTTTGTGTTAATGCGCTAGATGTTCCAGGGAAGGATAAGCTTGAAAACAGTCAACCGTATTTACCCAATCATAATCGAAGACAGCTTTTTTAACCCTATCTGGGGTTTGAAGCAAATTCCCCTTTTTCAATTCCAGTTGATCCAATAGATTTTCACAAAGGTTCTTCAAATACTTTGTATAACTTGGTTTCCCTCCCACAAAAGAGTCAGTATCCATACTGTTTTTCATATCACAATACAGTGAGCCTTCCGAGGAACTAATAATGGTCCTGTACAATGATAGCAATCTCCAGCGGAATCTTACTCTTATTGAAAGTAAACCCAACTCGTACCGAATGGCCGATAATGGCACGGAATTTAGGCAGGGTTAAAACACGTCGCCGAATTGCAGGTTCCCCGACATCCAGAGATGTAAGCATACTTTCTGCCCATTATTCTAGGCCATACATTAACTTTGGGATGATCTTCCTTTGATCAAAACAAATTGCTGGCCTAATGGAAAATCATCCATAACTCCAATCAAGCTTCACCAGTTGACTCACTAGGCAACTTGCCTTTTGAGTTAGAAAAGAAGACATATTTAAGTTTGAAGGTTGCGCAGTAATGTAAAAACCCAAATAAATAATACCAGGTGAGCACTTAATCATAACATCGGCTAAAGCCCAACCCACCGCAGATGTCTTCCTGCCCTTTGACAACTTCAAAATGTTTGTCTTAGTTGGATTATTTACAAGACGATTGTCATTAGCATAATTTGCAAACCTACTTGAGGGCTGTCAAACAGGAGGAAGTCGTCTGCATAGGACATCCATGCAATTTTTTCTTTACCTATTCTAGGTGAAGCAAAGGAGGCAGGGGCCAAGGATTCCTGTATGTCACCTTACCAGCATGCCAGTATTTTTGTGAAACTTCATGATATGGTATGATATTTTGTTTGTATCGTGCTCATACACATGTGTTTCACAGCACAACGAGGTAAGTGAGGGCAACAAGGGAGGACAAAACAACAATCTTACTAGGCCCAGTCACATTGAGAACGCGCAAGTGCAGGGGAGAAGGAAGGGGGAAAGTGCAAGGGAGAGGGGAGAGGTGGAAGGTGCTGAGCAAGGGATAAAAACAACAACAACTTGTAGTGCAACCAGCATGGTTGTAAGTGAGAGGTTTAAAGCACAGACAAGGTTAAGGGGACTGTAGGGTTACAGATACAGACCCAAGTGCAAGGGTTGCCAGGAGGCAGTGCGTGTGTGTGGCTGGGTGGCCAGGGACCAAAGCCTGAAATCAGATTGTAGCCAGGTGCACGGAGATGAAGCAAACAGATCAGCATGGGAGAGGAACAGCAAAGGCAGAAGCAAAGAGGAATATCTTGAGGTGCTTCCGGAACCTGAAATGGTTCTCCTCAAGTTTCAGAGTGGCAGGGAGGCTGTTCCAGAAGGAGGCCCCAGCCGAGTAAAGTGATCTGCCCCCAACTCGTTGCTTGGAGAAGCAACTGACCCAGAGGGAGTTGGAGGAGCGAAGAGCTTGAGTGGGAAGGTATTTATGGAGGGATAGTTTATAATATTTTGGACCCAGTCCCCAGAAACCCTTGTGGACAATGCAGAAGGTCTTGAATTTAACCCTTGCAGCCACTAGGAGCCAATGAAGAGATTTCAGGGATGGGGAGATATGATCCCAGGGCTTGAGACCAAGGACAAGTTTGGCAGTCCTGTTCTGAATGAGTTGCAGAGGGCAGAGAGTAGAAGCTGGTAGATTTAGAAAGAGGCTGTTGCAGTAGTCTAGAATAGAGAGAATCAGAGCTCTAGAGGCAGTAAGCTTCTGGAGGAAGGAGAGGACAGGAAGAATACCTCTGAGGAGGGACAGTTGATAGTTTGACTTCTCCGAGATGTGAGGGGAAAAGGAGAGTGTGGAGACGAAGATGACACTGAGGTTCTTAGCTGCACAGGTGGGAGCAGGAAGAGGGCCTAGTGAGGCCGGCCAGAGAGTGACAGGAAAGGAGGGTGCCAGTGTGCCGATGAGGAGAATATCAGTCTTACTGGCATTACGGCCGAGATCATTGGTGGCACACCATTCCTGGATGGCAGACAGATAGTCGGAGATGCGGGAAGGAGAAGAGGTGATGGAGGGAAGCCTGAAAACCAGCTGAACATCATCCGCAAAGCATTGAAAGTTGGAGCAGAGAGAGCAATGCATCAGCCATGGGTGCCAGGTATTTGTGGAATAGCCATGGAGAGAGGTTAGACCCCTGGGAAACACCACAAGTAGAGAGTGCGATGGAGGAAAGGAAGGACCCAAATTGGACCTGGGAGGGTCAATCAGAAAGGAAAGAGGTCAGCCAGGCCATGGCCTGATCAGTGATACCCAGGTTATCACAGAGATGGTTGAGCAGAATGGCATGGTTGACCGTGTCAAAGGTAGACGAGAGATCGAGTAGGATGGGGACAGAAGGGATGTTAGAGTCAAGGTTGGAGAGCAGGTCTTAACGGATGTTCAGGAGAGCAGTTTCCATACTTCTGGCAGCTCTGAAGCCAGACTGATGGTCATGGAGACAACCAACAGAATCAGTGTGAAGATTAAGCTGGGAGATGGCCAGCTTTTCCAAGAGTTTGCCCAGGAAAGGAATGATAGAAATCGGGCAATAGTTAGCCGGGCAAGAGGTGTCAGCTGTGGGTCTTTTGAGAAGAGGGTGCACAAGAGATTGCTTCAGGGGAAGACTCCAGAGGTGAAGGAATGCTTACAGAAGTCGGCCAGAGTCAAAGCAAGGGTGTGGTCTTTGATGGTTTTGGACGAACAGGGAATAACCTGTTTTGACGAGACTTTCATAGATCAGGCTTGTCTGGAAATCTCGTCGGGGGAGAACGCGTCATGCGGCAGCATTGGAAATTGTGGAACAAGTAGAGAATCCATTGATCTTCCCAGCACGTTGTCATCCAAACTGATTGAAGGACACCATTCCATTGAAGCCCTTGCCATGCTCGACTGCGGTGCCGCAGGGAACTTCATGGACGACACCTGGGCACGCACACACCTTATTAGCTTTGATATTATCCAGGATATTATTACTGGTGATTCTAGGCATCCCATGGCTTAGGAAAGACAACCCCAGTATCAGCTGGACTCTGAACACCATATACTTCCAGTCTCAATACTGCCAAACCCACAGCTTGGAGCGAGTGATGAAGAGCCTCAGGTAGGCACAACAGTGCCGCTCTCTACTCCGGTAGTGCTTTCAATCCCCTTGCCTTACCAGGACTATTCAGACATGTTTGACGACACTCGCCATTTCCTCTCAGCCACCCTATATTTGCGCTTAAGGGTGACTAGGTCAGAGTCATACCAAGAGTTGCACTTGGTCTTGGGCTTCAAGCAGATCCTCATGACAAGGGCAAGAAAATCAAAAGTATCAGAGATAGAGGAGTAGAACGTGGAAAGGGTTGTGTCAGGATGTGAGTCTGCCCGAGTTATAGATGGAGGAGAGAAAGTGGTGGCGAAAGCCTCAACTAACACACGCTTCATGGGGCGGATGACTTAGAAGGTAGGTGGAAGTATTGGAATAGGCTTTGCCTGATTGGTAGCGAGGGAGAGATGGGAGGAAAGGAGAGAGTGATCACTCAAGGACAGAGCAGTGATGAGAGGGATAGTGAGGGGGAGGTCTGAGGAGATCAGAGCATCAAGAGTGTGCCCTGCAGATTGAGTCGGGCCAGAGGGGAGAATAGAAAGAGAAAGAGATTCGCAGAGGTTGCGAAAGAGTCCAAATGAGGGACAGGAAGCATCCAGATGTATGTTGAAGTCTCAAAGAAGAAGCAAGGAGGAGGAGAGGTCTGCCCACTCAGAGAGAAAGGAGGGGATCTGATCAGGTGGCCAATAGACAGTAGCCATGGTAAAAGAGTGGCCAGGAGAGGGGGAGAGCCTACAAACAAGACATTCAAAAGAGGAGTAGGCCTGCACAGGAATAACAGAAGCAGGAATCCATTCTGGGAAGATGAAGGCTACACCACCGATGGACTGGTTGGGTCTGGGTGAGAAGAGGATTTTGTAGCCAATGGGCGGAGAGTGTCAAAGCTTGTGACAGAGCTGGCCGTGAACCATGTCTCTGTGAGACCGAGGGCATCAAGTTCAAGTTTTTCCAGGTGGCGGCAGATGTCTAAAGAGTGTTTGACAGCTGAGCGAGAATTGAGAGTGATAATATGGAGAAGGTATCCATCCTTGAAGGACTTCCGGGGGGGGTGCAAATCAGTGGTACGCCCTGCGGAGGTGTAGAAGGAGCCCGAGGCAGGGCAGAAGAGGAAGGAAGAGAGGGCAAGGTAGCCAAGGCAGAGGTAGAGGGGGGGAGGCAAGGAAGCAGAAGACGGGCGAGATGGGACAGCAGGAGAAGAGAGGAAGATCAAGCTTAGCAAACCGTTCGGCAGCCCCCAAGAATCAAGCTTCCACCACAGTCTATTGCGATCAACTAGGTCAAAGGCTACTGAAAGGTCAATTGAAGCTACGTATGTAAATCCGGTGATGTCCCTCCATTCAGACTCCTTAATTGACCTTAGAACACACCCATTTATATTGGTAGAATATCCCTTTCAGAAACCGGTCTGAAGTTTATTAATGCGGCCAACAGAATATGCCCATTGTTCTAAATGATAAAGCAATAGGGTGGCCAAAATGTTACTGTCAGTATCGAGTATAGAGATCGGGTGACAATTCCTCGGTTCACACCTCGCACCCTCTTGTAAATTGGAACTAAAGCTGTATGCCATGATTCCGGAAAAATGCCTGTCGCATAACACTCCTAAATAAAATAAGCAGAACGTTTGCCCAACTAGCAGGGTCTGCTCTTAAAGTATTATTATTATTGAGCCCATTTGGATCCAGGGCTTCGAGAGTGCTTACTGGAATTAATTACTTTCAAAATATCCTCTGCCTCAATAGGCATACACCAACTCATTCTTTCAATAGCGGTTCCACTTGGAATACAGAGTAATTCAGAAGCAAATTCAGGGCAAAACAAACTTTCAAAATATTCCACCCAAAGGGATTCAGGAACTGCATTTAGCTGCGATATAACTAATGGAACATCCTGCCCATTTACCAAACACCAAAAAGACGCCACGTGCCTTTTAATAACAGTATTTAGCGTTTCTTCTGCATCATTTTGTCATAATTTTGCCAGAAGGGATTTTCAATCATTCTTGTATCCTTGTCTTAATATCCTGGATTCATTCTCACACTGTATTTTTGTAATCATTCTCAGACTTTGCCTCATTTTATGTGTTTTAGTAACCAGCTGCTCATCGTAGATGTACCTTATCCGGCTTCCTCTTTCTATTAGTAGAGGTACCGGAAACCTTTTCCATAATAGCAGCCAAAGGGGAATCAAAGTGCTCCACATTGAATACTCCCAGTTTCCACTTGAACGTAGATTGATTCAGTACACGTGAGAGCATATCATTTAACCGCTGTATATTGACATCGGTCCAACGAATACCAATTTGTTCACTATTAGTGCTTAAATTAGTGGGACCGCCACTTAGTGTAGCACAAAACATTACTCTAAACAAAGCCCTTAAGAAAGAATTATCATTCCAAGAATTATTTCAGGATTTGAAATTTATTACAACTCTGAAACAAGAGGGGATCAACAAACAAGTAATCTAAGGTAGACTTGCAGTCACCTCTTTGCCAAATGGGTTGTCCTGATGTATCAGCCTTCACCTGCCCATTCAACAGCTGAAGTCCAATGGAAGAAAGGGAAACATGCCACTGAATTCCTGCAACCGACTTGGAACGTGGGGGCATCATGTCAGGGACATAATCCCATAACTCTCCACCTACATCTGGCATTATACAATTAGCATTCAAATCCCCAGCTAAAATAATATAGCCCTTTGAGATGCTAAGAACGACATTATTCAAGAATTCTTCCAGTTTGCATACCTCGTTATGCCAATAAACATTTATCTGGAGTAGCTCGAACTCGCCAGCAGACCTTGATAACTCAGCCGCTAACATGCCATAAGTAAGATCTGGAACTAATTCAGCCAAACGTTCCTGTCTGAGCGTAATGTGCTCTAGCACCCTGAAGCATCTGTGTGCTAGATGGAACTACCAATAAAATACCTCAGACCAAATAACCGGACAGACTCAAAGGAGATGGTAAAATACTGCTTTAGTCTGAAGAACTAAAGCAGGGTGAATAAACACTCACCAAATCAACTCATGCAGGATCACACTGTCCTTCCAGTTGTTTCTAGTTTATATAATGCTAGGTGCATCATCTATGATGTCATCCTACATGGCAAACTGTAAAACAAAACCTATCGGGGGTGGGATTGCATTAAGGGAACAAATCCTCATTGGTGGTCTCTTATCAGTAAGACACACCCTGAGCTACTTCTACACAAGCGATATAAGGCCACTGTCATAGCAGAGAATGTGGCAGCGGAATAATACTTTGCAACATTGTATGTAAAAGTGCATGGCAGGCTTTTCTTATGGGTTGGCAACCCAATTCCAACCATGGACATTTGGCTTGCTAGCAGCACGTATATAGAAACAAAATCCAGCTGCTTGGAGATACGTTAGCTTTCCCCTTGTTTGCCCAATTAATCTACCCTCTCTCATCAGTAGGCCACATGCCAGTATCTTTTGTTTGAAGGTTGACCTTGCCAGTCTGCACTGTCTCGGGACATTTGAGGAAGTGTAGGCACATCAATATCTTAGCTTCAGACTAATGAATAGCCCTTGTTTGCGAGCTCTTTGTCGCACGCTACAATACAATGAAATTGTCCATATCGGTGGTGCATTTAAAACCATTTTATTCAATTATGCTGCGTGCAGTTGCTCCTTTGGCCTTTAGAGACTTGCTCACTCTATCCCATATTAACTTCTTGCCTTGTTAAGTGTTCATCAATTAGCATCAGTAAATGTTCTTGTTTCTCTTAATCTTTGAGAACTATGCCCTTGCGCATGCTTGACTATTGCTAAATAAGTAGATACTCCCTCTTGAGTTCCATGGAAACAATTTTAGTTCTTATATTTCCATAGTCAACCTAGCACCAGTGATGAGGTCAGGAATCACTCCTATTTCAAAATGCTAGGTGATACCCACCAAGTCAACTTTTCTTTGGATATTATTGTCCAGGAGTCCACTCACTGTTCGATTACCGTGTCCAGCAGAATTCATAGAAATTCGGAACAATCCAGTATAACCTTTATCGATGTCAGCCGATTCTGCTCATCCCAGTAGCCGACAACAAAACCCAATTTCTCCAGCTTCAATCTTTCCAGAAGGACCATCTTCACCACAACCGGGAGCAAAAGTATGATGTACCCCTATTTGTTTGAGTTCTATATGGAAACGCCACCTATCCAGATCTACTGGTGACAAAGTGGCCAAAGTGGGTATCTCAGAAAATATTAAAATTATATTACTTCTATTTAGGCAAACTGGAACATTCACACCATGTGTGCTGACTACGAGCAACGTATTACCTACCAGAGAGTCCAAACAATGAACTCTCTTTGCAGTAGCACTTTCATTTCGCTTATTTCCATTGCCCATTTCCTGAACATCTGAACTCCTAGCATATTTCAGCACACTGAATGGCTTATTTATTTGCTTGTTCGCGTTACTACCATTATTTAATAGGTCATCATCATTCATACGATGCACGTGTTCTTACGGGGTACAATTTGAGGAGTCAGACCTCCAGCTATATTTGGAATACATCACAGAGGAAATCATTCTTCTGTTACAGTTTGGGACTTCTCTCACGCCAGGCAAAACAAGTCTTTTTTAATAGTTTACTCATTTCATTATCAGTGGGATGCTGTTTGTTTTCTTTAAACCCCCTTTCAGCATGGCCTGTCTATATTAAAGCAGGATTAACCACATCATTGGATACACCCAAATCCATTTATGTGCCTGAGATTGATGGACACCCCCTATTATAGCCCTCCTCAATTGCTTTAATTCACTTTTCACAGTGAACACTCCACAATAAAGCTGGATTTACCATGACACAAACTTTACCCCAATCAGTTTGTGTAGCTAAGGTCGTGCAACATCGCAAAGAAGAAGGGCTTAAGGTGGTATGCTCTTGTACTAATATTCCACTCAAGGGTGGGTCATATAAGTCATTGGTCTGTATTCCTATAGTGGAAGTAATATTAGAAATAAAGAACCCAAACGCGTTCACCATATCCAAGTTTTCATTCACCTTATCCATTTCCACATTTAGGCTCGTTCCAACAACCTTTGATGCTAGGCCTTCTACACGCAAATCCCCAATATCGTCTTCCACTACCGAAACCATAGGTCGTATTAGACCTTTTCTCCGCTTAATTTGCTTTCCTCTAATAATGGTCACATTTCTTAAGAATTTGAGTAAAGACAGATTTTTTCTTTTTAACCAATTTTTAAATTTTCAGCTTCTTATCTATCAAAGCCTCAGCCAAAGATTTCTTAGGAGTTGGCATCACCCCTGCAGTTTTAGCTGAATTTAAACTTTCCAGCTTCTTATGTTTCATGGCCTCAGTCAGAGTTTTCTCAGGAGGAGACATCACCCCTGCATTAACAAATACAACTGATTGATCCAAGTCTGGTGATATATTAAGTATCTGTTTAGGCTTTGTATTGCACCTTAAGCAGAGCGCTGAATAGACACCAGATTTAACGATCTCCTTCCAAACACCACCTTTACAACTATGTGTCAAATTATCAGTTATAATTACAGACGTGGTGTTTAAAGTTCTAGGCACCACATCATTGTCTGATCCCAGTAACACAGAAGGGCCGTCAGGTGGGCCATGATTATAAGCTACTTCCAAATCTTCCAATTTGATAAGGATAGAATTCAACATCATTGAGTGAGTCTTTACCGCATGGCAAATATTATCGTGTAATTTTACAAAAGAACTTAAGACTCTATTTAATGCGCACACAGTATGAGAAGTAAGTCTAATACGCTCATCTACTTATTTAAGTTTATGATGAATCCCCCCCCCAAAAAAAAAGTTATGATTCATTAACCTTGATGGAATTTGATCAGTTCCAGGACTTTCAATCAAATTAGTCAACTCAGTTGGAGGACCCAAACACGAGGCGTCACAATTCTGCTGTATTACACTGGCTAAATCAGGATAGTCTGCATCAATTAGCACAGATTACACATGTTCAATCAAATTTAAATCATTCATCTCACTGATACATGAATGGTCCAATGTCGCAATGCCCTTAGTTGGTCTCCGTATCTCTGTAATAGTTTCTGTTTTAAAGAAATCAGTTATTTTTTTCGCTGCAATTGGAGAGAAACTTGTACATACGGCAGGCTTAGTTGCAGATAAAAGATTTGTTGTTCGTTTGTTATTATTCCCACATTTAATCTGATCAGTATGTAAATGGACTGGTGAGCACAGACTGGGCGAGGCATAACCCAACAGCTTTCTATCTTCCCCCAGTTTATACATTACGACTCCCACTATCTCGTCTTCTTGATGTTCAGAGGTTTCCTTTGTGTCTCTTTTGACGATGCAGGTATGACCAGTCATTTTGTCTGAACGGAAATTGCACCGCTGCTTTATTGTACCGGCTGACTCTGCAAACCAGCAAAAGTTGCCATAGCCCTACTCTCACAACAGGATCCCAGCAAGTAGAGACTGAACAGAGTGCTAATAATGGATAATTTCACTATGAAAGTTACTCTTCTGAACTTTCAATTTTAATAGAGGGCTTTCACAATAAATCACAACAATAGTATCAGTAACCGCAGTAACCGAGCACTGTGGAAAGGACTTGGCTCAAAGGGTTAAGAACCCTGCAGCCACTGAGATCCTAATTAAGACAAAGCTCCTCAAAACAATGTTGTAGTTAGCTCTGGTGATGATGCTTCAAATTGAAGTGAGACCACAGCTCAAAGAGTTTTCCACCCCGCAGTCGCTGGAAATCCTAATACTTGTTAACAGTTCCGTCAAGCGTAAGGCAGTCAAATAACACACCAGTCACAGTTAATCAGGAGGCACTCAGAACTTGGTACTCACAGTACTTTGCAGCAAAATAAGGTGTTTCCAGATACCCTAGCAGTACTACCGCGCTAAAATAATCCAACAATCGCTCGAAGTCCGACTGCTGACTGCCACACTTTACTGCCGCAGCCCACTTCGCGGGAAACCCCACTATGTAGCAGATGTAGGTGGGGCTTTGAAATCCTGGAAACAATGAAGAAAGAACAGAGAAAAGACACCAGAGCTCCATGGCCTGACGACTGCCACACTTTACTGCTGCTTTTCACTTCCCGCTTTGCAGGAAAAACCCACTATGTAGGCCAAGCTGTGAAATCCAGGAAACAAGGAAGAAAGACCAGAGAAAAGACACCACTGCCGACTGACACACCTTACTGCTGCACTAACAGTTCCTTTGTATCATGCCTTGCTTCACAATGTCCCTGTTTAGGCAGCACATTCTGTAGCAGTCTTTCTTTAACACCAATCTCTCCTTGGTTCAGAAAGCACAGTCTTTCTTTAACGTTCTTCTAAGCTTTGAAAATTTCCTGGTATACTCCACTGTCGGGTGTCTTTACGCAATGCCAACTGCCTGGTGTACTCTCCTGCCAGGACTATTTCGGCAACATCAACTGCCTGGTGTAGTTGCCTACCAGGACTTCTTATGTGATTCAATAAGATTTGTCCCACACTTGCACTTCATGCATCCATTCTGTTCAATTTGCGGCTGGTGCAGTTACCGGAAGGCCACGTGTTCCCCACTGGCTCTGGGTAGACTCACTGGCTTTCTCCAGCATCTCCAGTCCAGTTTGCAATTCTGCAGTGAGCTGCTTTCACCGGCTTTCCACACAGGCATGTGCGGACGTTCTTCTGGCTTCCTTCACGGTTCTGTAGTCACACACCTGCTTCCCTTCAGTTCCCAGAATGGAGAACGCTGTCTTCTCCACCTGCAGAGCACCGAGGATCTCTCTTGCAGCTCCCAGTGTCTCCACGGTACTTCGGTCTCCGGCACAGCATCTTTCCCTCTGACATGGCAACCTTACTTGCTCTGCCACACCAGTAAGTGATCTCTGCGCTCGTAAGCCATGGGACAGAAGCCCATGTCATCTCCTGCACCGCCTCTGCATCTGCCTCCAGTGAGCATGTCGTGTTTAAATGTCCTGCGCCCAGGTGCTTTGAGAAAACAACTAGACTGCATGTTGTGGTTCAGGCTCTTGGTACCTTGCTCATACTCCTTCATCCTCCTCGTCTCAGTACTTTAGGGATTCTGGGACTTGAAGTCCATAGGTGTTATTGGACACATGGTATTTGAACAGTTCTTATCAGTGATTTTACATAAAGGTATTTTAAAAGAAAGAGGTGTTGTGTTAGAGCTCTGTGTGTTTGTGTCCAATGTAGGTGTTTGACCAGAAGGATATGAAGAAGAGGTTTCTTTACTTCTTCTACAAGGGGGAACAAGCAGTTGACAATATGCCATTAGGGTCTTGTGTATTAGAGGGTCTTCCTCATGGAAAAAGGTCTTGGGTATTAGAGGGCCTTCCTCATGGGAAAGAGGGAAGATATTGCATCTCATCCAATGAGGTCATGACATCTTCCTGGTAGTGGTCTCTTCCCATGGGATGCTTCCTCATAAAGCCACCCCAAGGGTCAGAGTCAGGTAGCGGCTGTGGTTCCCTGGCCACACGGGAGGAGGTCACAGCTGGGTAATCCGTGATGACTCCATTGGATTCATCACATTGTTCACATAGAACATTGAGACAGCTTTGTCTGTTCTGATGCAATCCTCCTTGCTCTTCCTGCTTGATTGAAAAGACCAGGAAAATGGTAGACGGGTCTAGATAATGTATGTGCTGTTTCCTTCGTGCTGGAGACCAAAGGTGGACCACTTGCAGGTGTGCTAATATTGCTCCTCAATCCAGCAACGAGGAATCTGTAGTTATGGTCACTTGAGGAATTGGCTCTAAAAAAGGAGGCCCTTCTGTCACTAGTTGAAGTTAGGTGCTTTCCTACCCTGTGACAATCTTAGAGTGGCAAATGCTGCAGCCCGCCGGCAATAAGCACTTGTTTATAAGTGCTCTCTCTTGACGGTGGCCGGCAGGCACCGTGAGGTTCACGTGGGGGTGGTGCTGTGACAAGCGCAGACTACGACTGCACATTGCAGAGTAGCACTACACATGTGATCACAGACTTCCACTGTTCCTCTGGCCCTGCACTGGCTGGAGCCTGCCGCGGCGCCGCCTACCTGACTCAGACAGCTCAAGGCCAGACAGAACAAGACAGGCATGTTTGAAGATATCAGCAGCACCATAAACAAGATGAAGACAGGCAGCGAGGAGAGGAGTACACAACCGGGTGCACAGCTAGCAGCGAAGCAGGTCCGAGGTCACCAATAAACTAGTAAATTGTCTGCGGACCGCTGAGTGCCCCAAGGCACCATATTTGGTTGTCAATGGACAGCGGTGAACACACGTGTTGGGATTTAATCATTAAACACGAAAGTAGAAAAAACACCGAACGTAGGCTACGGCAGAGCTATCTTTCAGAACAATTTAAAGCATTTAACAAAACATGCTAAATTTGACATTTTGAATTGTATCTCAAAAAATCAAGAATGTCACTAAATGGCTATAAAGTTCATTAGTTTGTCTTTTCCATCTGCCATCCCAGTTTTATTTAGGTGCAGGCCCAGGGACAAAACATTATTCATGCCATACATGCTATATATCTGATGGCTTGTGTGTGGGGAGTCAAAAAGTTATGCCAATTTGTCTGGGGCAGGAAGTTTGTGGATGTGTCTGACCACAAGCCACTGGTCGGAATTTTCACAAGGAAGGGGTTGGATAGAATCTCAAGGAAGGATCATCAGGTGGATTCCCTCTCTGCAAGGACTCAACATTTAGGCGAGGCATGTGAAGGGGGCGTTCAATGTTATTGCTGGTGCACTGTCTGGCAATCTCATAGAGGGGGACGGCAAGGAGAGATGTGAGGAGGAAGGAGACATTTTTGTCAACTGTAAAGTGGCCAAGGGAAGTGATTGGAGGGAGGGATGTGAGAAGAATTCGATTTACAAGGCAGTGGTGAGGTGTGTTTAGGAAGGATGGCCGATGGAAGAGTGTGATGAGGAGTTGAAGGGTTACAGGAAGGTGAAGCAAGAATGGATGGTCGAGAGAGGGATTTTGTCCTAAGGGAGTGAATGGCTGTGCTGGAAGGCATGAAAAAAACCATACTGGAGATTGCCCGTGAGGGGCATTTCAGAGTAAGTAAGACTAAGGGTTTACTGCGTCAAGATTATTGATGGCCGTGAATGGACCATTATATTGAGTCATTTTTGAGAGAATGTGAGGCAAGTAGGGATAGCGATAAGGTGCTGAGTACAAGAGTGCCGCTGATGGGAATGGTGGAGCATCCCAGTTCGGTCTGGGATGTGATGGCCATGGTCATTTTGCGTCCCATAGCCATTAGAGGATCCCAGAGTGCGTATTTGGTAGTTCTGGTTGATCTTTTGTCCAAATGACACGGAGGTGTGTATTGTGAGGGACCTTAGTTCCCACAGGATCATTATATTTTTGGCGTCAGTATTCTGGAGAGAGGGCTTTCCCAGGAAGATAGTGTCTGACAATGGTCCACAATTTGTAGGAAAAGAAATGGAGGCATTTTTGGTAGATAATGGGAATTGGTCATTCTACAACAGCGTTGTATAACCCTAAAGGGAATGCCACTGTAGAGAGATTTAACAGGACGTTGATGGAAGTAATCAGAATTGCTTGTGCGACAGGAGGTGATTCGGAGCGTGCAGTAATGGAGCGGGTGGTGCAATATAGGATTGCACCTCACCAGGTAACAGGGGTTTCTCCGTTTGAGGCTTTGAGGAAGAGGGCACCAAATTCCAGATTGTATCCAGGTTGGATGAAAAAATGTGTTAGACCTCATGAGGAGTGCCAGTGGGGGTGATACACAATAGGATGTGGAATGTGCAAAAGAGATCTAATGAAAGATAAGAGGAATTGTGAGAAGGGGTGTGTTTTAAGAGAGGGTATGTTGGTTAAGGTGAAGAAAGGTAGAAGGGTGGATAAAGGTTTTATGAAGTTCTTATCTCCTTTGAAGGTGGTGAAGGACCTTGACAATACTATATTATTGAGTAATGATATGATATATGATATGATATGACATTTATAACGCGCCTATACACAAGTGTTTCAAGGCACGATGAGGCAAGGGAGGGGGAACAGAGGGAAGACAGACAACGATCCTACTAGGCCCAGTGACATTGAGATCATGCAAGTGCAGGGGAAATGGGGAAAAGAGAGAGTGGCTATTGTGAAAGGTAGAAAATCTAGTCTCGATAGATAATGAGCTGTGGGGCCTACTTACTGGGTACAGTCCATGGGGTCCATGCTTTTCAACACCTGGTAAATGGAACGAGGTGTGTTATATGCTTACGTAAATTGATGGGTTGAGAATGTACATAGTTATGTTACCTGTATATAGTAAAGGTGCTTATTTATGCTTGGAATTGTTAACCACCAACATTCCTTAGTTTATGTTTATTGAACAATATAACAACAGGTACAAAGTGAGAGAAGCATATTTACAAACATGAGCAGGCCATTAGAACAACGTGCCATTAGTCTTAGTGGATCACAACACATGTCATCAGTGCCTGAGAATGTAATGGTTCAGAATGGTGGGCAGTTGAGTCCTGGCTGCAAAGGACTGGAGTTGCTGCAGCGTGGTCAGAAAATAAAGAAACTTGTAAAGTCCTACCAGTGCCTGCTGTTATAATATTAGGCTTGTTCTCAACTAGGCAACACAATAGAATTGTCAGAGTTGCGTGCCACAGAAAATGTGCTCTCAATGCCACTGTATTCTGGGGGGGGGGCTAGGGGGTTCTGACTAGGAGGTGGGGGGAGCATGGGATAGGCCACAAGCATTATGCACATGATGAAACCCCGCCCAGGTCGAAGTGGACAGGTTGGAGTCATAGGGCAGGTGGGCCTTGTATATCCAAATACAGTCACTTTATATCTAGGTGAAGCCTCGTGGCCAGCTGCAGGCATCAGGGGATTTCTGTAGGGGCCATATCCTCACAAGAATGCGCTGCCATCATAGACTCGGGGATCGCCATCAACTGGTCGGTCGGTCGGTCATCACCACAACATGCCGGCCTTTACATCCTGTCTACGCAACTCACTCAGTGGGTGCGACAGTAGCATCACATGTTGAGCTGTACAGTCAAGCTCATGGCTCGAGTATGCATCTTACTGAAGGGCACCATTTAAAAAAGCAAGTACCTTTCAAGATAATGCCAGACTAGCACATGCTGATAAAGTGCTTAGAAGTTGGTGGAGTCTGGCATTGCTTTGTGTCTACCTTTGTTGCAAAGCCTAGATTGGATGGCACAAAGGTTAAAATGAAAGTCAAAAGGAACCCTCTCCTAAACACGCTATATGCACTTTTGACACTTTCCCCCATCCTATAGCACCCATTCATATGGAATCCTTCATTTGTAGCCTCTCTGATGTTGCTTTTAACTTTGATAATCCGGCCCAATTCTTCTGCAAGCTGAAACTAGCAAAACTCAAAATCTATGTATACTGATAGGCAGCTCAGGGAGTTAAGGGCTCGCCTCAGACATCTGTGTCCAGCGTGTGGCACAGAGGTTTGAAGAAGCCCTTCATCTGCCGGAGATTGATCAGTTAAGGGGTAGTAGCATCTACTCTTACAGCCCTTAGGAGCGGGAGGAATCATCCACATGAAGCGCCACCTGAAAACCTGACCATAGCTCCACCATTGACATTCTAGATTCATTGCAGCAAAAAAAGCACCTCTGCTCCCGTTACAATGCTCTATGGTTCAACTTTCCTCTTATCGGCCGCTGTCTAGAAGCAGCTTAATTGCATCGAGAGAGCACTGAAGATAACTTAGTGTTGGAATGCCCATGCATACTGCAGGTCAGGAAAGAGGTGACCCATTAGAGACCATAAGATATTAAGGAAAATGGCCACTAAAAGAAGGTCACCATAGACAGATCACATAGTCAGACCGAGACGAAAGCCTTAAACGACTCATCCACTGCCTCCCGGCCAAACCATATGCAAAACCCCAGCAGACAAATTTAGATGGAAAGTTTGTGAGAGGAGGCCACAACACCAGCTCCAGCACCCAAGGAGGAGAATAGACACCCAACCCACATTAATCAATCCAGCAGCATTAGAACTCCTACAGGGCTCGCTAGCAAAGAATGGCGAGGAGCAATTAGAACAGTTACAGAGCGCGTTAGAACAGTACAAGGAGCGCCTCACACGAACCTAAAACCCTGCCAGGCGTAACTCCTTCGCCCACCCTGATGAGATTGGGAGGATCGGCGAGAGCCATACTCGGACAGAGTTCTGAATGTTAGCATGTTAAACTTCATACAACCCACTAACAAAAACACTCACCATTTCTGCAGACTTCTCTCACTCAAAAACCCACATGCATTCACAACACTGCAACAACACATAAGCTGCACCAACAGCACATGAGGACTGGATCGGCGAGAGCCATACTCGGACAGAGTTCTGAATGTTAGCATGTTAAACTTCATACAACCCACTAACAAAAAAACTCAGCATTTCTGCAGACTTCTCGCACTCAAAAACCCACATGCATTCACAACACTGCAACAACACATAAGCTGCACCAACAGCACATGAGGACTGGACTGGCATTGATCGGATACTCACACCAAAGCTCAGCACCCGGTGAGTTGAAGCTGCCAACAGAACACCACTTCTCTCACTATCCTACTCCAGCTCCACCTACTAACCCATCCCACCTTCTCGTTTGCAGATCCGCCTGGGGACCAACTCCGTTGGTGACAGTGCATGGTACAAATACCTCTAAAATGTAACATTAGACTTCCAGATCTGAACCAGGTGCATTGCAATAACTCTATGGATGTATTACTATTGGGATACCAGCTAGAGGTTAGAGCACTCTATAGATATTCCCCATTTGTGGAACACTAACGCTTTTTTTATTTATTTAAAGCACTCACAGCCTGTTACAGAAATTGTTTAGTTGTGTAATTGTTTTTGTTGCCAGAAGTTTCTAGGCGTGGACTCGGGAATCAAACCTATATTCTTTCGTGGTGCTTTGTTTCCAAGGCGCGCACGATGCCGCTGAGCTATCCTCTCGGGAGCTTACTTCCTACTTATTTCGAACTGTCACGTATTTCCCTTTACTGGTTGCGCCACTATGACCAATAGTCCCTACTCACTTAACATTTTTTTAACCCTTCCTTTTGTCCCCCACACATCAACTCAGACGAAAGGGCGCCCCTCAGCCAGGCCAGCCCCAAGTGCCTTTCTACACTTGCCCTATGGCCTACATTTCCACCTATAGGAAAAATGGTATTAAAAGAGAGGCGGCATTTATTTACTACTTTTATAGCTCGGGAGGGGGTGGAGCACCTCTACCCAGTCAGGGCGCCCCGCCTCCATAGTTTCAAATTGTTCCACGGATTTTTATTTTATTTTTTAACGAAGGCAGCATCCGTCAGGCCCTTCACACTCTTGTGATGGTTCTCCTGAGGTGTGTCGCCTTTATTCGCCCCGCCCCAGCCAGTACTACCCATCATCCAGCAGGATTGTAGCTAAGGGCTCGCTTATGCTCCCGGTGTGACAGGAACAGGAGGGGGCTGGCTGCTGGGTACAGACCAGAACGTTCCACCTGACTGACAGAAAACAAAGAGCGGCCCTTTGATCGGCTGTAGCATCGTTTGCTACCTCTAGTACCTGCCTCACTACAATTGGGGTTTGAATCCCCCCTAATGTTTTCACGTGTCTGGTTAGTGATGAAAAGCAAACTACCAGTCCTTACTCGGTTGACGTCACCCTCCTGGTTGCGGTGGAGTCTCCAGAACATGGTTAAGAGGCGTATCCCGTGCTTGCTTGCTCGGAATGATTGTGAGTTATTTAGGCAGCCATTGCTTTTCATTAAAACCTGGTTTAATTGGGGTTGCGAGGAGTGGACTTGGGTGGAGATCAGTAATCCGCAAACATTATGGCATAAGATAACACTGAGCCTATTGTGGCCTATGAGAGGGCCTTTCTGTGTATAATTGTTTCTGACGTGTTATAGACTTTTACTTACTCTCGTGTATCTTTTTACTAGATTTTATTAAAAGAAGGACTTCTTTTTAAGTCAACACCTCTCCTTGAAACTCTTTAGATTTTCTGTATTGTAATGGTGTGTTGTACTGTACCTCGCGCCCTTAAGCACAGGGCTCTCAAATTTCCTGCAGCCTTACGTGAAAAGGCCATCCAGTCCTGTTTTATTCTCTCTCGCTTATACTCTGGCACCTGTAGTTTTTGTTCCCCATTTGAAATATAGGAAAACTACAAGTCCCACAATTTAAAGGAAAACCATGACTGGCTGGCCTTCTCACATATGGCCACGGAAACCTTGAGAGCTCTACCGATATGTTGGGAGGGACTAGGCTACCATGCAGTAGCTGACTTGTTCCCAGATGGGGAATTCATAACACCACAAATATGTAAGGCGGGACATACCGGCTCTAGTCTGGAATGATTGCAATATTACAGGATATTGGCGGCGGCGCAATCAGTGTGGCCCTGTTTCCCAAAGGAACCCTTGGAAATGGAGGAGGTGATGTATATCGCTAACTCTAGTGGCACCCGCAGAATAATGTCATATTATATATAGAATGCTCTTGGGCAGGCACCCTGATCCCGCATCCGGGATGCGAGCGGCTGGTCTGACAGCTTGGGGATGGAGCTATCCGACAGCCAATGGAAACACACGTGTGCACATACCAAGCAGGTATTGCTGAACTTTAGGTTCTGATGTAAATACAAATTATTGAATAGGCTGGATTACAACCTCCTAAAACTTAACAGGATCTCTCAAGGCACAGAACATCCCTGTCCCAGATGCCGCTCTAGCACAACTGACCATCTACATATGTTTTGGTCTTGTCTCCAGCGGGAATCGTTTTGGGACAATGTACTACATACCCTCTTGACTAGTGAATATTCCTCTTGGTCGCTCCCCTCTGGGAGCCCTGTTCGGTATCTGGAACAACATAACGAACAGAATGACACGTCCATTTGTAAACATGGGTTGTATGATTGTGAAAAGATGCTTGTTGCAAAAATGGAAACATGCCTCTCCACCCAACAGCAAAACATGGTTGTCCGCACTAACCTGAGCCCAGGGATGTGTGGAACAGTATATTGGTTCATTGCCCCCTGTGTCCTGTCCCAGGAATATATGGAGTGAGTTTGAGACATATTTGTCTAATCTTACCCAAGTATAAAGCTGCTATATAATTGACACAAAGCATGCCTCACTGTACGCTGATGGTCGAAAGTTGATATGTAACTATTCTACCTGTCTTATTGATTACGTTGGAAACTCTAAGTAACCCACTGTACTCTGATTTGATTGCCAATAAACAAAAATACAAAACTAGGTTTGGAAGAAGAGTGTGTGGAATCAGGAGCAGTGTAATTTTACAAGGGCAATTAGGTTCTGAGAGTTGACCTTCGGAATGTAACAAAATATTTGTACTACTCTCCATAGGTGGAAGAGGGGAGGTATTGCAATAGGCCATTGGGGCATAGGGAGTCAGAGATGTATCTTCCGAAAGGAATGGGGGATGCCATGTTTCACCCAGGCATACCACTGCCCTCTCCCGGAGGTTATCTTCCCGCCATGTGATTCTCCCTCATATAACTGTTGCCAGGATCAAGTGGCAGCTGCCGTCCCTTGGCCACATGGGAGGTCACCGCCGGTAAAGGAGTGATGATACCATTGGATTCATCCCATATCCTACTAACCCTAGGAAGGCGCTCGGATCTTTCTTTGTCTTCGGCACTGGATGTTCTTGTACAGCCTTCACTTGTTGACCCGGGGGTTGAAATAGCCCATTCCCTACAAAAAAACAGATAATTGACTGCTGACTGTGCCATGTGATATTTATGTGGGTGTGCGGCAAGGCCGGCTTTCCTCAAAGCCCTGACAACTAATTAGAGATGGGGAACGTGCTCCTCCCATGTGTGGGTATGAATAATTATGCCGTCAATGTAGGCTCTGCAGAAAGAGGAATATGGCCTAATGACCTGGTTCCTCAGCCTTTGAAATGTGTCTAGTGCCCCGTGAAGGCCAAGGAAAAGTGGAGAAGGCTGTTTTCTCCTTGTCCTCTGGATTGACAGGATACTTGCTTATAACCTTTTGTCAGATCGTGGAGAGGATAACAGCAGCACCCAATCGGTCAATAAGATTGTCTATCTTTGGCATAGGATAACTATCGAAATAGGAGACCATGTTCACCTTTCGGAAATCGATACAGAATCTCCATGTCCGATCTGGCTAAGCAAAGAGTACAAACGGAGATGACCAAAGGCTCAATTATATAGAAGTCCAGCATCTTCTCCACTTCCGTATGACTACTTCCTTCCTTGCCTCAGGCCCTTCCTTGCTTATATAGTTTTAAATGGACAACCTTCCTTGGCGGTGTGCAGATATAATGGAACACCCCTTTAACTCTTCCCTGGTTCATTATTGAAAAAATCAATACATTGATTTAATAAGTCCTGTAGATCTTGTTTTTGGGTTGATGACAAATGGGAAGGGATCAAAGTGTTTTCATTGGACTCTTCCGTCAGCAGACTATTTAATATCACAGTTGTTTTCTCATTAGGATTTTCCCTCCACTCCTTAAGGAGGTTTAGGTTTGGTGCAGATAGTAGGAATTCCTCTGTTGACCCCTCCATGGCCCTGCACAAAGGCGTGAAAAGGGGGAGGCCCCCAGGGAAACCCTTGTGGGGGAGAAAACCCTGTGGAGTGCTGTTAGGGTGTGCTGGCTCTGGTGTTATCGGATGGTAGATGGATTAGCACTGGATCCGTTGCTGGTGTGTGGAATAGCGCTTGTACCTTCCTATCTGGAATTCACGGGGAGAGGATTAGGAATGATAGGCTAGCCAGCTGTCAAGCAACCTTCCCCAAATAGGGATTTTCACCCGGAGCTGAAGAACTCACCCGGATACGGCTGGAGTTTTGTTCTGCCTGTCTGGTTGGGATACTCGATAGTTATATGGTCCTATTTGTTCGATTACGTCATAAGGTCCTTGCCATCTGGACAGTATCTTATTTTCGGAGGTGGGTAGGAGAACAAGAACTTTCGGCCCAGTATAAAAATACCTGAGTGATGTTTTCTTATCATGATAAGCCTTTTGATTTTCCTGAGCTTTAGTCAAATGAGTTTGGACTATTGCTTGCACAGTGGCTACATGTTCTTTCAATCTGTCGGCAGTCTGTGAGAGGGGTGCAAGGGCTTCCTCTCTGTCTTCCGATATCTCCCTCGACATGTCAATGGTGTCTTGGGGGGGAGGGGGGTTCCTACCATACAGCAATTCAAACTGTGAAAACCATGTAGAGGACTGTGGTGTCTTCCAGATGGCAAAAAGGACCATTGTATCATAATAACCCAAGTTTTCCCATCAGCCTCAACCAACTTTTTAATAACATTTTTAAGAGTCTTATTGAATTGTTCCAGTAATCCGTCGGTCTGCGGGTGGTAGTCAGAAGTCTGAAGAGTCTTAATATGTAATATTTCTTTCACTTCTGTCACCAATCGACTCATGGAGGTAGTCCCTTGATTTGTTAGCATCTCTTTCGTGAAACCAACTAATGGAAGAAATTGAATGAGGTGTTTTAGAATCTGCTGGGATGTGTTGTTACATAAGGGAAAACATTCCAGGTAGTGAGTGCAATAGTCCACAATAACTAGTATGTAGCAATTTCCCCAATCTGGATGTTTCAAGATGCCCCACTACGTCCATACCTATGTGAGAAAAGGGGATATGAATAATAGGCAAAGGCTAGAGTGGAGCAGGGAGATGTATCTGGGAACTGGTTTTCTGACACAGGGCACAGGTAAGTACAAAGTTCTTCACATCTGCATACTTTCCCGGCCAGTAAAACTGGTTGATTGTCTGTGCTCTGGTTTTAGCTGTTCCGTGATGTCCTCCTGTGAGATGGCAATGAGCGATCTCCAATAATACTCTCTTGTGACATTTAGGTACTACAGTTTGGATCCTAGGCATGCCATCAGAATTGAGATCTCCCCTATAGAGCAACCCTTGTTTTAAAAAGAAGGACCCTACTTTTACCCTCCTTTCTTCCTCTGATATCACATGTTCGAGAGCCTCTCCCAAAAGGGAGTCATTTCTTTGAGCATAGTGATGGAAACAAGAAGGTGTCCCACCAGCTAGTCCCCAGTGATCTGCAATCCAAGTGGCCAGGACATGGCCATTGCTTTTGGTTCCAGTTCTGTCCTGGGGTGGACCAGTGCGGGAGGATCACCTGGATGAGGAGCCTTCAGGGAGTGGGACATCTGATGGTAAGACGGACGCAGTATGCCCTTCCCTGTAACACCTTGTCCCCATCCTACCAGGTAGGATACTTAGGAACTTAGCCCCCCCCCTTTCCCGACACAAACACTTTCTCACAGACAGCGCACCATGAGCGTAAACGGACTAACACCAGAGCCGTATACCTGACATGTCCCAATAAAATGGTCCGGTAAAGTCAGGCAATTACTGATCATTAGACACTTCCCAACATGGATAAAAGGCGGAGCACGAAAACACATTTAGAGCAAGGCAAAGCACACAAGGAAACAGTGGTTCCAAGATGGCAGTTTAACATGAGGAGAAAGACGGTGAGACCAGAAAGGGTTGCAAAGTAAGGAACCTTGGAAAGTAAGAATCCTAAGACTAAAGCTGAAGAAACCTGAAATGTGTGTTGGAGGTAACCGGGGCTCTCATGCGTCGCTTACAAAGGTGGGGAGGTGCGATTGCCGCTGTGGTACTGTCCTCGGATCCTACAGCAAATCAGCGCCATTAAATACCGCACAGCCGGTGAGTCGAAAGACTGATAGCAGACCAACCTGTGTTAAGATCAAGGTTGCAAGCGGCAACAATGTATGAAGAAATGTAAAGAGAGCAGTGTGTGAAATGTATGTGATGAGAATGCGGATATAATTTAAAAGCAGAGGAGTGACTGAACTTTGGAGGCCAGGAAAGATACCGTAGCCAGAGGGTGCTCATTCGAAAGTCTCTGTTAGGTATCCAACTGTTTGGCAACTATGTAAAGGGAATTTTGAGATTGAAGTGGCCTTTCAACGGGTCAAGCTGAACCCCATGCACATTCGAAAGTCTTCGATAGTTGCATGCAAACTGAAATTGGTCTGAGCCTAGCTGAGGGAGACTAATTGTGTTAGAGGAAGGATCTGAGCCCGGCTGAGGTGGATCTGGCATGAACCGTGAGTCACCTGGGAGAGAATATACTCTGAACATTGTAAAAAGGGGGACTGGGCCTGGAAGAGGGGGATCCACAGTAAGGACCCTGTTACAAAAGAGATCTGAGGTATCCAGGGTGAATTACTTCAATTGAATTTATCACACCCTGGTTAAAGTTCATTAAACACCCTTGAACTGTGGTCACTTGTGCCTGATTTACTGTTGATATCATGCCTTCCTTACAAAATGCTAACTCCGAGACAACCTCCAGTTCTTCCCCAAGGGGTTTAGGTTTTGTTCTTCTTCATCTGCCTCCCCAAAGCATTTCTCCCCCTCTCTGTGTTATCCACCTCCTAGACTTTGTCTTCTTTGGGGAACAAAGCTCTTTCTAGGATCCCCTCAGCGATCTTGTCACCCACCTTGAATCGATATGCTTCTTTCCCACCATTGTGGGGTAGGACTTTTTTAACACCTCTATAATCCAAACTTGAGGGTCCCCTAGTGTGTGTCAACTGAGCCCGATCGCACTCCTGACATGTGAGGAGCCAGGAATGAGACGGATACACAGAGGATTCATCATTTTGGCTATAAACCTTTATTTGTAACCAAAAAAGGTTTGGGAAATGCCTAACTATCCCTATCCTAGGAAGTATTCCCTACCTTAACCAAGAACTAAGAGGTCTGTCTGTTGCAAGATGTCCAAAGTAAAAAGTAGGTTCTGTGTCCGAAATCCTATTCTGGCCTTCACACTGTAAAAATGTACTCCTAAGGTGCAAAGGATACGCTCTATGGATCTCAAGGTGCACAAATGTTCCAATTCAGAGAAAAGATATAACTCCAATCAAAATGTTTCAAGTGGACAATGTTTGTGGTTCCTTCCCCTTGTTCCTGTTACCAATATGCAATCTTCTTGTAGCACAAGAGGATGGCTTCTCCATCGTGGTACACACACAATTCTAGGGGAAATAGCTTGCTTCCCCAGGTTCCTTTTGGCAATTAAGTTCAAAACAAAGAATCACGTTTCCAATAGTTCAAAATCTTAAGGCATGTGACTTCCTAAGGGTTTTCTTGTAATTCAACACACACTTGATTTGGCCTGGTATACTCCCCTGCCAGGACTTCTTTACAGTCTTTGATACATTCGAACTTCGCCTGGTATTTTCTCCTACCCGGATTTCCAGATGGTGTACTCTCCTGCCAGTACTTTCATAACATAACTTTTATTACAATTTTCTTCACCTGATGTACTCTCCTGCCAGGACTTTCATTTATATTACAGTTCTCTTCACCTGGTGTACTGTCCTGCCAGGACGTATATGTCATATCTTTATTACAATTCTCTTTACCTGGTATCCTCTCCTGTCATATCTTTATTACAATTCTCTGTTAATCATGAAACTATATTAGCCCAATGTTGGCATTTCCTCTCTTGATTGGTTCTCTCTTTCATATGTTGGGCTTTCGCCCCTCTTTCAAGTTTGTTCGCCTTTAATCGTTTTTCTCTCTCTGCCCCTTTAAAATGCGTTTTCAATGACCCGTTCGTGGAATAGTTTATGGGTCTTTTTGCTTCTTCACATAATTCACTTTGCTCACCCGTGGTATAGCTTTTATATTTATTAGCTTCTTCACATACTTCACTTTGCTTACGGATAGCTACTTCGAAGCAGCGCACACTTTCAGGCAACCCAGTAACCCTCTCTGCTTCCCAGGGCATACTGGGTGCTCCAAGTGTCTCTCGTGCCTCTCTGCTTCTGTTCTCATCGGGTTGTGGGCTCGGTGTGCGACCTGTCATCCACTGCCCTCTGCCGTGCTGGTCTTTGGTTTCTGCTGCCTTCCCCTCTCTGGCAGCGCATCCTCTGCACTCCAGTGCCTTCTCCTGCTAGGTGGATCAACTTCAGTAGAGTTTCCTGTGGCGTCTTCTCCCCCCCACATTCTGGCCAGAGCTCGTGCAGGAACCGCTCAGCATCTGCTGCTCTCTCTCGTTGCTGTCAGCTGTGCGAGTTTTAAACTTCCCTGTCTCATTAAGAAGTTTCCAAACACTAGACTGCATCGCCGGTTTCCCCGCTTTAGTGATCTTTATTGTTCTTTGTATCTTCCTCGTCTCAATAGTTGATGGATAATTCTCTGTGTTGTTGAGGATGCTTGTATGAGATTCTTTCAAGAGTAATCATTACTGCTCCCTGCCTCTTCCGGGTCTCAGTAAGTAATGTATTACTCTAGCTATCATGGCAGGGAATATTAATACTGAATTCAATGCATGGATGAGAATAAGTGGTGCAATAATCCATGAATGCTTGAGGAATGGATAAAATATCCCCAAGAGGGAATCGGGTGCGAGGGGGTTGTATGCAACTTTTCCCAATGGCGTCCTCCCTTCTCCCCAAGGGGTGCCTCTCCACAGGTGGTCCTCCCTCATATAGCCACCCCCAGCATCAGGAACAGGTAGCGGCTGCCATCCCCAGGCCACATAGGGAGAGACTACCTCAAGGTAAGGTGTGAGGACATCATTAGATTCATCACACCTCCCTCTACAGAATGATCATAGACAAAATCCTGGTTAAAGTAGCCACAGTAAGAGAGCAATGGATCATTAAATTAGAGGTGGAGTTTACGGATGAAGTATGGGGGAACATGTCCTTACTCACTACATCTGTTTCAATGAACACTAGGTTCAAATTGATTCAATACAAGATCCTAAATAGGCTACACTACATACCGGGCGCTTAAGAAGATCTACCCTGAGACTGATGGTCTGTGCGTGCTGTAAAAGTGAAAATGCGGGTCACCAACACATGCTATGGTGCTGCCCTAAACTTTTTTAATTCTGGGAGCAAGTATATGTAATACTGGCTGAGGTAATACACTGACCACTAGTACCGTAACCGATGAGTAGCCTCGGGATGTGGAGTAATATTCCGGATAGGCGTAAGAGGTTCCTTGACGTGGGATGCATACTGGCAAAGTGCTGCATCCTGAGTATTGGAAAAACAGTAGCGTACCACTGAAAGAAGACTGGTTGAGAGACTTGGTGTGTGCCAACGATTGTGAAGAGCTGTGTGTGACAATGCTACCTATAACATCTAGACCTAGGGACATGTGGGTAGAATTCCAAAATGTTCTAGCTCTAATAGACACTGTACAATAATTGCTGAGGTAGGTGCGCTGTAGTATGATGGGTCAATACAGGAGCCCCTCAGATAACAGCAAAGACACAATCGACCTATTGTAAGGCACAGTCCTGATGATTGTCACACTGGGATGTACAACATTTAAAATATACCTGTACCATTATACTGTGTATGTAACCAAACGTGTTTTCCATGAATAAACAATGTTTTTCTTTTTTTAACCTGGCCCGCCCAGGTGAAGATTCCTGCTCAAAATATAGCAGTTTCATGATGCTCGTCTGCCCACCTATTCGGATAATGGCTGTACAAGTGTCAGGGTGATATTGTCTACAAGAGACCACATGATAGGGCTACATGTGTCAGGATAATAGGAAGAAAGAGCAAGTCTCTCAAAAAAGCATGGTTCTCCCTTTTGAGCCAAATCCAAAGTCTCTGCAAACAGTTCAAAATAAGCCAAAAGAGTGGTAGTTATTAAACAAAATGATCTGAATTTCCTTTCATTCTTAACAAATGCAAAAGGTTTATTCCTCACAGAAGGTGTTGTTCATCGTCTCAGGTCATACTGGTGGGTGTTCTTCCAGTCGCCGGCCCTTCGATGGGGGTTGTAAACATTCTTCTGCTGTAGACCAACAGCTCTTTGGCAGCCCATGCTGAGGGATTTGATGTGACAGACCAGAAAAGACCACCAGCCAGGCTGTGTTTCGGGTTGGCACCTCGGCATAGTTGTATCATGCCCTGGTGGTGTTCAAGGGAGAAGCGTGTCGCTAGTCTCCAGTGCCTTCCCCTGCCCCTCTGGATTTATCCTGGACCCTTGACCTGCCCTGTCTACTCTTGGCCCATCCTTCCTGTCCCCCAATGTAATACTCTTCCTTGAATCAACATGGTTCCCTTGGACCACCATGTCCCCTCTGTTTCTGTGTCTTCTCGCTCCGACCCTTTCTGCTTTAGGATGGGATGAGCCTCTCCCCACATGCAGGCTTTGAACCCTTCATTGCCTCTATTGAACGTACCTGTCTTCCAACTCCCAACTCTCTTCCAACTTCCTGTCAGCCTCTTTCCTTTCCTCAGAACAACCTATTCTCATTGAATAACTGGTATTGTCTTCTCCCAGGTGATATCCTCCTCTCTAGCCTCTCTTCTACCCTCTCCTTTATGTCTTTCACTGTATTATCAACCGTTGTCTCCTCTTTAATCCCTTAAGTCATAAGGGTGAGTCTGTTCTTCCTGAATTACCATAAGGAATCATTGTTTGCACCGCCCACTTCTGCAGTTAAGTGGTAGACCATGTACCCCTTCTCCCTGTTCAAGCTGTTTCCGTCCCTCTCTTCACAAGAACAGTGCTCTGCCGCTCTTATAATATGGACTCCCTCCTGTACTCCTCTCCTCTTTCCATGTGACTGCCTTCTTCTTTTTCTTCTTGCAAGGTAGTATCCGTCTGTGTCTGTTGCTGCACTCATCAAAACTCTCCCTCTATACTTGAATCTAACTCCTCTTCACTTTCCGAATCAATGGCTCCATTCCAAACTAAATCTATTAATCCCTGTCTATATATTTCCCACTAAAAACACTGCATTCCTTTCTCTGAGTTTTCTTTCCAGCCATAATCTGCTTCTAAATAACGTTCTCCTTCTATCCCTAACTTCAATTTTCGTTGTTTTCCAACTTCAACAAACCTCTTCCCAACCAGACCTATTCATTTTCTCTCAAAATCTTTCCCATCCCCAAACTTCAATGCAACTCCCAACACTTCTCTGACGTAGCTAAACACCAGTACCTGTTGCAAAGGCTCTTTCTGTCACCTTACAGTCTTTTCAAGTCTCCACGCTTGTGGTCTCCCAGAATCGTCAATCTTCTTGCTGACAGCTCTCCTACAGACTGACAATATCTACTTCGGCTGACTGCTTCTTAAAGGCCAGTTCATCATCTAGTTTGCTGTTGTATGGCAACATTGGTTGACAGGGGATGGTCTGTTCCCTAATTGATTCATGTCACCATGTTCATGTGTACTTTCATTGGGCCAGCCTAAGGCCATATAGAGGGTGGCAGCTATTTTGGTTTCGTTTCTGCTTCAATAGTAATAGGAGCTGTTCGCTGGCTGTCTGCACTACTTGTGATCTGTTTATAATATGGTTATATACTTTATCATTTTTAAGTGCTCTCCTGAATTCACTGACTTCTTTCATCTGTCCATGGACCCATATTTGCGAACCATTCAAGCAGGCCTTGCAAATTATTAAAAATGCCGTTAGACCTGGTGAGTTCCTTAGTTTACATACTCGACCTAAGAGAAATACACTCACCCCAAGGTGACTAGTGACAACATATTTACCAGTGCTTCTTTTTAAATGGTATCTGTCGCTATAAGCACACTTCATATTTGGTGCAATGCTGCCAAACATGCACAGTGAAACTTGCATTTGCCAGTTTCTGCAAACAAAGTGTGTTTGCAGTCAATGTAAAATAGGTTTCTAACATCCCAATGCCTGCCAGCAAGGTCAAGTATCCTTCAAATGGTGCTCGCCCTTCATAAAAACTACTCGCCAATACAAGTAGGCTAGTAGATTTTGCGAGCCCTGCCTTCAACCATGCATTTTTGTGGGTTCAGCAGCTTGGGACCCCCTAATGGTTCCTTGGGCGACACCATGCCTTACGGACTGGGAACTTGCCACATAAGGCAGGCCTGGTAGTTTGTGGCACAGTAAGCCCTTCACGAGGAGCTTGAGGGTCTCTCTCTCCTTTTCTGTTATGCTACTGAGACACAGACGTTAATCTTAACAAAAGCCCTTTGATGGCCTGGCGTTAACACTCACGCGATGATGAGATTGCCCAAATCTGCTCCTCTTCCTTTCAACGTGCTGCTGCCTGTTTGACTTATGATGCCTGTTTAATGTTATGGGCCTCTACTGCTGCTGCAGCTGATTACCGCTTTACAAACTCAACACACAGCACTCTGCACGGAAGCCTGCCATGACACCAGGTTGGCACAGGCAAATTGATGCAAATGTTCTGATCTCGGAAGGATCATGCAGCACTGTCTGCTGGCATGCAGGTGTTAGCTGCTACGTTACTGCTAAGTATGCCTGCCATATCAATGCCAGGCAATTAAGCCAGAAAGGGAGCAGTATCAGAAATTAGATTTAGGAAGAAGAGAGCCAAGCCACCGACAACCCCAACCCAGCAAACATCAGCTCATCCTGGAGTTGAAAATAACACATCTCATATTTCGAACACTAAAAAGCACTGCCTGTGCTGAGCATCTCTTACACCTGGCAAGCTTTCAGGAGGAAATTATGGGACAAAATCAAATACTGTGGGGCTTCTGATGAGAACATGTTCTTGTCTGCATTATGATTCGCTTTGTTTTTACTTCACATGCTTTTCTCCCAGGGTCTCCCTAAACCCATCGCTCATGAACTGCTCAAAATCGCTAATTAGAGGTGAACTTATAAAGCAAGACTGTTAGGAAACTAAAGTGAAGTAGTTAGACCCTAACCACTCAACTAGACTGAAGCAGGGAAGGGCATGGAAAGTAATGCTGATAAATCAATGGGACAGGGATCATGGGAAGGGGTGGACAGATAGCATAGCAAGGGAAATGTCAGACAGGTAAAAGGGGGCGAATGAAGGTGTCCCACGGATGGGGCGTGGATTGTTACAAGGGGATAAATATGAGGAAACGGAGTATGCGCCTTGCCTTTTGGATGTGATCTGTCCAGAGACAATAGGCATGAATGGTATGTTATGTTAGGTAATTGAGATGTATACTGTACGCCTCTGCAATTTACATGGTCTCCAAGTGCTCTGGCAGATCTGAAAAGGAAGGAGGGTTAGTTAGTGAGACAGAGAGGGAGCGCCCAAGAGAGCTTTTGCTGTGTCTGCTTTTAAGTGGCGCAGGTGTGGTATTGTTTTGGTGTGAGAGTCTGTATAGGATTGTTTTATGTGTCAGTGTTGTAGTGTTGAAGATTTAGTTCATAATAATTGAGTGGGATGTCAGAGGGGGTCTGCAGGTTGCTGTTTGATTTCTAGTTGGTGCTGTGGTAGATGGGTGTGTGTGGTATTTGGTGGTTGAGTGGTGTGTGTGGGGAAAAAGGAAAGTTTTAGTAGGGATGGTGTTGTGAAAGGTTTGTGTGTCGTTGTAGGCTATATTGTTTTGTTTAGGCTGAATTTCCTTATGTAATGGTTAGCGATATTATGTTTTCTTTTATTGGGCCTGCTCAGTTCGGTTGAGTCAGCTATGGTGGTCCCATGGTTTGTGTTATCTGTCATTGTATTGAGGTTGGGTGAATCTCTTAGACAATGTTTCATTTTTAGGTTGGTCAATTAAAAAGCCAGGTCTTAATAGTTTCCTGAAGGTCAGGTGTTCTTCAGTTGTTCATAGTTCCTTGAGGAGTGAGTTCCAGAGTTTTGCTGAAATGCATGCAAAGTCTGATCTGCCAAATTTCAGTTTCGAGTATTGCTTTTTTTCTAGGTGAATGTCGCTGCTGGACCTTAGTGTCCGGCTTGGTTTGTAGATGGAGATTATTTCTTGTGTGAATTCTGCTGCTGGGCCATGGATTGCTCTGTGGATTATGCAAAGTGTTTTGAAGTAAATCCTTTTTTTTTGTTTTTATTGGTAGCTGGTGTAGGTTTCTCAGTGCTGGTGTGATGTGTTCTCTCTTAGTGAGTCTGAGGAGTAGTCTGACTGCCGCGTTCCTTGTTCGCTGCAGTTCTTTGGTAAGAACGTCTTGCATTCCAGAGTTAATGCTGTTGGCATAGGCTATTTTTGAGATGTCGAGGGATATGGCAGCCAGTGTTCTGTGTGGGAAGGTGAAGCGGAGAGTAGTATCAATTTGGTTTTGCATGGATGGAAGAATGCGGAACTCCTCCTCTTAAGAGGAGTATTTGATGTAATAAGCCAGGTACTGCATTGACCTAGCATCCAGAGATCACTCCCTTAGCCAGAATCCAAAGAATGGATGAACAGGTTAACACAACAACCTTGATGCAAGGCCTCCAGAAAGAGACAGTATTGGTCACCTCTGGCTTGACCTTTTCAATGGGTAGGCTGTTGAATTAGGCATCCCCATTCAACTTCCATGAATGCCTCCAGCCTTAATTAAGAGTGGTGATGATATGGATCTCAATAATTGTGCCGATTCCCGAACCACATTACTGGGAACAGCTTTGAATCCATTAGGTCTCATACAGAGCAAGTTTTTTTGTTTTGTTACATCCTTTGTTCTTTTCCAGTCTTATTGGACCTATCCACTTTGAGGTGAATGATTTTGAATACTCGTTGTGACCCACTGAGCTCCTCTTCCACTGCAGGGGAAATGATCTCTGTCCCTGGGCAACCATTTCAGTCCACACTGCTGTTGAGGGGGAGCCTTTTGCATCTCACCATCAAGCCTGAGACCTGACAGATTAGGTGCTTTGTACCCGTGTGCCCACTGCAGAGATCTGTACTGTTTTCACAGGATCTCTGCCACTAGATTAAAAATACTGTTCTTGTGTAACACTTCCGCCTGATTTTCCTCCGGTTCTATACTAATTGACCTTTTCACAATTGACCTTGTGAGAATTGACCTAATTTAGAAGGTCAATTAGGACATATATGCGCGGGCAAACCCCCTGCAATCCCCCACCCAATCCAAAAAAAAGCAAATCCCCACCCAATACCCTTATATCATTTATAATCCAAAACCAACCCAATACATATAAAATTACTAAAATAATATGAAGGTAAATTAGGACCACTATAATTAGGTCAATTGTGCAAAAGGTCAATTGTAAAAGGTCAATTTGGGTAATACCTTTCCTCCTCCTTCTAAGCTTTGTAAGTGGTGTTATTATCAATTGTAATGGTTCTCAGTTTATTGGCCTCAGACTAGTGAAGCGCTGAGGTGGCCTTGCAGGGCTTTGAACTGGTGTCCTCTAGGATACGACTTGCCAACCTATCTTATAGACATAATCACCAGAAATCCTCCTTTCTCCATGTCACCAGTTCTGTTTTCCATGAATCCTGGGATAGCCTTACTTCCTACAACTCAGTACGGATTCTTTGTGGATAAGGCATGTACTTCTACTGTTACTCCTCATCTGACAGATCAATCTTGGAGGCCTTAGAGCAAATCTATTGACCGCCTATATGCTGGAAATTGCCAGGAGATAAGGTGTTCGGCTCATTGTGCTACCCCTGGGGATGTTGTTCCAAACACCACTACCCCGGATTTCAGGCAGCCGTCTGACTAATCATATCCCTGCTCATGAGGCACTGGAGGGGAGTCATTTGTGAAGTTCTCTCCATGAGGGTTCTTATGATAGAGTCAGCTGTACTGACTAGCCCTGCTAGTAATACTCAACTGTCAATCATTTTGTCCTCTCCAGATGCTTCATTAAGGGGTGACTCTAGTCCTGCAATTCAGTACGGAGATGGCAACATGTCCCCCACTCTTTCCCCTTATCAGTGTATGGGAATTATACAACGAATTTAGAGCCCATCCTTGAAGTAATCAGTACCCTAGAAAATTTGAGAAATAAGGATTTGGCACGTTTAGGCAATTGTATAGAAATCATGGAATGGCTTATGAAAAGTGATCTTAAAGTGAACAGTGGTTTTCTTTCAATCCACCCATGCCAACAGACCTCATGCTTAATGGTGGAGAAGGCATGTCAAACAGAGGTTCTCGAAACTGTCGTACCTGTAACCTGCCCACTGAACGAGATAACCAGTCCACTGGGAAAAGCTTGGAACCCTTACTAAAATTGGGGGTCCCGTTGCGGATGGGAATATTTTGGTCCCAGTACCTCAAGAATGTTTTTCTACTTCCCCAATGCAGACTATAGGTCTTTTTTATGTACTTCTAATGCCCTTGCTAGTAATTTGTCTATACCTAGTCGGCAGGTGGATGCAATGTGTATGTCAAAGGCAGCTGAAAACCTTTATTCCAGTATGAGACTGGGCCTGCTGAATCTACCTGATGCCATTGGCGGGCTGGCAAAATTATAACTTAATTTGTACCTTTTTAAGGGCCGGACTCATGGCAATAAGAAAACATATAAAAGACTTTTGCTCAATGCATTGTCCGAGACTCTGGCGGGGGAAGATTTTTCTTTCAGGATATTTACGACATGTTGCATATTGTCTGATTTCATGTTTTGCGGGAGATGCAGTATTCGCTTTAGTTTTGCAAACCCACATATTAGACAGCGCGTGCTTAATTGCCAGTATTCGCTTGCATCTAGAGGTAAATCTGTGCACGACTCGTGATTAGAATCTAAGCAACCCCCTATTTATGTCTAAACTAACAGGGGGGTGTGGGGAGGGTTGTGCTGGTACTGCAGTGCCAAAAGAAATTAAAATCTTATCAAGTTCATTTAGTTAACTTTGAGTTCGAATGTCTTTACTGAATCTTAACCTATGTCTCAGCAAGCAAGGGAAGCGTGTACTAATTTGTTGCTTGTGTCCCTTCAAAGGGGGTTTAATGATTGGTACGGGGGGGTTGCAATATGTGATACTGAAGCAACCTCCAGTGGTCCGTGTATTAGAATAGTAAGCTGGCATATGGATGAGTCGGAAGCAAAGGGTATGATGTGGAGTGGGCAGAGTGTCCCGCCTTACTAACAGGCTCTATCACAGACACACAAAAAACAGAGGGGGCCTATTTTAACAGTAATAAATGTGTATGTCCCCCGAAATACAAGCAGATTCATAAACATAAAGAAGATTTTCTTCTGCCCACGGTTCTAGAGCCAGCCAAATTAGAAAACGTATTATTAATAGCAGATTTTAATGCTAAATTAAGACCAAATAGTGGGGTACCCCAAGACAAGATTTGTCTGGAGAAGTGTTGCGGCACCCCAAAGAGAACTTGTAGCGGTAAGATCTCTGCAATGGGGAGGTTAATAGATTTGTTCAAGTGCACGTATTTGTTATTTGGACTAAATGGTAGAGGCAACCGGGACGTTACACCTGCTCCAACTGTTAAAGCTGGGCATAGGAACACAATCACTGATTATGGACTTGTTGACTGTTTTTCATTTAACAAAGTCAAGGATTTTAGAATCTGCGACCGCCCAGGAAGTGACCACAATCCTATGGCGGTAAATTGGTTGATTGACACCGGTTTAGGAGCAGTGTGGCAATCGGCAGTCGATTTAAAGCATTCTCTTCTTATGAGAAACATCTCCTGAGCTATTAGAAGATGTGGAAGTCACCTCGCTCCAGGGTAAATTACTGGAGTCTCCTCCCCATTGTGAGGTCTTGAACCTTTATGAGCATATTCAATTCAGAATTTATCAAATTACTCTGCATGCCTCCTTAGTTCAACTGAATACTTTTGCTCCAGTCAGGGCTGATGCGCCCTGGTACGATAATGGATGCAGACATTTGAAATGGGCAATACATGTAACCTCCTCTCAATGTAAATTAACAGCAGGTCGTCTTTATCAAATGAGGAAACTGTATAAGGATTCTCTTCGGAGAAAACGTCAATCGTTTATTGAGGCTCAGTGGGATCTCTTAGACAAGACTGTGAGATATAACCAGCCCAGAAAATGGTGGAGTTTAGTAACAAAGTGGTGTGAGGGTACTAAGATTAGAGATGCAGGCACTATTGATTCAGAACGGTGGGTTACACAGTTCAAGGAGATTTTGTGGGATTCAGTCGAAGGGGCATGTTCCGCTTCAAATAATTTGTCGAGAGAGAGAGTCGGGGCAGATTTTGGTTTTTACTCTGTCTGAAATCGAGGTTCAATTAAAATCTTTCAAAAAAGAGAAAGCGGCTGGCACGGATGGGCTTAGAGCAGAAATGTATGGTGAAGCAAGCGATTGGTGAGCCCTGATTTTGGTTTGGGTTTATAGTTACATTAAATGCTCCTCCTATTGCCTGGAAAAAGAGTTTAATTGTAGCTTTATTTAAAAAAGGCGATTTAACAGACCCTCCCTGATAAAGCCCAATTGCATTGATTTATGCATCCTATAAGATTTATGCTGCTTGTTTGCGGAGAGACTTTATCCCTTGGCTAGTGAGAATGAAGTCATTTCAGATATGCAAGCAGGCTTTAGTAAACGATTCTCAACTTTCAAACAGCGTTTCATTTTAAATGCGATAGTTGAGAAATATGTTAAAAGAAGGAAGCTAAGGCTCTTTTCGGCCTTTATTGATTTGTCCAAGGCATTCGACTAGATCAGCCGTATGTTATTGTGGAAGAAGTAAGAACATATTGGGGTGCCTTTTAGGCTCTTGAAGGCTATAAAGGCTTTATATTTGGTCTTCTGGGTGTCCGTAAGGTATGATGGTCACTATGGGTACTCGAAGGAGTTTAGCAGCAATAGGGTGTGGGGGGGGGATAAGCAGGGTTGTCCCCTTGCTCCACTTTTGTTTTCATGATTTCTCTGTGATTTTAACACCCAGGCCGCCCAGACAGCCTTAATTCCTCCATCTTTAAATGGTATCAAACTGAGTGCACTGCTACATGCCGATGACACACTGCTGCTGGACCTAACTCCCAAAGGTTTACAGCTGAGTCTGGAATACGCCAATATGTATTTTAGAACCAATGGTTTGTCACTGAATTTGGCCACATAGAACATTTTGGTTTTCGGTAAAAAAAGAGAATAGCAATTTCAAGTGGTCCCTTTAATAAATAATCACTCGATGTGATAGATATCTGGGTTTGCGCTTTGCCAACAATGGGTCCTGGAAAAGTCTTATGAGCCCAATTGCTAAGCAGACTTTGGTGGCTTTTGGTGGACTAATGAGTTTTTATTATCAATTTGGTGCCAAACGTTTGGATAAATGTCTGCAGGTAATGCAGGCTAAAATCAATACGGTGATCCTCTACGGCGCCAAAGTGTGGGGCTTTACCCCTTACAGGTGCCTAGTAAATCTGCAAAGCAAGTGTCTACATAGGTTAGTAGGCCCACCTGCAAGCACTCCAGCTGACGCTGTGTGTTACGAATTAGGGTTAGGGAATATCTCTTTTCTGGCTGAGCAGCGGTTTTTAGATTTCTTTTTGAAATGTTTATATGCCCTCTTGACGAACCCCAAATTACAGGTGGCCGTAAGAGAGCTTAGTATACATTCTACTAAAGACAGCGAAAGCTGGTTTACTAGTGGAATTAATCTAATGTCCGGTTGGGGACTGATTGCCGAGGTTGTTCGGGGTGTCCATCTAAAAACGTGCCGAAAACGTTTACTTAACAAGAGGGCGATTGGTGAGTTGGCAGTATTTTTGTGAAGTAATACTGCTAAACCGCTCCAAGACCGCAATCCTAAATGTAAGCTATTAGTCCCCCCACAACATTTCAATGGTAGTTGCTCCCCTGCTTGTAAAGGTTTAAAGGAGACTTGGTTAAAGTCTCTTGTATTGCTAATAAGGAGAGTTTTAGTATCTCTTCAGCAAACTAGGGTAATACCATAGGACAATCCTTTTTTTCCCGATACTGGGTCCCTTTAAGAAATGGGGGGTATCATTTCCCAAGCGTCTTGGAGGGGGCAGGGACCATTCTGTCACTAAATGTCCCTTTGTCTCAAAATATATGCCTTGTATCCACTGTCAGCGTGTTCATTGGGCAGAGGACCTTGAGATGCACCAATTTGCATAGATTATGGCTCATCTCCTCCATTCATCATGGAAGTTTGAGACTGAGGTAAGGCACGGATGAGATAGACTCAACCCTGTGAATTCTCTGATTATATTCCTGTAGCCTAACTGTAGGACCATAGTGTAGAGAAGCCCCTCAGTACTCACACCAGAAAAATAAACACTACGGAATAAGGCCCAGCAAACTTCTTGCAAGGAGAACAAGGTTCATTTTCATAAAAGATCGATACGCAACAGCAAAGAACTCTGCTGTCACAGAGCGTTCTGATGAAAAAAGCAAAGACATGAAGTTGTAAAGGCCCACAGCGGCATAAGTGACATACATTACATAGGTTATATACCCCATCGGCTGGTTGATACTACCCTATACATAGGCCACCTGCTCCATAAGGGATACCAGGCCATTGGTCCCAGCTCCTCCTGTCCATCTACTTCCACGTGGGATTCTTCATTGTACGTCATCAGGTGAGAAGCTTCTAATTGTCAATTTATAATACAAAGCATACCATTCCCTATCTGTGGCCTAATGTGCACCTGATACTGCAGACATGGGTGCAGAGGATACTTTTGAGGTCATGATAATGTACAAACCCCAGCTCGAACCCAGGCGCGTCAGCACCGTTCCAAATATCCCCACCCTGGGTTTAGATTTATTGCTTTTCCCCTCCGGGAACCTAGCAATACAAATCGCATGATCTGTTAGTGGGGCACCCTGCCCCTACTCTGATCTTTCTGAGCAATTGCCGATCTAACAGTTTTATGGTCGATGGTCTGGGCCTGGCTTGTACCTTGGAATGCTGGTGTCTTTGGACGGGGGCATTGGGGCGCTATAACTTAGAGTTTGGACTGGGGAAGGTCTCAGACTTGGGATAACTTTTCCCGGGGAGCTATCAACCCCCTCATGGCCTTGCAGGGCGCATTCTTTCTGGGATACGAAGGACTGTGAAATGATGGAAGGTTTATGAATCTCAACGGGTTTGGTCTCCCTCACTGCGGCCCATGTTACAACCCACTCCGGCCCCGTGTTCATGGCCTGGGCCTACTGCCCTGGCTGCAGCAAAGCATTAGGCCTCAATTCCAATATGGTTGCTATTTTTTTTAAGATGGTGTTTAATTCCTAGTGTAATCAATATTCAAACCCACACACTAACCTGCTCACAAGGCAACATCTAATCACACCCGTCCCCCCCCCACTACAGCCTCCCCAAGCATCTACAACACACTCGTAGGCCTTTGCCTCATCTGAAACATCTTGGGGACCTTATACGATCGTCCCTGCTTCTCAACATTTCCCCCTTTCATGAATCCTATATTAACAAACTGCCAAGTAAGCCTTTCTCTGTCTTCCTCTTCTATTTTCTCCCTTTCCAACCTCTCAGCCTCCAAACATGGTGGTGTCCCCTTCCTGGGCACCCATGCTTTACACACCGATTGCAAACTTTCTCCTGCTTGTGCATACTGCTCTGGGGTGCATGTCAGATATATACACCCCCGTCCTCTGCTAGGTCGACCCAGTGCTCTTCATAATTGTCAGGGTCTGGCAGGGGGATAGTGATCATTCCTGGGGGGTGAAGGGACTGCTCTAACCTGACCATGTGGGGTATTGTGGGTTATCCGTTTGTACCTGGCTATGTTTTGTACCGCGAAGTGCACCATGTTTCCCCAATTGAAACCATCATCATTGCACTGCTAGGCATTGCTTTGGCACAGCATTAAAGTCCAATCTGGCATGTACAGAAAATCATAAACACAAACACCATCACTGGTACCAGGATCTTTAGGTTTGTTTAAACATTTTGCACACAGGATTCGTCTCAAGAAGGGAGCGATACCTGTTAAACACACGAAATCCAGACCAATTCCTTTTGCTATTGCTGACAAGGTTGAGAAGGAACTTACCTTATTGGAATCTGAAGGAGTTATAGAGAAAATTGTATCGTCTGAATGGGTGAGCCCCATTGTGGTTGCATTGAAGAAAAATGGCAAACTTAGGATTTGCATGGACCTGAGAGACGTCAACAAGAACATCATAACTGACATTTTCCCGCTTCCTATTATATCTGAAATGTTGAATCGTATAGACAATGCCGAGCGCTTATTATCAGATTTCTTTGACAGAGGATTGTAGAGACATTACGGCAATTGTTACGCCACATGGGTTGTATAGGTATAAGCGTATGCCGTTTGGACGAGCGTCTGCAGCAGCAGTATTTCAGAGAGTTATGATACATGTGTTGAAGGGTTTAAGTGGAACGCTTGTAAATCAGGATGATATAATTGTATTTGGTAAGGGATCTGAAGAGCATGATGGGAGATTGAAGGAAGTGCTGAGGAGTTTGGAAGAAGTTGGGTTGAAAATTGAAAAAAGCAAATGTAAATTTGGAGTAGAGGAGGTAGAGTATTTAGGGCATACAGTGAATGGTAAGGGATATAAACCCAAAAGAGATGCCATGAGAGCAATCAAGGAGTTGCCTAAACCAAATAACAAGGACGAATTAAGGTCGTTCTTAGGGTTGTGTGAATATTACAACAGGTTTGTAAGGAATTTTGCGAGTACAACAGAACCGTTGAGAAAGGTGTTAAAAAAGGATGCAAAATTTACTTGGAGTGATGAATGTAGTGAGGCAGTTGAATGCATAAAAGGAGGATTTGCTGGGTAAAACCAGCACTTCGACTCGGGGCAGCTGCTCTCGCCTCTCTCGCTTTTCTTCGCCCGTGGGTCCTCAGGACGCCGGCATCCTCGTCGCCATTTGAAGTATGCAAGTCACGAGGTAAGAGGTATTAACTTATTCTTTATTTACATTAAATGTATTTAACCGGCGCCCCGCACTGCGACCATCTACTTCCACTCGACATCCCTTTCAACCGTCTCCTTGACTCACGTCACACTTTCCTTAACATTCTCTCACACGCGCAGGCAAGGAGCCGCGAGCTTCCATCAGACTAATCATTAGAATACTACAATCTTCGCTATCTCCCCCATCCACGATGGAGCCCAGGAAAAAAGTTAATCGAACCAGTCACTTGGTTGTATGCCAGTCTCTGCATGTGTGTGCCGAGGGTGTTCAGGGCCCCTATTATTTGCATCAGTGAGCCATTCTCTGCCTCGTTTGGGGGGGGCGTACTTGCAACATGAATCGCCAATTTTACAGCTGACTCTTCTTTGCATTGCAGTGAGAAAATCCAGTTGTCGGAATTCTCAGAATCACTGGAATGTCTCACTTGTGGTTTCTTCTTTGATGTCTTGCTGGGGGTTTTTCCTTGACTGTTCTTTTGCTTAGGGGCATGAAGATGGGGTCAAGCCTCCCCAGACGCCCCTCTTTCTGCAAGGTGATGAGACCAGTTAACCTCTGGAAAGTCAACCTAAATGCACAGGTGAAAAAACCTTCCTGAGGGAAGTAAAAAACCTGTGAGTAGGTTGGAGATGTTTGACGCCTGCAGATTCGTGGACCGACTCTGGAAATGTATCGATCCAATTTCAAGCAAGTATTGTATATGGAGAACAAGTCACTCCAGCAACTCGGAACGGAGATCAAAGAAATAGGCAGAGTGGCAGAAACGCCAGGGCCAGGAAGAAGGAGTAGCAAGTAGCAAGATCCAGCAAGGCGAGGCCAGGGAAAAGAGGTAAGAAATCAAGAATTAGCGCTGAGCAAGGTAAAGGCATTACCATGCGTTGAGACCGGAGTCCTCTGTGTCGGCGTTCTAAATAAGTAAACGCAAGTCGCAATCAGCAGCCGGCGTGTGTTTCCCTGGAGCACTAGAGCGCTCTGACGGCTTCTGTATGGACCAGCAGCGTACCATGTTGGAAGGCAAAATGGCACTCGCTGCACAGAGTGACATCTTCCAGGAGGACCACAATGACCACGGCGTGATTTTCATGACACCAGTGCGTAGCGATTCTGCAGTGTCATCAGCCTGATCACTAGCATCTCCGCCTTGATGGCATTTAGACCTTGTTCAGTGACATTTGCTAACTGTATCCCTTCCCAGCAGACAATTTGGAGCCATTTGGCTTTTGTGGCTGCACTAACAACGATGCAAAAAATGTCTATTCCTTGTAGTACAGTCTTTATTGATCTGGTATTTGTTTCAGCAGATGTGATGAGTCCTGTGACAGATAGTTGGACCTCCGCTTCCTGCGCAACATCTCATCCTTTTTCTTCTCTGGCAGGATGGAAAATTCGGGGGCGGTGGTGGAATCATTGTGGCGCCATCTGTCACTGGTGTTGTCGTGGGAGCAAGAAAGCCCATTCCCCACTATTAAATGTTCTCCAGGGCCCACAAAGAGAGCTGAGTGCAATGTGTTAGCAAGCAGGTTCCCCTTGTAAGGAAGGCATGGTATTAACAGTAGACACTGACACAATGGAGGTAAGTTTCAAAGACCTTTATTTATCTTAGAAAAGGTTGGGAGAATTCCTAACTGGCCCTATCTCTAGAAAGGGAGTATTCTTGACCATTAAATAATAGCAAAACAGTCCAAGTGAGTCTAGTCAAATATAAATAGCCCATACTAATAGAACCTAACCTTGCCCTCCTTCTTAAACATCAAATGTGTATAGGGAATATGAATGGAAAGTCAGTGTCTCAAAAAACAAATGTTCAGAATGGCTTAAATAACAACTCCCTTCCCCACGTTCAGAAGCACGAGGTCTTGTGAGTTTCTCAATAGAACCGGTGAATGGCACAATCTCAATTTGGCACACTCTCGCTTACTGGCACACTTCATCAACTTTGGAACAGACTTTGCAAAGTTCTTGTTCAATTTCCTTAGGCTTCTCTAGCCTCACCACAAATGTATTCAGTGGAATTTAAACAAGTTCCTTCCCTCCTATGGGCTTGAGCTTATTCACAACACAGGTTTATCTTTTTAACACAGTTCGCTACAGTATTCTCTACGCGGGCTCAAGCCTATTTGTTTATTTTCACTTTCAGGGGTTCCCTTCCCCAAGATTCACTTCTTATTCTGCTTTGAATTGACGAAGACTTTTGAAACTGCAAGGATTTTGCACAGATCTCTGCATTACCACTTTGACTTTCCTTTTAACTATTTTGATAATCTTAGTTTGATTCTAAACACCAGTGCCTCTTGGTATGTGTAGTCTTCTCGTTTTGCCATTTGTACACTTGGCGTGCTCAAGTCTATATCTCTCCATTTTCATTCAATCAACCTTCGCTCGTAACTGCGGTTACTTTTCTTGTCTTGGTTTCTCGTATCATCACAGAGACTTTTGAATGTGCGATTCTGCCTTTCAGGACCACTCTGTTACTTTGTATACGTTCAATCAGTTCATTAAGCGTCTTTCCCCTTTATGCGTCTTATCGTCATATGGGCAGTCTTCACTCTTGATACAGTTTCTTCACTTTAACACATTCCAGACTTTTGTTGCCTTCGATAACTCACTGGTTGTGTTCAAAACTGTGCTTCTTTCTCAAAGGCTTTCATCTCGGAGTCAAGGCATTACCATCTCCATCTTGGCTCCTTCCTGACTAGGTCATTCACCTGGGATGGGAGCGGGTCCCCTTGAAGTACTTTACAGCAATATATTCTCTTTAAAGTTTGGAATGCTTTCTTTCGGGTCTCTGTGACAGCCAGTCAGTCCCTTGGCCTTCCAACTTCAATAGCCTGGTTTGCATCAGCCCAGACAGAGCTGCTCCTTCTCGTGTCCAGCCTTGCTCAGAGTGTACCTGTGCACGCCACCTTTTATCCTCCTGGGAAGTGTAAACAAGTAGCAGGTGTGTGGAGTTGGGATTACGTGTCTGACTCTGCCTGTACTTATTAAAGAGACCGAGCCCTTGCAAGTCACTAGAGGTAATCTTTCTGGCCACATTCCTCATCTTCCTCGGCTCAGTGGTGGTGTCAAAGTGAAGTGGAGAGGAATTATGGGAGCTGTACCTTCCTTGTAGAAGCAGAGGTTGTAAACACACAGGCAGTAAACGTCCACTGCAGGTCAAGCAGAATACCTATAGCATTGCAACAGCTCTTTTGGTCAGTTCTGTGATCCGATAAGGCTTGAAGAGCTCAGTATACTTGGAACCAGAAGTCTACCATATTGGCAGTGATGTGGAGGGCTTGATGTTGCAAGCAGGTGGCCATCCTGGAATAAGTGTCTGTGACAAATCGAATTCCGGGGTACCAGTGGTCCAGGGGAGAATATCAGTTTCTAAACCATCAATCAGCCCCACACCTCTAATAAACCAGAATGGATCTGAACAGATTGGAATAAACAAGCATACAATTGATATGGTATGATATGGCATTTGTAACGCGCCTATACACAAGTGTTTCAAGGTGTGATGAGGCAAGGAAGGGGGAACAAAGGGAGGACAGAAACGGCGATCTTAGTAGGCCAAGTGACATTGAGATCGCGCAAGAGCAGGGGAGGGGCGAGTCGAAAGAGCCAGGAGAAGGGGGGGTGGTGCTGTACATGGGATCAAAACAATAACAAGAAGTGCGTCCAGCAGGTGGCAGGTGTAAGGGTAAGTGCAGACAGCAGGTGTCCAAAAGTGCAGGTAGGGGACTGTAGGGTTACAGATACAGATCCAAGTGCAAGGGTTGCCTGGAGGCAGTGCAGGTGTGCAACTGGGTGGGCAGGCACCTGCGCCTGAAATCAGAGGGTAGCCAGGTGACCAGTGCACTATCAGACAGGAAATCAGCAGGGGAGAGGAAGAGGGAAGGCAGAAGCAAAGATGTATGTCTTGAGGAGCTTCCGGAAACCAGAGATGGTTCTCCTCAAGTTTCAGTGAGGATGTTCCAGAGGGAGGCCCCAGCCGAAGAAAGCGATCTACCGCCAACTTTTTGTTTGGAGAAGTGACTGGCCCTGAGGGAGTTGGAGGAGCAAAAATCTTGAGTAGGAAGGTATTTATGAAGTGAGAGTTGGAGATATTCAGGGCCCAAACCCCAGAACGCCTTGTAGACAATGCAGAGGGTCTTGAACGTAATGCTTGCAGCCACTGGGAGCAAATGCAGAGATTTCACTGCTGGAGAGGTACGATCCCTGGGCTTGAGGCCAAGGACAAGTCTCACAGTCCTGTTCTGGATGAGTTGCAGAGGGCAGAGAGTAGAAGCAGGCAGATTTAGAAAGAGGCTGTTGCAGTAGTCCAGCCTAGAGAGAACCAGAGCTCTAGAGACAGTGAGCTTCTGGGGAAGGAGAGGAAAGGAAAAATACCTCTGAGGAGATGCAGTTGGTAGTTTGACTTCTTGGAGACGTCCGAGATGTGAAGAGAAAAGGAGAGTGTGCAGACGAAGATGACCCCGAGGTTCTTAGCCTCACAGGTGGGAGCAGGAAGAGGGCAAAGGGAGGCCGGCCAGAGAGTGACAGGAAAGGAGGGTGCAGTTGTGCCGATGAGAATCTCCATCTTAATGGCATTAAGGCAGAGTTTGTTGGTGGCACACCACTCCTGGATAGCAGACAGACAGTTGGAGATGAGAGAACGAGAAGACGTGGCAGAGGGGAGCCTGAAAACAAGCCGAGTGTCATCCGCATAGCACTGAAAGATGGCACAGAGAGCGGCAATGCGGTGGGCGAGAGGTGCGAGGTATTGGTTGAACAGCCAGGGAGAGAAGTTAGACCTGTGGGGAAAACCACAGGTAGAGAGTGAGATGGAGGAAAGGAAGGACCCAAGTTGGACCTTTTTGAGGGTTGATCAGAGAGGAACGGGGTTAGTCAGGCCAGGGCCTGATTGGTGATATCCAGGTTATCACGGAGACGATTGAGCAGGATGGCATGGTTGACCTGTCAAAGGCCGAAAAGAGATCCAGTAAGATGAGGACAGGGGAGATTAGAATCAAGGTTAGACAGCAGGCCTTCACGGATGTTCAGGAGAGGAGTTTCCATGCTTCTGGCTGTTCTGAAGCCAGACTGGTGGTCTGAAGACATAAAATTATAAACCTTCTTTTCCAATTTTGGTAACTTGGACGGAACGGCAGGTGTATCTCCTCTAAAGGTTGTGGATCGTTGGTTAGTTGCAACACAGCGAAAATACAATTATTACCCAATGATAAAATGAGGGTCCAGTCAAGGTTGTATACAAATATCTACTTTATTATTGTTATAACAGACAGTCTAACAACACTTCAAAATACAGCCCACTCTGTTAAGGAATGCAGAGGACCGACAGTTTCAAAGAGGGAAAGGGAATGCACTGTGGATACTGGCAGGATGGTAGTCAGTATGGTTATTAACCACAACAGTTTGTTATGGTTTCTTAGCTTTAGCACAAAGGTGGTTAAAGGTCTTAAAATGTCTATAAGGGCCTTCTGGGAAGGGCCAGGTGGACAGAACCACAATGTACCTTTTGCTGTTGGTTTCTAAGGTGCTCAACAGAATTGAGTTGGCTTCAGGGCACTTTGCAGGCTTCTGCGAAAGAGTTTGAGATGGGAGGCAGCTGTGGGTATCAGGTGTCAAGACGGTTCCGCGAGTAAAGCTGGACGAACCGCTGCAGACTGGCCAACATGGCGGCTCAGGGTAAGGAATCGTTCTCAGTTGTGAGAAACCTGGGGGTTTTCTCACGTGTAGTCCCCAGTGATCCTTTTTTTAAGTGGCCAGGGAAGGACCATCACTCTTGGATCCCAGCCCTCGGGTGGGGGGACAAGCGAGGAAGGATAACCTGGATGAGGATCCATAGGAAGTGCACATGGAGGACCCTCAGGCGAGACACAGTATTCTATGTTGTTGGGAGAAGGGGACAAAGCCTACTGCAAAGCTTTTTTGGGGTATTCCAATGCCTATCCCTTAGAACCTGAACCTAAGATTGTAAGAACATGGTTAAGACGCTCTCCTGGTAAAGTCGGGGAAACCTTCTGCCCTAATATCAATTCAAAGCGATCCTCCCCTCCCTCAGCCTATCCAAACTATTGTAGAAACCTGTTATTGCATCCTCTGATATCTCCAGCTAAGACAAAAGAGACAAGGAAAGAAATCACACTCTCATATTATTTTCCCCTCACACCATCATTACAAAGAAGGGATGAGGGGGTAGAAATTGAATAGGTCATCCGATCATCCAGGGCAATCTACCTATCCCCTTTCTGAACACCCTCCTACCAGACATTCCCTTGCAGCGCAACACAGGTTTGAATCCTGATCCTGTGCTTAGAAACCACTCTCTGGTATTAAGCATGTGATAAAAGAACAAATATAATCGTATGTAACGGTGTCAACCTGCCTCTCAGTATATATGGCAATGAACTGTCATGTCTGGGTCTGTTGTTACAGTAGGGCACCCTGCTAGGGGGACCCAATTCATAAGGAATGGGAGACGTTTAGGGATGGGATCTTGCTTTTGGCTATCCTGGCCTTACTTCACTGGTGGAAGATGTACTACAAGGTGCCAGTGATAGAAGAGGTTCCCACCCTTCTGGGTTTATATTGATTATGTGCAGCACTTTGCTGTGTGGGTAAAAAGTTACGATCTAGTTAGGTCTCTTTGAGTACCTTGTTGGTTCTCTTTGAAGATCTTCCTCTTGAGCTCTGTCCCACTGTTTTTTCAGTGCCTTTTTTCCACCCCTTTACGTTACTGTCCCCACCTTTTGCCATGTCAGCTTCAGATTCAGTTTCTTTTAGTGAAGAACAGTTAGCGGAAATTATTTCCTTCTTTTTTTGATAAACTTCAGTTGGACAATGTCACTGGAGATTACCTGAACATTACGAGCGACAGTATATTGTGCCTAAAAAAGAAGAAATTTAGAACAGAAATGCACAGCCACCTTCTGAGTACCTTTTAAAAAAAAACATTATTCCCACAGGGCTAATCGTCCGCAACGAGCCCTGCTTGTTTGTGGACTATGTAGAATTTAAAAATGCGTTCTCTGGCATAGGAACGAAATGTAGCAGAGATTAGATGCTCCTCATAATAAATGCAGCCTTGAAAAAAAAGCATGGCTGTTGAGGAAGAGATCCAAAAAGCCAAATTGGCTTTTAAAACAGACACTATGATTACAAATATAAAAGAGAAATTGGAAATGATTGAAACACAAGTGATTTGAGTTTATTAAAACTACGACTGCCCAAAAAATTTAAAAACTCATTAAAGATGTTACAATTTTTTCGAAAGAAACGGCATACCCCTATCTAAATGCTGATTATCAGGGACCCACATATTGGAGAGACACGGATAACAATATACCAGGGACACCCACTCGAAAAAAGGTTACTTTTTCAGACCCATCGTCTGAGGAGGGTGATGGTAACCAAAGAGGAAGGAGAGGCTATCAACAAAATTACAGACAAAGGAACAGAGGTTACCAAAGAGGAGGGAGGAGAGGACGACAGAATACCTTCTTCCAATATCCACCTTATTTTTACCAACAAGGTTTTGCTCCTCCTGGCCAGATGCAGCCTTATCCCCCCCCCAGGAACTCCCTTTCCCTCCACAACAAATAGGCCCCCCACCATTAGGAAATCTGTCCGAGACAAGAAGGAGGGCGTACAGAAAATAAATTTCTCCTCGGCTGTCTACAATTTATCAGACAAGACATTGACAACTAAGGAGATCTCAATTTTGGAAAAGGGGTTTTCGTTCATCCCCATGAAGAATCCCAGTAAAATGCATGTTGAAATTGAATTACGAAGTTTCTTTCGAAAAAATTAGGCTAAAAGATTTTTTTGGTACTGCACAGAAGGCATCTTCTGGAGCTATACCCAATACACCCTTTAAACCACCATCTAAGTTTACCCCCACTTCCAACATGATCTCTAAGGAGACGGTCATATTTGAAAAAGCAGTCCTACGTGATTTCAACTCCATCTATGAAGGGAAAGACAAAGCAAAATCCTCTAAACAATGTTTTAACTTCTCAAAAGAAGACTGGGCATGTTTAAAAATTTTAAAAACAGACAGATCGGTTGTGATTAAAAAAGCCGACTAGGGAGGTGGAGTAGTTATTTGGGATGCAGTCAAGTATGACCTCGAAGTTATGAAACAGCCTAACAATAAGGAAGTGTATGTCAAATTACAAGGAGATCCCACACATACTATTTTGAAAGAAATTTAAAGGTTTGGTAAATATGCTTTAGAGAGGGAGATTATTACTCAAAAAGAATTGAGTTTCCTCACTCCCACTAACATCAGGATGTCATTAATCTACATGTTGCCTAAAATACATAAAAATATGAGTGAACCTGGGGGGCGTGGCTTGATGGCTACGTGAGAGGACGTTCCTTGGAGGAGCTCCCGATGATCCGATCCTGATCCTGGGAAAAAGTGATGGTTTTTGGCGGACTTTCGAGCCCACGGTGCATCTAAAGGCGTATGAAAGTGGGGGGCATACGGTGCGTGCCATCCCCAACGGCGAGACTGCATATTCACGGAACTAGACCCCGAAGAAGTTGGCGGTCGCGCAAAGGAAGGGGAGCACCCAAGATGGCCGCCTGTGGACAAAGGGCCATAAAAGGTCCGACGAGCTGAGGGAGACAAGGTTGGTCGGAACGTGGGCGAGCCCAACCAGATAGACGGGTCGCATGCGCCTCGGGCTGAAGGCAAGAACATAAGGGCGAGCCCCTACTGCAGAGGCCATGGGTTGTGGCGGGCTAGCAGAGTGAACCTGCGAGGATACAGCTGGGCGCGTGGGCCCAATCGACGCAACAGGATGTCCTCCAAGGTGGTGCGACCCCGGATCAAGCAGCCTACGATGGAGACCTATGATAGGTCGTCCTCGGGCGCGGAAGGGGGCAAGAGCAATGAAACCCCTGCGGCGGCGACGGACCCACCGGGTACCATCCAGGAGGTGCTGGCAGCAATTGCCGACCTGAAGGTGGCCTGGGAGACGAAGCTGGGCCTGGCCATGAAAGAGTTGCAAGAGGGCCTAAACCTCAAGATAGGAGCGGTCCGAGAAGAAGTGAACCTGTTGCGCCAGGATGTGCGAACGATCGCGGAGCGCACTGGGGAACTGGAGCAGGAGTTGGCCCCGACCGTGGAGGCGTGCAATACACACGCCAAGGAACTTCATGCCCTTGTGCAGCGAGTGGGCAATCTGGAGGACAGAGCAGAGCAGGCGGAGGGGCGCGCCAGGCGCAATAACATTCGTATAGTGGGGGTACCGGAGGGAATGGAAGGATCGAACCCCACGGATTTTGTTGAAACCATGCTTTTGCAGGAGATTACAGGCGGAGAGCTGACCCAGGGGTTCGCGGTCGAAAGGGCGCACAGTGCCCTGACCAGGAGACCGGCCCCAGGAGCCCCCCCGTGGCCGTTGATTGCAAAGATCTTGAACTATCGTGATCGCAAGAAGATCTCGAATTTTTCCGGAAAGTGGGCACGATAGAAAGGGGGTCAGCGAATATAACAGCGTATCCGGATTACACGCTGCTTGTACAACGGAGTCGAATGAACTTTGGAACGGTGAAGAGGAGCCTCGGAGAGGCAGGCCACCGCTACATGTTGCTTTACCCCGCTAGGTTAAAGGTGATCCATAAGAACAGATCCCTCTTCTTTGAGACGCCGAGCGACGCGATGGAATTGCTGTATATGCAAGGTCGACCACAGGAATCGGATGCTCAGACAGAAGCAGATGGAGATAAGTAGCACGCTGCAGAGGCACCCGTGAGGCCATAGCTATGACATTGGGACTAGAATATAGTTTGATATTGTGCTTGTGTGGGGGAAGGTCACGGCATCTGCCGGCGGGTCCCGTTGAATTCACTTCTCCTAAATAGATGACCGGGAGCTCCTGGGGAGCAACCTCTGCACCCGATAGTAGTACATTTAGTTAGGTCACTGTTAGATTGGTGACACCCCGCTGGGTCCTTGTTCTTGGTCACAAGACGGGTCCTGACGTGGGTAGGCCTGAGATCCAGGGATGGAGCTGGGCTATTGTTGGGGGTTGGTGGGGAGGGGGGGAGTTGTGTGCAGTGGTGTGAGGTTGGGGAAGGGGGGCACGGTTCGTTAACAGAAGGGAAGGAGCCAGGAAACGACCCTACATGGGGAACATTAGGGGGAGGGATGGGACGGAGATAGACCGACTAGATGGCATCGGGTAATCTCAGAATTGTGACCTGGAATGTACGGGGCCTCAACAGCTACCTTAAACGCAACAAAGTGATGATGTATTTAAAGAGGATGCGCGTAGACATAGCCCTGCTGCAAGAGACCCACCTCACTCGGGAAAGGCTGGAGGTGGTCGGGAGGAAATGGAAGGGCACCGTTGTGGGGGCAGCGTACTCCGCGTATGCCAGAGGGGTCGTCACTTGGGTGGCGCCCCACGTGCCGTTTCAAGTGCTTGATTCTACGGTGGACCCGGAGGGTAGAATGGTGGTGGTAACGGGTCTCTTGGAAAACAGAGAAATACACATCATAAATTTGTACGCCCCCAATAACGATACAGCGGCTTACTTTAGGACCCTCTACGGTAAACTTGGCCCCCTGGCGGGGGGTACGGTAGTGTGGGAGGGGAAACTTTAACTGTACCGTAGACCCCAGCATGGATAGGTCCAAGGATAGGGCAGGAAAAACGGCACCGGCGGGTAAAGCGCTGAGAACCCTACTGAGAGACCTAGGTCTTGAGGATGCGTGGAGGAGGCTGCATCCTACGGATAGACAGTACTCACACTACACAGCGCCACATGATTTGTACACAAGGTTAGACTACATGTTTGTAACAGCCGGGATAGTGAGAGAAATAGAAGGAGCAGAATACAAGGCCCGAGTGCTGTCGGACCACTCGCCCTTGGTGGTAGACTGGAGACACCAGCCTCCACGCCCGCAGATCCCTACATGGAGACTTAGGACCGAGGCTCTGCAGGATGAGGGGTTTCGGGAGGGCCTGAGGGACGCCATTGAAGAATATTTTGACAAAAACACGGGAAGCGTAAGCTCTGTGGGCACACTGTGGGAAGCGTTTAAGGTGGTGGTGCGTGGGGTAGCTATTTCCCAAGTTAAAGGGCTACAGGGGGGGGTCGAAAGGGAGCTCCAGGAGGCGGAAAGGGAGCTAGAGGAGCTCACGCATTGCGTGAGCACCGCTCATGACAACAGAACCAAAGTAGAGGAGCTACAGTTGTCCTGCAGTGCATTCTGGGATAGACTGTGCAGACTCAGCTACAGGAAATATACGGAGCGGATACACGCTGGGGGCGATAAGCCGGGCAGATTGCTGGCTTGGCTGTACAAGAGTGAGACCCCCTGCTCGGTGATTAGTGAGATTCAGGGCGAAGGAGGTAGCATATGCAACACCCAGTAAGAGGTAAATGAGGAATTCCTTAAGTTTTACAGACACTTGTATGAGGACACGGGGGAGGATATGGGCCTAGACATACTAGACACATTGGGGGACATAGAGCTGCCCACCTTAAATGATCTAGAACGCTCTGAGTTGGACGCACCCATCACCTCGGATGAGCTGGAGGTAGTGATTCGGAACTTGCCCACTTGCATGGCGCCGGGTTCGGATGGGCTGCCCAGCGAGTTCTACAAAACATACCAAAAAGAGTTGCTTCAGCCACTGCTTGCCACTTTCAACGAGGCCTATGAGAAGGCAGAACTCCCGTTGTCCCTCCGTGAGGCTGTGATCATCCCACTCTTGAAACCAGGCAAGCCGGCCGTGGAGCGCGGGTCTTACAGACCGTTGTCCATGCTCAACCAGGACAGCAAAATACTCACGGTGGTGCTGGCTAATAGACTGAAGAGGGTGATTAAGAAACTGATACACCCAGATCAGACGGGATATGTTCCGGGCAGGAACATCACCGATAGCCAACGGAGGCTACACCATGTCATAGACCAAACTGAGGAGGACACGGGCGAGCTGGCTATAGTGTCGTTAGACACGGTCAAGGCCTTCGACTCGGTACGATGGCCCTGGCTGAAAGCGGTCCTGAAGGGATATGGAGTGGGACCCGGATACCTCAGATGGGTACAGTTGTTTTACAGCATGCCGATGGCGAGGGTCAGGACGGGGTCCACGGTCTCAGATTCTTAGCAACTGGGCAGGGGGACCAGACAGGGATGTCCCTGGTCACCGATGCTATATATACTGGCATTGGAGCCGCTGGAAATATGCCTGCGTCAACAATATGGGGAGGTGGGCATAAACATGGCCAGTGGAGAGCATTTGATATCATTATATGCGGATGATATGCTCCTTTATTTACGCTACCCAGAAGAAAACCTACAGTACGTCCTAGAGGTGATAGAACGGTACGCCATCCTCTCCGGTATATCGGTGAATCCTGGAAAGTCCAGCCTGTTCCCTTTGGGTAGATATAGGAATGTCCCGGTGCAGAGGCTGCCTGTTCTGCCAATACCATGGCAGCCCGTAACATTTAGGTATCTGGGAATAAACATTTACCACAAGATCGAGACAGAACACAAGCAAAACACGGAAAAGACGATAGAGGGGATTAGGAACAGCATGGTATTTTGGTCCAGACTGCCCCTGACCATGATGGGGAGGGCGGCCTTGCTCAAGATGGTGGTCCTGCCTAGACTCTTGCACTTTTTTACAAACGTCCCGTTTCTGATACCCAGGAGCCTATTCGCGAAACTTCATAGCATGTGTAGGGGTTTTGTGTGGGGCAGCTCTAGGTATAGGGTGGCTCTGTGGAATCTCCAGAACCCGTGCGACAGGGGGGTGGATAGGCCTGCCTAACTTCGAACTCTATTACCTGGCGGGCAGCTGCAGTACGTGGCCAGATGGCTCTCGACTGAAGATTCGGCGGAAGCCAGGCTCCTGCGCGAAGATACAGCCCCATACTTTCTGATGGAAGTGGTGTGGTTGGGCAGAGATAAACTGGTGGGCAAGGGGCAGTTACTGAGGTTGGGCTGGGAGATCTGGCACAGGACATGGAAGATTGGGGGGACTCGGAACCATACTCCCAGCAGGCCCCTTTGGCGGCTCTGTGTGGGAGCGACTCCCAACTACTTGAATCGGTCCGCAGATACTGGGAACAGGTAGGCCCAGCCACCCTCAGGGACATATGGCAGGAAGGGGAGGCGATGGACTTTCAGCGGCTGCAGGAAGAGACGGGAGTACATGGTGGCCAATATATAACCTACACTAGGCTGGTGAAAAAGACTAGAGAAAGATGGCCGGAGACAGTGCTCGCGGAGGATCCAGATGCCTCCCTGGAAACCATATATGATGTATCAGAGGGCGGGCACGAAATATCGAGGATATATGAGCTCCTGCGGGCAAGGGCAGGGAAGGAGTTGCTCCAATTGCGACAAGATTGGGAGGAGGAGGTGGGAGGACCCATGACGGATGGGCAGTGGGAACGGGCCCAGAGGTACCATGAAAAGGTGTCCCGTAATGCGAGATTCCAACAGCTTCAGTTGTATGTTACCCACAGGGCTTATTTAACCCCCGGGAAGATTGCAAAGTTTGGGGGATCAGCTATACAGCAATGCCCCAGGTGTGGGGAGGTGAACGCGGGACTGCTACACATGTTTTGGGCTTGCCCGGAGGTGCATAGATTTTGGAACGAGGTCAAGACGAAAAAGGCTGGCGGGGGGTGGTGCTGGATGTGGAATCGGCCTGGTCTTGCTTGCTTGGACTATTCCCTAGACCCCGGCATTTGAAACACATAAGCAAGATGAAGGACCTGGCCTATGTCTTGGCCAAACGTAGGATCGCCATGGGCTGGAAGGCGGCCCATAGACCTAGGGTGGAGTTGTGGTGGACAGACCTCTTGAGATGGGCGGAAGCTGAATCCGTAGTCTGGTTTGAAGCGGTCACCAGGGGGGGGGCGAAGAAGAAGTAGGGCCCTTGTTGGCCTGCCGGCAATTGGTGGCCTCGTTGGCAAACCCTCACCAGGGTGACAACGAAACAGAGGACCCGGTTGATGGCAGTCTAGGTAGTGTGCCACCCAGTGATGTTCCCGTAAATGACATGTGAGAACTGGCTCTAGTTTAAAGGGGGAGGGGGAGTTGGGGAGTTTGAAAATGTGTTGAAAAATGATGCTTTAAACAGTTGTAGTGTGTTTGTTTGACCTCAAAATAAAATAAAAATATATTTTAAAAAAAAAATGAGTGAACTTCCAGGCCCACCCATTGTGTCCCTGAGTGGTTCAATTCTAGTACCGGTTGGGCAATATTTAGACTTTTTTCTAAAACCCTTGGCCAAAAATACTCCCACATATTTGTCTGACACCACGGATGTCATCCGAATGGTTGAACCTTTTCCTTTCAACACAGATAATTACATCTTGATTACTTTAGATGTGGAGTCGTTATATTCCAATATCTCTCAGGCAGACTCGTTGGGAATTATGAAAAGATTCTTCCAAAGAAGAATAGATACCAGCTCAGTCCCTAGCGAATTTTTGGTAGAACTATTGGAAATTGCATTTACCAAGAATTTCTTTAGATTCAAGAACATGTACTATATGCAAATAAAAGGAACGGCGATGGGGGCAGCCTTTGCCCCTAATTATGCCACTTTGTATATGTGGGATTTCGAAGAATCAAACATACTGGCTGAATCCAATCCCTTCAAACCTGCCCTTACAGTATACAAAAGGTATATTCACGATATACTTAATATTTGGGATAGTTCTAGAGGAGACCACAATACATTGTTCCAAAGGATTAACAATTTGAATCCTAACCTCAAATTTACTATTCAAACAAGTAACGAGGAGATTTCATTCCTAGACCTTCTGATCAAAGTGGATAAAGACGTGCTTGTGGTAGACCTTTTTAGAAAGGAGTCTGATAGGAATACCATACTGCATCACCAAAGCTTTCATGCACAGTCTTTGAAGTCCAACATTCCCTTTGGGCAGTTTTTAAGGGCTCGGTGAAACTGCACGAGGGTTGAAGACTTCACTAAACAAGCAATGATCATTGAAGAAAGACTAAAAGATAGAGGTTATCCTGACAAATTGTTAAAACATTTGACAAAAACGAGCAAGACATCAGCACAGGGAGGTCCTTTTGAGAAAAGATAACAAAGAAAGAAAGTTGAGTGAAGACTGACTGGTATGTGCTCTCACATACAATACACAGCATAACAGAATTTATATCTAACCACTGGCGTTTACTCCAGTTAAACATTCCGGCCTTAACTAAACCAATTTATGCCTTCAAAAAGGGCAGGAATATTAAAAACTGGGTCTCTAAAGCAGACAGAAATCGGGCACAAGAAAAACAATCTACGATTACATCGACCTGGGGAATGCCTCCGGTGTTGGGACACTATCCTTGCGGCAATTGCTGTAATTGTGCTAGTACTTCGCCTATTTACATTATTAACATTCACGAAAGGAATTGGACACTGAAACACCATACCACCTGCCTTAGCTCCAACATAATATATGTAATAATATGCCCGTGTAAAAAGGCGTACATTCGGAAGACCTCGCGGGTGGTAAAATTACGTATAGGTGAGCACAAATAGAAAATTAGAACCAGACAATTAAATGCCACACTGGTCACCCATTTCTTGGAACTGAATCATAGTCAAGATGACTTTAAATGGTGGGCTTTGGAAAAGGTTTATGATATGGATGCGGCCAACACTGCTGCCCGTTTGTCTCAAAGGGAACAGTGGTGGTTGTACCATACACAAAGTTTTGCCAAAGGCCTTAATCAGCAAGAGGAATGGAACTAACATTCCATCACATTTGCCCTTACGTTCTTTTCTCTGTAGAACATTGGGAAGGCACTACATAAACATTTGATGACCGTTCATTCTGACTAAATGCAGCTGGTGGTATCTACTCCCTGTACAATATGTGAGCACTCGGGACACAGCTGACAATGTCTTTCGAATAAAAAGAAAAATCACTCCTATAGGGCTCATTGTTGGTCTTAGCCTTTTGGGTCAAATGCTAAGTACCAGTAATGTCTAATTACTCCATAGCGCACACATAGGGGTGCCAACCTGGGTGGAAATTTGCGGATCCATTTCGCAATGCTATTGTCTAAGCACTGTTCTTTTTAGATTCATTTCGAAGTGGTCGAGATGAATTACCATATTATTTCGCTTTTCTTTTTTTGTCCATTTTTAGTGTTCACTACCCGAATGCTGCGCAATGCACCTACTAACGTGCTATGCTGGGTTGAGTACCACGGATTGGCTTCCTTGGTTACTACGCCATATTGTTGTACGTTTTCTAACCTAGAGCAAGTTAGATGTTCCCCTTTTCCTTTTTTGTCCACCTTTAGTGTTTATTACCCTAATGCTCCTCAATGCACCTACTAACGCGCTATGTTGGGTTGAGCACCACGGATTGGCTTCTTGGTTACTACGCCATACTGTTGGTATTTTTCTAACTTAGATCAGGTTGGATGTGGTTCAGATGCACTATCGCCGAGGTTTCTGTTGTCCTTTTTCAGTGCCCATTAATTTTGATGCACTGAAATAAAAGACAGACCACGGTTTTCTCACTCTTCCCTTCCCCATTTCGGATGACACCGTTTTCCGGCATTTGCCATGGAACGACGTACACTCGGCGAGAACAGCACAGGACCTTCTTTGAAGGTAAGCGGGCAGCAGTTCTCTCAGTACCCGGACCATACTTGCGTCTTTTCTGGTAGTGCACGGCGTCATGCTAATCTTTGACTTTATTGCCTTTCCTGTATTGCTGCAGGACTAAGGGGAGAGAGCAAACAGCATGCTCAGGGAGAGAATATATTTTCACAACTCCAGCTACAAGGAGGCGGTCTTTACATCTGTAAGGAGAACGCGCTAGGTGAGAGAATCATCCTTCCTGTCACTGGAGCCTAAGGTTTCTACTAGGCTGCAGATATTTAAGTTTTAAACTTTCTGCGTTTGTCTATTACAGAGTGTTTTGGTCTAAACCATTCGGAACTCAGTCCCCACGATATTTTGTATGGAACATGCAGCCTTCTCATTCAAGGTACATTTTATACTGCTTGGTTAAATACTATTTACGATTAATTTGTATACTCACGTTTTTCATTTGGGCTTGCTGTCTTTTCCACAACAGCTTTTTCAGCCCTGTGGAAAACAATAACAGATGAATGTCATAGGCCAATGGTCCACCAATTCTGTGGCGAATTGATCTGTTTCTACAGGTATGATGCTTTGCACTAGATACCGCTCGTTATTCTAACTGAATCACGCCATGGTGAGAGTGTGGGTTACAAGGGGTGACACTGTTAAAAAGTTTTTAGAAAAGTTTTTTCTAAAAACTTTTTCAATGAAATGGGATGTATTCTTTAGAAAATTGTTTTCTTTGCATACACCTTTTCTATCTGACCACTGACCCCAAGTCATGAAGGGGCTAGGATTGACAATCCGGGCTATATATATATATATATATATATATATATATATATATATTAATGTCTTCTTTATATGCTACTTGCCATACAGATGTACTTTGTAAGTACTTGGACCAAATGAAAAGGGGGTCCCTATAGATGGTTGAACATTTTGGGTAAGAGGCAGACTATTTAGGTCGCTCCCCTAGTCTTGACTAAAATGGTTCAACTGCTTGATAAATCTGGTGAGAAGAGACATGAGCTTGTATTTTAATAGTATATTATTTGTTTGTTTTTAGAATTCGCAAATGTTCACCTATCCTGAAGAAGACACACACAATCTGTCGAGTCAAAAATATTTGTTAACCTGGAAACCCTTTGTTAATAGAAGATCTAAAAGTTGGGGCACCGATAGTCGATAACTGTTTTGGAGTGAAAAACTTTTAGAGATACAGTTGAAGTTAATCGGAATATGTCCAAGTTCTTAAAATCATGAATTGTTTTGGGATCTGAATTTGTATGAATGAATGTATGAATGCATGATGTTAGGATGTTTTGTATGGATTTAATTAAAAATGTTCAGCTATTTTTATATTTAAATCAGAATAAAATAAAAATAATGATTTAATATTTGCAATCCCAGTCTCGCTCTCACCAGTTTTCCTTGACATCCTGGCACCACCTCTGTTCTATAATAAGGAAGATGTAAGACAGACTGTACCTTCAGCCATGGTTCAAGGTTGATTTCTTCTTTCTCACTGTTTGTGAAGTCAGGCTAAACCTAACTTAGTGAACCAATCCTCTGGTCCCTGCCAACAATTTTCTGTATGCATGAGGTTATAACCAGAGTGCTTTGCAACAAGAAAAGTAAAAGGGTAAAAACAGGAACAAGGTGTGCCCCAGAACTAATATGGTGGAACCCTTCTCTCAACAGAAAGTACTCTGGGCTCACTTCCTTGTGCTACTAAGTCCCACCCATTTCTTGTCTGCTTTGCTCAAAGAGTCTCTCTGGTTAACGGCCCTCCCTGTGTGGTTCCTGTTAAAGCAGCATGTCTCCTTTGAAGCTACTGAGAGACCCGACTCTCTGGCTCCTGCAAACCACATTCTCATTCCTTATGAATTGGGTCCCACTAGCAGAATGCCCTACTGTAACAACAGACCCAGACATGACAGTTCATTGCCATCGATACCGAGAGGCACGTTGACACCGTTACATGTGATTATAATTGTTCTTTTATAACATGCTTAATACCAGAGAGTGGTTTCTAAGCGCGGGATCAGGATTCAAACCTGTGTTGCGCTGCGTTCTCTTGCTTCAATGACAAACACATTGCCCCTGCGCTATCCTTCCTCCCACATATGAAAGGTTTTTGGGTTTCCTATCTTCTTTGTTATCTTCTGTAGCCAGGCCCAGTGTGGGCCTGTTTGAAGTGCCCACTATTGGTATGATAATTGCTGCCACCAGCTGTGGGGCCCAACAAGAGCAGGGTGGTTCCATGGATCCTTTGTCAGTTAATCGGAATGACCATGGCAGGTGGAAGATTGGTCCTCCTCATTCCACAGATGATATGATGCCCTCCTTGGCTGCCACATTCGAACTAAATATGACAAGGGCAGACAGTGACTGTAGGCAGTGTCCAGCCCACAATACAAGGGTCTATGCTTTTTATGTGGTGTGAGCATAGGAAAAGGTGTTTGGATTAACCTCACACGTTCTACTGAGGTCGGTATACCATCATTCCATTAAATTTCTAAAAATTCAATAAGCCCAGGTGAGACCACGCCCACAATGCAGATGGCCGAATTCCTCACAGCTGCAGAGCCAATGGAGCCAATCCATCCCAGGTTGTATTTTGCATTACATTCTAGTATTAAACTGTGGCCGCAAAGGCCCCATCTACTGTAGTAAGAAATCGGCTCAAATCACCCTTGTGACTTTTAAACCCTGCTTCTCTAACATTTGAAAGACATCTTCATGAACTTGACATTTTGCTGCTGAAATCTTTGCCTGAGCACCCCTGTCTTCCAACCACAAGGGCCCATTACTTTAAAATCTGCCTTTTCTATATTTTCCTTTACAGGGGCGGGACAATTAGTGTTTTTGTTAGATGTGTGCATTTTTAAAGTTTGATTCAAGATCCTATTTTTATGGAACCTTGCTTGAACATTCTTTTATTTTGGTACCACTGTACTATTGTTGTTTGTGTTGCACCTGTTACAGCTCCCCCCCGAAGTGTATAGCTTGCCCACAGCCCATGTTGCGAAAATAGACAAACTACTCATGCCTGTTGCTCTGTACCTGTTTCCCCTTCATGATTGGTATCCCCGATGGTTTAGAAGTAGTGTGGAGCTGAGTAGGCGCTTTAGCCACTAGTCATCCCTGTACTCCTGTCGGTCAGTTGTCCCTTTATCATAGTCTCGGAAGGATAGCTCAGGGGCAACGTGCATGCCTTGGAAGCAAGACGTCACAGAGCACCACAGGTTCGATCCCCGAATCCTCAGGTTATTTATGACGTGCTTAATACCCAATCATATATCATATCATATCATAGTAAGACCCTAAATATTCTCTAGTTTAATAACATGATTTCTGTCATAGTTACGTTCGAGCCATTGTTTGCTGGTCCAATTCCGAATTTCACCATGCATTATTCGAAAAGCAATACTGAGTCCTCCAGATCTTTAGAGTACCATGAAAGAACAGATCCTGCATACTGACACGTCCAGACGTGACAAAAATCACCCGAACAGCCATTACGGTCGAGATAGAAACAGGGCAGAGCTGCAACCTACACCTCCAAGATCATAGTGGGTCGGGGTTGCTGAGAAATTGTGCAGAAATTAGAAAGTTACAGAGAGGCAAGCATTGATTTCATTAGTACTGGTTCCACGATAGCTCTCGCTCAAGATATGACTGGCTTTGCTTTGCCCAAAACAATGAGATTTGTGTAAGGTTTTGAATTATTCATAACCACTGGCATTGCTCTGGGCAACCTCCACTGCATCATAGTTTTTAACCCACCTGTTCCATTGGAAAAGAGAACCAGCCGCATGCCTATCATTAGTCTGTGATCTGCTACTGATGGGAGTAGTCCAGCTCGAATTGCTAGGCGATGTTGCCTTTGCACAGAAATAGGAACAACTGCAGACATGTTTCAGCCTCAATAATGAGGCGCACATTCACCTTGCTGTGTTCCTCACTGAGCTACATGAAACCCGGAGGGATCTGACCTTTTCTCTGCACTAGGAGGTGTTGTGTCCTATTTCTATGGACGTTCATGGTCAGTATTTGTGTCCTTTCTCTTTGTTGATGCCAGGGTTGTGGGGCGAGGCCACGGAAAGGGAAGAGGCGGGGTTACCGCCTCGGACGACAGTTCGGCGCAGATAATAAAGAAGAGTAGATCTCATTTACCCCGGCTCCCGCGTCTCATTTCATACGCCTGATTTATTTGCATGCCTTATTAGTCCCTGAGTCCCGATCCCGTCGGAACTCAACATTGGCAACAAGGACGACTGACCCAATCACGCAGGCAGCTCCTGCGCCGCGCGCGGGCCACGGAGGAACGCCGCGGCCTCAGACACTGCAGTGCTTCACCGCGGCTCTGGGGCGGAGCGGGTCGCGGGGTCGAAGAAAGCCCCGACCCCAGCGTCACACCAAGTCAAAGAGGCGGTGGTGGAAAGGCGCCCGCCAACTCACACACGCTGCAAGAGGAAAGCCGCCAGAATCCAAGCAGCATACCAGAGAAAGGCCGCCTGCTGTCCAGTGACGCCCCATGCAGACCAGATCACCGCTAGCCCCCACATTCAACCGGCGAGGCCGTGCTGAAGAAGGAAGCGGAGGTGGACCCGCAGTGCACACCAGTCCAGTGAGTAGAGTGCCACAGCAGCGCAGCTCAGACACACCTACTAACATGTCGGCAGACAACACTGACAGCGGCCTACAGAGCCCTCAAGCCAGCTCCACTCCGAGAGCAGCCAGTAACAGTGAGGACAATTCCTCTGAATCTTTGCAGCTACAAGCAGTCCCTCATTTTGATATGACTGATACTAATAGCCTGGCCCCCAGATGGGCTCGCTGGCTGAAAGAACTCCACATTTACATTGATGCATCTGGTGTGAGAGAAGAACGCCGGTTGAGAGGCATCCTGCTTCACTCATTGGGTCCCATGGTGCGGGACATTGCATTCGAAATGCCTGAAGCCAACACCAACTCATTTCAAGGTATAATTGACTCATTAAATGCATACTTTGCACTCCTAAGGAATGTCGACTATGAGAGACATGTCTTCCATACAACTACACAAGACAAAGAAGAGA